>NC_080540.1:250840457-251530457 GCF_028640845.1 Ahaetulla prasina | reverse complement strand
TAAGGAACCTGAATGTTAATGGTACTGTTATTACTTTGGTTTTTCTATGTTATGACATAGAAATGGTTGCAAAGTTTTTATGTGCCAGTATTATAAGCTCCTTTGTGTCATGGTGACTTTGATTTAGAGGGAAGTAGATATAGGAACTATTACCATGATCTGGAGCTGTTACCATGATCTGGAACTGTGAGGTGTGATAAAAAGATTTAAGTCTTCTAAAATGAAAGCAAACATCAACCCCAGACTATGCAGTCACTTGAGGACAAACATACAGCCAAACTTTAAATGATACAGCCAGCCATGCATGTTCTTCAGATGCAATAGAGATAGTGGAGCTATTAATAAAGATGAACAAAGACAAGGTTAAGTGAATCTTCCCTATCTACTACTCTTGCTCTTTTACTCTGTTGCTTCAGGCTGTTTTATGCTAACATGTGCCATATTGTAAATGAATTGAGCTTTGGAGAAAAGTGCTTGATGTTGGATGGAGGATACATGCAGCCATCACCTGTACTCTTACCTTGATTCCAGACAAAGCCCACACATAGAAGTTACAAACCATTGTCCCATAACCTCATGAGCCAAAATATAATTAATTAATTTGTTGATAGATTATATTTTAAATTCAGCTGATAACTATAGTTTGACAAGTTGAATTGCAAGCCCAAACACAAATTGTAAAACCAAGAAAAATGGTTTAGAACTATAACTAAGATCTATAATAAGTAGAAGGCTCGGCAGGACTAAATTGATAATCAAACTAGTTTTGATAGTAAATAAATTTAAAATAGGGCTGACTGGATTTTGTACAGCTTTATTTATAAATTGCAACTGAGGGATTGTGTTTGTTTGCTTTCATTGGTTTGTTGTTGTTGTTAGTTTCAAAGTCGTGTCCAACCCATCGCGACCCCATAGACAATGCTCCTCCAGGCCTTCCTGTGCTCTACCATCCTCTGGAGTTCATTTAAGCTCATGCCTACTGCTTCAGTGACTCCATCCAGCCACCTCATTCTCTGTCGTCCCTTTCTTTTTTTACCCTCAGTCTTTCCCAGCATTAGGCTCTTCTCCAGTGAGTCCTTCCTTCTCATTAGGTGGCCAAACTATTTGAGTTTCATCTTCAGGATCTGGCCTTCTAAAAAGCAGTCAGGGTTGATCAGTAGGACTGACCAGTTTGATTGCCTTGCAGTCCAAGGGACACGCAGGAGTCTTCTCCAGCACCACAGTTCAAAGGCCTCAGTTCTTTGGTGCTCAGTCTTCCTTATGGTCCACCTTTCATAGCCATACATTGCAACTGGGAAAACCATAGCCTTGACTATATGCACTTTTGTTGGCAGGGTAATATCTCTGCTTTTTAGTATACTGTCTAGATTTGCCATAGGTTTCTTCCCCAGGACCAAGCGTCTTTTAATTTCTTGGCTACAGTTCCCATCTGCGGTGATCTTGGAACCCAGGATCACTTGGAGCTTTCATTGGTTGATAAGATTTATAAATAGCCTATTGTATATTATAGTGAATTATTCCTAGCTATGTCTAATCTAATGAAGCATTGACCATTTCGAGAACTGTGAAGCTCTTGGAAACATTATTTTGGCTGAACTGGATGGGATGTATTTGAAGGGATTTTTATTTATATATTTATTTGTCAAACACAACAGTATATATAAGTATAAGCATGAAATAACGATATGAATTGGATACAATCAAAGGGAACATTAGGACAGGAATGGTAAGCATGCTGGTGCTCTTATGCACACCCCTTACAGACCTCTTAGAAATGGGGTGAGGTCAACAGTAGATAGTCTTTGGTTAAAGCTTTGGGGATTTTGGAAAGAGACCACAGAGTCAGGTAGTGTATTCCAGGCATTAACAACTCTGTTACTAAAGTCATATTTTCTGTCAACTTTCTTACCATTTGACTATCCAGATAAGCTCCGTTCTCACTGCTTTGTATCTCTTCCAGCTTTTGTATATTTAGCTGCTGAGCACTTTTTCCTCCTAAGCATTAAAAAAAGGGGGAGGGAAACTCTTTTGGCTTTCCCATCAATTTATTTTCTGAATTTGGGATCACTGATGAACAGATATAGAACTAACATCATTATGGCTCATTTTGATTAGATCAGAGGTGGTATTCAGCAGGTTCTAACCAGTTCGGGAGAACCAGCAGCGGAAATTTTGAGTAGTTCGGAGAACCGGTAAATACCACCTCTGACTGGCCCCCTTCTATGTTCCCAAGTCCCAGCTGATCGGGAGGGAATGGAGATTTTGCCATAATCTTCCCCTGGAGTGGGGTGCAATGGAGATTTTACAGTATCCTTCCCCTGCCCACCATGCCATGACCACCAAGCCACGCCCACAGAACCGGTAGTTAAAATGAATCCCACCACTGGCTTAGATTACTATTTTTAATTCATTTGCACATTTTTGTTTTTTATTTAACAAACTACAGACTGGGGGGGGAAAAAGGTAGCCTGAGTAAATTTGTTTTATTTTTTTTACAATTCTTTCAAAACCTGATTGTGCCTTCTGAAGAAGAAGAAAAAAACATGTCTGAATCACTCAGGCAAAAATGGTCTTTTATTACTTTTAAAGGCAGCATGTTTTACTCTTCATGATAAGAGGAAGAAAGGAGGATCTGAAAGAAGCAACTTTCAGAGCCTTGTGAAGCACAAGGCAAACATCTGAAAACAAGGTTAATGAGAGCTGGGTAGCTAAAAAGCACCTCATTGCTTTATACATGTATTTCCCTTTGAGAATTCAAACTTCAGCTGATAAGAGTAAAACAACCTACTATCTTTCTTCATTTAAAAAGACAAGAGGGGCTAAGAGATATATTGCAAAAAGTAGCATTTTCTTTCGTTTCCGGGATAATTTTAGAATTGAGTGATAGCTTTATCAAGTAATCATATTGCATAATATCTTTCAGCTAGCTAAACACATTTTGTTAATGGCAATTATGTGCAAATAAACAACATAATAATGATGCTGCAGTTGTCAGTTGTCTTGTTTTGCTGTTATCATTTAAAACATTTCAAAATATGTGTTATAAAACATCAGTTTATGAAAACTAAACTAGATATATATATATGAAATAAAATATTGTTTTAAACTGCCTAAAGTTTTTAACCCTAATAATGAAACTTGAATCTCCTTAATTTACTTGTGCCTTGATCAAATCCTTCAATTCAAAAAAGTGTGTTTTATATGTGTAATTTTGCCACAGATTACCTTATCATTTCTCAGGACAGTAGAATATATTATATTTCTAATTAATTGTAGACATTCAAACTATCACCTCCATCTATAAGTTGGTATATGCAAATTTTATGTAAAACTGTGCTTTATCTCCTTGCTATATTGCTTGCCTACATAGAAAATGCGTGTATTATCAATTCGAAACACGTTTCTTCAAATTATAGCTTACCACACCATTATTTCAAGACAAGAAACATAACATAATCTAATTCAACGTTTTACAGGAAAGCATCTGAAAAGTGTGTTCAAAAGTATTTGTATGCTCATAATTAAAGTAAAATATTCTAAATTTTAAACTTCTAAATATTGTTCTTTTTCTGTTAACCTAACAGTTTTCTTTTATCATAATTAACTTGTGATACTCCAGGATAACAATATTGAATTCCACATGTATCTTGATTCACATTCTTGAGTTTTAAGCTATTTGAAGAGATAGCATGGTATTTCTATAGGTTGGCAAGAATATTTATGTGGATTTTATTTAGCTTAATAAAATGCATTTTGAATTGTTTTCAGAAATTAAAAAAA
Source organism: Ahaetulla prasina (assembly GCF_028640845.1). Taxonomy (NCBI): domain Eukaryota; kingdom Metazoa; phylum Chordata; class Lepidosauria; order Squamata; family Colubridae; genus Ahaetulla; species Ahaetulla prasina. The sequence goes on along the minus strand of NC_080540.1, from coordinate 251,526,677 downwards.
ATCTTGTGCAATTAGTTTAGTTGTAGAATAAATAGATTTAGTAGAAAAAAATCCTTGCTTCTCTAGTTTGTATCAGAAATAATTCTATTGAAATACTTAGTTTTACCTAAAGTCTTCATCTACAATACATAGAGCATGGTTACTCAATGTTACCAGGGCATGAATGTGGCCAGGCCTCTACTATTCAAATGTACAGCTCCATACATGTTTCCTTAAAAATAAACTTTAGTTTATTCAATGCAAAATATTCGAATAAAGGATTACAACCATAGTTGATGCATTCATTGGATAACAGTGCTTAAAAACAGCCTGTTATCCAGTGCATATGTTGAACAGCACAAGAATGATACAGAATAGAATACAGCATACCAGAGTTGGAAGGGATCTTAGAGGTCTTCTAGTCCAACCCCCTGCTCAGACAGGAAACCCTATACTGTTTCAGACAAAGAGTTTTCCAGTCTCTCCTTAAAAACTTCCAGTGTTGGAGCATTCACAAGTTATGGAGACAAGCCATTCCACCGATCAATGGTTCTAACTGTCAGGAAATTTTTCCTTAACTCTATGTTGCTTCTCCCCTTGATCATTTTCCATCCATTGCTTCTTCTGCCTTCAGGTGCTTTGGAGAATAGGTTGACACTCCTTTGTGGCAACCCCTTAGTTCTTAAGGTTTTGGATTCAGTGCCTTGGATCCCTAACTAACTCTGTAGCTCCATTATCAAGACTATGAATGTTTTCTCTCAAGATATTTGAGAGCCATATCAGTCACAATGGTTAATACTAAGCAAAAATTGACAAATAGCTTGAGTCAAAATTTGAGTGTCTCATATGTTGAGATGATTAACAGTTCTCTTGGGTATAAATGCCAACTACTATTTTGATTTCTGTTATAAATTGCCCAGATTTTGGATTTATCCTTTTTGAGAGAAGGTGATTCATTCAAATGATTATTTGTCACAGGATCACACAAAGCATGATTACTGTTTAGTCCTAAAGTTTAGTCTTGATAGTTTTGGGAAATCATCTCTCTATCTAACCTAGCTCAAGAATTTTCTGAGGATAAACAGATAGAAGATAAACTATAATACTCTGTGCACATTGAAAGGAATACAAGAAGAAAGTCCTATCATCTCTCCATATATTTGTCTATTTCTTATTGAATTTTTCTTTTGTACTTCATCTATCTTTTCCCCATGTATTTGTCTTTATTGAATTTTCCTTTGGCTCTGCATCCATATTTCATTGACAAATTTAGTTTGTGAGTCAGTACAGATTCAGTCAGAGGGGAACTAAATACTTGCTTATTTGTCATTAAGCACTGTGGCATTAATTTTTTTTGTCTCATGTTCAAATATTGGATTCCTATTATAGGTAGCTATACTTAAAGCAAGGCAAATGTCTATCTCTGAATTAAATTTGCTTTCTAATAATGGCATCTGCTTCAAAACTTCTTTCCCTGTTTTCTCAGCTAGATGCATTTATCTAGCAAGACTGGAGGCTGCAGACCTGCTGACATAATTAGTTTGCTTATAATAAATGGATTTATAGCATAAATGCTTTTCTCTTTGTCCTTAAAGAGAAAACAGTATATATGAATGTAGAAAAGCATTCATATTCCCATGCAGCTGATCAGGCCTGGTAAGAATATATTCTGTTGCAGTGAATAGTCTATACAAATCTTTTACTCTGTGAATAACCAGAATACCTCAGCAAAAGTAACTAATATTTTTCTTAACAATGAATAAATCAATTTATGTTTGCCATTTTAAGATTATCATAAGTTTACCACATTTAATTGTACCTTAAATATATGTAATTAGAAGAAAGGTGCAGGAATATTCATTTACTTTGCCTCCCAGTTTCCACCAAGATGGACTCTGTATGCAAATATCAGTAATATAAACATGTCACAAACAACTTTTCTTAATGCACATACAGTATGTTTAGAAAAATGGGAGTCCCAGAATATCTTATTGCCTTCATGTGAAACAGGCAAGGAGGCTACAGTACACAAACCGATTGCTCCAAAGAAGTGAGAAAAAGCTATGTACTTTTTTCCTTTTTTATTCAACCTATATGCTAAATAAAGGGAACATATGCTCTATAGGAATTAAGAGAAGCTGGTTTGGAATAAAATGACCATGGTTTTTAAAGTAGAGAAAGAAATGCTAATAGGTTGTACTCTGCTGATGATACTTCTGTGATAGTCAAAAATGCAAAGGATTACCAGCTCTAGCAATAAAAGTCAGGGAGCACAGTGAAAAAAATGGGATTAAAATTAAAAATAAAGATGACTAAGCTAATGACAGCAGGTACAACGATTAGCCTTAGAACTGACAATGATGATATAAGTCAGAGGTCTTCAAACTTGGCAGCTTTAAGACTTGTGGACTTCAACTCCCAGAATTCTCCAGCCAACATAGCTGGGAGTTGAAGTCCACAAGTCTTAAAGCTGCCAAGTTTGAAGACCTCTGATATAAGTGGTGGATAGTTTCTGCTTTTGAGGGTCAGCTGTCAACAGTAAAGGAAAAAGCAGTCAAGAAATATACCACAGACTCAGTAGAGCAATCAACCGACCAGACTTAGTTTATCCTATTTCAGACTAATTATGTGAAGACCTGGTTATTGTGAGAAGGCTCTAATGCTGGAAAAGTGGAAGGAAAGAAGAGGATGATGAGCAGAAAGATGAATTGACTCAATTGCAGTAGCAATGAGTGCACCGTTGGATAGCCTGAGAGACCAAATTAAGGGAAATTGCCCTGGGGGTTAAAAAATCTATTTATGTAGTTGACACTGACTTGATGGCACATAATCAATCAACTGACTTTTTTAGCTAAAGACTACATTACAAAATTAAAAGAAGTAAATAATCCAAAGAGTGGAAAATATAAACAAGATTGGGTCGCTTAAAAAAGCACGCCAAAACTTGCAAAAACCTTCCTATCCCTATTTTTTTAGCATTTGGAGAAAATATACATAGTAACACAAACTAAATTATAATATATATACATTTTGGCAATAGCATAATCTCAGTAATTTAACCCGCACCACTGTTGTATGTACTTTTACCCTGCTTTCTCCAGCATGTTGGGGGAAGATCATCCATGTATGGGTAATACTCTGCTTCTCTGATTGGAGACCGTTAGCCACGCCTACTCCTGCCCGGGCACTCCCCAGTTCGACTCGGTCTTCCGATGAGTTGAGACTGAGGAATGAGACTCCCATCCTTGGATTTCTTTCATACCGTAAGATATCATAAGTAGTATATTTATATATATATTATTCCGAGCGAGGCACAGCTATTGCTGATGAGTGATCTGGAGGGTTACCAGCCACTGGTAATCTTCCCTTCTGGCATATATATTCAGCCGAGGCCCCTGCCATTCCCACGCTTAGCGGAGGGGGTGTTGCATGTTAACAGGCAGCCCCTGGCATTAGTCTGCATCTGCAGAGAGGGGCTTGGTCCCTGCCTAGATTTATCTAGGTACACTATTGCGGCCAGCGCTTCGGGCGCCACTAGAGCCGCGGCAGGAGTGCTCATACGAGCCAGGCTGCCCTACCCGCAGTATAGTGACTGGTGCGTTAGGCGCCATTTTAGCCGCGGCAGGAAAGCTCATTAGGAGCCAGGCTGCCCGAATTACGGTGAAGTGGCCGGCGCTTGAGATGCCCTTTAGCCACAGCAAGAATGCTCATTAAAAGCCTGGCTGTCCGTGTTACGGAAGAGCGACTAGCGCGATATGCACTATCATGGCCATGGCAGGAGTGCTCATAGTGAGCCAGACTGCCCGGACTGCGGGGGAAGTGTCTTGAGCACAAGGCGTCTTCAACCGCAGCAGGAGCGCTCATTTTTTTTTAATTTTGCATTTATATCCCGCCCTTCTCCGAAGACTCAGGGCGGCTTACACTATGTTAGCAATAGTCTTTATCCTATTTGTATATTTATATACAAAGTCAACTTATTGCCCCCAACAATCTGGGTCCTCATTTTACCTACCTTATAAAGGATGGAAGGCTGAGTCAACCTTGGGCCTGGTGGGACCAGAACCTGCAGTAATTGCAAGCAGCTGTGTTAATAACAGACTGCATTAGTCTGTTGAGCCACCAGAGGCAAGGCTGTCCGAATTATGGTAAAGTGGCTGGCGCTTGAGATGCCCTTTAGCCGCAGCAAGAACGTTCCTTCAGAGCTTGGCTATCTGAATTGCGGAAGAGCGGTTGCACGACTTGCACTTTTATGGCCACAGCAGGAGTGCTCATGGCAAGCCAGGCTGCCCGGAATGTGGAGGAAGTGACTTGAACGCAAGGCGCCTTACAGCCACAGCAGGAGCACTTATTAAGAGCCAGGCTTCCCTACCTCTGAAGAGAGTGGCGGGCACTCTAGGCGCCATTTCTCCCACAGCAGGAGCAGCTCATTACAAGCCAGGCTGTCTGCCCTGCTCAAGAAAATAAGGGAGAGTTTAGCGCCATTACAGCCGCAGCGGCAGAGCTCATACAGAGCCTAATTGCCTATACTGCACTCTATATGTGGAGCGGATAGCACGATGGGCACTGTTTGGGCTCGGCAGGGGAGCTCATGTTTTCCCAGGCTGCCTGGTTAAACCTAACAGCTGGCGCGCTTGGCGCCATGCGGCTTTGGCAGGAGTGGTTGTAATGAGCCGGTCTACATGATCTACAAGTGCAGGATTTGCATATAGCAATCCAGACAAGTTCACGTTCTCCAAAGTTGAAGCAGAAAAGCTCTTGAGGAGCCAGGCTGCCAGGGGATGATGGATGTGATTGTTCGAATCTCCCCCCCCCCCGTTTACACTTTGACAGGATCCACCAGAGGAGTTTGGTCGGGCCCATCGAAAAGGTAAAGAGTGGGAAAGTTTGGCGGTAATGCAATGGCGGCAGGAGAATCATCGCTTCAGACCGCCCCAAATAACGGGCAAAGGATAGGAAAATAGATACCCAAGAAAGACCCCTGCGGTCAGTCTGGTTGTATATACATTGACGGTCATACCAGAGTGCTCCGTAGACCTATGTGACTGCAAGGTGCATGTACCACATGGCAGTGTTACAGATTCCCACCTTTCCGCCTTTTCTAATGGTGGAAAATTTGCTGCCTTTGCCACAGCTCCAGTTAGAACTGGACGGCTGGCCTGCCTTATATCTATTCCTATGGTTCTCAGACTCTAATTCCTTCAGCAATCCTTTCGGTCAATGCTCTACTAATACTCTGATTGACCTTCGCTCACTGGGCAGCTTCGGGAATTTTAATAATAATAATAATAATAATAATAATAATAATAATAATAATAATAATAATAATAATAATAATAATAATAATAATAATAATAATCATAATCATAATCATAATCATAATCATCATCATCATAATCATAATCATAATCATAATAATTATAATTATACTAATAATGAAGATGATGAAATAATAATAATTATAATCTTATCCATGCCCATTCTCACAGTTACGGCAGGCTCATCCTTCACATGGATTCCATATATCTTTCCCAGGTCTGGTAAATCTTTTGCTGGAGGCTTTCACATATTTATGGCAATTCATTGGCATAAATTTCCTTTAAGAGGTTCACCCGTTCATACCCCTCCACCCCTTCAGGTTAAAGGGTGCAGAGTAGGAACTGCTGTTCCACAGGTTTTGAACTATCCCTGTTACTTATTACTAACCTTGACTCCTTAGAGGTCCTTATCCTTCGTTCTTCATAATGTCCCTTCTAGCGGGTGGAGTCCACTTGGAGGGTGCTGGGTCAGATCTTCCGACCTTCTCCTATTGTTGATGATCAGGCTATTCCTGGGGTTCTTCTTCTGGACTACAACCTACCCGTCTCTTGGGGGACCTTGTGCAAGACCTAGGACTTCACTTGCAGCAGCATTTGGGATTTCACTTCCACCCTCGCTATGGGGCCGTGATACTGTAGGGCCTCTACTGGCGTATTAAAAAAAAAATCCATCTACTAGATATCCTTTGGGTGACAGTAGGTCCATGGTTCAGCGGTCCAGGATTAACGAGCCTGGTCTGGACCCGACTCTCTCCTTGAGAGAATCCTCTACCCCACCCAGGGGACGAGGCCTGCTATCCATGGTAGTAAACCCCACCACAGAGCTATGTTAGTGGAATTGATCCTTAGTTCCTTGAACCAGTGCAGGTCCGGGGGATCCTCCATGGCCTTTGATGATTATCCAGAGGTTTCTTCCCGTTACTCTTCCTGAGGACAACTGGTGGTTCAGAGGTTAATATAACTGCTGTTTTCTTCCGTAAGCCACTACAGGTCTAGATTGCTTCTCCTATGACTCACAGGCTCCGTGTGGTTGCTTCGGGTACAGGCCCTATCCTTTGGGTGGTGAAGGTAATTCCTTCTTCTTTCACAGATTCCTTCCTTGAAAGCATGTGGAGCCTTCCAGAGGGGGTCACTTCCTTCCTCTGGTGGAATTATCTATTCGCAGACTTGTGGCTGTTTTGGGTCACATTCCACTCTGGATCCCTCCCCTGTACAGGATGATTCCTGGATGCTACCAGGATTCTACAGGATGCTACTCCAGGATTCCATAGAATCCTAGGGCATTCTATGACTGCCCATGTATCCTTCTGATCCTGGCCACCGGGGAGTGTTCTCTGGAGAATATCGTTCATGTTTGTGTAGTAGCCTCCAGGGCTGGTTTAGTGAAATCACATTCCAGGTGGTGCAAGGCAACGGTCTAGATCACATCTTAGTACTAGCCTGTTTTTCTCTGTCCTGGATTCCAAGCAGGTGTCAGTGCCAGGTCACTAGCAAGTGGCCTTGTCTGTCTGAGGATATCCAGGGTTCGATTGGAGGCAGATCTCTAAAGGCCTCAGTAGGAGGCTTGAATAGGTGGCTCAGTGGCTGAGACACTGTGCTGGTTGGTCGGTAAGACTGGTGGCTTGGGGGATTCCTCTCCCTTGTATAGGTCTCCTACGTGAGTTGCAAACAGGAATAGGACAGGGGTAACAGCCTTCGGTCCTCAGAGACTACTAACCCTATAAATTAAAAGACCAGGACTGTTGTTTTGATCCCAACATTTTGGTGCTCTCACATGCAGATGCATTAGTTTCCAGAGGTGGTACCCCTTTCAGGCTTCCTCATCAACTAGGGATCCATTTTAGACAATTGGTAGTTGGTCACTGATTGGCTTCCTTCGGGGTTCCAATCTTCGGTAACCTGTAGCTTAGGTTCCGCTTCCATTGTCATCCCAGCTATCGGAGGGTCGTGATCTATCCTGGACCCATTAGGAGCTGGGGGACATATTGGTTTTAGCCTTTCAGGCTGGGTGGTTGGCAGCTCTGAACTGGGGACCTTGCAGTGTCCAGGTCTCGGGAGATCCTGGCATACTGCGATGGTTGCTCAGAGTTCCTGGGTTACTTCCTGAGGTATTCCACTTCAGGTCTTCCTTGGTGGTTTCCCTTGATTAACATGATGCCAGGGCTCCTTGGGCTGGCATGCAGGTGTTATGACCTGAGGCTCTGCGCATGCGCGAGAATGGTGGCGGTTTAGAAGAGTCCGAATTCGGCGATGGGGGCTTTCCCAGGAAATGGAGACTTCGGCTGACTCACCAGGCTTCTCCGGTCCCTCGGTGTGGGGTATGATCTATCTGGCTGCCGTTGGAGAGGTTTGTGGCCTCTCGGGATATACGGCAGCCGAGAACGGGCCGAGGGACGGAGAGGCGGTCCGGAAGGGGCGGCCATTTTGGAGGCGGCGAGGACGTGAGGGAGGCGAGAGAGGCGAGGGAGGCCTGCGGCTTGTTGCGGGCTCCGGCCTTGGCTCCGGCCCTGCCCCAGCGGTGATCTCAGCCCTGCCCCAGCGGCGATCCCAGCGGCGATTCCAGCGGCGACCCCGGCGATCCTGGCCAATTTCCAGCGGCGGGAGATCGTCGGCGGCGGTCCCGGCCTGGCTCCGACAGCTTCGGGTTGTGGATTCGAATCCCGACCCGTTTTTTGGCTGTCAGTGGGCCTGCCAGCTCCGTTGGCGCCAGCTCCATCGGCGCCAGTTTCTTCGGTGCTGGTTGGGCCCGGCGAGGCCTTGTGGACTGCGAGGCGCCTGCCCAACGGCGCCCTGTGTTTGGCAGTCCCACCAATGGATGGGTGTGGCGAGGCCTCGGTGGGAGAGGAGGCCGGATTCATGGCTGAGGTTTGTCCCCTCTTGTGGCCTGTTTTGCGTGTCATCAAATGGCCCTTGGAGGCCTGGCTTGCTCCATCGTATTTCTACCTCCCCTTCCCCTCCCATACCGGACTTTGGATCACCTAAACTGGTCGGTCATGCATGTCCATCTGCGGGTTATGGAGAGGATTGGACTGGATTGGAATAGCTTGGACTGGTCTATGGACCCGGACAGACCGATAGCCATTTCTACCTGACTAAGACCTTGTAGAACTATTCCCCATAGGCACACTATGGAGATTGCCGGCCTGTCTGTTCCTGCTCTGTCATCGCTATCCGGTTCCTGCTCCATCTGTCCTTTACCAACTGGACTCCCGCTGGAAGACTTACCATTTTATCTCTTTGGGATTTTACCATCTTAGCATCCCTCGTCGATTCGCACTTTTTCTATGCGCTACACTGTACATGAACTCTTGCGCCTGCGAGGTGCCCCCGCCTCGCAGGAATGGCCCATATCGCTACCAAGGGCCGGCCTCAATGACGGGTCTTGGGACCCACAGAGGTGGCATGCGAGAAGAAAGAGCCTTTGGGGGTTTTTAGACAGGGCAATTTTAAGGGGTGGGAGGGTAGGGCGGGTGATGGGGTAGCCCGTCGGGAGGAAACCAGTTCCAGCGCATGCTCGTGGCGACTGTCAAATGGGTTCGGAGGTTATGGGGGGGGAGTGTGTTCCTTTGTGTGAGGGTGAGTCTATTTGCACGGTAAGTGGGAGGGGCAGATATGGCGGAAGGGGGGGATCGTATCGATGCAAGGGGTCACGCGTTCGATGTATGCAGGCGATCGCGTGCCCCGATCCCCCTGACTTCACCCGTTTCCCGGATGGTCAAGACTCTCAGAGCCTGGGCCTTCGTCTGATGTTATGCAACGCACGGTCCGTGGCCAATAAGGCCCCCCTAATATATGATCTGATTCAGGGGGGTGCCACGGATATTATAGGCGTTACGGAGACCTGGTTGGGTACTGAAGGGGGCGTGCCCCTGGTCGAGATGTGCCCACCGGGTTTCCGTGCATTCCATCAGCCGAGGGCCCAGGGTAGGGGTGGAGGGGTGGCGGTTGTTATTAAAGAGAGTCTAGAGCCGAGGAGGCCACTGTACCTCAGATTGCCGGGTGTGAATCCCTCTTTGTGAGGTGGGGTCGTAGATGTCAGTTGGGCTTGCTGGTCGCGTACCTGGCTCCTTGCTGCGTGACAGCTGCCCTGCCCGAGCTTCTAGAGGTGCTTGCCGGGGTGGCAGTGGAGACCTCCAGACTTTTAGTCATGGGGGACTTTAATCTGCCATCTGCTGGCTCGTCATCGACGGTAGCTCGGGAGTTCTTGGCTTCCATGACGGCCTTGGACCTGACTCAAGTAGTGGATGGCCCCACTCACATCGGGGGAGGCACACTGGACCTGATTTTGTCTCTGGTCAGTGGTTGAGAGATCTGGACTTAAAGGAAATAGTCATTGAACCTTTGTCATGGTCAGATCACTCTCTCCTTCGCCTGGACTTTCTGACCGCTACCCAACACCGCAGGGAGACGGAACCATTACGTTGGTACCGTCCCAGGCGCCTAATGGACCCAGAGAGGTTTCAGACGGAGCTTGGGCCACTTCCTGAGGGTCTGGCTCACGGCACGGCAGAGGAACTAGCTGCAGCCTGGGAACGGGCTGCGGCTGGGGCCTTAGACCGTGTCGTGCCTTTGCGGCCTCTGACCCGGCGCAGATCCCAACCGGCTCCTTGGTTCTCCGAGGAGCTGAGGGGGATGAAACGCCGGAGAAGACGCCTAGAGAGTTCCTGGAGGTCCAGCCGCTCAGAGGCTGATCGGACACTAGTTAGATCCTATACTAGGACCTACCTAGTGGCACTGAGGGAAGCGAGGCGTTGCTACGCCTCCTCCCTCATTGCGTCGGCAGATAACCGCCCAGCTGCCCTGTTTCGGGTGACCCGCTCCCTCCTTCACCAGGGGGAGCGGGATGACCCGTTGCAGGGACGTGCTGAGGAGTTTAACGGTTATCTATACGATAAAATCGTTCAGCTTAAGGACGGTCTGGACCAAAATTGTGGCGATTCGGATGGGGCGTCCGAGGGCGGTCTTGGTGATGTTGTCTGGGATGAGTTTGACCCTGTGACTCCCGAGGACATGGACAGGTTGCTGGGTAGACTGAATGCCACCACGTGTTTACTGGACCCGTGCTCCTCCTGGCTGGTGCTGGCCACTCGGGAGGTGACACGAGGCTGGCTCCAGGGATTACGAGTGCTTCCTTGTTGGAGGAGTCTTTCCGGCCGCCTTGAAAGAGGCGGTGGTGAGGCCCTCCTCAAGAAGCCTTCCTGGACCCGGCTGTTTTAGGTAATTATCGTCGGTCTCCAACCCGCCGCGGCGAAGGTTGTAGAGAGTATGGTGGCATATCAGTTTCCCCTGCACCTGGAGGAAACTGTCTATCTAGACCCGTTCCAGTCCGGTTTCCGGCCCGGTTACAGCACTGAGACGGCTTTGGTCGCGTTGGTGGATGATCTCTGGAGGGCCAGGGATAGGGGTTGTTCCTCTGCCCTGGTCCTATTAGACCTCTCAGCGGCTTTTGATACCATCGACCATGGTATCCTGCTGCGCCGGTTGGGGGGATTGGGAGTGGGAGGCACCGTTTATCGGTGGTTCTCCTCCTATCTCTCCGACCGGTCGCAGACGGTGTTGACGGGGGGGCAGAGGTCGACCCCGCGGCGCCTCACTTGTGGGGTGCCGCAGGGGTCGATCCTCTCGCCCCTTCTGTTCAACATCTATATGAAGCCGCTGGGTGAGATCATCAGTGGTTTCGGTGTGAGGTACCAGCTGTACGCTGATGACACTCAGCTGTACTTTTCCACACCGGGCCACCCCAATGAAGCTATCGAAGTGCTGTCCCGGTGTTTGGAAGCCGTACGGGTCTGGATGGGGAGCAACAGGCTCAAGCTCAATCCCTCCAAGACAGAGTGGCTGTGGATGCCGGCATCCCGGTACAGTCAGCTGAGTCCACGGCTGACTGTCGGGAGCGAGTCATTGGCCCCGATGGAGAGGGTGCGCAATTTGGGCGTTCTCCTGGATGAACGGCTGTCTTTTGATGAACACCTGACGGCCGTCTCCAGGAGAGCTTTCCACCAGGTTCGCCTGGTGCGCCAGTTGCGCCCCTTTCTAGACCGGGATGCCCTATGCACGGTCACTCACGCCCTTGTGACGTCTCGTCTGGATTACTGCAATGCTCTCTACATGGGGCCCCCCTTGAGGGGCACCCGGAGGCTACAGTTAGTCCAGAATGCAGCTGCGCGGGTGATAGAGGGAGCCCCTCGGGGCCCCCGAATGACACCTATCCTGCGCAGGCTGCACTGGCTGCCTGTGGCTTTCCGGGTGCGCTTCAAGGTTTTGGTGAACGTCTTTAAAGCGCTCCATGGCATAGGGCCGGGCTATTTACGGGACCGCCTGCTGCTACCGAATACCTCTCACCGACCCGTGCGCTCTCACAGAGAGGGACTCCTCAGGGTGCCGTCGGCGCGACAGTGTCGTCTGGCGGCGCCCAGGGGAAGGGCCTTCTCTGTGGGGGCTCCCGCCCTCTGGAACGACCTCCCCCCAGGACTTCGTCAACTTCCGGACCTCCGAACCTTTCGCCGCGAGCTTAAAACTTACCTATTTATCTGCGCTGGCCTGGGTTAGTTTTTAAATTTATGGGTTTTTAAATGGGTTTTAGTTTTAAATTTTAATTATGGCCAATTTTAATAAGTTTTTTAAGTGTATTTTAAATTGTATTTATATATTGTCTATTTTACTTGGCTGTGAACCGCCCTGAGTCCTTCGGGAGAAGGGCGGTATACAAATTTAATAAATAAATAAATAAATAAATAAGTAGGTATAGTAACCTAGTCCTTGGGAAAACATACTTGTTCTAACCGCTGGGAATTGCCCCATTCCCAGCGTCGTTTCACCTAAGATAACACAGGGATCCATTCACGAATCCCTTCCTCGTCTCTCAGAACTTAGGCCACTTGGGTATCCTGCTACAGGTCTTCCGGACAAACGCCCAGAAGCCGCAACCTCCAAAGAGATTTACAAAACAGTTTAGGATGCAGGAGACGCAGCTACTTGTAGCTTCTGGCAAAACCTCAGATGCCGGTGCTGGTCTGTTTTGTGCATTGTGGGATGGGCCAGTCATCTCTTGGCCCTGTTCCCAAGTTGTCCTCCCTGTTTGAGCTGCTCTTGCATTCTGGCATCTTTTCTTCTGGGTGGGTTCCTCCTGTTCCTCTGCCTCAGTGCACCTGTTTTCTGGAGATTCTGGAGTCCATACTTTGCTTCCACCTCGCCTCAGCCTCATCACTGTCCTACTCCGTTGCCGGTTCCGTAGGCTGCTGGGGGACCCCCATAGCGAGCTCTGGATTCTTTTTGGGCCCTAGGGCTCCACATGGTGAGGAATTTCCAGGTTGGTTCAGGTCTCCCATTGACTGACTAGGTAAGGTGGTTATCCTACCTCCCCTGAGGAATCTTACTTGGTTGTTCTTCAGGAGACTTCCTTTGTTCCCAGTTGGTCATTTATCTCAGGTTTGCTTCTTTTATTCATTATAGACCACTGGGCTCGGAACTCCTGTTCCAACACCTTTGGGAACAGATAGGTCAGGACCCTTTGGATCATGCAGTGTCTTCAGGCCCTTGGGCAGACTGAGGGGGCTATGGTAGGAATGACTCGACGGTTGGTGGTTTTTAAGTTGACCGGCAGATTTTGTCATAGCTGGCGTCCCCTCGGGGGGCTGGTCCGGGGGTTCTATCTCACATAGAGGTGTCTCTTTAACCCTTCTTCAAATGGGTTATGTCTCGAGTCAGTGTCTTTCGATGTGTTTTGGTCAGGGTGCGTTTATTTCTCCTTCCAACCCTGCATTAGATCTGATTGGTCCTGGACGTCTCAGATTCTTCCCTATACTGTTTGACTTCCTTTCCCTGTGGAGAGACGGAGTTCTTCTCTTTTCAGATCCCTTTTGGACGCACCTCAGAGTTCTTTCTCCGGGGGAGTTTGGTCTCTGAGTGGCCCCTCAATTGCTGGAGGGATTACTGTTTCCAGGTGATTCGGGTATTCCGGAAATTCCTCTGAGGCGCAACCATGCGGCGGCGTAACAATACCTGGTCTGGCAAGTAGGTCGGTAAGACGGTTTGGTCGCCCTCCTTCCTGCTTCCCGCATTTGTAGGTGGGAGGATGCATTTCATCTGCGGCGACAGGTGGGTGAAGAAATTCGGACCAGCCGGCTTCCCTCCCTTATGGCTACCATGCTTTGGTATGTCCAATACTTGGATGATCTTTCCCCAACATGCTGGAGAATAGGGCGTTGGTCTTACCTGACACGCCCTTTCTGGGGGGGAAGATCATCCAGCCCCACCCAGCTGCCCTGCTGGTCCGTAGTCCGGGAGGGGTTCTTGTTTTTTTTCTACAGATGGTGAGTTTCAACATTGGTACGCCTTCATTGAACTGGGGAGCGCCCGGGCAGGAGTAGGTGTGGCTAACAAAGTTTGACTCGGTCTCCAATCAGAGAAGCAGAGTATTACCCATACATGGATGATCTTTCCTCCCCACGCCGAGAAAGGGCGTGTCAGGTAAGACCAACGCCCCATTCCCTGTTCACTTCCCTCTCCAGAAGGTTTCCTTTTAATCTCACCTGCTGACGCTCCCTCTTATATCTATCTTCTCTTGTTAACTTAATTCTTGGGATGCAGGAGTGGGTTTTTCCATGGTGAGAGTAGAAGCAGGGACCATCCTGCACTGGTGTAGAAGTCAGATAGGCAGCCTCAGGTCCACCTAAGTGGTCCCTTTTAGTCACATCACCAGTATCTCTGCAGTTGAAGCCTCATCTTCAACCCATATGGTACTACACACACTGGCACAGAAACTCCATTAGAATCCTAAAATTGTTGCGGTCAGGCTCCTCACCGGAGCATAGTGCTCCAGTAACAAAACAAGGAACCATGGTTCCTTCTCTGAGCATTATACTGAGTGAAGATGTGGGATTTTGGGTTCTTAGTTTTTATTATCCTGTTTTCAACCACTGTGGGAATAGGGGGATGAAAAGAAAGCTGTTGCCCTTTTCAACAATTGTAATGAGTTGTCAGAGGTTTTCCTATGCTGGACAGGAAAATAATGATAATCTTCTCTACAGACAGAATACATTGTTTCGTTTGTAAATTTTTAAATGTAATACTATATTTCTACTTACGTGGTTGCTGCTGAGATCAATAGAATTGAAATTAATTAAAGCATAACTATTGAATTTGTAGTCACCTTTTGCCATTATGATATTTCAGTCAACTGATACTAAAACTACAAATTATATTTAGTATTCAGGATAGAGGAGTCAAAAAGAACCCTTGTATTGGAAAAGTAAGAAAGCTAAGATTAACTGGAAATGACGAAATATTTCATTAATAGCCAATATTCCTTGTAATAACTTTTGTTTGGGTTAAAATATTTGATATATCAGTATTCAGGGTAATACTGAGTATATTGATTATATCAATAGTTTTATGACTACAATGTGGTACTGATACATTGATTTTAGCAGTCTATGTAAACAAATATATAGTTAGGGAGATAAATCACAAATTATAATGAAAATGAACTTAAAGTGTAGGAAGGACCAAATATAAGAAGTGTATTGCATGATGGAATTACAGTGTCTAAATAGGGAAAATGCATGGAATGAAGTCACAGATAATGGAGGACAATAGTCATTGTAATACTCTTGGCTGATTTTTTAGAATCTTTAATGGTAAGTCAAAACAGACAAAAGCCCTAAATTCTGCCACACCCCTGCAAAAAAAATTCTATCAGTGTAAAATCCTCCAGTGATCTACGTGGGCAAGGTGCTAGAAACTTTAACTCAGTAGTGTTAAAAACAAAAATCAGAACAGGATGTTTCTGCTTAACTGAATGACATTAAATTACAGAGTTTTATAGCTAGATTTGAATATAAAGATATTTAAGGTAAGCTTACCTGAATAGCTTTTGATTTGGCTGTATATAAAGGAACCAAGTCATTAACTTAAATCAGGTGCAACCCCCCCCCCCAGCAAATCATAATGTTAACTGTTGTAATGGATGAAAGAAAATGGGGCGTTGGACTTACCTGACACGCCCTTTCTCATGATGGTGAAAACGGCAGTCAGGATGATGGGGTTTGCCTGTCCGTCAAGCTTGAGGACCGAGTCTGCAAACTGTTTAAGCCCCGCCTCTTCCTCCTGGGCTCCAGTTTTTGCAAAGGGACTGTCGCACACTGATGTGTCTTTCTGAAATGATAAACAGTTAGTGGTTGCCCTCCCCCTCGGCTGGTGGCCGGCCCGCATAGGGAGGGGCTGACTGCCGTTTTCACCGTCATGAGAAAGGGCGTGTTAGGTAAGTCCAACGCCCCATTCTCCACTCCGGTGAGAAACGGCAGTCAGGATGATGGGACATACCAAAGCTCATTGTCCGTTCGGGTGGGAAGAAGCCGGCCCACCGATGTACTATGCCTCAAGAACATGTTGTAACACCCTCCTGCCAAATGCTGCATCCGACGAAGCATAGAGATCCAGCTTGTAATGTTGAATGAAAGGATTAGGCGTTGTCCATGTTGCAGCTCTGCAAACCTCATGTAAGGGGGCTTGAGTAGCCCAAGCAACCGACTTGGCAGCACTCTGCGTGGAATGTGCAGTTATATTCGAAGGTCGAGGAAGGGATTGGAGGTCATATGCAGACGCAACAGTGGACCTAATCCACCTACCAATTGTTGGGCCAGATGCCTTGAGGCTCAAGGAGGCAGGAAGGAATGATACAAACAGAGCTTCCGTCTTTCTGAAAGTTGAAGTGCGTTGTAAATAAATCTTGATAGCTCAGCGAACAAAAATTAGGAAGAACAAGGTCCTGTGAACGATGAAAGAGGGAATTGATCTTAGGCATGAAAGTAGGATCAAGTCGCAAAGGGACTCTGTCTGGGTGGAAAATACAGAGGTCCTTATGGATGGAGAGTGCAGCAAGCTCTGAAATGCGTCGAGCCGACGTAATGGCAACAAGGAAGCATACTTTCAGAGTTAAGAACCTCAAGGAAACATCCCAAAGGGGTTCAAATGGAGCCTTTGTTAAAGCAGAAAGGACCTTATTGAGATCCCAGGATGGGTAGCAGTGAACGATAGGAGGGTGCAGATTCGTGGCTCCACGAAGAAATCTGCGAATGACTGGATGAGTAGCCAAGGAATCGGATGTGGTGCAGTTGAGGACCGATGAGATGGCTGCCACCTGTCATCGGAGGGTGTTGGAAGACAGACCTGAAGTTAATCCATCTTGTAAAAACCCAATGACATGAGGTACTTCTGCTTGTGTAGGAGGAACAGCCCTCCTGTGGCACCAACAAACAAAACTCTTCCAAGTGGTCTGATAGATCCTGATAGTTGAAGGACGACGAGATGCCTGGATGGTAGGGATAGCTGGAGGCGGAATGTTAAAACAAATCAAGATGTCTCGCTCAGCCTCCAAGTGGTTAGCTGTAGCCATTGGGGCTCCAGATGGAACAGGGCCCCTTGGAGGAGTTGAATCCTGTTGTCTGGTATTCTCCAGTGCTTGGTCACTGATAGAGTTAACAGGTCTGCAAACTATGGCCTCCGAGGCCAATGGGGCGCGATGAGGATCAACTCTGCTTTCTCCTCTAAGAGTTTGCAAATTACCTTGTGTATTAGTGGAAGTGGAGGGAACGCATAAAGTAGGCCCGGAGGCCATGGGGAACATAGAGCATTCACCCCTTCGGCTCTGGGGGAAGGGAATCTGGTGAAGAACTGTGGCAGTTGGTGATTGGTCTCTGAAGCAAACAGATCTACTTCTGGAGGGCCGAACCGGTGAACTATTTCCATGAAGAGATCCAGAGGAAGGCTCCATTCTGATTGGTCTATTCTCTGTCTGCTGAGAGCATCCGCCTGGATGTTCGCTGCTCCTGAGATGTGATCCGCACGGATGGAAAGAAGGTGATGTTCTGCCCATTGACCTATTTTGAAAGTCTCTCTCATGAGTGATTTTGAATGAGTCCCTCCCCACTTGTTGATGTGAGCCTTCACAGAGACATTGTCTGTGAGAATCAGCACATCGCGTCCGGTCACCTGATTGCTGAAGTGCAGCAGAGCCAAATAAATTGCTCTCAATTCTAGCAGATTGATGGTGAGAGCCTGTTCTTGAGGAGACCATGTGCCTTGAGCCATAAGAGGACCAAGATGAGCTCCCCACCCTATGAAACTTGCGTCGGTGGTGAGAGTGAGTCTGGCAGGTTCTCTGAACCTGCTCTCCTTGGAGATGGCATCGGTGGTCCACCAATGCAGTGATGATTGAACCGACTGTGGAAGATGTAGTCAAGAAAGAGAAGTGGCTAGGTGTCTTCTCTGGTATGGGAGGAGCATCCATTGTAGATCCCTGCTGTGGAGGCGAGACCAAGGTACAATTCCAAAGGTAGAAACCATTTCCCCCAATAATTGGGAAAGGGATTTAAGAGATACTGAACTAGCCCAAATGGTTCGTTCTGCCAATTGTTTTAGGCTAGCTTGGCACTCTTGTGAAAGGTAAACCATGGAAAGGTTAGTGTCAATTTCCGCCCCCAGGTGAAGAAGTTTAGTAGAAGGCGATAGATGGCTCTTTTCCCAGTTTATGGAAAAACCATGTGTTTGGAGAGTTTGAATGGTGTAAGACAGATCAGAACGAGCTGTCTGGGCCGAATTAGATAGGATAAGGATATCATCGAGATAAAATTGAATACGGATGGGTCTAGAGCGTATGTAGCCAATTAAAGCTCCTAAAACCTTAGAAAAAACTCTAGGGGCCAATGATAACCCAAATGGTAAGGCCGTATATTGGAAATGGTCGCCCTTATAGGCAAATCGGAGAAATTTCCTATGTTGCTGAGCTATGGGTATCTGGAGATAAGCCTCCGTGACATCGACAGATGATAGGAAATCACCTGGTCTGATAGAATCCAAAATGGATTGAAGTGATTGCATTTTAAATTTGCAGTATGAGACATAACGATTAAGTGATTTAAGATCAAGAATCGCCCTCCAACGCCCCGAGGATTTGTGCACTACAAATAAGCGTGAATAAAATCCTTGTCCTCGTTGGAGGAGAGGAACACGTTGAATAGCATTGATGTGTAAGAGATGGAGGATGGCGTCCTCCATTACTGCCTGGTTAGATCTGTTTTGAGATACGGGACAAGGTAGGAAAAACCTCGGAGGGGGGGAGAGAAACTCTATGAACAAGCCAAACAGAATTGTGTGTCTTGCCCAAGCATCAGAAATGGAAATATCCCATTGATCAGCAAAATGAATGAGTCTGCCGCCAATGGGAAGAGAGGAAGGGGAATTATCTACTTCCACGAAATCCCCTGCCCCTGCCACCCTTGAAAGTTTTCTTGGGGGGAATTTTGAATTTGGATCTGACCTGTCCTTCCTGGGAGAAACTTCCTCTGGATTGAAAAGGTCTGTTAGCTCTAGATTGATAGAAACTGGAGTCTGATTGCCGAAAGGACTGCTGACGTGGGTATGATGAAGTTCGAGCTTCTGAGCGTCTCAAGAGGGAAGGCAGAATCTTTCGTTTGTCATGGGTTTCAATGAGAATGGGATCCAAGGAAGCACCAAACAATTTGTCTCCCGAGAAAGGAGAATTTATTTATTTATTTATTATTTAGATTTTTATACCGCCCTTCTCCCGAAGGACTCAGGGCGGTGTACAGCCAGATTAAAACAGTACAATATATAAATTAAAACCACAGTTAAAATAACCTATTCTATAAATGGCCTAAAATTAAAACCATCAAATTTGACCCATAAATAAAATACCCCAGTTAAAATTATTAAAATTCGAAAAATTTAAAAAATGTAAAAATTTAAAAAATTAAGCCATTGGATAAACAGGTACGTTTTCAATTCACGGCGGAAGGTCTGAAGGTCAGGTAATTGACGCAAACCAGGGGGAAGTTCGTTCCATAGGGTAGGTACTCCAACAGAGAAGGCCCTTCCCCTGGGGGCCACCAGCCGACATTGCTTGGCGGACGGCACCCTAAGACGACCCTCTCTGTGTGAGCGTACGGGTCGGTGGGAGGCATAAGGTAACAGCAGGCGGTCCTGTAAGTACCCGGGCCTAAGCCATGGAGCGCTTTAAAGGTGGTAACCAACACCTTGAAGCGCACCCGAAAGACCACAGGTAGCCAGTGCAGACTGCGCAGGAGCGGTGTTACCCGGGAGCAACATGTGGCTCCCTCAATCACCCGCACAGCTGCATTCTGGACTAACTGAATCCTCCGAGTGCACTTCAGGGGTAGCCCCATGTAGAGAGCATTGCAATAATCCAGACGAGAAGTCTGGAAGAGGCTAGCCTCCATTTATTTTTGTTATCCGCTTGCCAATTTCTTAGCCACAATAGTCTGTGTGAAGTGGTGAAGGAACCTACAGCTTTAGAGGCAAATGTGGTAGTGTTGAGAGTAGCATCAGCGGAATACTCTAGAGCTGCGATAATTTTGTTGAGGTCTTGGTGAGACCTCGAATCAGTAGAAGGTGTTCTAGCCTGTAGTTGTTTGAGCCAAATGATGGTAGCCCTGTTGAAAAATGAGGCAGAAAAATCTAATTAATAATAATAATAATAATAATAATAATAATAATAATAATAATAATAATAATAATAATAATAATAATAATAATAAAAAAAAAAGAAGCTGCTACCCTAACTTGGTGCCCTTTCACTAATATCTTCTCCGCTCGCTTGTCCTCCGGACAGAGGGATTCCTCAGGAGGACCCGTGAGATGCGTAAAAGATGACAGAGCAATAATAGGAGCGTCTACTGTGGGAACCTGAAGAAGGTTAGACATCTCCGGTGCCATGTTGTAAAGACGTTTGTAGATATTGTTCGGATAAGAACCAGAGCCTGGGACTACCCATTGACGCTGTACCACTTCAGTGAAAAGTTTGGGTGCAGGAACCATATCAGTGGAGGTGGCTGGTTCTGAGAAAAGTGAACCTGAGGGACCTTCCCCTGTGAGATTGCGGTTCTTAGTAGTTGAAATATCTCCTAAACCAGTGGAAACCTGGGCTTTATAAAGGAGAGATTTAAAGAGGTGAGGCTTAAACAGGCCTACAAATGATGGCTGGTCTTGTTCCAAGCCCTCATCCTCTGATAAGGCATCATCTGAAGGAATACCTTCATTGAATAAGGATTCTTGATCCGAATGATCTGGTGACTGGGGCCCCCCATGTTCTGAGACTGTAAGGTCTGGCCTATGGAATTCTTGGCGTGCCCTGGCATCCAAAGGTCCAGATGTCGAGGTCTGGGGAAAACATTGGGTGATGCCATCTCTAATGGCCTCTGCAATGGGAGCACTAAAGGCTGGAGGCAATTGAAGGTTAGAAAAATCTCCTTGGACAGGGTGAGTTAAAGAAGGACCTGGGATGGCAGAGACAGAAGAATCCTCTGTGTGATCCCTAGGAGATGGATGGGACATCCCTTGGAAAAGAGAAGTAGTATCAATTGCAGGTTCCACCCCAGAATGATTAGGTGACCAGTCAGGAGGGAGATTTGTAGGCACATCTGGCTGAGTATGAGATGCCATTACATCTTGGGTTCTGGTGGGGGAGGTAGATGCCACCTGGGTTCGTTGTTGTGCTTTGTTAGCAACCTTTTCAAGGGCCTTGTGTCGCCTTGCTTCCTCCCTAGTGTGTTTATGGCCCTTGCCCTTCTTAGGGGCTGGAGAATCAGATGACCCCTCTAGGGGATCCTGTAGATGGCATCATTTGGCTGTAGCCTTTCTAGGTTGAGGCTGGGGCTGGTCTGCCATCTTGGAAAATAAAAGGCTCCTAGTTTGGGAGCGAAGAGAAGAAACCCCTTGTAATGGCCCTTAAGGAGGTATGACATGGCAGAATATAGGCTTGTCCTCTGAAATGAGTGTATCAGCCGAATAACTGGGAAGTAGAGAAATCCAATCAGGCTGAAAGGAGGGGCGGTTTCCAAAATGGCGGCCGGGATATTTTGGCGCCAAAACTACCTTCGTTGCAATCCAAGGCTCCCAGAAATCAGGCTAGCAAAGCCACCGCCCAAATAGCCTACAAGCCCCCCGCAGCAAAAGCGACGTACGGGCTTCAGAAGTTCTCCACTCCTTGCTGAGTCAAGCCGCTGGAGCCAGGCAGCTGCGAAATGCTATCGGGAAGATAAGAGCCTCTCAGCTGATCAGGAAGAGGCGTGCGCACTGCTCACAGTCCTCCGATAATACAGAGTTGCAAATGGCCAAAAGAGCTCCGGGGCGCAAACAAAGCCTCCGGGAGAATGCAGCTTGCACAGAGCAAAAAAATGCTGCTTTTCGGTGCTGCCGATGCCTGTCCACAGCCTTCAGTGGTATCAGACCTGAAAGTCCTTCACGCTGGAATGTAAGGTATGAAAAAATTCTAAATAATCAAAGAAGAGAAGGAGTCCAGAAAGACACGAACGTCCAGCTTGGGACCGAGTCAAAAACTGGAGCCCAGGAGGAAGAGGTGGGGCTTAAACAGTTTGCAGACTCGGTCCTCAAGCTTGACGGACAGGCAAACCCCATCATCCTGACTGCCATTTCTCACCGGAGTGGAGAATGATAGAACGAATGACAAAGAAACATTAGAGGTACAGATCTGGGATGTACCAAATATACGAACCTAGGAAACCTAGCTTTTACCTCATAACCATCTTCGTGAGGACTGGGGTGAGAAACAGCAATTCTTAGGCCAGAGATGGCTATTAAGCAACCATTTGGCTTCAAGACCACAAAACTCTGTGCCAAGTATTTATTAATTTGAAGGGGTGGGGAGGAAGAAATTGCAAAATTAAATGCCTGAGATTATAAACATCTTTTTTAAGGTTTATATTAGCAGTGGGTTATCATCCATTCTGTATGGCTGGATTCCTATCTGCAGTAAAGATTCTAATCTAGCCAAGCTGTGTCTTGAATCTTTTCAGCCAAGAATATTAAGCTGGGCTGTAAAGTGCCAGGAGTTATGTGAGCTGCTGCTGAGCCCAGTTCAAGAAATTTGAAAAGGATGAATCTCCTGCTAGCCATGTCATTTCAGAATCATTTGGAAGTTTCTAGAAGTAAATTACCTGAAATAGAAGCCATTTGTCATTGCAGGTGGCGGTGGTGGTGGTCTGGCTTGAAACAAATATGCTTTATCCAGAAACCAAAGAGCTTCAGTTTTAGAAGATTATCTTCCAGAAACCACTGAACTGATCCAGAAATGGCAAAGTCCAAAGGAGGTTCAGTGTGATCCATACAAGGAATGGAATGTTCTGGAGTTCTTCAGAATATTGTATTCTGAAACTGGTGAATTATGCACATGCTTACATTGAGCTGTCCACTCCTTTGCTAAATCAGAAGTAACATTTTCATTTTTGCTTCACAATCAGCTGGGTTTAACAAGGTTTTTTTCTTTTTGCATGTCATTTTTGTCTTCAAAATATCACAATCCTCTATATTATAAAGCATCTTTTTGGTTTAATTTTAGTCTTTACTCCTTATTCAAGAAAAATGTTTCATCATCTTGTGAACTCTTTTTCTTTTCAACCATTTATTAAATTTCATTTCATTATTTCAACAAAATAAGGAACTTAATAAATAGATCCCATAGTAAATTTAAGAATATCTAACAGTGACTCAAAACAGACACAAGCCCTAAATTCTACCACACCCCTGCAAAAAAATTATATCAATGTAAAATCCTCCAGTGATCTATGTGGGCAAGGTGCTAGACACTTAACTCAGTAGAGTTAAAAACAAAAATCAGAACAGGATATTCCTGCTTAACTGAATGACATTAAAGTACAGAGTTTTTTACTATTAGTTTTATCTTACCCAGGTTAATTTTTTTTCCTTACTCAAGTACATACATTATCTTTTCCAAATATACTACTTATAATCTTTTTTCCCCACAAAAAATTCAAACTTCTACTATTCTAGGGGAAAAAATGCAACCCTGAAAAAAAAACAACCCTGGCTAAGGTCTACTATGCCTTTTCAAGATTCATGTACCCACAACATTTGTGGGGTGGGGGCATTGTTAAGGAAATGAAGGGAGGATATATGAGGTCACTGTAAAATTTACCTCCTTCAGGATAGCTTCTCTGTTCCATCAAAAGTAGCTTTCTGAAACTCCTTTAAGATTGCCTTAGAATTCCTCACCATCTGTTCATTAATCTACTGAACCTTAACTGAGGTTTTTCCATCAGTTTTTGTTTTGCGCATAGAAGTATTCCAGAAGGTTAGGAGTACTCCTATTAATTGGTCTTTGATCTTTGCACAGAGAAGAGGAAAATCCTTCAAGCTTTCACTTAACTGCATTTTGTCTCAGCCAGCCTTCTAATACTTACCTTATGCTCATGAAGAATCTTAATGGCTAATGCACAAGGCCATGTATTTTTTTTCAAAAACACTTAGTTAACAGCTTTTAGATCAAAAGTCATTCTGAAAAGTGGTTCTGATAATCTTAAGGTTTATGTTCATGAATCAGACAACAAGACTTTGAAACTCAATCTCTTTTTTCCCCAGTAAGCTTCCTTTTCTAGCCTTTTGCATCAGTTTTTTTTAAATAATACGTTTATTTATTTAAAAGTGACAGGTTTCTCATGACATGTCCAGAAATCTAAAGTTTGTTTGCTGTCCTGGTATTAATCTAATATTATTGATTTCTTCCTGCTGAGGTAGACTATGCAGATAAGTTCATTGGAAGGTAAGGATAACTTTTCAATCTTTTGTTTGTGGTTTTTAACTACGAAACTGATGACTTTCTAATCAAGCATGGATCAAGCATTATCTAATATCTTAATTAGAAATTACAAAAAGCATGCTCCTTTTAATCAACTTATGTTCAAAATTTTAATTTCAGTTCAAAAGTTTAGGAACACAATGCTGAAATTTATCTTAGTTTGATCTCTGCACACATCACGTTTGTAAAGAATTTTGTTGCTTTTGTAGTTCAGCTGCAGGAAGAAATTGTCTAGATAGCTTCCCTAACAGAAATAAAGAGCCCTAAAGACTTTCTCCTGAACATTGTCTACCTGACAGTAATCCTCTGGGCAGCATTGAATCAAATAAACTGGTCTTCAGAAACAGAAATTTTAGCAGAACAGGCAAAGAATCTTTCACTTTTTAAGGTGATAGATCTGGCAAGAGTTTCAGGAACATAATCTATTCTAGCTTTCTCCAATCTAATACCTTCTAGGAGTGGTAAAAACAAAGCCCAAGGAGGATTAAATTTGTTCTAATCCATCCAATGAAGGGCATTTCTACATCCCTATTTTCAGACCATTTCTACCTTCCAATCACAAACAGGTTTGAGGATACTCTTTGCTGAGCTTTGTAATGCTGACGGACAGGAAAAACTCATGAAACAATTCATTCTGATCACTCTGATCAGTTCAGAGTGGGGGTTTCCAACCTTGGCAACTTTAAGCCTGGTGGACTTCAATTCCCAGAATTCCCCAGCCAGCTGGCTAGGGAATTCTGGGAGTTGAAGTCCGCCAGGCTTAAAGTTGCCAAGGTTGGAGACCCTTGGTTCAGAGGACACTCAGTTATCCCTGTTCATAGACTAGCAAAATTATCTGTGTCTCCCAAAGGTGCTTTTCAAAAAGCAACTGAACTCTTCTTGATTTTTTTCTTTGAAAATGTTTTATTTCTCATCCAAGAAGTTTCTTCTGGAGAACTGAAGAAGCTTGTTAGATGAGAAACAAAATGTTTTCAAGGGAAAGAAAAAAAGAAAGTCCAGTTGCCTTTTAGAAAGCACCTTTGAGACAACCATGACCTGGATAATTTGAGAATGACCATAGACCTCCCTGTGTCTCCATTCACCAGAGAATGAAAAGAGACTACTAGCTTTTTCCCTTCACTTTTTCAGTACACATTTTATACATTTGAGCAGTTGCTATGCAGCAAAGCTGAGCCTGCTTTCTTTCCCTTTGCTTTAAGCTCCCCTAGCTGAAATACCAGAAAGATAGTATGGTGACGTTTTTATAATCAACCACTTTTCACAATCACTCAAGCCTTGGTTGTTGGTTACAGCACGGAGTCTTTAAACTCTATTTATCTTTGAGAAAGAGTAATAGCTAGTTTCAGCTTGGTGACAGAGTAAGGCAAGAATTTGATGTGCGCTGTGTGATAATATCAAACCAGACAGTTTTTAAAAACAAAACAAAACTTGATGTTATGAACCTGATTAGAAACTGCTAGAATGGTTCACATCGAATTTTGTTCATCAACACTACTTATAATGTATCATTGACTTGAATTTGAAAGGATAGTCTGTGCTCTCACTGGAAAGTATTTCCTTCCAACTCCTAGTTAGCATGCTGGCATGTTTAGCTCAAGGAGCCCAAATGCAGAGTTGGCACACGAAAAACATTAGGAACTTGGAAGGGCAGAGAAATTTGCTGCCATGACAATTTTAGGGACATAAGGAAATTATAGGGACTTTATTTTGTGGTTATTGTTGTTGTTGTTGTTGTTGTTGTTGTTTTAAGCAAGGACAAGTGTTTAAAGTATGGATCGAAGGGAGAGGTACTTAAGCATTTAGCTTATGGTTGACAAACAAGCATTGCTTGCTATCAATTTTCTGTGCTCAGCTGTTGACCAGAAAACACAAATGCTGACTGATTTGAAATGATCAACTAGAAGTTTTGTGTAGATTTTAAATGTGCAAATACGTAAATATGTGTAGCTCATATCATTGTAAAGCCCCAATAAATTGGAAAATAGTTAGAACTGACTGGTTAAATTTCAGATGTATTTTAAAATGGAGAGGTTCAACTCTTCTGTGTCAGAGTTCATACTAAGAACATCAGTAATTCTCTTCCTTCCACCCTAAATTTACTAGCTAACAGCAGAAGTATAGGTAGTCCTTCACTTACAACAGTTCATTTAGTTCATTTAGTGACTGCAGCTACAACAGCACTGAAAAAAGGGACTTATGACTGTTGTTCACACTTTATTCATACTTCACACACCATACTTATTCACATATCAAACACCATTGCAGTATCCTCATAGTCATGTGATAAAAATTCAAACGTTTGACACCCGACTCATATTTATGATGGTTGGAGTGTCCCGGGGTCATGTGATTACCTTTTACGATCTTCTGACAAACACAGCGAATGGGGAAGCCAGATTCATTTAACAAGGAGGTTACTAACTTAACAACTGCAGCGAATCACTTTACAATTGATTGGTAGCTAGAAAGGTCATAAAATGGGGCAAAACTCATTTAACTGCTGACTCTTAGCAAACAGAAATTTTGGGCTCAACTGGGACCATAAATCGAGCATTACTTGTATTATATCCATGATATAACTAATAAGCTGTTGTATTGCAGGGAGGGCAGAAGTCATACACTTGCAGAATATTTGCCTGGGATAGAACCACAACAATTTTTTGTATGTATAAATACATATGTCAGTCCCAGGGTCTAAATCCAAGTACCTTTCATCCTGACCTTTGAGTAAGTGGACTTTTGGTCATTCTTTTTTCTGACTTGAGAAGTTGGATTCGTCTGTGACAATTTGTTACTAAGATCCTAGCTGGCTAGGATCAAAACTGGCTACGTAGCCAACTTTAAAAACTGCTACAAAAATATATGCCACCAAATAAAGACTGAATGCACCAATTACCACATCAATCAAGAAGAAGACCTTCTGCGCACAAAATCCAATCATGCTTTCTATAATTTTGTAAACAACAAACTTAAAGACTCGAGATCATATCCTACCCCAAAGGGATCTAACGGTAAAGAATGTAATGATGAAACGGTTAAAGCAAACCTCTTTAAAACATTCTTCAGCTCAGTCTTTGTTAACAGTAATGGCTCATACCCAAAATTCCCCAGTCGTACCAACAATGATTACGACGATCTAACACAAATAGATTTCACAGAAGATAATGTTGAAAAGGCCCTTCACAGATTGAAACCATCTCTATCTATTGGACCTGATGGTCTATGTGCATACTTCTTAAAAAAGCTTTCCACTGTTATAGCAAAATCCCTAAGCATAATCTTTGAAAAATCTTTCAGGATCAGCTCCTTTCCCAAACTATGGTCACTAGCCACGGTCATCCCTGTCTTCAAAAAAGGAGACCCCAGCCTAGTTGAAAATTACAGACCAATTTCTTTATGCTGCATCACCTGCAAAGTAATGGAATCAATCATCAACTAATCCATCACCCTCCACTTGAAAGAAACAACCTACTCTCTAATAAACAATTTGGTTTCAGAAAAAACTTATCCTGTAATTTAAACTTCTTCACTGCAAAAACATATGGACTACAAATCTTGATCAGGGCAAAGCAATAGATGCAATTTACATAGACTTCTGTAAATCTTTTGACTCAGTGGTACATGACAAACGTCTTCTAAAACTAAAATCCTACGGCATCTCCTGACCCCTCCATAATTGGATAACAGCGTTCCTGTCAAACAGACAAGTGGTCAAGATAGGAAATGCCATATCAAATCCCACCCCTGTAAATAGGAATGGGGTGTCCCCCAAGGCAGTGTTCTAGGACCAATACTCTTCATATTATTCATTAACAACCTCTGTGACCATATTATAAGTAATTGTGTTCTCTTTGCCGATGATGTTAAATTACTTAACACTACCAATAATGCGGTTACCCTTCAAAAAGACCTTGACTTTGTATCGGAATGGTCAAAAATTTGGCAACTCCAAATCTCAACCAACAAATGCTCTGTCTTACACATTGGAAAAAAGAATCAGAACACTAAATACAAGCTTGATGGACATTACCTTGTAGATGACCCTCACCCCATCAAAGAGCTTTGAGTTTTCATATCAAACGATCTAAGTGGCAAAGCACACTGCAACTACATCGCTAAAAAGGCTTTAAGAGTTGTAAACTTAATCTTGCGTAGCTTCTTCTTCAGAAAGATTACACTACTAACCAGAGCATATAAAACATTTGCTAGACCAATTCTCGAATACAGAACCCACACCTCATTTCAGACATTATTACAATTGAGCGTGTCCAGAAATATTTCACAAGAAGAGTTCTCCACTCCTCTGATCACAACAAAATACCTTATGCCACCAGACTTGAAATCCTGGGTTTAGAAAATTTAGAACTCCGTCGCCTTCGGCATGACCTGAGTATAACTCATAAAATCATCTGCTACAATGCCCTTCCTGTCGAAGACTACTTCAGCTTCAATCGCAACAATACACGAGCACACAATAGATTTAAACTTAATGTGAACTGCTCCAATCTTGATTGTAGAAATATGACTTCAGTAATGTCTGGAATGCACTACCTGACTCTGTGGTCTCTTCCCAAAATCCCAAAAGCTTTAACCAAAGACTATCTACTATACCCCATTCCTCACCCCATTCCTAAGAGGTCTGTAAGGGGCGTGCATAAGAGCACCAGCATGTCTACCGTTCCTGTCCTAATGTTCCCTTTGATTGTATCCAATTCGTATGGTTATTTCATGCTTATACTTATATATACACTGTTGTGTTTGACAAACAAACAAACAAACAAATAAATAGCTTCAGTCTCTCATTGAGCAAGAATTCTAAAGTAGCATTAGCCACAAATTGGAATACTATTTTACAGTGCAAATTTTAAATGGAGCAAAGTCATCCTATTATTTCACTCACTTTCCCAAACAGCCAAGAATTGTATACTCTAAAATAATTGTATCACATCTGAAGAAATGTAAAATTGCAGTTTATAACTCATAACTGCCCTGCATGGTGGATTAATATTTATTTTATTTTATTTATTTATTTATTTATTTTGTCATAACAATATATGTAGGTATCATAAAAAAAGATTATATAATATATAAACACATATATGAGTAAATATAAGGAGGTATAAGCATATATGTATATAGGAAGAAGAAAAGAAAAACAATAGGACAGGAACGGTAGGCACATTTGTGCATTTATGCACGCCCCTTATGGTCCTCTTAGGAATGGGGTGAGGTCAATGGTAGAGAGTTTTCTGTTAAAGCTTTTAGGATTATGGGAAGAGACCACAGAGTCAGGTAAAGTATTCCAAGCACTGATGATTCTGTTACAGAAGTCGTATTTTGTATCCAGTAGGCTCCAGCAATATTGATGGAGCCTACTGGATCCTGGGATACAAAAGCTGCCTTTATCATAAGTTCCTCTGGAGATCAGTTTGTCATAAAGAGATCGAATATAAAACCATCTTTGTATAAACAACAGGAGACCATGAGTTGCTACTATAATATAATAAACAGTGGAATGTAGGTACAGTGAATGTATATTTCCCTTAATTTTGCTGATTTTGAATACTGGGATTTTTTTTTTACCAAGAGTAAAAAAAAAACACCAAATGTTTGTTCAATTTGGTCCACCACATTTTTAAGATTCTTGGTTGCAACTATTGTTCAGTTCCAGGTTTGTCTAGCAAAATATTCAGCAACACTCCTCTGATTATTCTAATGTTTTTTAATATTAATTAGTAATAAACTTTACTAAAGCAAACAAAGAAATAACATGTGGATGTTTTTCAAAATAAAGGGGTACTCATGCAACAACCCAGATACAATTTCTTATAATATTCTTCTAAATAACTCCATAATTTTTTTTTATAAAGGCTTTAGTGCTTAATTGTAAAATGCAACTCATATAGCAGCAACGGCTTTCTGTGAGAAATGGAAGTTATGCAGTTTCACTTGGAATGGATAAAAAAGCAATTGTCTCTGATTACAATTCATGCTTAAAAGGCATTTAGGCATGTTTTTCAATAAAAATGGGTTTCTTCAGCAGCTGGTTCGATCAGTTTCAGAATGCAGTATTTTCATGACCAAAATGTTTTGCTCTCTCTGTTCTTTGCCATGTTTTTTGCTATTTGCTACTTTAGAATTGAGGGTCTGAACTGAGTTACTGCTGTGGCAATTACCATTACTAGGAGCTAAGTCTGATCTTGGTATTGGCACTTCCACTTGGTAATCTTCCACACTGTGAAGACATTATTTGTGAATACTCTGGCAGTGCATAGGGAAAATACTTTTTTATTCATTCTGCATAACTTTTGAATAAAACATGCATGCATATTTAGAAATTATATTGAATGTGTCTAGAAAGATGGCAGCAGTGGGAACCATCCAGCTTTTCTCTTTATGTATTATTTCTATTTGTCTGGTATAAAATTTGCACTTCTTTTGTGGGTTAAATCTGATTCCTGCTGAGGTTATCAAATAAGGGTTCTTTTGCTGTGGATTTATAGACCACATAAACTTTCCTTATGTGTTTACCTGGCTGAATAATGAATTTTTATATTCTGGATTT
Source organism: Ahaetulla prasina (assembly GCF_028640845.1). NCBI lineage: Eukaryota > Metazoa > Chordata > Lepidosauria > Squamata > Colubridae > Ahaetulla > Ahaetulla prasina. The sequence continues at coordinate 251,496,166 of NC_080540.1, read as the reverse complement.
TATATTTCCAGGAAGATGGATCACCGATGAAGGTTTAACTATCTTCCTATGGCAGTAGGATAGATGAAAGTAAAATAAAAATCTTGGAAGACGGCAGGGGCAAATCATTAATTTCTATATTGCAGCCAAGGAAATTATATGATTTTTTTAAAACAACAACAAAGTTTTCAGAAATTGAGCTTGACAAAGAAAACTTTACCTTCAGAGGTAAAACTTAAATGTAACTCGATGATCATTGATAACTGGTGATTGAGTCACTTGAACTAGTTTCTGGATTTCTGTTGTTTTGAGCAAGATTATAAAAACATTACTTAAAACACATTACTTGAATTGATTAGCACTTGTTCTAATCATAGTCAATTCAGCCATTTTGACTTTTATATATATATAACAGTAATAGGATGGTGTTTATATCTGTCTGTGCCAACTAAAGCAATTTATTAATTTCTTATGTTTTACTCAATTAAAAAATCCAAAATTGGCTTAATTGGAAGTACAATTAAAAATCTAAACTAATAGATTAACTTGGTTCTTGTTTCTTTTTTTGCCGACCAGTAGTATTAAAAATCTGAAAGGTTTTGCCCATGATGGACATAGTTGATTAATGCACTATATCAGTTCTTATTACAGCATGTATACATAAATTTGCAGAGGAAACTGTCACCCAATCAATAAATCTAACCCATGTGGGTGGCAGAAAACATAGCAAGACAGATGAAATAATTGGATGTAATTGGTGTACGAAACTCACTGGCAGGCACAGGCAAAAAAGAAACTTATTTACCCATGCTAATTGAGAACAGAAAAGAAGACAGAAGTTACATTATTTATTATTTATTCCATTTTATTTATTTTACTCAATTTGGATGTCGTCCAACTCCAGCTGAGTCTTGTAAATCATATTTAGAAGTATCCACAGTTGTCTTTTTCTTTCATCTTAGGATAAACAGCACCAATTTGTCCAACTCACTGTCTTCTATGAACAGTTTTGGTGTATGTGTAGAGATATTGACCCATTTCTCTACCTATGTCCAATTTCTGGTTTGTACAAAGCATGTCTCAAAATGAGTACTGTACATTTACTGCAGTTCTGCAGTGTAATTTTAGCTGTCATTTGTTGTCCATTACATTTTTAAAAAATTATTAGAATGACAATGGTTGGGAGAAATTGATGGTCATCAGTGCTGATTCCTTATTTTTAATTATTTCTCTCAAAGGAAGCTATGTGTTATGTGCCAATCCATGGCTTACTCATATTGGCAGTGTAAAAGAAAAGAAAAGTACATTTTTGAACTATTGAAAACTCTAACATCTTTTTATGTCACTGATGATGTTTTTAGTGAATGAGTACTTGGAAATGTGTAAATATTGGTGAATAAATTTCACTTAGCAAAGCATGAGTCAGAGATAATTAGAAGATATAATCTCATAAATTTAAATACTATATGGGGCCCAGATGCTTCTTATGGGTTACCAATAACCCATGTTATTCACAGATAAATATTCACATTCTCTTTTTTTCACAGTTGAGAGGCCATGAAAGTCACAGGGACCAGTAACTGGCGATAAAAGACTTACTCACTTGAAAGCCAAACTGGGCTATGCACAGCATGTTAAGGACCATACTCCAAATGGACAAGGTTACAACCTATGTAGCTGTTTAAGTTTTCATGTAATTATTTAACTATCTAATTAATTTATTTTTATTTTATATTTTATTTCATTATTTGTGGGTTTGTTCAAAATAGCATAATGCAAAAAAAATCTGACTTTAAAAAAAATTAACTTTTTAAAAAATTCACATCCTAGCAAAAATACCTGCAGTTTAGGGAACAGGTAAGTGAGTGAGGGGGTGATAGGCTGAGTCGCTGCAGATCTTTTGAGGAGGCTGTAGCAAGAGCAGGTCAGGAGGTCGAAGGGGAATATTTGTTGATGGAAACATCATGAGTTGGCTGGGTATTTTCAAGCTATGGAAGCTGTGAGTTTTACAAAAAATATCTCACAAACCCTGATCAAAAGGCAAAGGTGCAATGGTATAAAATGTTTCTTTGCTTTTATTGGTCACCTATGTGGAGCACCTGTGTCCAATATAGTATTTGAAGCCTACGAGATTATATCTTTCTATTATTTTCCTATTATTGCTGACTCATGTTATGCTAGTGAAATTCATTCACCAATATTTACACTTTTCCAAGTACATGGAAACCCATTTAATAAACATTGTCAATGCCATAAAAACATATTAGACTTATGTCATCTCTTGTTAAGTTCTCAGAAAACAACAACCCGACCCTAGAATCTCAAAAATACAGTTCCTGCATTAGAAATACAGATGGCAATCCTGTAGATGCAGTCCAGGGCTATACTTTTTGATGAGCCTGGAGTCTGAGTATTTCATGTGATATTAGATGTACAGAAGGCAAAGCAGTGGCTCTCATCTATGCAAAAACCACTTTGCCATTCAGTATGACAACCAGTTCAAGAGACATTTTATAGTTTCACAGTCAGTAGGATTTTGTTCTGGCAATAATTAACATTAGTTATACTTTAACAATGGAATTAGGATTCTTTTTTCTTTCCTTTTCATCAGGAAAATCCATATGGAAAGATTGATGCATTGATGAAAAAGAAAAAAAGGGGAGGAGCCCTTTTATGCTATTTATTTTAAATGGTGATGAAAAGATAGAAGATTTAATATGTTCAGAGACAACTAATAGGTAGTTACTCCATTTAGTGTCAAAATGACAAGTTGCAGATTTAGTCAGAGACAGTTTTTGCTATTATTAGTCTAAGTGTATAGTGTTTGACAGACTATGGTTTGCTCAGATCAGTAATGTTTGAGGAAGCTTTTAAAAAAGAAGGCATAAATTTTTTTTTCTGACCGTCTTTCTGAGTGTTATTGCCAGTGTTGAGCAGGCTAAACTGAAAGAAGCAACCCTCTGTAAGAAATAGCAGATTCAACTGAGATATACAGTTTAATTCCTTTTTAAAAAAAATCATATTGGTATCAAGATGATGTGAAACAGCTCTCAAGGCAAAACTATAGCAATTGTCTTCCTATAATGGTCAGTTCTTATGACTATTAAAGAAGGATAGATCACTTTGTCACCAAAGCTATTGGGAACAAAAATAATAGAATAAAATTCCTTTCATGGAATGTTTCCAATGGGAAAAAAGAGAAAGTCAAGTTTTGTTGGTTCTCCTTTATTCTAGCAATTTACTGTGTTCCCTCAATAACTGCTCTAAATAGTTGGAAATCTTCTGGAGCACTGTCAGAGATGGTTCTGGAAACTGCCAAGGGAAAGGAGATGCTTCTTCTGGATGCTAGGATCATGTATGGATTGAAGATATCCTTCATAACATACCTTAAATTGTTCCCCATTTGCATAGATATGTTCATTTCTGATTATGTAATGTTAGCCCCACTAACAGACCAGATGAAGGAATCAACTCCAGAGAAAGGCTAAAACTACTTTTATTGCGATTGGCTATAATAAAAGAATCTTGAAAGCTATGAAGCCTCTTCTTCATAGTTCAATGAGCTAGAGAGGCATCCGCGTGAGCCATTTCTGAATGTTCTCTCAATCTGGACTTTAAAAATGCTTCATCTCCTTTTTCTTAGCAACAGATCCTGCATATCTCCTTCAAGGTCATCTTTACTCTCTACATGCAATCCTGACGTATATAGAAATATTTTAGAGCACTGTGTTCTTCTGAAAAGTGCCATCCCACACAGTTGTCTAAGCAAGGTTAATTTATTACAGATTGTGATGGAAAAACATTGGTAGGATAGAGGCATGCAATAATTCTAATACAAAGGATATAACAATAGTGGAGTGATGTAACTAGCATCTGTGTGGGAGGGTGGAATTGGCAACAGGAATACTTATGTGGAATGGAAAGGAAGTAGACACCAAGGAGGCTGGACGGACAAAGTATGGGTAGCCAGTGACTGGGGAAAAAAGAGCCAGAATAAATTGCTCGGAAAAAGAAAGATGTTTCCCTGGATACGAAGAACACTTTTGAAAGGAAAAATTCTGAGATGACAGAACATGATGGTTCTTTGTTTTTCAAGGACTGGACACACCACAACGTAGTAGATCTATATACAATTCTGTATTGCACAACACACCTTCCGCATCAACAATTTGTTGCTCTGTTAATACCTACCTTCTAGGCCACTACAAATTATGTTGCCACATAAATACATCTTTAAAACTTAGTCCTTTATGTTCAGTCTTTTAAAATAATTAGGCAAAACAAAAGTCTCAATGTCTGTAAAGAGGTATACAATCTTTGATTACTTCCAAAAATTCTAGCTGGGATGAGGTGCTGCCTCAACGTCATTGCTGTTTTTCTGACATGGATGCTTGTAAATAAATGAGTGAGTGAGTGAATGCATCTCTCAGGTTGGGCTGTAAGCCATCTCTCTGGGGCTGTAAGCTTTTCCAGCCTTTTGAGGGAAAGCATGAACTGTGCTGAGCCTTGGGGATGTGGGCTGGGGAGAATTTCTGCTTGGCTACAGTTATTTTTCCTAAGTGGAGACAACCATCTCCGCTTCACTTCCTCATAGGGAGAGGTATGATGATAAAACAAATGGATCTAAGCAAAACATAGTAAAGGACAAAAAGAATATGTAAGGAATAATTAAAAGAAAAAAGGAAAAGAAAAGAAAAGAAAAAGTCCAAACTCAAATGCTGAGCCAGGATTTCATTCTCTGACTGAGCACATGAGATGGTGGGTGGAATCCCAATATAGAGAACTTAGCTTCTTGTCTTCTTCATTTACAAATATCCAGAAAAACCGTTGCTCTCAAAATTCCACATCTGTTGACTTTTCACAGATGGAAGTGCTTCCTGGATGATAATAGAGGAAAAATAGTTAATGAGTTATTTTTTCCCCTGGAGCCAAAACAACCGTGTACAGAAAATGGAGCAGAAAGAGCTGGGTAAAGTACAATGGAAAATGAGGAAATTGCTTGATTGTGAGCAAGGTTTGCTCTGTGCCCTTGTTGGTCGACAATGTTTGAAGACGAAACAGTAAACATAAGGGTATATCTTTTTATCACAGAGGGAATAGAGCAGGAGAAAGCTTCACAATATGTGTGAGAAAGTTAGTGAGAAAGACTGGTTCAAAACATTCCTATTAAAAAGACCCAACAATGTCTTTTTGTTCAGTTCCTTCAAATGTATGTTATGTTTTATATTAAAGCAAACCTATAATATTGGACAACTCATCATAGGGGAAGCTATCAAAAGGTTAAAATTCTGTTAATCTTTTTTCTTTCTGTTTTAAGGGAAAAGGTACAAATTAACCTGCTGCTAGTGCTGTGACCTAATACACAGACATTGTCTGGGAGAGATGGATAAACATGTCAATTTCAGTTTCTATCCGTGTTTTATTTTTTCCCCCCATATATTGAGATTTTTCCAGTCTGACCTAGTTTCTGATTAATCTTGGTTTGCCTCAGAAAAAAAATTGCAATACAAGAATTGTATTGTTTTTAACCTATCAAACCAGCTGACATTATTTGGAAACAAAGCCTGTTCTTTCTTTTACCTTACTTTAAGACTGAGTAATTCATCTATTTCCCTTAAATAAAATTATCATTTGGTTTAAGGCTGAGCAAGAGTAAACTTGGGTAGTTTTGCTTACATGTTTACTTGATTACATTTTTGTAATCAGTTCACCTACTAGAATACACTATTATTATTTCCATAAAGATGAATATTCATGGGAAATCTATAACTACATTTCAGGCAAATAAACATATCGGAGGGCTGGTAGCTTTGGATCACTAATACAGGATTCACCTTGAACATGACTGGGTGGATTAGATTAATTGGTTTTTGCCGTTCTCAAGGTAAAAATGGAATGGAAAGGCTACTATTTTAAAAAACATAGACTATCACACTATTTCATAAAGCTCTCTTAGCTTAAAGCAGTTATCTGACCAAACATTCATCTATTTCTAACCATGACTAAACCAATGCAAAACTCTGGAAAGAAATAAGTACACCATTGTGGCTAATTTTTTTAAAAAATAGAATGCTAATGTATTTCATACTGTGTCAGAATTTGTTTTTTAAAGGCTAGTTTATTTTAAAATTATTCATAAGCAGTCATTTTATATTCTGTTTCTCACATAATGTAGTCTCAGAAAAAGAACTATTGGTTTGATATAGTGTTGTCAACTGCCAGGAGTTCTATTCTTACTATTCTTTAAATCCAATTAAAAATAAGATAAACTATGGGCTTTTTATTAAAAGGTAAAGTTAATTTAGGTAATGTAACTATTGTATCTTAATTTATTGTCTCTGAAGACATTGATTGTTTTTAAGATAATTGCTATAAACTGAAAATATAATGCATTCACTAGCCAAATGTTCAAGCATTATGTTATTGGAAACATTATTCATTATATATTTTATTCTCCCAGTCGGTGGGAACGACTGTCAGGATGGGTAATATCTCGTGCCTGCTAATTAGGACCGAGTCTGCTGAATCTTCTTTTAAGCCCCGCCTCTTCCTCTCTCCTCCAGCTTTTCGACTCAGTTTTGCAAGGGACCAGAAGTGTCTATCTGTGTTCTCTCTCAGTTTTTCCCTTCTATTACCTACTGCTAGTCTCTTTCTCTTCTATTTATTTATCTTTTCTCCTCCGTCCCACCAAGGAGTCGAGAGCCGGCGAGAGGGGCGTTTTGCCCGATACCGCCGAAGGCTGCGCAGTGCGGCAAGGGTCTGCCGGGCGGCAGACCCCGTGGGGAAAGGGAGCAATCCCCTTACGGCCCGTTTCTACCTCTTTAGGGAAGGCCATTTGGAGGCAACCCAAGACTGGGCTCTGCCTCCCTTTGAGCGTGAAGCCAATTCCGCGCCATTTCTGATCGCGATTGAGCCGGAGGGCGAGCGATCCAACAACGGAGCGGAGAGGATTTGCCAAACGGAGTCGTTTTTTGGCAGACTGATTGGAAAGCTGTGAGTACAGGCTTCCCCCCCCCACCCTGGGCATAATTTTTGGCAGGCTTATCGGCCATTTTGAGGTCCGGATTATAAAATGGTGGACGCATCGCATAAAGCCCCTACGGCTCCCAGAGACCACAGCAGGCATGCTTCTGACCCAGGGGAAGGATCCTCCTCCTCCCACAGGGAGGTCAGCTCCCACTCCAAGCCTGCTAAGACTAAGTCCTCCAGGGCAGCCAGGGCAGAAGAACGCAGGCACAAGGCCCTGGAAAGAGCTATTAATAAAGCTCAACTCCAAACTGGAAACACGGGCCCTAGCCCTCTGGCCCTATCTGAGCCTCCTGCTCTCCTTTCCAGGAGTCACAGCCCTATCAGGACTTCCTCCAACCATGGGGGTTCTTCAGCCTGGTCTCCTGACCGTTCGGCAACTTCAAATCAACAATCTCCAGCCAGTCTGGGGCCCTTATTTCAACCTCTCCCTGACCTGCACTCAGCTCTAGCCCCCCCCCAGGGATCATCTCCTTTTACCACATCAGGATTTCAATTACCTGAAGCCTTGGGCCAGATGATATCAGATGCCATTAAACACGGCTTTGCCCAATGTATGCAGCCCAACTCCTCACCAGCTCTTGGAGAGCATTCCTCCAGAATGGTTCAGAGCCAGGCTTCAGCTGACTTGAGGGAGGCTAGCCATTATCAGGAATTGGAGCTGGAGGGTCAGGGCTCCTTTTCTGATGAAGAAGTGAATAGAGAATTATCATTATCTGATGATGAGGGATTGGAACCTGACCAGCCGTCTTTTATAGGCTTATTCAAGCCTCATTTATTTCGCTCACTCCTCTTTAAGGCCCAAAACTCCACCAGAATGGGAGTAGTTCGTCCCATTCCAGGATCTCAGGCTGAGGAGAATCCTACCAATGCTCTTTTTCTGGAACCTTCAGTAGAAACTGAAACGGTTCCTGCTCCCAAGTTATTTGAGGACGTAGTACAACGTCAATGGGCCCTTCCAGGGGCTGGCCCCAACCCTAATGGTATGGACAAACGCCTTTACAACGTTGCTGCCAATCTCGAAACGCTCTTACAGGTTCCTTCAGTAGATCCTCCCATCGTAGCGTTAGTTTCTTCCGCTCCTATTACAGGACCCTCAGATGAAACATTACGCCCTGAGGACAAACGGGCTGAAAAACTTCTCATTAAAGATCACCAAGCGGCGGCGTGGGCTGTTAAATCAGCCACATGTGCTTCCTTTTTTTTGCTGTTGTGGCGAAAACATTACAAGAAAGGATCCCTGCCTCTAATGTTCGGTCACATCAGGATCGTAATAAAATTAGGGCTTCATTAGAATATTCTGCAGATGCCACCCTGAATGCCACCCGGTTCGTGGCCAGAGCCATAGGTACAACTGTTGCCTCCAGATGCCTTCTCTGGCTCCGCAACTGGCAGGCTGACGCCCAGAATACGTGGCGCTTGGCAGCAGCACCATACTCAGGGGACAAATTGTTCGGAGCGCCCTTGGAACCGCTCCTAGTGGAAACCAGGGACAAGAGAAAAATTTTGCCATCAGCTTCCAGAAGGAGTGAATCCCGTCCTCTACCTTATGGCCGACACCAGTCCTTTTGGACCATGGATGCATTCTATGGACAACATTCCCAGAGATTTCAAGCAACCAGAGGCCGACAATCTTCCGATTTCCAGGTCAGACAAGGCTCCAGATTCCCTGCCCGTAAAGGTTACTGGGGAGGGAGGGGACGTCCCTTCAGACGTAAAAAATAAGCATACTTCTCTCCCAGTTGGCGCACGTCTGGCCCATTTTGCGGACTACTGGGATCAAATAACCTCAGACTCATGGGTCAAATCCACAATTAGGTACGGTCTCTCTCTTGAGTTCTCCTCTGTTCCCCCGAGAGTTTTTCTACAATGCCCATTATCCCGTAATCTTCATAACAGGGCACTAGTCGAATCTGCCATCGAGCACCTTCTTTCCATCTGCAACATTGAGCCAGTCCCAGCAGATCAACAGGGTCTGGGATTTTATTCCCGACTCTTCGTGGTAGAAAAATCCTCGGGGGGCTGGAGGGCAATAATTGATTTGAAGTCCTTAAACCGGTATATCATCTACTGCCTGTTTAAAATGCATTCCCTTTCTTACATCCTAGAAGGCATTAGACCGGGAGACTTCTTAACGTCCATTGACTTAACGGAAGCCTACCTCCACATTCCCATTCAGCCAGGGCATCGCAAATTCCTTCAGTTTGCTTATGCAAACCGTCATTTCCAATATAGAGCTCTACCATTTGGCCTTTCTTCGGCTCCAAGAGTCTTCACCAAAATTCTAGCAGCCCTTTTGGCACACGTACGCTCTTTCCCCATAAGGGTGCAAGCGTAATTGGATGATATCCTCATCCAATCCAGCTCGCTTCAGTCCGCTAAACAGAACGTGGAGATCACCATCAGTGCCCTTCAACTCCATGGGTTCTCCATCAATTGGGCCAAGAGTCACCTTGCCCTCCATCAGAATCCTGCACTTAGGGGCTATCATAGATTCCTCCTCCTCCATGGTATTCCTTTCGGAGGATTGCAGGGCCAGTCTCTCCCACCTGGCCCATCACTGCAGGGTCCATGCTCTATCCTCCCTGTTGCAATTGTTGCAACTGCTCGGTAAAATGGTTTCCTCATTCGGCATCGTTCCATGGTCTTGTCTACACAGCCGTCTCCTGCAGTGGTACCTCCTACCCTACCAAAAAAGTCAACGCAGCACATCCGGGGCAAGGGTCTCCATCCCTACCGACGTTCGGGAGTCTCTGGCTTGGTGGTCTTCCAACATGATATCCAAGGGCAGCTGCTTCCGGGCTCCTCCCAGAATTACCGTCACCACAGATGCGAGCCTCTTTGGTTGGGGAGCCCATGTAGGGTCCAATCTAGCTCAAGGATGCTGGTCAACAGGAGAGTGATCTACCCATCAATCTCCTGGAACTCAGGGCCATTTACCTTGCTCTCCACAGCTTCATCCACCTGATAGCGGGACAGGATGTTCTTGTCTTAACAGACAATACCACAGCAAAGGCACATGTCAACAAACAAGGGGGCATTCATTCAACAGCACTCATGCAAGAGTCATTACACCTTGGCCTGTGGGCCGAGTCATATCTAAATTCTATCACAGCGGATTATATATCAGGGAAATCCAATGTACAGGCAGATTCTCTCAGCCGCAGCTCCATCAACCCAGTGGAGTGGTCCCTTCATCCCGATTTGTTCCGGGAGATAATGGACAGATTCGACCAGCAGTGGATCTGTTCGCCTCCAGGGACAATCACCAGGTTCCCAGGTTTTACGCCAGATATCCAACCCCGGGAGTCGAGGCGGTAGATGCCTTACGTAGCCCTTGGCTTCCAGTCCTTCTCTACGCCTTCCCTCCGTTATCTCTGATCCTGAAAGTCATATCCAAGCTGATCTTACACTGAGCAGAACTAATCCTGTTAGCCCCAGCATGGCCCAGGAGACCGTGGTATGCGGACCTCCTCCGGCTATCAATAGCACCATCATGGCGGATACCGGACAGCAGAGTGTGTCTCACTCAAGGACAGCTCATACACCCCAATCTGCAATGGCTCCATCTAACCGCCTGGAGATTGAGCGGCATCTCCTAAGGACTTTCAACCTTCCAGAGGAGGTCATCACCACCCTGCAAGCATCCCGTCGAAAATCCACAACCAAGATCTATGAGTCCACGTGGCACACATTCGGCTCTGTCAACCCAACGGAGGCATCAGTGTTCCATATCCTACAAATCTTACAGATGGGTTTAAAAAAGAGCCTCTCCCCTAACACACTGAGGCGGCAGATATCAGCATTATCTTCTGTTATGGGGGCTAGGTCACTATCGTTAGCCACTAAGGATCCCCTCATCGGTCGTTTCCTCTGGGGGGGGCGTCTAATCTTCGTTCTCCAACCATCCATCATTTCCCAACATGGCGTCTGAATGTGGTGTTGACAGCCTTAACTAAGTCTCCTTTTGAGCCTCTCCGTGAGGCTTCTCTGCGTTTTCTCTCATTAAAAATTTCCTTCCTCATCACCATTACTTCAGCTAGGCGCGTATCCCAGCTTGCAGCGCTCTCCAGCAGACGGGAACTCTGTATTTTCCATACCAATTGGGTGGTGCTCCGTCTGGGTCCCACATTCACTCCCAAAGTCAGTTCGATATTTCATAGAACTCAAGAAATCGTCCTCCCAGACTTTTCTCCTTCACCGGGACATCGACTAGAACACCTGTGGCACACCTTAGACGTGCGCCGCACCCTCAAAATTTATCTACAGCGTACAGCTCCATTTCGAAAGTCAGACTCTCTATTTGTTTCTTTCCTGCCAAGTACACTAGGCACTAAGGTGACGCCCAGGTCACTTAACCGATGGATCCGGGCAGCTATCGCCACATCCTACCATCTCCAAGGTATTCCCATTCCAGGACACATCTCAGCCCACTCTACGAGGAGCGCTGCTACATCTGCAGCCTGGAACACTCAGGTGTATCTCCAGGAAATTTGTAGGGCGGCCACCTGGTCCTCACCTACCCCCTTCATCTGACATTACCGGATTGATGCCTATGCGTCGGTGGACGCAGCATTTGGCAGGGGGGTACTGCAACAGATCATAACCGACCAGCCGTCACGGAACCAGGATCTTCCCGCCCTAACAGGACAACAGCTTTGGTATGTCCCATCCTGAAAGGCGTTCCCACCGACTGGGAGAATGGGCGTTGGCTTACCTGAGATGCCCCTTCTTGGTGAGGTGGGAACGCCTGTCAGCCCCACCCTTAAGTTACTCTCCGGCCTTGGCTGGTCGTGGGGGGAGGATACTAATTGTTTTGTCATTTCAGATAGATGCATCAGTCTGCTACAGCGCCCTCGCTGAAAAGCTGCAGGAGAGAGGAAGAGGCAGGGCTTAAAAGAAGATTCAGCAGACTCGGTCCTAATAAGCAGGTGCGAGATATTACCCATCCTGACAGGCGTTCCCACCTCACCAAGAAGGGGCGTCTCAGGTAAGCCAACGCCCATTTTGTAAATAGATAAAACATTTTATTCCTTCCTAATTCAGTTGTCTTTTAATTTTTATGCTGATATGAGTTGAAAATGTCAGGCTTTTTATTTTCAAGTATGATACACATTATTTTCAAGAATTTTGGTCACATGTAAATGAGATCTATAACATCTAAGCAATTAAATTTGACTAATTCCTGATCACTTCTGTGTCTTGCTTCAGTTGAAATTATTTAGAGTCAATGGCTATTTTTCCATCTTGCTTTATTTGAAGGCTGAATACAGAACAAAAAACAGAAAAGATTTTACAATACTATTTAAAACATGTTTTCCAAGTCAAACTACAATTTTTGCAATTGACATTAACATTTATTTATATTTATGTTCACATTTCTCCTAAAACATGGAATGTATGCAAGTAATTTAGTCTAATATATTTTTTTGCATATAGTTTTCTTTAATATACTCATTTTTATATTTTATTTTGGAAGAACTGTGCTATAAAGTTTAAGAATTGGCAAAATTATGACTTTCTAATTCAGAATGAATTAATATAAAAATTAAACCAAATTTGAATTTAAAAATGAATAAAAGTCATTTTTCCTGTTATATATCTGAACTGATTAGTATGTGGCAATTATACATATTTATGTACAGTTATACATATTTGTGTACAGTTTGTTAGACTCATACGTATATACACAGTTGTGCATTGTGTTTTAAAAGCTCAGCAGATGATATAACAAGGTCTATCTCAAATCTTTTATAATGTTATGCTGATTATTGCAGATTTAGTTTAGGCAGCTTATTTTATCAGTGCATAAAGTTATCAGAAATGAACATTGATAGGTTTCCATACAAAGATAGAAGATCCTCCAAAACAACCATCTAAAAAGTGGCAAGTGATGAGATTGATCATAGACCGGTATCAAGAAAGAGATCATGGACATAACTACTGATGCTACTTTTATTATATTTTGATATTTAGGGTGTAGACAATTTAACAAATGTCTAAAACTTATTGAGATCAGCTGAGCTGCATTCAAATTCTGTAAGGCAATGTTTCTGATTTCTCCTTTATGTCAACCATTATATCAACATTATGTAATATAAACGATACATTTTATGAATCAAATGTAAACCACTGATAAGGAAAACAGCCCATGGGAACATTATGATATACTTGATTTGCTAGATAGTGTTTTCAAGGACATTTTAAAATTGATAGAATAGCTAGTTACATTATGTGAAGGCCTAACTCTCTGGTGAAGATTCTAAATGCTGGGAAAAGTGGAAGGAGAAAATAAGAGGATAACAATAGCAAGGTGGATGCACTCATGAGCACACCTTGGGAGAGCTGAAAAATCTGGTTAGGGACAAATTGTCATGGAGAAAATATATGTGTGTGTGTGTGTGTGTGTGTGTGTGTGTGTTTTCTGAGGTTTTCGAGGGTGTTTGTATGTAGGTCTTTTTATGCGGGAGAATACCCGAATAACTAAAGACACACACACACATATATACACACACACACACACACACACATATGTTTTCTGAGGTTTTCGCGGGTGTTTGTATGTAGGTCTTCGGTTATTCGGGTTTTCTCCCACGTAAAATTGGAAGTGTCTTAGTGACGTTTTGACGAAATCCCATTTGTCATCATCAGGCTAGGTGCTTACAGCTTCGTATTTCTAGAAGAATTTTACGCGGGAGAAAACCCGAATACTGAAGGAACCAAATCAATCTCCAAAACGGAACACTGTAACAAGAGAATAATTATGGAAGCCATCGAAATAGAGAAACAACCCCACAACTTGAACAAACGGGATGACACCTCCCGCCTACCAGACATCTGGAAACTAGCTTTAGTCAACAAATGAGTCCCAGCCACGAAAATTGACACCAGACCCAGGATAATACACAACGCCACCACCAATCATCCTCACCAGATTCAAACCAAAACTCATCCCACAGATGAAACACAACCACCATCCAGAAGCCAGACCATGCTGGCACCACTGGCTGCTACGCTCCCCTCCGATCCCCACACAAAGCAAGCTGACACATGCCAGGAACACATGACAAGACCTCGGAGTCGGAGCCAAACCAAAAACCGGGATGCTGCATCACAGCCATCTGCTCAAGACATCACATCACAGAACTCCAGAGGCCACAACATCAAGCTCAGGAACAAAAGACTAGGACCACACAGGATGCTACGAAACAGCCGACCAATCTGCAAACACCCACTCCATCTACCAATCAAGATGCAACCACACAGCCAACCCGTTCACAGCAACACTCCCCACCTCCCCACCAGTATTTATAGAGAGACGGCAGCTCCGACCACGCTTTGCTCACAGAAGCACAAAGCCGAAAGCACCAGCCTGAAGATGATGAGTGAGACCTCGTTGAAACATCGCCAAGATACTCTCAACCTTACAAGGGAGAAGACCCAAATATGCCAAGACCTACACACACACACACACACACACATGTTTGTATATTATATATATATATATATATATATATATATATATATATATATATATATATATATATATATATATATATATATATATATATATATATATATATATATATATTTGTTTTCTGAGGTTTTCGCGGGTGTTTGTATGTAGGTCTTTGGTATGTACATACATAGAAAAACGCCCACACAGCATGAACAAACGAGATGATACCTCCCGCTTACCAGCCATTTGGAAACCCGTCCTTATTGACAAACGAGTCCCTAACACGAGGATTGACACCAGACCCACACTCACGAGGTAACAACAGAATAATCAGAGAAGCCATCGAGATAGAAAAACGCCCACACAGCATGAACAAACGAGATGATACCTCCCGCTTACCAGCCATTTGGAAACCCGCCCTTATTGACAAACGAGTCCCTAACACGAGAAATGACACCAGACCCACACACACGAGGTCCACACAAGATGTCACCACCGCACATCCACCCAGAAAGCAGACCCAAACCCACACTGATCATGAAGCATGACCAAGGACCAGAAGCCAGACCGCAGCTGCAACATTAGCCATTTCAAACCCCTCCAATCCATACATGCAGCAGACTGACACCCACTATGAAGATGTAGCACGACCACGAACACAAAGCCAAACAACAGCAATGCAGCTCACCAGCTCAAATCCCCCTGCAACTCAGACTAATCTGAGCACAACCAAGCCCCCACCCAAACAGGACACACCCCCAGCCAATCAGAGCACAGCCAAGCTCCCACCCAATCACTTCAAACACCCACTAGCAGTTAAAAAGGAAGAAACAGCTGCAATCACACATTGCTCCCAGAAGCACGAAGCTGAAGCCTGAAGATGCCGAATGAGACTTCGTCGAAACGTCGCCAAGACACTTCCAATTTTACACGGGAGAAAACCCGAACAACCAAAGACCTATATATAGATAGATAGATAGATAGATAGATAGATAGATAGATAGATAGATAGATAGATATAGTAACTAGATTTGACAATGATTTGATGGGATATAATTAATCAACTTTTGAATGACATTATAATTTGAAATCTCTTAAGAATCCTAGTAAACATATCTTGCAATATTTGGGCCATTTTTAATTTTTTTAAATTAATTTATATTTTGACTCTTCCATAATGGTCATTTGCAGTATTTTCAGGGACGCTTCCTTCACTACATTCTCTCACATGGGGAAAGTATTGCTACATAAGTAGAAGCCAGGTTGTATACAATAATACCATTATTAGTAATACCATGATTAGATCAACAAATCTGTTGCAGAAATCCTTAGTGCATTTTTCCCTATGATATCAGAAATTTCACTTGCAAGTTTGGTTTTGGATCTGTTTATTATATAACTATAATGTTTTACTTAATTCATAATGAATTGTTTCTTGCATTGCTTTGTGTGTAACTGAAAACTAAATTTTTATCAGGCCATAAAGTATAGTATTAAATAGGGAGACACATGGAAAAATCATCTGAAGAATACTAGTTCTTGTTTCAAGCAATGTTCAATGGTGACTTCAAAGATTCTGCTATTAAAATGGGATATATCAATCAAATAGTTACTATGGTCATAGATAAGCATAATGATATGGTATTTCCTTTTTAGATGAATATCTCTATGTGTACTTGTTTCATATGAGTTGGATATCTTAACACCAATAAACGCTATGTGGAGATAGATGTTCTTCATTATCTGTTCTAGTCCATCTGCATTTGAAATTATTCAAGGTTACCAAAAGGACACACTTAATAATTAATATTAATATGCTACTTTTTTATTGATTGCTATGTTACAAATAATACTTTGTAAATCAAGTCAACAAATCAATTGAAATCACACTTTATCATTACAGTTGTTAAAAGTATTTTATTTTTTCCTCTTCTAACAAGAGATCATTACAGTCAAAGCTGATGACCACAAACCATATACAATGTTATATTTGGGAAGCAGATCTGCATATAGAGCTGGAACAATTAAATTACTGCTCAGTGTATTTATTTGTTTATGCCACAACGTACATAATTTGGTTTTGTGTCACATAACAATAATGCCTTTGATTCTGAATCCCAAAGTACTGCTAAAGAAATTGTAGTAAAATCCTATTTCTTTATTTAGGTATCATGATCAACAAGACGTTACTAGCAACTTCCTTGGAGCAATGTGGTTGATTTCAATAACTTTTCTATCCATTGGATATGGAGATATGGTACCTAATACTTACTGTGGGAAAGGAGTTTGCTTGCTTACTGGAATAATGGTGAGTGATTTCAGCTTTAATTTCTATATGTTTTGTGAATTTGAATCATTTTTACAATGTCTGCAATGACTTTAAACAGAAATTATCAACACAAAATTGGTTATAAAGCTTTCAATTGATTCTAAAGTAAAAAAAAAAAGACCAAAGATTACTTGCTAATATGTAAACTGATATTGTACTAGTTTTGATTACTTTTGAGTTGCTAGGTATAAGATTGCTATAAAATATATAACATTTTATAAATAAACAATACTATATAAACTATGCTGCATCAAGCAACTAATTCTCTTTGAATTTTATTCTAAATTATGGGCTTATTTTCCTCCTTCCTTGTTTTCCTCTTACATAAATCTCTTGGAGAAAATGGCAAATTTAAAACGTATTAGAATTAATATTCTAAAACAGGTATTAAATGTACCTGTTATGTGCTATCTAATTAATGCAAGTGGCTTTTGATCCTAAGAGTCTTCTGAGGTCAACATAGGGATTTAATTCCTATTTTTCAAAAAAATTCAGGCCATTTAATTAGCTAGATTGATGGTGATTCTGTGAATCAAGATTACGTTTATTATATTAGCTACTACCACCTATGTTGCTTGCTCTTGTGTCACTGGGAAATATGTATAACCAATTAATTTCCCTGTATTAATTCATCTGGTATTATTGTGTTTTAAATACTAATACAATACATAAATACTATACACAGTAACAATGACAAAGGCAAATGCAACCAAGGAAGGGACTGGATATGTGACTGTAATAATACCATTATATATAATAGTGGGCGATATTTCTGTGGCTTGAAACTGGACTTGTGAGGTGGAGAAAGGCAGCTTTGGATAGGACCCTTATTTTTGTAATTTATATTCAACTTTTCCTCAGACTGGCATAACTCAAAATGACTTGAATTAAAGGTAGGAATGAAACCAAAACCTTCACAGACAGAATAAAAACAATTAGAAAATGAAACATAGTTAAACTTCCTTCACAGCTAAGACAAAAATCATGTTGCAGAATGATATGTCATCGCATGAGCTGTCAAATTATCAGAAAATAATCTTTGGGTTGGTATCTGCAATCTTGCAAACCACGTTCAGATGTTGAATACAACATTTTAATATGTCCTGAGTTTTAATATGTTCTGGGTCAGTTAATTGAATCTGGAAACAAAAAGCTGGACCTGGTGTTCAACCTTCTCTGAAGTCCTATTCCAGCTCATTAGGATTCTGTATCACTGCACTATCTGCTAACAGTCATTGGCAGACAGATAATATGGATAAAAAATGTGGATTACCCTTGATAAGCTTTCGGGGAATCGTCTTCTATTTTTTCCTTTGTTTTTTTTCCTTTGTTTTTCTTATATTCTAAGCCTGCAGGAACGATTTTAAAACAAAATCTTCATATATTGTTTAAGAGTGTGTATGGAATGTTGTAGTTACAGTGGTAGTCTATATTATTATTATATGCACTACAATATGAAATCGTAGATGCCAGTTCTTTATCTGGTATTGGTCTTCATAAACATTGAGTTCTTCCCAAATGTCTCGAATGTTGTAAAGTAAAGCACATCTGTAATACATGTGCAGATCCAAACACTGTGGCTTTTTGTAAATGACAGATGGAAATTTTGTCAATGCACATATTTTCTAACTGCCATCCAAAATGTTTTGGTATGGCACAGCGTGCCAATAAACACTACTGGTTTCTGCCATAATTTTTCAATTTCAATTTTCAGATCTTGATACTTTACGATCTTCTCCAAATCTTTGTCTTCTATTCTACTATTGCTACATAAATTATCCACACTTTCTTCTTTTCAACCACAGTTATATCTGGTATGTTATGAACCAAGACTTTATCAGCCTATATTTGGAAATCCCACAATATTTTAACTTGCTCGTTCTCAACTACTTTTTCAATTCTTCTGCGCCCCCCCCCCCCAATTTTTTGTTACTGGCACATTATAATTTTTACAAATGTTCCAGTGAATAACTATTTTGTTGTTTATAATCAGTTGGTGCGATCTTCTTACATGAGCTGACTGTTTCTTCTGTTTCTTTGCACACTTTACACTTTGAATCATATAATGATTTTTTTTTCAATTCTGGTCTTGAATGCATTAATTGAGCAGCCAAAATAAGCCTTTTTTAAAAAAATGTTCCATTTGTAAGCCATTGCCAGGTTTTCAACCACTTTAGATTTATACTTATATGGAAATTAATCATGTAATGCTTTTCCTTACCAGCATTCTATTTATGTTTTTATTACCTAATCTTGATACTCATGTTTTGCTTTCTGTACGTTCAGTAAGTTCCAACTTTTAACTTGCAATAATGCTTCTTTTGGCAAACTTTTGCATAATCAGCCAATGCATACTTTTCTACTTTGATAGTTTGTTGAACTTGAAGTAAACCTTTTCCTCCATTTCTTTGCGGCAGGTATAATCAGTATCACAATGCATAGGGAATGCATAGGGAATGCACAATGCACAATGCATAGGGAATATTCATTAGTGGATTTTTTTTTGGTTTTTTTTGGAGAGTTGTTTAAACTCTCCAGTTCAGTTTATGTCCCATTAATAATTACAGAAGCATATCATATCAAAGGTAAGACCCAGGTATTGAAGGCTTGGAGGGGTTGTTGGCACTTTCTGAGCCTGCTTGTTTCCTTGCAGACATTTCATTACCAAACTACGTAACATCATCAGTGGTAGTAAGGCCTGGGATTTGCTCTCAGTTTATATTCTAGTGGCTTGTCATATCAGTATTGATGGGGGGTGGTCTTGGAGGTTCTTTGGTTTGATTGTTTACTGTTCACTTGTTTTCCAATTCCTTCATTGGAGTATTGTTTACTTCTTGATTGTTGGTTTGATATTAATCTTGAAATTAATCAATGCTCATAGATTGCCGATTGGGAGATGTTTTGGTCTTTCTGTTCCCTTGTTGACTGTCTTTTTTGCACAGTATATAGATATTGTTTATGTCTATGTGTCTATTGATGGGTAATTTGTCAAAGTGACAGACTTCTAGAAAGTCTGAATTTGGCTTGGTTCAACCAAAAAAATTCAAAAATTTTCAAAAATGAAAATTTGTAAGGAATAAACAAAGGGTCTGAGAATAAGTTAGAAAACTGCAATTTTGTCCCCAGGGAAACTGCGAAACAGTTTCGCAGTAGTTTTGAACTACTTAGTTCCGCCTAATTCATACACAGTGCAGTGGATCAGGTCTGCTTTAGGAAGAGTGGTGTGTTCATAAAGGAAAACAAAATTCTCCTTAGGAGTACTCCTGATTCCTCTTAATTCCCAAAATTTAGAAATAGATAAATAAAAAACAGAATGGGATTAAGCAATACAAGAATTTAACACCATATCCCAAGAAAAATAAATAAAAACAGATAGACACTTGGCCAATAGACAATTTTTTATTTTTATACATTCAACCTTGTATAACAGCAGGAGAGGCTGAACTGGTGCCTGGGCATTTTGTTTGATGCACAGTTATCTGTCCAATGTGATCTCTGTCAGCTTCATAAAACAGTCATCTGAACCAGAGTCTTTCTGATTTAGATCCAGTCTAAAACATCACAGTACTTATCAAACTCTAATTTCACTGGAGCTCTATCATAATTGGATAAAAATGTGTGCAGCAGGACATTTGGAATTGCCCAATGTCAATAAGAAAGGACATTTGTTTCATGAAGAAAGAACAGCTGTGTTAACATTGCAGCTAGTCCTGCCATAATGGAAAATGAAAGACAGCAGAGTCTGTACAAAGCATAGGCAAAGTTACTGAAAAGAGACACGATTTGTTAAAATATTTTTTTCTGTGATATGCACAGTCTAGGAGAGCTAAACAAATAGAAGAAACTCTTCTGGCAGTGCAGATTTAGGTACATTGGTTTGTTCGTGATTTAAATTTTATTTGGAAGTTGTGGTCCGCCAGCAGCCTACAGAGCTGGCAGCGGAGTCAGACAGCGATGAGGCTAAGGAAGAATATGGGCCAGTCCTGGAGGCTGGGAAAGGCCTGGATGAGGGCTCTGCATCAGAGGCAGAGTGGACTCTGGAGTCTCTTGAGGCTGATAGTAGTGAGACAGAGGAATAGGAGGAGCCTTTCCTAATGCACACATGAGAAGAGCTGCCAGAAGGCAAGAGGTAAAGCAAAGAGGATGACTCGGGAGTAGGGCCAAGAGATGATTGGCTCCTCCCATAAGGCTTAAAAGACCAACTACGGCATTTGGGTTCTTTACCGGAAAACAATGTTGATAGCCTTGTCTTGCTGCATTTATTTCTTGTCGGTGTCTTCTGCTTTTGAACTTTTGCCAAGAAAAGCCTTTGGCAGTTTGTCTAATTAGACCAAGGTTGCTGATAAGACTGAAGAATTTTGCTATGAAGAATTTGCTTTGATTTAGTTTGGACTACCCTGAGAATGAGTTAATTCTCAGCTGTTCTAATAAAGTCTGTTTTTAAACTGACTGAGTTAACTACTACCTCCTTGGGCCTGGGTCACAACAGAAATCATAAACCCAGCTTCTGTCAGGCTTCTACATGAACTTGAAGAAAGGTATTGCTGCTTTAAGGAATTAACTCATTAAAGTGAACGTTACTCTTAAAACAGAGGTCCCTTTTTTTCCAGACTCATAGAAAAACCTGAAAAAGGAGGCTACTTTAATGAACAGCAGAGAGCTGCTGTGCTTACATGATGTCTGAAGCATTTCTTTTAAAGGATGTTCAAAGCATGTGTAGTCCTAATTGGAAAGAAGGATGGCTTCTAAAATAAGTGGCCTTAAATAAATTTAACATGTTTCTATATAATTAAGTTATTAATATTTTAAATGTCACGATAATACAAAATGTCATTTCCATATAATGAAACCCGATGCCTTTGATGATCCTAAATAGCTATTTCAAGTTTCTCTTGTTTGAGACTTTCCAAACACATTTAGGATAGACTCATCCTGATCATTATTGTACTCATAGAATAATTTAATATAGAACGTTCAAGACCAAATTATTCCTGGTAGACAAAAATATAACAATGCATGTGATTTGCATATTAAAGTTCATAGTAAGAATCTTTTCTCTTCTGATCATCTCAGCTAAGGCACTCACAGGAAAATATCCTGTGTTGAAATGTCCTATTTGTGGTTATAGCATGTTTATTGATGTCCTTTGCTCAGGCTTTGTTAAAAGTAGCTGCAAAGTTAAAGAACAAAAATTAGGTCTATTCAAACAGGTCTGATATACGATGGCATGATGATTCATATTACCAAAGAGTTTACTATTGTTTTTTTCATAGCTATATAATCACTTACTGCCCTATGAAGAATGTCCATGGTTCCATAAGAAACAAAAATAGCCAGAAGAATTATTTTTAAACATTGACTTGCAAAATACTGTAGCATGGAAAGTCTTAAAGTTTCTGAGGGATCCTAAGCTAGCTAAATGATTGTAAATTGAAACCTAGGGTGACATTTAAGTGATTTAAACCAAGATCTTCATTATCGTAACATTATGATTATATAGCTCTTCATTTCAAAGAGTGATCACATTTTAGACCTAAGTAAGCAAGACTGGTACTAAAATATAATGAGTTTTTCCAAAAAAGAAGAAATTGCTCATATTTCTTTAAAAGGGATATAAATCATATGAGAATCATTGTTATTAGAAAATCTGGAATAATTAAAGAAAATTTTAAAAGGATTAATGCAACTTCAATATTTTCTCACTCCTTGCCCCCCAACAGGAGTGACTAGAAAATTATAAACACAGGCCATGTTCCTTCCTATAATTAAATAAATGTATGAAATATGTTCATTACTTTTTTATAGAAGTACATGCCATTCATATAATGACACAGTAGTCTGATCCTGTGTTTCAAGGCAAGGTAGTGAAAAAATAGAACTATGAAAATACGCTATATAGTATATCACCTTTATATCTATTTTGGAAGAAACTTTACTTATTTTAGTCATCCACATGATCTACCTGTAGTTAAATGAAAACCAATGGTTGGTGTTTTAATTGAACAAGTATTTTCTTTTCAAACTTTAGCTT
Source organism: Ahaetulla prasina (assembly GCF_028640845.1). NCBI lineage: Eukaryota > Metazoa > Chordata > Lepidosauria > Squamata > Colubridae > Ahaetulla > Ahaetulla prasina. Next base: position 251,473,342 of record NC_080540.1, on the reverse strand, counting down.
TGTTTCCAATTATATTATTGTAAGCTTCTTGGAGCAAATGAAATATATTTGCTTCAAAAAATACGTAAGATTTCATAAGCTTTTTTATTTAACTTTAAAGACACTGAAGATTGAACTGAAGTCTTCTGAGCTTGGACGTTAAGAATATTCCTATGATAGATGCTGTCCATTTGTACAGACTGATTTTTAGGCATCATATAAGCTTCTATCTTGAGAATTTATTTCCTCCTGCAGTAGTCCTTACCTTTTATAGAACAAATCCCTCACATAGCTCAAAGAACCTCTAACATGCAGATATATTATTGACAAAATGATTTAAGCTGACTTAAAGCTACCTAAAGCAGTGGAAACATCAAAAAAGACAAAAGAAACTGAACAGAAACAGGATAGGAAGATCAAAGCAACAGTGATAAAGGATCTCTCTCTGCTCTGTCCCCAGTCTCGATTTCAAGGGAGAAAAAGGCAGTTTGTATGATTCAATTCTTTTTATTAAATGTATTACAACTAGGTTGAAACCTCAGGGATGAAACTCTTTTCTTTATTAGATAAGAATAGATCAGCAGCAGATGTCAAAAATACAATATTTTCTCTGCTTTTCAATAACATCCTCCTCATAGATTATTTTTTTCTTCATTATTTCAATAACAGCTTCATATGGAGATTCTTATCTGAGATAAAACTCTTGCTTCTTGTTATGAATTACCTGGTCAGTTGGCCATCCTCCTAGTGATCTTGAAACAAACAGAATACCTGTTCAAATTCTTATAGGCTTTCCATTTTATAATATAAAAAGCATCAAGAAAACTGTTGTGCATTTTTGGTGACAAATAAATTTCCCATCACTGTCTACTTTCTCCCTCATTGGATCCCTAAGGCAATGAGCAAGAAATGGAGCAACAGCTCTAAGAGGGGATCACAATTCACCTCTTATATCATTAAGCACAATGAAAAGCTCTAGAAGAACATGGTTTAGTTATGTATCCCAGATTCATCCTATGGATCTACAGGTATTACAAAACTCACAGAGCTTCAAATAAAAAAAAAATTCAAATCCATTATGATGTTGAGCAATAATGCTAAACAAATTTCTCTAGTTGAATGACAAGTGGTGTAATGTGTATAATGCCCCAGTCTCTGGGCATGCATGTATGTCTTTTTCACAAATCCAATTACAACTGTGAGAGCGGCTTGTAGTATTGCTGATCACATTTGTTTCCCTGTATGTTATTGTTTTCAGTATTCGTAAGCATGTGTTATGTATTGTAAACTGGCACTCTGTCTCAACTATCTCTACACAATAGATAGTATTATCTAGACATTATCTAGACAATAGACATTTGGTACACGTCAGGTATTGTCCTGCTTTTTGTTTTTCCATATATTGTATAGATTTGTTCAAAACCTGAATGAATATAAATGCTAGATTTCTTCTGAAAAGAGGCAGAAACTTGAAAGTAGGTGAATCAGTCTATACTTTGCATAAATTTGGAAACTTCTAATGGGGTTAAAGGATACAGGAGGCTTTAAAAGAATCCTTTCAAAGAAAATATCATTCATACATTAGGAAGCCTTAGTCAAAGTTTGAGTTAGGGTTAGTTTGTTGTAAGCCAAATGTAGGCATATAGGAAGAAGAAGGCTTTCATTTGATCTATTGGATTTATAATATTTGATCCACAATTGACTTAAAAGAAGTTTAGGCTTCTCTAGATCCTCTAAGTTCTCTTTATGTAAGATGTTGAGAACATCCTTAAGAGGAAAAAATTTCACATCTACACTTTGCTAGTTGACTATACAATAGTGGCCAAAATAGTGGAAACCTTTTGGGAAAAGTGTATTTTTGAGGTTTGACTGCTAATAACACCACTTTTTTTTTGGAGTTTCAAGATAATCATATTCCATTGCTGAAATGGCCTGGGAATAGCCCAGACCCAATTGAAAATCTATGGAGCTGACTAAAGAAACTTGTTAGTCAAAAGCGACCCAGCAATAAAACCCAGTTAATAGAAGCAATCTTGGTTTCACATTATAACAGCTGCAGAACTAAAAAAAACTTGGTTTACTCCATGGGAAGACATTGTAAGGCTGTAATTCATGCTAAAGGTTACCCAACTAAGTATTAACTGAAGTGATAATTTTTGTATATCTGATTTTTTTCTATGGTGATAATTTTTGTATATCTCATTTTTTCTACATGTTTCACTTTTCTTCTTTATACTGTAACTGCAATTCTAATAGCAAATCCTTCATAAAAGTTATTGCATTACATTCTTGATTAAATTATCTTTCTATTGATATATAATTTTATGGTACTACGCCCTCCCCAAAATTGGTGTTATTAGCTAATTTTAGAAAATACACTTTCCCTAAAAGGTTTCAACAATTTTGGCCTCTACTGTAGCTGGGAGGAGAGCAGGGGAAAGAGAAGAGACTGTAGCAGGGGTGAAATGCTCCCAGTTCGGACCAGATCACCTGATCTGGTAGCGATGGCGGCGGGTGGTTCGATGAACCAGTAGCAAAAATACCTGCCCCCCCCTTCCTCCCCACATACTCAGCTGAGCCGTGCTATCATCAGAGGCTCTTTTTTTACTTTTAAAAGCATTTTTTCTTCGGCCAAAAAAATGCTTTTAAAAGTTAAAAAAAAAGCCTCTGATGATCGCATGGCTCAGCTGGGATCGTCAGGACCTTTTCAAAGTATTTTTTCTACAACTTCTTCGTCCGAATAGGCTGTAAAAAATGCTTTTAAAGGGTTCTGGTGATCAGGCAACTCAGCTGGGATCATCAGAACCCTTTAAAAACATTTTTTCTACAACCTCTTTGGCTGAAGAGGCTGTAAAAAATGCTTTTAAAGGGTTCTGGCCATCAGGCAACTCAGCTGGGATCGGCCAGAGAGGTTGTAAAAAAATGCTTTTAAAAGGTTCCTCTGGCAATCCCAGCTGAGTTGCCTGATCATCAGAGGCTTTTAAAAGTTAAAAAAAAAAGTTGGCCATGCCCACCCAGTCACATTCTCCCCCTTCCACCAAGTCATGCCCACAGAACCGGTAGTAAGAAATTTTCACCCCTGGACTGTAGCTACTTTTAAAATTTTCCTCTGACTTTCTCCATTGACAGACTAATGAGACCAGAATAAATTTATAAATGAGTGCATTTAGTGCAAATGAATTTTTACTGTTATTAAAAATCACATAAATAAGAAATTATTTTATGGATGCAGATATGCCAAATATTCATTAAAATATAAATTCCAGCCCCAAAATGATATATGCTCTCCCTGCAAATGATCATAAATTGAATGCCAGATTACCCTCATAGGTCATACAAGGACAGATTGCACAGTATTTCACATTTCATGGCTTATTTAGATTTAAGATAAGACTTGTATTAAAGTAAAAAGATAAAGTTTAAGCAAGCATTGCTTTTATTGCATTTGTTCCTAAAACGATTGCACTTATTCTGTGCAATCACTGTACACAGTTATCATATATTATTGATTGATTCAATTATATTCAATATTGGTGTAGTATAAATGCTAATGGTCTTTTGAACCTGAGAAGAACTTATTTTACCATCCATCACTATTTCATAAAGTGGCTAATGTTTAAAAAGGCATCAATAAGTTTTGTATGTTTTATCTCAAATGCCAAATTTGGTACACAAGTACCAAATTCTCCCAGAATCTTCATTCTCAGACATTTTTTTTCCTATGGGGACCTATTAAGTCCCAAGTTTCTCTCGTCCTCAATAAAATGTTTACAATTCACAAGATTTAATTTGGAAATCTAGGCTGAAGGCAACTGAAGCCTAGGAAGAAAGCAATAGTTTCCATTCTTTGTTTTCTCATTTCCTCTTATTATGGCTACGGAGAAAACCATAAATACTTAACAATTCTCTGCTGTTCCGTTTTCCACTGTGGAAAAACTCTGTGAAGAGGACAAAAGAACTGCTAAAGTAAAGTTATAATTACAAATCCAGATCGTGACTTCTAGCACGGAGACCCTGGTTAACATTATATAACTGAGCTGAATTGACTGTATTATCCAAGTTAATAGCTGAACTGATCCCCTTACTTTTTTTTTTGGTCAATTCTGTTTTCCTTAATTCTGTTTTCTTTTATTGCTGTTCCCAGGGTGCTGGTTGCACTGCACTAGTGGTAGCTGTGGTAGCAAGAAAACTAGAACTTACCAAAGCTGAAAAACATGTACATAATTTCATGATGGATACCCAGCTAACTAAAAGAGTAAGTTATAATATAAACCATTTTTGGATATTTTTATAACAACATTTTGTTTAATTCTGTTCTCTGATCAGGATACTTTTAACAATTAGATTTGGAAGGTTGAATATTCAGTTTCTAAATTTTGAAGCACGATGTCAATTTTAAGTACAGGACCCAATGTCACGTGCGGAAAATCTTCTGCACAAAGAGAAAACATTCTGCTCCTGTATTTTCTCATCTTCTTTCTCCTCCCCTGTTCCTCTTCCCCACAGCTTTCTGGTGAAAATTACTACCTACTAATTACATCCTGCAGTTTAAAATAATGTTTAAAAAGAGCACATATTAGAAAATACCAATCACGAAATCATAAATGATAGTAAGGAAAGGGATGGAAGACATTCCTAACTCCTTGTTCCATTCTGCTGATGTGAACCACTACAATCTGCTCTCTGTATTTGGTCCAGTTTGGTAGATTTGAAGAAGTTGTTATGGTTGGAAATCTCAGAGCATAATCCAAAGAAAAGCATAAGGGGTGTCTGTGTGTGTAAAAAATAATTTAAATTGCAGTACATGTATTGAATCAATTTATATGTAGCAAGCACATAGTGTTATGTCTGAAATGTATTTTCTGTTTTCAGATAATATTAAATACACTTTTAAATGAAAATGTTTGGAAACAGCAGTTACTGTTTTACTCTTCAGCATTCCAACTTTTAATTGTAATCAGTTCTCAAGAAATATATGTAAATTATGTTCCAAACCTTTAACTTTGTTTCATCTTTTTTTTCCCATGGAGAGAAAACACTCCATGGTAACACAAAATAATGGAGAAATTCCTCCATATGGAGAATATGGCAGTAGGCCAACATGTTCATCACACAGGGGAGTCTGCAGAATATGGTTTTTTAAAAAGGCCACAGTCGTGCAATTGAAGTTCCACTCATTTTTGTATGTGTGGCACACATAAAAAAGAAGCAGAGCTTTGATCACATATCATCATGGCTGCTATCTTGACTTTTCTCATCCTTACATCTTTGCATGTATCAAACAACAAGGTGAAGGCAACAGGTGTTTGTTCCTTGAAGAACCAACCGAAGGAAAGCATAAAATAAGAATCGTTGTTATCGTTCCCTAAGCTATCTAAAACACTTTTCCTCAGGAGCATTTTCTCCTGTAAATGTTTATGATAGAAAATATGTTCATATGTCCCTTGGAAGGGACATAATTTGAATCCAGACATCCTGATGTGTGTTTTATTTTGTTTTTGTTAAATAGGTGAAAAATGCAGCTGCCAATGTACTCAGGGAAACATGGTTAATTTATAAAAACACCAAGCTGGTAAAAAAGATAGACCATGCAAAAGTAAGGAAACATCAGCGCAAATTCTTGCAAGCTATTCACCAGTAAGTACTCTTTGATTTGTCTGTTTTGCCCTTGCGAGGCTGTTGTGATAATCCCATAGGTCTGGCTTCCAGACAACTGCCTCAGATTTGACTTTCTATTTATTCCATTTAATATTCTATAATGTTCCATATATGGCACTGCATCAGATACTGAGCATATTTGCATATTTAATGGAGCTTCCTTCTATTTTCCTCCTGTTTCACTTCTTGATAGGCCCTAAATCTCCTCCAGAGGATCCTGTCCTTTGAAACAGATTTTGGGCAGGCTGGGTAGAATAGAAGAGAGAATGGGGAGGGATGATAGGTTAGTTGAATGATATGTTGGCAGATTCCTTTTTCCAACAGAATGGCATGAATAAATAGTACTCTTTATCTCAGGAAGAAAGTTATTTCTTTCTGAATATGCATTTCTGCTGAAAGGAAACAAAAGCAAAAAGAAGTCTGCCCCAAAATTCTGCAGATAGATATAAGCAGCCAAATCTACATAAGAATTATGCCTGTAGTTCTAAAACCAAAGATATCAAAGTCATGGCATGAATATTTGTGGTGGCAGGAGATGGGAAAATGAATGGAAATAAAAATATTGCATGCAGCCATATCCATCTCCTTTACCTGGAACTTTTCAATATGAATTATTTTGATTGTTTAAAAGCAAATGTATTTCATATATATGACTGTTTAGAGTATAAACTGTGCTAGTACATTAGATGACAGATAAGAATATCTAGAGGATCATCTTACCATTTAATGGGTTAAACAGTATTAAAATTGAATAAATAATATTGGTATTAACCTTTAGGTTAATACAATCAAATCAAAATATTTTAATTACAGCCATTAAAGGTTCTGGCAATATGCCAATTGAATTTAATGATTAAAGCTGTGATGATTTGGAATGATGAACTTATTTAAAAAGCAATATTGCTAAAATAAGATTTATATTTGGTAAAAAAGAAAAAAGAAACTTGTTGGTTCCACTTTAACATAGAAAATGTAAGAACAAACCATGATTTTGAGGTGGAAACTTTGGGAGCTGTATGCTCTTTGCAAATAAAATAAAATAAAAGCAATACATGTTCCACATTATATTTCTGTCTTATGTACATTTTTGAGAAATAGTCCTTTGCTGTTTCCTCAGAAAAGGGAGTCACCAATAGGTGTCCACACTAATTACCAAAATCTTGGTAAGCAGAAAGTGTTGTGCTGTCATGTTTCTATATGACAGTTACACAAAAAGATTGTTTTAAATAATCTTAAATTATGCATCCATATCTGGACTCTGAATCCTAATGTTAATTATGATTTGCTGAAACAAGACATTATACAACTGTGGTTTCAAAGTGACTCATCTCAATAGATCATATTAATATTATTAATAAATTAGGCATCATTAAAAGTTGTTAAGCAAAACTGAAAGCAAAAGTTTCCAGTCTCTTCATCATGGCTGTGAAGACCATGAAGCTCACTGTAATGTATAAAGCTAATTTACGGTTTAGCATAAGTTTAAATAATTCCAATAAACAGTAAACATTTGTTTTCTTCTTTTTTTCCTTTTACTGCATCTAGTGTAAAAAGGGAAAGGGGCCGTCTGTGCAATGAACATTTTGATCATGGCTCTCACTATTGCAGGCTTGAATTTAGTCACATATATTATATGCCAGAGCGAGGGAGGGATAGATTTTGTAAATGTCTTTTTTTTCTTTATTGATTTGACCATATTAAATAGCTGTAATAGTATTTCTGTTTCAGCCTCAGCAGAATAGAAGAGGCTGAATTAAATCAATGGTTATTTAATATGTTCAAGCAAAATTCAATATCTACAAATATTTATGTGGTTTAGCAAACATGAGGTTCAACAGTCCTGTATATAGAAAAGGGCATAATAATATAAAATTAAATGTGCTTTCAAAAATATATTTACATGAAATTTTCATTCCTTTATTTTTTACTTGAAAAGTATAAACTAGAAAATATTAGAATTTGTTGCATTTTCTTCAGCATTTTGTTCAGTTCTTGCCTTTGGAAGGCAAGAACTGGATATGACAATTTCAAAATATATCTGAGCTCAGATCACATTTCATAGTAGTATTATATAATGCATGCTTGGAATTAAGTTGGACATATTTACATATATAATCTTGAGAGAGAACTTGCAGATGATCAGTCTGTACATTGATGATCAAATGTACATCATTACATTTAATGCTAGCTGAATTCACAGCAATGATTTGACCCCTAAATAGAACAGGATGGCAATTAATTGCAACACATTTTTTTCTTAATTCACTAGAATGTGATTTTTAACATTTCTTTTTTAAACTTATCATGCTTCCTGCTAGTAATAGTTTATATTTCAAGAAAGATGTTTGAGACTCCCTCCTGAAATAAAACTATATTCTAAAAGCTTTGCTGCATTTATTTCAAGATTGCTGCATAAGGGTATGCTTCTCCTGCTATTGAGTAGGAAATAACTTTGAACCATTTTTATAATCTTCCTTTCTTATGCAGAGTTCTGCATCTCTTGGCCTTTCAATGATGTCTGTGTGGCATCACTAAGTCCTACCACATGTAGGAAATAATCTGCTTCTCCCTCTGAAGTTATCCCCTGCATTCTCATACTATTATCGGCCCTCTCTTTTGGACTTTGATCCAATTGTTAAAAAAATAATATTTAATTTAATGATGACATATCCCAAACAGACAATCTTCCCAATCGGTCAGTGAATGATGATGAGGGCATAGGGATCATTGCTCTGCATCTACTTTAGAAAAAGACACCCTTTAGCATCTCTTATGCCCTTTGTCTTTCATTTGAAGAGCTTAACTCCTTGCTATATCCCTGACTTTCATATCACGGTGACAAACTGCAGAAAGTGAGACAAAACCAACGGCGGGTGACCCAAGTTGTGTGTATACTCTACTGCAGGGGTTTCATGCTCTGGCTGAGGAATTTTGGGTGTTGAAATCTACAGGTTATAAAGTTTGCCAAGATTGGAGAACCCTATTCTACTGGGAACAGCTTTCAATTGCTTTCCATATGCCCCTCTCCCGAAATATCCCACCAATTCTTCCATCTTTCTTTCCTACCAGGAAAATTCTGGTCAAGAAAACAAAAGGCTGAATGGTTCTGCCATCTTCTTTTGGTGGTAGCAAATGAAGCACCCTTTTGTTAGGAAAAGGAGGGAAGATCAAACTTTCATCACACAGATGTACAAAGCATATTGCTATTTTATGGTGATCCTATTGATAAAAGTCATGCTGGGAAGGGAAGTTAAGCTTTTATGTTACCCCGTATTACTTTGTATATGTATAGCAAGGAAAGTGAATAGAATATCAGTTAATTCAGTTGTGGTGAAATGGGGATATAGAAGGTGTAATGATACAGCAATGTTATCCTACATCTGAGTTGGGCACAGATTTCATTAGGCACGGGCCCCCTGGCACCATAGGGAATACGTGAGAAGTACAAACTATACAGATCCAATTGCGTTCACTTGAAGACCATCCCTTGTACTGTTTTGTTTTAGAAAATGTTACAGTTTCTTTTCTTTGTTTTGTCTTTTATTTCAACAATGAAAATAGAGCTCGGAAGTAAGTTGTGTGAGCTGTTCCTTTAAAATTTGCAGAATTTACCTCTGTCTGCATGCAACAAATGGATACTTTATTTGTGAATTTCTATAGTCTGGTTGCTACTGTGGAACTGCAATCCAAAGTCATGAATTTTTTCTGTGATAAGTGAAGTTCAGAAGGGATGAATCAGAGTATCAATATTTCATAATTTACAGAGAAAGATCCGACTATGTTCATTTTTAATCTGACTGTTGCAGCTAAGAAAATAATAGTGTAAAAAGGTTTTCCTCTCACAGATTAAGTAAGGCTAAGAACATCCATATCCTGAAAGATAGAAATACTCTTTTAGTAACACACATTTGTGAGGAAAAAAATTGGAACAGAGTTTATACTTTTCCATACTTGTCCCGTATGTCATATGAGGAAGGAAGGAGTATCAATTCTAAAGTAATAACTGGCCTTTTTGTTTTTAAAAATAACTGGCAATCTAGTTTTAATACATTTCTGAATCAGAGGTGGGTTTCAGCAGGTTCTGACCAGTTCTGGAGAACTGGTAGTGGAAATTTTGAGTAGTCCGGAGAACCGGTAGTAAAAATTCTGATTGGCCCTGCCCCCATTCTCTGCCTCCCAAGTGCCAGCTGATTGGGAGGAAATGGGAATTTTGCAATAACTTTCCTCTAGATTGGGGAGGGAATGCAGATTTTACAGTATCTTTCCCCTGCCACGCCCACCAAGCCATGCCCACCAAGCCATGCCACGCCCACCAAGCCACAGCCACAGAACCAGTAGTAAAAATGTTTGAAACCCACCACTGTTCTGAATGGTTGTACAGACAAATCAACATGCCATGCCTAAAGATATATTCAAGTTGTGTTTATTTAACTGGCACTCTTGTTTTATTTCCTTTTTTGGTTTATGTTTACAACCACACAGGACCTTGTTAGATGTTTGCTCATAGATTCTTCCTCTTCCTGATATTATGAGGTTCAGCCTTTTCTATTCATAGTCAGTTTGTGCAACTATAGCCATATTTTCATCCTCATTTCAAGCAGGCTTTTTAAAGGGAATTAGGAAATTTCTGAATTCTGGGCATGTGAATTAGCCAGATTTCATTCTGAAGAAATAAAAGATGAACAAAAATTCCATAGGTATCTGTCGGGAAAGGCTATATACCGTAATACCACTTTTAAGATAAATTGATTAAAATATGTAAATAAAAGCATTCCAAATTATGTAAAGAAGGCAATTTCAGTGGGGTTGACGGATATGACTTTGAACAGAATAAAACCTCTATCCATTTGAGGTTACTGGTATTTTGTTTAATGAGATATAGATTTTCAGATATAAAAACATAGAGCACAGAACAGTGACAAATGAGAACTATGCTATGGACTAAATAACTTCCTCATGCAGTTATCAGCAGTGGGCTATGTATGTAAACCAGTGGATTGTAGGTTTTTGCACAGATGCCTTTATTGCCAGTGCAACCCAGTGGTGATAGATGGCCACCTAGAAAATAATCCTCCAAGCAATTCTTTGTGGCCATTGATTTCCAACATAAAGAATGTCCTTACCTGCAGGATTTCCATATTGGCTTTGGTATAGATAATAGTTCCTGGTGCACAAAAGAAATTATTACATGTAAAACTTCTTCCCCTGATCGAAATAAAGAATGCTTGCATATCAAAACTCTGAATGTACTTTGGTGTGAATAAGGAAATTTTTGGAGAAAAAAATTGCAGCAAAAAACAGTGTGGGTGGAGGAGGGAACCACAAAATAGTTATTTCTGTCTTCCCCCCCCTTTGAATCATGAGGACAAAAGAGCTGCCAGTCTCTGTCAATCTCAAATCAGCCTCTTTGGGATGTAAACTTTGAGCAAAAACTTTCGTATTGCAATGCAGCTTAATATACCCTGTTTTTCCTTTCTTACCGTGTTCAGTTAATTAGCATGAATGGAATGACTTAGGCATCAAGGGAAGGATATACCCAGGGGTCTCTTTTACAGTATACCCATCTGATCTGCCTAAATGTTCCAGCTCAATCACTGACAGATAAACAGGCTAACTAAACCAATTAAAAAATTTATCCATGCAGATTTTTTCTAAAGTACTTAGGTCAGCCATAGCAACAAGGACAATAATAACATATTAACATAATATGTTATTAATAATATAATAATGACATAATATAATTAATAACATATTAATCATTTAGCTGCTGGTCAGATAAAAGTTTTTACATATTGAGAAGGAACTCACTTATCACTGTGTTTTCATCAGGTTCAAACACCTCCTAACCAAATCCATTTCAGACTGAAGAGGGCTTTTACCTGTATCTAATCATGTAGGCATAAGGAAGAAGTATAATTACTTAAGGTAACAATGAGGAGATTACTCATTACTTCCTATGGCTACTTGATAGGATACAGGAGCTTTAAGGAATGTTTTGGCTTTCTTTCATATACTACGGATAAATCCTTACTTCCCTCTTTGAATTCAGCGTTAACCATGGCAATTAGTAGTTTCGGGGACATCACATTTTCTTGCTCTCTCTTTCTTTTTTGCGGTGTTAAGGAAGCATGCTCTTCATTGTACCCAGACACATAACCAGTTATGACTGTACACAAAGTATTCAAGACATTGTCCATGCAGTTATTTGTTTAGATGCATGCCATATACAGGTTTTATGAGCTTTCAGACAAGAGATATCTGACGTGGATTTCTGTCTTTTAGATTAAGAAGTGTTAAAATGGAACAGAGGAAACTGAACGATCAGGCAAACACTTTGGTGGACTTGGCGAAGGTTGGTACAATGTTATAAATGAACAGTATGTTTTCATACTTTTGTCGATCCATTTAATTCATTTCTGAGCTTTGAGATTCAGTACAAATAGCTTCAAAATGTAATTAGAAAACTTGAGAGACAGTGTCGTGTCCCACTTCCCCTCCGACGACCGGGTCTGGGAAGTCTGTATCAAGCGTGGCCACGAAGCCTCTGCAGCTTTGCCAAATTCCTTTCAGATTTCTCAGGGCAGGCAGGAATCCAAGGTGTGACTTCAGCAAACCAGATGAGACTTTGCTTGACTCAAATTGCTTGACTCAAGCTGGTCTTTTATATAGGCCATGGGGTGTGGCTCCATGACTCAGCACTTATCCAGGCCTGCCCCTCCCTTCCTTCTGCTGACGTCGCCTCTCAGATCTCCAGAAGCGAGGATCCTCCCACTTTAGATTGTCTTCTGCTGTTTGAGAAAGGGAGGGATTGGAAGGAGCAGGCCCGGGCAATTCCAATCCGTGGCTGACTCCCTCTGATGGCTGCATGTGAGTGAGGTTTGTTTATTCATTCCTGACATCCCCTCCAGGCATGGGGCCAGGGCTGGGGGCTGGAGGCATGCCAGGCCGTTCCTCTTCATTATCAGTCTCTGAATCTGATAGCAGGCCTGGCAGGAGATGGGAGGGGCCCGGCTGGGTTGATGAGGGAGGACGAGGCACAACAGACAGAGTGATGAAGTGATTAAGGAGTTGAACTGGCACTGGGAAGACCCTGCTGCTAATTCATTATCAGCTATGAACATTTACTGGTTGACTTTGGACCAGTCACTCTTTCTCAGCCTAATATAGTTCATAAGGTTGTGGTGTGAAAAACTGAGAAGGGAGTACCACTGGACCTCCAGAATGAGGCAGGGTATAAACTTAATATTTAAATAAGTGAATCTGGAATTAAACTTTAGCTTTAGTCTCTCTTTGATTTTTGTGTATATGTGTACCTTTGAGCCATTCTTGACTTGTGGTGACTGCCCGGATAGCAACCAAGAAGTCATAAGAATTCCTAAGAAATTCATGATGTAACTGTTATACCAAGGTACCCAAAGCAATTTCTATACACCACTTGACTGAAAGTCTACTTGAAATTGCGACACATAATTAGCATTCTCTGGATGTGTCTGAAGTTCTCATATACAACACTATCTTTGGAAATAGTATGTTTGAAGTAGATCATTTTCCAGCTCTTTATGTTTAACAGAACGTTTCTTTAATAGTAGATTTATCATTACTTTTTTTCTGACACAAAAAATATAGCCATCCTCCAGAGAAGCCTTAATTATCTCTCTTAAGCATTGAGGCTGACTTTGCTATCAATTTGAGCAACCGGGTGGATAGGGTTATAGGAGGAGGTAACCCTTATTTTTTCAAACCCTCTATCAGTATCCTTCAAATCCTCAAAATGAATATAACTTAAAACTATACAACAAGGAGCTGCCAATTTACATCATAATCCTCTGTCCCAACTCTGAAGTTTAGGTCAAGTTGAATTCAAATTACTTTATATTGCAAATTACAGATAACAAGCACCGTACTACTCTGGTTCCTTATTCCCACCCTCCTGAAGAAAGAGGAATCACACAGTAACTCTGGCCTATTCTGTGCATTTTTCACTGCCTTCACTAACATGGAATACTGCTCCAGAAAAGGCTGTAGTCGGTACTTGAGTCAGTTTATTTTGAGATGTCATCCTTATGTTTCATTCTGGTTCATTGCCCTCAACTCCCTATTAAAACACAAACATAATTAGTATTAAGGCTATCATGCTGCTTGACTCAGTAGAAGGAAGGATGTAAATCAAACCAAATTGACTGATAATAGCTTTGTAAAAGAGATGTGGATGCGTTGAAGCAATAGTACCTGTTCCTGGGGTATTCTGTGTTCTCAAGAGAGAAAGTAAATCTCCAGGTCCCTTAAGGATCCAACAAGTTCCTGGGATGACATGTTTTAACAGCTCACTATTCCATGAAGGCTTATATCAGCAGTCATCTCAAAGCTGATCAGATTATAATATGGCCATGGCAACTGACTTATCCAGAGCCTCTCTCTTCTGTGATCATGAAATCCATCAAATTTAGAGTGGATCCTGCTGTTAGTGTAGGGCCAGTGAGTATGCAAAGGGTGCATAGGGGGTATGAACACAATATGTATAAACTATAATGGTTATTTAAGGTAGAGGGTGGCAGACACTGAGGGAAAGTCAGTCAGCTATTAGTACTCTATGTTGGGTTTGTATGGTGGTGGTTGATAAAAGAAAAAGAGGAGAAGGCTCAACTCAGATTAATTGAAAGGGTTTTGTTTTGTTTTGTTTTGTTTTGTTTTGTTTTGTGCCAAGGCTTCCAAGTGAGAGAAAAGACTCTTATCAGGTAGTTGCATTAGGTTGTTGTTTTGATTTGTATAAGTGCCAGGGTTTTCTCAATCAATACCATATTTTTCTATTTTTATTGCACTGCCTTTTCTTGGACTAGATTAGACCCTTAAGTATCACATTGCCTGTAACACTTACCTATCTGATTATATTATACTCAACATCTCTTTTCAATCAGAGGAGTATTTCCTGCTTTGCTCTAGGTTAGAGGAATTCTGCAATATAACAGATGGTAGACTTTGTAAACCCTTTAGTTGGCTCCTGGTGGGAAAAAGTATTGGAGTACCACAGAGCCAAGAGACAGAGTGGAGAATATGGGATAGAGTTTAAGGAATCATTTTGCACTACATAGAAAACAGGAAAAAATACTACTGCATAATGTGCACTGAGATCTTTGAGAAAATAACATTTTTCTTCTGGTAATATTGGAGAAAAATGAAACAATTGATCTACTAAAATCTATTTCACAGGCAGAGAATCTTTACAGCTTCTGGGATAAATAGATTTCTAGACACGCATGATTCCGGTTTGTGTATCTTTATTCTTCTGGCGGATTTTTCATGCTTGACATATGGAAGTGCTCCACCAAAAATTAATAGCCTCAGTTCAATGCAGTACATAGCATAAAAAGATAAGTTAAGTAAAATAGGTTGATTCCAGTTAGGAATCTTTTTGTGTACATTCTCCTTGCCTATGAGTGAAACTTGAACGTTGGAAAATACTGCTTAAAAATCTGTTTGCTGTAATTTATTTCACTTTTTATTTCTCCTTTTAGACTCAAAACATCATGTATGATATGATTTCGGACTTGAATGAACGAAGTGAAGACTTTGAGAAGAGGATTGTTACTCTGGAAACAAAACTGGAAACTTTAATTGGTAGCATCCAAGCTCTCCCTGGACTGATTAGCCAGACAATTAGCCAACAGCAAAGGGAATTTCTTGAAGCTCAGATACAAAATTATGATAAGCATGTAACCTACAGTGCAGAACGATCAAGGTCCTTGTCTAGAAGACGGAGGTCTTCCTCTACAGCACCACCCACTTCATCAGAGAGTAGCTAGAAGAGAATAAGTTAACCACAAAATAAAGACTTTTTTGCCATCATATGGTCAATATTTTAGCTTTTATTGTAAAGCCTTATGGTTCTAATCAGTGTTATCTGGGTTCTGATGTCAGAATTCTGGAAACCTGAACACAAGTTTTAGGCCAAAATGAGTGAAAACTCTTTCTCTCTCCCTCTCCCTCTCCCCTCCCTCTCCCCCTCTCTTTTCTTTTCAGATGCACAGTGAATGCACCTATTATTGCTATATAGATTGTTCCTCCTGTAATTTCACTAACTTTTTATTCATGCACTTCCAACAAACTTTATTACTATTACAGTATATAATATAATAAAAGGGTTACTTTCTGCACATAGTTGCTTGGTCACTTTGACTTTAACATTCCCAGCTCTGTTGTTGTTGTTTTTTTAACATGGAAATGTAGAAAAAATGCTTTAATTATGAGAAGACCAAGCTCATTTTGGGTTTTTTTCAAACAAGTTTTTATTTGACATTCTATGCAGGAAAAGATCACAGTGATAATGCATTAATTTAAATTTAAATTAATGTAAAAGATTGGATGGTCTTTATTTAAAATTTTGCTTTTATTTTTTATTTTTTGCATTACATGCCAGCTTGTGGAGAAAAACAATGAACAAGTTGTTTTTGTTTATGAAAGTTCATTGATAAGAGCCACTGCACCCATATTTCCTCCAGTATATTGGCAGCATGCTGTATGTTCTTATACCTTATTTATACAAATAATTGTTTACTAAAAATTTAGAAAAGGGCTGGCTCCAAACCATTTTAAACATTTTAAAATATGTTTATATGTGGTATGCGAGACTATCATATATTTATTTTCTTGTTAAGAGAAATTTTCCATCGATGAGAAATGTTGTGGCACCTCAATCTATTTGGTCTCTCTTCGCCAGTTGCTACCCATTACACTTTGTTTCATTTTGGATAAATAAGCTGGATCTCTTCTAGATATGCCTCATCTTGATGCAAAGAAAAACATGACCATGTTGCTAAATTTGTGTAGACAATTTCATTGCCACCAGCCTTTAATATATACCATATATGTGCATTTCAAACCAGTTCTGAAATTGGACATAGTAGAGGCAAATTTGAAATGCCTTCTTTTTCTTCAGCTGTGCTGTTATAGAATGGGATGAAACAAAAACAAAATTTCTGTATTGTTCCAAAATGAATTATAATACCTGCCATTACGGTACACTTATAGAAAGATCTAGTAGAACTGGGAAGTCTCTTACAGCAAACACATTAATCCACCTTTGGGTCATTCAGTTTTCTTTTCCAGCAATCACTTGTCATTTGGTGAAGTAAGAATTCCTTGTTGAAGGCATAAAGGGAAGATATTGGGAGGGAAAAAAATCACCATATTCAATAACAACATTTTAAAAAGTCTATATTGACTTGTGATACATCTATTTTGAGATGATAAACAAATATTTCTTGTTTCTTTATATTTTTGTAATAGATTTTATTTTCTTCTTTTTCTCTTTCTGAGAAATAATTCTCTTCTCTATAACCTATACTTTTCACATAGGAATCCCATTGTTAGTCAACAGATACAATATTTTTTTCTGAGTTTTACAGCTGCAATAGTGAAAAGTAAAGACCTAGAATTACCCTTCTAAGTAACTGAAATAGTTGATAGTTGTTTTCTCATTTTATTTGCTAATCATGGGAACTCTTCACATTTTAAAAAAAGATACACTTTACATATTTGCATGGAGATACGTGCTTAAACGTACCTTTGACCACAAACAAGTCTAAATATTATAACAAAATGACCCAATTTCAAAAGTAGTTTATTAATATTCAGGATGAACCAATTACTATTAAGGAATCAGTAATAAAAAATCATTCTTGAATATGAACCACAAGGTTTATAGTAAATGTTTGGTCTTATCCCAAACTCTGTCCAATTGGCTTCATTTATTTACCTTCAGCGGGCTTTTTTTCCTGGATATTCATTTAGAACAAAGTTCAGTTGAAATCAAGGGAACAATGAATCATAAGACTTTATGCTACACAAGCTAGAAACCATGAAGTTTATAGGTGGCAATAACATCTAAACCAAGAAAGAAAAATATGGACTACAGCCTCCCAACTATAATACATAATCCTTGCATGATGTAATGTTTCTGAATAAAGTCCTTTAGTACTATATATTGGATATTGTCACATTCTGCCACATAAGGTTTAGTGGATGAATTTGGCTTAGCTTTCAGAAATAATGAACATATATACCCAAATCTGATTGGACAATCTTGGACCTATTCAGGGTATCTAAGGTGAAACCAGGAAATAATAAAACATATTTCATTTTTCTTCTAAGGATTTCTTATTTACTGAATTTTTGATAATTCTTAATTTCTGCAGCCAAAAAAATGTTACTTTAATGAATTCAAAAATAATTTTTAAAAATTTATGTTATTCTCAATTGGTTCTGTCTAGAACATACATAATATTTTTCTTTATTCCTCCAAATAAATTTAACTAGTTCCCAAACACATTTCTGTTATTAATTCCTTCATAACAAAATGACATTTCTGTTTTCAGAACAGTTGGTCCAGTCACTTATTTTAGCCTTCTCATTATGAAGTAAGTAAAATACACGCCTGTGTTAATCTTGTTTTCAACAGCTAAGTCTCAGACGTCAAAATATTATCGTGTTTTATTTTTTTACTTTATGCTAAACATGTTAAATTTTATAATTTACAAAGCAGTAATTTTTTCAGATGTTCTACGCAGAAATACTTTTCTTTCATTTGAATAATTTCTTTCATAAGAAAATGTATGTATTTTGGCTTTAAATTATTGTATTTCCCCCCTTAGTGATAGCCTTTTGGTTATCACTACTGAAAAGGTAAAAATGAAAATTATTTTCATGAAATGTTGAGCATGAAAATGTTGAGATTCAACATTTTTAATAAATGTAATAAATCTAGACCATTTTTAATAATCCTGTTTAATCTTAATATTTCCATTTGAATTGCTATGATGTGATTATTTTATATTCTATGTTTATATTCATTTTTTTAAAAAAACGCTTTAAAGTAAGGCTCATTACATATGATTCAGTAAAAAAGCAGATGTAATCATTTTTTCAATTAATAGATTTTTATGCTAATTAACATTTGAATTTATTCATAATTTTGTAATAGGCATAAGAGACGCATTGTTTCATTTAAACAGTATTATTTGCTTGCTTCCCTCCTCAAATGAATTAAATTCAGAGATATTTATGAATATGGACAAGTAATTAGGACTCGTTCACATTTGGATCGAGTCCTAATTCCTTGTCGATCATCATAATATCTCTGATGAAAAGGTCATTCAAATAGCATGGGAGCATAAAGCCAGCATCTTTTCACCTTTTGCAGCTCAGCCCTAATAGGATTTAAGTTTTGTTTGTATATTTTGCATTAATGCACAAATTTTCAGTTTATGTAAATCAACTTACAAGAATAATTTCCAGCAGAACCATATTTTCATGATATTAAAACATCTTTTCAATCGTACAGCAACTCACGTGTTGTAATGGTTCCATTCACAAAACCAGTTCCAATTATACTGGGTTTAGGGCTGTACTATAGTACTTTGCAGAAAGCAGCATCACAAGGGTTAGTGGGACCAGGGCACATTGGGTTGAGGGGTTTTAAGGGGTGAAATGGATGCTTCTGCAAATAATAAGGCACCTTTGCCACTTAGTATAAGGCACCTCCCTAAATGCAACAAGGGCTGTTATCTGGATTTTATTAAAAGGAATGTTTTAGTCCATTCATTGTTCTCCAAATGGCAGAAAGAAGAAAAACTGACATACTCTGACAAAGAAGAAACTTAGAAGCAATTAATGATGTCTGAATTTAAGACATCAGTTTTAAGACAGGTTTTTTTTCTTGCATGAAATAACAAAAATGATAGACAATTGCCAAATTACTTTTTAAAGGTTTAATTGTTTAGCTTGTGACTCAACCATTATTTGAATGTACTGTATCTTTCTTTTCCTTTCAGAAAATTTAGAAATATGTGTGCAGATTTTTTGTGTGGTTTGCCTGCTAGAATTTAGCTTACAGATGTTATTTTCCACTTATTTGGGATCCAATATCTGAGACTGAAACTGAAAATTGGTTCATTAGTATCTCAACCAAAAAAGATAAAAGGGGGAGGGGGATGACAGAATCCCAGAAATATCAGAGTGACTGAAGCAGAACTATTGGAGAATTTCTTATTATAAGCTGTTTTTCTATTTTCCTTAAATCAGTAAGAATGCCTTTAAATGACAAACCCCAGAAGCGGGTGATACTTTGGTTTTATTGACTGATTCAAAAGCCATTTTAGGTTAATGTTTCTACGTTAACAGTTAGTATGAGAAAGGTTTAAAATATACCACATTTTACCATAATGTGATACTATATGCCATAATGTGATTTATAACATACCATATACCATAATGTGATTTTGCACATTATTGGTTTAGATAAGCTTTTAATAGAAAATAATGTAAAAGCAAAAATAAAAATGTACAAGAGCTGCTAAGTAAGATCTTGTAGCAGGAAGATAAACTAAGGTGGGAACAGATGAATCTATGATTGTGCTCCATCACACTTCCTTTTTCAGGCTGAAACGAATAGAAAAAGTTGTAGGTGAGCTATTTCAGTCTATCCAGTTGTAATTAAATTTAATATCCTTGACTGAGAAAGTGGGTTGGAGTAATCCCATAAATATTGCACATTTCTAATAGAAACTCAATATATGCAAATGGAATAAACCAGGAAACACCTTAGACTGAGTAGCTTTGTCTAACTCATTGTTCTCTAGATTTACTTGACCTCAACTCCAATGATCACTAGGAGTGCAATTTTTAGGGATATTTACTTGAAGTTAAAGATTCTTGTGGGCACCAGATTGGGAAGAGTATTCCATCATAAATTCCAGGGGTTAACATCAATGTAACGTATAAATAAGGAAGTTGCTCTATTCTCCTTGGAGAAGTAAGAGACAGTAGCTACTCAGGTGCTAATTTACTGTATATAAAAAACATTTTGTTCTAGAGAGTCAATGAGTCAAGCTCATAGCCTGGATTTTGATTGCATCTTGACTCCTGTAAACAGTTTTTCAGATTTTCAAATTGTTTCTGCTGTTGTGATAGTGATTGTTTTTAACTACATAAAGAGTTGAAGTGGAACAAATAATACATATGCAGAGACAGTGAATAATGCCTTTCTCAATATCATTTTGAAATTCCACTAAAATTCTAATTTGTAGTTACTGGTCACGACTTTTATTCACAGAACAGTGAGCTACACAATATCTTTTTTGCAAAACATGGGCTGTAATCTTTTATTGTTTAATTTTTAAACTGTAGTTCTAAAATACTTCAGTCTTATGATCCCCTTACATTCATAAAACTGATAGAGGACCCCAATTTATTTTTTATTTTTTGATATTTACTGTATTAGAAATTAAAACAGAAATTTTAAATATTTATTTGACTTTATGGACCTCCGGAAATGGTCTTGGTGACACTTTGAGAACCACTGTGCTAGAATGAGTTCTGACATTAACTTTAATTGCATCTTTGCACTAAATATATAATTATTTTTTAAAAATGGAAATAATAGCTGCTAGGAGCAGGCTAGAGTTTCAATCCCAACAGAAATAACAGCTACAAAGGAGTGATTTTTGTTAAAAATGCAACTGAAGTAAAATAATTAAATCCCACCTGCTGTATTTTCAGCAATTATCATTCCCATTGGCTTTTATATTTAAAAAGACCTATTTGATGTTATATGTAATTTGACCCTTCATCTATATTAAGTTAAAGAGCAATCATGCTAAGAGGTCAATTATGTAAATATGTAAATATATTATTCATTCATGCATCCTGAGAACTAAAACTGGTACATGATCCTTGAAAAAGATGAAGTTACTTGAAAGCCTTCAAGGGAGGTGCTATGTTGCCCTTAATTCCTAGTACTTGTGGAACATTTACATCTGAAGAATTTATATTGCCTTTTCTTAACCCTTGTATTACACAAGCGGGGGAAGCAACTCATCTTCTTTTTAAAAGGGGAATATTTTCCTGTAAGATTTAGATCTTTAGAGTTTTTACTAAAAAAATGGTTGGGGAAAAGCTGTATTTCCAACACTTCGATATTTATTTAGTGTCCTTGTGTAATAAACAGCAGAGATTGGTTTATAATGAAATAAGAATGGAAAGGATGTATGGCAAATATTTTTGGGGATATTTAACTGTTTAAATGACCACTTATTTAATCCTATTATGCAATTAATATGTGATGCTAACACCAGCTCTATTGTTTTTACAGATCCCAAAATTGACTCAAGAAATTCTCAAGACAGGCTATATTTATAAAAGTGAGTAAACTGCTTTAGATATTCCTGCCCCTTTTCTAAAAAGGGGCTTTGGGGAGTTAGATTTTGTAAGGTCAAATTAGGGAAAGCTCACTGGGAAGATTTCCACATCTCATAAAACTATATTCCAAATTTTCTTTGGCAGACATCTTAATAACAACAACAACAACAACAACAACAACAACAACAACAACAGAGTTGGAAGGGACCTTGCAGGTGTTCTAGTCCAACCCCCTGCCCAGGCAGGAAACCCTACACCATTTCAGACAAATGGTTATCCAACATTTTCTTAAAAATTTCCAGTGTTGGAGCATTTACAACTTCTGCAGACAAATTGTTCCACTGATTAATTGTTCTAACTGTCAAGAAATTTCTCCTTAGTTCTAAGTTGCATCTCTCCTTGATTAGTTTCCACCCATTGCTTCTTGTTCTACCCTCAGGTGCTTTGGAGAACAGCCCGACTCCCTCTTCTTTGTGGCAACCCCTGAGATATTGGAACACTGCTATCATGTCTCCCCTAGTCCTTCCTTTCATTAAACTGGGCATACTGAGTTCCTGCAACCATTCTTCATATGTTTTAGCCTCCAGTCCCCTAATCATCTTTGTTGCTCTTCTCTGCACTCTTTCTAGAGTCTCCACATCTTTTTTACATCGTGGTGACCAAAACTGAATGCAATATTCCAAGTGTGCCCTTACCAAGGCATTATAAAGCGGTATTAACACTTCACGTGATCTTGATTCTATCCCTCTGTTTATGCAGCCCAGAACTGTGTGGGCTTTTTTGGCAGCTGCTGCACACTGCTGGCTCATATCTAAATAGTTGTCC
Organism: Ahaetulla prasina; assembly: GCF_028640845.1. NCBI lineage: Eukaryota > Metazoa > Chordata > Lepidosauria > Squamata > Colubridae > Ahaetulla > Ahaetulla prasina. The sequence goes on along the minus strand of NC_080540.1, from coordinate 251,450,689 downwards.
ACTAGGACTCCAAGATCCCTCTCACAGGTACTACTTTTGAGCAAGGTACCACATATACGGTACCTGTGCATTTTGTTTTTTTGGCCTAAATGTAGAACCTTACTTTTTTCACTGTTGAATTTCGTTTTTTTAGATAGCGCCCAATGTTCTAGTCTGTCAAAATCTTTCTGTATCTTGAGCCTATCTTCTGGAGTGTTGGCTATTCCTGCCAGCTTGGTGTCATCTGCAAATTTGATGAGTTCCCCATCTATCCCCTCGTCCAAGTCATTGATGAAGATTTTGAAGAGTACTGGGCCTAAAACAAAGCCTTGGGGTACTCCACTGCATACTTCCCTCCATGTGGATGTAGTTCCATTGAGGACTACATGTTGAGTGTGGTTGGTCAGCCAGTTACGAATCCATCTGTGGTGGTGCTGTCTAACCCACATTTTTCTACTTTATCTAGTAGTAGGTTATGGTCTACTTTATCAAATGCTTTACTGAAGTCCAAGTAAATTATATCGACAGCATTCGTCTGGTCCACTAATTTTGTCACTTTGTCAAAGAATGCAATAAGATTAGTCTGGCATGATCTGTTTTTGACAAACCCATGTTGGCTTTTGGTTATTACTTTGTTTGCTTCTAGGTGTTCGGTGATTCGTTGCTTGATTATCTTTTCCAGAATCTTATTGAGGTTAGCCTGATAGGTCTGTAGTTTCCTGGATCTGTTTTTTTCCCCCCTTTTTTTGAAGATGGGAACTACATCAGCTCTTTTCCAGTCCTCTGGCAGTTCCCCTGTGCTCCAGGGGAGCTGAAAGATATAGTTCAGTGGTTCTGAGATTTCGTCTGCCAGTTCCTTCAGAACCCTGGGTTGTAATCCATCCGGTCCTGATGATTTGAACTCCTCTAGGGTAGACAGATGGTTCATCATTTACCATCTTTTCCCCTATTTTGACTTGTGTTCCTAATCTGTTTTTTGAGGTGCTGTTTTTGATAGGTTGGATTGTTTTTTCCTTTTGTGTAAAGACAGATGCAAAAAATGAGTTAAATAGATCTGCTTTCTCCCTGTTGCTTGTCATCTTCTTACCACTTTCTCTCAGCAATGGGCCAATTGTTTCCTTGACTTTTTTCTTGTTTTTAACATGTTGGAAGAAGCTTTTTTTTGTTATTTTTTACTTTTGTTGCTAGCCTTTGTTCATTGTGAGCCTTAGCTTTCCTCATTTCATCTTTACAGGCTCGGGCTATTTACTGATATTCTGCCTTAGTTATTTGCCCCTCTTTCCACTTTTTATACTTGTCTTTTTTGTCTTTCAATTTGTCAGATAGTTCTTTATGCATCCATGCTGGTTTCTTTTGAGATCTATTATTTTTCTTCCTCATTGGTATTGTGCTGGTATCTTAAAAATTAGGAATCAAAGAAGTAGTTTTTGCCTAGTCAAATTTAATCTATCTAGTTCAAAATGTCTCCTTTGATTAGCAGATTATGAGTATCCAGAATATTCAGAAGATAATGTTTCACATAACCTATTACTATATCTTTTTAATCAGAAAGACCTGCATATGAATGTTTTCCATGTCAAGAATGCACCTATCACTGAATGGTGATTCTTCTCATATGATAAAGAAGTAGAAATTGTTTGTAGTATACTGTATTTCTCAAAGGCTGAGAAGAGGGAAATATTTCTCTTCTCCCTCTTCTCAAATGTTAGGATATCAAAATCTAGTATCTAAAGCAATGTTAAGAGCAGTATACTTTAAATAAGAAACAACTGTGGGAAATAAGCAGATTGGGAACAATTGGTGTTTTTGTATTTCCATTCTAATTCATGAACCTCTCCCAGAGGTCTGTCTTCTGAATGTCACAGTTTGGAAGGAAGAAAGAAGAACAATATTAATGTTAATATTAATATTAATGTATCCTATTCTTGAATACAGCTCACCTGTCTGGAACCCATACCACATCTCACACATTAATACAATTGAACGCGTCCAGAAATATTTTACAAGAAGAGTTCTCCGCTCCTCTGAAAACAACAAAATACCTTATACCACCAGACTTGAAATCCTGGGATTAAAAAACTTAGAACTCTGCCGACTCCGACAAGACACAAAATCATCTATTGCAATGTCCTTCCTGTTAAAGACTACTTCAGCTTCAATCGCAATAATACAAGAGCAAACAATAGATTCAAACTTAATGTTAACCGCTTCAATCTTGATTACAGAAAATATGACTTCTGTAACAGAGTTGTTAACGCTTGGAACTCACTACCTGACTCTGTGATCTCATCTCAAAATCCCAAAATCTTTAACCAAAAACTGTCTACTATTGACCTCACCCCATTCCTAAGAGGACTATAAGGGGGGTGCATAAGAGCACAAAAGTGCCTACCGTTCCTGTCCTATTGTTCCCTCAAAGTATCAAATTAATACTTTGCTTATATATAAATACATATTTTAGCCTATCTTTTATATTTTATATATATTTTAGCCTATATACATGTTTATATGTTTATGTGATATGTTGTTTTTATATCAATGTTTGCGTATACTGTTGTGACAAAATAAAAAAAATGTATGGAAATTGAATGGATCTAATCTAACAGAGGAAGGCAGTTTAAGCAAGAAAATTATCTTTGTCTAAACTAATCCAAATATTCTCTTTTGTACAACATTTTTAAGTACTCCTGAGACATTCCTCATTGGACATTTACCTGTAACCTCAAATTAATTCCAGCTGATCAAGTTATGAAGATAAAGAATCTCATACAGATAAGCAAATGGGACTTTATAAGAGCCAGGGATCTCAATTACCTAATCATCAATAATTTTCTACCTATTGTTCATGAAATACTATAATATATCCAGAAAACCTTGTATCAGATATGTATGATCATTATATTTTTTTTCCCTTTTACGCTCCTTTATGCTCCTTTCCTTGGAGCATACTATGATTTTATTACACAATTCATGTTAACAACTAATAGAGTTCCTTCTACATGTGCTGAGTGACACGGTGAAATTTTGGATTATGAGAACTCAAAAACGCCATGTCAATTGAACATAAAAAGCTACAGACCAACTGTTTCTAATAGCTAATGAATATTCAGCCAAGTCATTTGGTATAGAAACCCAAATAATAACATTTTTACACTATTAGCTATGCTCAGAACCCAGTTTGTGTTTCCAAATGTAGAAGGGCTCTATTAATTCTAAATATGAATTGTTTAACTTTTTAAAAAATCTGAATGTGTTTCAATTAAAAGGAGGACTTTTGATAGTTTTTCTCCTTACAGGCAACTAGGCATTCTTTCAGTGCATTCAGTGCATTATTTTAAAAAGGGTGTTCATTATTTAGCACCATAGAGACAGCAAATGAGATCTATATCATTATTAGTGAATATTACTACTGTATTACCTTGACACTGTTTTTTCCTCAAGGCTTCCAGATGATTCACAAATGCATAAAGTTATACTTACGTGCATCATCATAGAAACGTAATCATAGAGAAAGATGTATTTATTATCTTTCTATCAATTATACCATGCTGAAGAACATACAAGTCTAAACAACAGCAAGAAAAAAGGAAACATTTATTTCAGAGGTGGGTTCTACTTACCTTTACTTCCGGTTTGTATCGTGCCTGCGCGTGCGCTTGCTGTACTCATATGCAGTTGCAGTCTTCTGCGCATGCGCAGAAGAGTTGAAGACGTTTGGGACAGTGGGCGGAGCCTCCTGCCAGTTTTTACTACCGGTTCTATGGAACCAGTCCGAACGGGGGGAAACCTACCACTGATTTATTTGTAATTCTTTCTTTCAACGTTTATTCCACAACAGATGTAGTACTATATAATAAAATCTGTGTCTGTTATAATTGTGCTTCTTTTCTTATGGTTAACAGATATTTAACTTTCCTCAACATGAGGCATTCGGTGGAAGTGATTAACATATTCCAGGATTTTATTGTTATATCACATTTGTACAAGAGTGTGGATCCTGCTCAAGGAGAATGGGAAGTCTTAATAGTCCAGTTCTACTTATTTGCAGCCAGACACCATAAATGATTAACGAAGACCGGCATAAGGAATCAATCGGATAATTATGGGAGAAAGAAGTTTTTGTAATATGAATTATATCCTTGAACATCAAAGTGAGTCACATAAGACCGTTCTTTCTATATGCAAGTTACTCTATGAGGGAAATGTTTTCCCTCAAAGAAAGTAGCAAAGTTGTAAACTTGGTATTTGCTGTGTGCTAAATCTTATTTTTTCACTGATTATTTTTTTTCACTAAACTACTGAGGTTCAATATAGTTGAATGTTATATAGTTGAGATCACAATCAGTGCTATATTAGCCTTTTGAAAAAAAGACATCTGTCTTCAAATCCTAGGACTATGTAAATGTACACTTTAATGTTATAGAAATTATGATGATCTGATCACATGCTTAATCTACCCATTGTATGGAACTTTAAAGGAGTAATATCTAACTTTACAGGCCTAACTTCATATTTAAGAGAACATTTCATGGTCTGCAATTGTACTGATTGTGAAGAACTGCTGTTAAAGGGGAAAATTAACTGGTTCTGAACATACATTATGAAATAAAGTACTTATATTCTGGTACCACACTATCAGCATTTTGTTGATTGCTTCCTAAAATTCTATGCTGCTCACAGACCCTGAGATAAATACTATTAAAAATCACAAAAACATTTTTATTGCATCGTTAATTGAAACATGTTTGCATAACTGATATTGATTTTCTTGAACATGTTAAATTGTAGATGGAAGATGCTTGATATTATTTTCTGCAGCCTGCAGGATAATAAAAGCCATATGTGCCTGATAGGGACAATGTCACAGTGCTTGCTGAAATGTTGCATGCTTTTGATGGAAGATGATGGAAAAATTGCTCATGACTATAAATATATACTAAGATCATTTGGCCCTACAGTTAACAAGAATAAGCCATTGTCCAGTTCCTTTACAAAGAGGAATTAATTAATATGCTGTCCAATCAACATGCATACAGCTTGCATTATTTTACAGAATCTCTAGTCTATATATATAAAAGCAAAAGCCACTCACGCATAATCACAAAAACTCCAGAACCGTAAAGCCTACAAACTTGAAATTTGCCACGTATGTTCCTCTTGGCTTCTAGGTGCTCACTAAGAAAGGATTTTTTGAAATGACCATCAGAGCATTAGTATTTTCTATATTATTAACATGCTCTGATGCTAATGAGTTCTACTCTCTCTCCCCATCTGAAAAGAAATCTGTTCCAAATGCAAAACAAGCAGAGGAGTTTCAGTTTCAGTTTCAGTTTTACTTTCACAGCAGGATGCAACTTTAATACAGAACACTTAAACTAAGCCACGCCCAGCCTCCTTCCTGTCTCCTTCTTGCTCACACAGCAAATACTGTTTGAGTTTCCAAACACCCCACTAAAGCTTTGGGGATTTTGGGAAGAGTCTGGTAGTGTATTCCAAGTATTAACAATTCATATGTTCTGCAATCAAGATTGGAACGGTTAACATTAAGCTTAAATCTATTGTGTGCTCGTGTATTGTTGCAATTGAAGCTGAAATAGTCTTCAACAGGAAGGACATTGTAATAGATGATTCTGAGAGTTAAACTCAGGTCACGTCGAAGGCAGCGGAGTTCTAAGTTTCCTAAACCCAGGATTTCAAGTCTGGTGGCATAAGGTATTTTGTTGTAATCAGAGGAGTGGAGAACTCTTCTTGTAAAATATTTCTGGACACGTTCAATTGTATTAATGTCCAAAATGAGGTATGGGTTCCAGACAGGCGAACTGTATTCAAGAATTGGTATAGCAAATGATATATAATCACTGGTTAGTAATATAGTGTTTCTGGAGAAGAAGCTTCGCAAGATTAGGTTTACAACTCTTAAAGCCTTTTTTGCTATGTAGTTGCAGTGGGCTTTGGCACTTAGATCATTTGATAGGAAAACTCCAAGGTCTTTAAAAGGGTGGGGTCATCTGTAAGGTAATTTCCGTCGAGCTTGTATTTAGTGTTCAGATTCTTTTTTCCAACGTGTAAGACAGAGCATTTGCTGATTGAGATTTGGAGTTGCCAAGTTTTTGACCAGTCTGACACACAGTCAAGGTCTTTTTGAAGGGTAGCTGTATTGCTGGTGGTGTTAAATATTTTGACATTGTCAGCAAAGAGAACACAATTACTTATAATATGGTCACAGAGATCATTAATGTATAATATGAAGAATGTTGGTCCAAGAACGCTGCCTTGGGGAACGCCGCTATTGACAGGAACAGGATTTGACAGAGTACTGCCAATTTTGACCACTTGTTGTCTGTTTGACAGGAAAGCTGTTATCCAATTGTGGAGGGGTCCTGAGATGCCGTAGGATTTTAGTTTTAGGAGAAGTTTATCATGTATCACTGAGTCAAAAGCTTTACAGAAGTCTATGTAAATTGCATCTATTGCTTTGCCCTGATCAAAATTTGCAGTCCATATATTTTTGCAGTGAAGAAGTTGTAAATTATAGGATAAATTTTTTCTGAAACCAAATTGTTTATTAGAGAGTAAGTTGTTTGTTTCTAGGTGGAAGATAATGGATTGGTTGATGATAGATTCCATTACTTTGCAGATGATGCAGCATATAGAGATTGGTCTGTGATTTTCAACTAGGCTGGGGTCTCCTTTTTTGAAGACAGGGATGACTGTGGCTAGTGACCAAAGTTTGGGAAGGGAGCTGGTCGTGAAAGCTTTTTCAAAGATTATGCTTAGGAGTTCTGCTATCTTAGTGGAAAGTTTTTTTAAGAAGTATGCACATAGTCCATCAGGTCCAATATTCAGTTTGAATACCGATAGATGCTGGTAGTCAGAGGCAGATTCCGCCCCGCCCCCCTTATTTTCCTCCTCAGTTTTGATGAATCTGTTCCTTCTACTGTAAAGAGTCAGTTAAAGAGTCAAAAAATGCAGGAAAAGATTTACAGATGTGATTAGGAAAACACAAGTAAAGGAAGCTCTACACAAGTATCATCAAACTCAGCCCCAAGTCAGTAGACAGGCTGTAAAAAAAGTATACATCTAATAACCCCTACGTTAATCAATCACAAATGAGATCAATGCCTTGGACTAATAAATATTTGTCTGGTTTTAAATATGAACCTCATATTGATTACTCCAGGGGGAGATCAAGGTTGTTGATCTTGGACCCTGGTTACCCTGTGTCTGGTGCCATGCTCTAAAGTGGCAGGATGAGAGTCGCGAGATGTGCTGCAGTGGTGGTAAAGTCCACCTCCCTTCCCTTCAGCCCTACCCTGAACCCTTACACAGCCTTCTTACCCACCAGCATCCAACGGTAAAGCACTTTCTAACTTTCTGCTGGAAAAGTTGTCCACTGAGCATATGAAGTATGAATCTGCGGACTCAGTAATGGAGATTGTGGATGCTGTACATTATCCTGTGAAGTTCTTGCATGCTCTCAACCAGGGGTGAAATGCTCCCGGTTCGGACCAGATTGCCCCATCCAGTAACGATGGCGGCGGGTGGTTTGGAAAACAGGTAGCAAAAATCCCTGCCCTGCCCCCGGCCCCAGCTGAGCTGCATGATCAACAAAGGTTTTTTTTTACTTTTAAAAGCATTTTTTATTCTGCCAAAAAAAAGCTTTTAAAAGTAAAAAAAAAACCAAACCTCTGATGATCACGCGGCTCAGCTCGGTGCTAGCCAAAAATCAGTGGGTGGGGAGAGTCCGTTTTTCCTCTCAGCAGGCTCCCTGAAGCCTGAAGCCTGCTGGGAAGAAAAACGGATTTCCCCCTCCTCCCTGTTTTTTTGGTGTGGCTAGCAAACTTCAGGTAGGCTGGGAGGAAAAATGGGGTGGGGGGGTTCGTTTTTGAGAGAGAGAGAGAGAGAGAGAGGGAGAGAGAGAGGGAGAAAGAAAGAAAAAAAGAAAGAAAGGAAGGAAGGAGGGAGGCAGGGAAGGAAGAAAGGAAGGAGGGAGGAGAGGAAGGAAGGAGAACAAACCTGTCACTAGACGCAACTTCAGAGGATAATCAAGGACTGGAAGGGACCTGAAGGTCATCTAGTCCAGGGGTCTCCAACCTTGGTCACTTTAAGACTTGTGGACTTCAACTCCCAGAATTCTGAAGAAGTCCACAATATAGATGATAATATTGGGATAGATACTGAAAGAAGAAAAATAGAAAGAGGGAAGGATGTTTTAAAAAAGAAAAGGGGGACAGAAAAAAGAAAAGATTGATGGGAAAAGTTAAAAGTTTAACAGTGACAGAATAAAGAGAAGAGGAGGAAAGGGAAAAAAACGGAAGGGGAAAATTAAAAGAGTAAAACTTAGAGAAAGGAGGTGGAAAAGAAGATATAAGAAAGAGAGAAAGAAGAAGATAAAAGAATGGGACTGTTATGTATTTGAATTATTGGAGAGAAATTTGCGCGGGAAAAAGCACGTTCCTGATTGGCTGGTGCCTCAGCCCAAATACTATATAAGGAGGACTGTTCTGCTATTTGCTCCGTTGGGTTCTCACAATAAACTTAAGAGCTGTTGTCACCAATGACTGTCTCCTGCCTCCTCATTGCCCGAACATAACAGGGAGAAAGGGAGAAAAATACTGAGAGATGGAATTGTGGAGACACTGAAAGAAAATGGTTAAAAGGAAGGAAAAAATGAGTAATAGAAAAGAAATGAAAATAGTGGTAGAAACTTTTAGAATAGACTATTGTAAAAGGGTTAACCTTAAAAGGGTTGAAATTAAGAGAATGAAAGGAGCTGAAAAGAAGGCATTTATGGGTCAATATAAAAGAGAAGTAAATGAAATGTGAAAGATATAATGTGATATATATTTTCCTCTTCTTTTTATGTTTGAGAATGTATGGAATGAGAGGGAATTATAATTGATGGTCAGGAAGAAATAATAATAATAATAAATAGCCCAGCTGATGGAATGTGAAAGATAGTATGATCTATATGTGAAAATGATTGTTTTTGAGTTGTAAAAGGAAACAAAATTGAAATGTTAGCAAATGATGTATAACATTGGAAGAGAATAATAACTATTGATTTGGGAACAAAAAACCTCTAAGAAAATAAGTTGGAAGGTTGTAAGACATAAATGGAATAAGATGAGGACAATGCTAATAATTAAAATATATGAGGGGAGGTTCAAGAAATATATATAATAAATGAGAAAATCGAAGTTGCCTGGACACCAGAAATATTGAAATGAAAATAAATACAGCAATGGAGAGAGATAAGAAGAAGAGAGATGGAAAGGGAGAAGGGGGGAGAGAGAAAGAAGAAAGGGAAGAAGAGGAGAGGAAAGGTAGGGGAAATAAGAGTAGGAGAGGTCAGATAGGGAGGAAATGGGGAGGAGGGGGAGAAAGGAAGGGGAAGTAGAGAAGGAGTAGGGGAGGAGAGAAGAAAGTAGGTAGGATGAAAGAAGGGAGGAAGAGGAATGAGAAGAAGAAGGGATTTCTATGAAAGGAAAAAAGATGAAATGCAACCTCGAACATATTTGAATATATCAGGATAAAAACTGAAATAGTAAAAAAAAAGGATGAAAGAGAATGTATACCAATAAAAATGGAGAAATTAAAATCTGAGGGCAAAAGAAGAGGAGATTTAGTGAAATGAGCAAGGAAATATTGGGGTATGAATAAAAACTATGAAAAAAAGAGAATATATTGGCAAAAATTGTAATTAGGTAAAATGTATTTGAATATATTGAATTGTATAAGACATGATATGGTCAATAATCTGCTCATAAATTATGTATGAATGTGGGGGGGGGGGAATTTAAAATACCAATAAAAACTTGTTCAAAAAAAAAGTCCACAAGCCTTAAAGTGGCCAAGGTTGGAGATCTCTGATCTAGTCCAACCCTGCTCCAGCAGGACATGTTAGTGAGTTTCTGTCTTTTGATCCCCCAGTCACATAGCCATGCCCACCCTGTCACATGACCCTACCACCAAGCCACGCCCACAGAACCGGTAGCAAAAAAATTTAGATTTCACCCCTGCTCTCAACCCACCAGGATTACCACCTCATGTCCTCTACCTCAAGGTTGGCGCTCCAATCATGCTGTTATGCAATCTAACCCCTCTGAAACTGTGCAATGGCACCAGGCCTCAGGTGAAGATTCTGTACAAACACGTAAACAAAGCCATGATTTTCACAGGCATCCATCAGGGAGAAACCGTTTTCATACCCCAAATTCCTCTGATCCCATCAGACTACCACTTTGAGTTCAAACGTCTACAATTTCCTGTTAAGGTTTGCTACGCCATCACCATCAAATAAGGCACAGGGACAGACTTTGAAAGTGGCTGGTGTGCATCTGATGAGTGACTGTCTCTCCATGGCCAGTTCTTTGTGGCATATTCCAGAGTCAGTTCACCTGACAGCCTGGTCATCCTCTAGTCGGACAGCAAAATCAGGAATGTTGTTTACAGGGAGGTTTTTGTTTTTTTTAAATTTACATTTATATCCCGCCCTTCTCCGAAGACTCAGGGCGGCTTACAGTGTATAAGGCAATAGTCTCATTCTATTTGTATATTTACAAAGTCAACTTATTGCCCCCCCAACAATCTGGGTCCTCACTTTACCTACCTTATAAAGGATGGAAGGCTGAGTCAACCTTGGGCCGGGCTTGAACCTGCAGTAATTGCAGGCTGCTGTGTTCTAATAACAGGCTTCTTACCAGCCTGAGCTATCACGGCCCTTCTGAGCAATTCTGAGCAATTCATCTGAAGGATGAATTGAAAGTCTATGTTATGCAACTTATTAGCCTGGCTACATAGACAAAACAGCCACGGTTGCTGCTGGATTAAAGGGTTTAAACCCATCTATTTCATTGTTGTTACACTTACAATAATGTCTTCATCTGTAACAGAAACTTAGTTTACCATCTCTAACCAAATAATAGTCACTTTTTTAACTACTCATTAATTTTCAAGCCTTAAGTGTCAATTTATCAAGCCCCATCACATAGTTTCATAGCGAAGCACGCGTATCCAGCTAGCCTAAGAGATATATGAGAATAAAACAAGATACATGTCCCTGCTTACATATGCAGATTGACAACAGATTGGACTTTCCATCCAAACAGATATACAAAAAGTTCATTGATCAGTTGGTTTCTCAAAGCGCTTATAAAAACATGTGCTTGCATTGTATATCTTCCATTTATTGAATGAAGCCTTTCTTAAGTGTTAACTGTGGGATAATTTATGGAAAGATGGATTCCAAAAAGAAAGCAATTCTCTAAGCGAAGATGAATACAAATAAGGTATTAGATTTGATTTTGCTTTATATTTATAGTTGCTTTTATTGTCCTATAGAGGTACTGTAAAATATTTTGCTGTGCCTATATGCTGATGTTCTAGTTCTTAAGTATTTTCTCTGACACATGTTTGTTGTTTGCAGTATGATTTTGACCAAACAGTGTTTCCAGAGCAATGTGGATTTGATTCTTAGGTCAGATATTTTTAAAGGTCCCCACAAACATAATTAGTTTATATTATGGCATATTTGGCCTTTAGAAACTGTTAATTAAGTCTGTGAAATAATGCAAGCTATTTGCTTAATATTATCTTTGAGCTTTGGATCAGTATAGAACAGTTTCCTCCCCATCCCCGAAGTATTTATTGTGTTACTTTTATTTCTCATTTTTATACCACTTTTTGATCCACTGTTTCCAAAGTGCCTAAGAAACTGGTAGGCTCCTTTGCATATTGTACTTATATAAAAATTTGGCTTATGGTCAGCTGCAAAAATCTGGATTCACTTCAGGAAATTTAAAAAAAAAAGTTTCAGGGATTAAATCATTAGCAAGGGTCATAATAGCATTATCACTTTTTGCTTTATCTCTACTAAAGAAGAAGTAGTATCCCGCAGAGTGCTTGGTTTTGAACTGCAGAACATCCTGATTCAATGGCGGATATACCTGCTGCTACATCCTGTTCCACACCCCCTCTGAACATCCAAGTCACTGCATTTCTCCTAGGTGTGTGCATAGTCTAAAGGGAAGAAAAAGGGCAATGGAATAAGGATAAAGCGAAGGATCAAAGCCCACTGAGGCTATCTTTATTAAAATCCCAAGCTTGGAATTGGAGAATATATTTCAGGAAACATTTTTTGGTAAATGTGTCAGAGTCATTCAAGGTGGGCAAGGGTTTTGCCATCTTGACCTAAGCACCATCTGTTTTCTCTGTGAATCATGATATTACGCACAAAAGCATCAGCGCCTGTGTCATGATGAAGTGAGACTGTTTTCATCATTTTAATGAAAGTCTTTGACCTTTAGGATACCTCCGTAACATATTCATCATTGTAAGAAATCACACTCATCGTAATGGATATTTTTAAATAATGATATGAACCATGTAAAGTACATTGCTAAATATTAAAAATGCTACCAAGGAGTCAGCATTTTTTATTCAATGACAGAGTAGCATTATTATGTAATGGGATAGAAATCACTTGTGTTGCTTATTTTGCAAATTTTGCAAATCACCATGTGTATTGTGTATTCTTTTTGTATGTCCAGTATAGCATCATTTTTGTATCACTCTCAGTCTTGTCAGGTAGAATCTGTTTCTCTTTCATAACGTTTGTTAGACACAGCTTATCTATAGAGGTATACTCTATTAAAATTAACTTCTGGGTCCATTGTTCAAAAATATCTTTCAAGATGTCCAGTATTAAAGTATTTTGATTCATTCTGTTGAGTTTGAGTTTTTGTAGGTTGAGTTTAAGAGTTCTTCTCTTTTAATTGTAATCTTTAAATCCTTCTGGTGCCTTCTTGTGTCCAGTTCTTAAAATCTTATTATTTTTAACCAAAACTAAAGCACTTTACCACAGGAAGGACTCTTTATAACTAATTTCAAAATTTTATTTCAAATTTATCTGGACCTTTAATCCATTTGTAGTTTTTGTCGTTTCAATTACCCTTTTCGTACTTATATGAGAAAAAAAGTTCTTAATTTTATAGTTAAAACTTCTTTCACTAAAGAATAAAGGAAACTTATCCACTGCTATCAAACCTATCAATCCAAAGTTTCTTAACAGTTGAAAAGCAGTTAACAAGAAATTTCTGAAAGTCGTGAGTATGCAAACTTAGTTTCAAAGGTGCTGACAGTGAATTGAGCAACAAGTTTAATAACCTTCTTTCCCAGATCTCTAAGCCTGCCAAAGACTGTTATATTGTTATTTTCTCACAGGGTGCAGCTGTCAGGAGCACTTATGTATGATCTCAAGTCTTCTTGTCCAGAGTGGAATTATTAAAGAGTCCGACAACTTTTCAGCTCTTTATTTTGGTCCTGTTGTCGGGTCCACTTTTCAGAGCTGTTTTCACTCTGCCATTTATTCTATTTATTTTTTATTTATTTATTTATTTATTTGTCAAAATAGTATATATAAGCATAAGCATGAAATAACTATATGCTATATAAGCATGTATATAAGCATAAGCATGAAATAACTATACAGAATGGATACAATCAAAGGGAACATTAGGACAGGAACGGTAGGCACGCTGGTACTCTTATGCATGCCCCTTACAGACCTCTTAGGAATGGGGTGAGGTCAATAGTAGATAGTATTTGATTAGAGCTTTGGGGATTTTGGGAAGAGACTACAGACTACATGCATTCCAGGCATTAACAACTCTGTACTGAAGTCATATTTTCTGCTATCAAGATTGGAACGGTTCACATTAAGCTTAAATCTATTGTGTGCTCGTGTATTGTTGCGATTGAAGCTGAAGTAGTCTTCAACAGGAAGGACATTGTAACAGATGATTCTATGAGTTAAACTCAGGTCATGTCGAAGGCAGCGGAGTTCTAAATTTTCTAAACCCAGGATTTCAAGTCTGGTGGCATAAGATATTTTGTTGTAATCAGAGGAGTGAAGAACTCTTCTTGTAAAATATTTCTGGACATGCTCAGTTGTATTAATGTCCGAAATGAGGTGCGGGTTCCAGACAGGCGAGCTCTATTCAAAAATTGGTCTAGCAAATGTTTTATATGCTCTGGTTAGTAGTGTAACCTTTCTGGAGAAGAAGCTATGTAAAATTAAGTTTATAACTCTTAAAGCCTTTTTTGCAATGTAGTTGCAGTGGGCTTTGGCACTTAGATCATTTGATATGAAAACTCCAAGGTCTTTAACGGGGTGAGAGTGATCAACAAGGTAATGTCCATCAAGCTTGTATTTAGTGTTCTGATTCTTTTTTCCAAGACAGAGCATTTGCTGGTTGAGATTTGGAGTTGCCAAGTTTTTGACCATTCCATTTTTGACCATCAAGTTTTTGAACGTTTTGACTATTCTCTGAAAGTCCATGCATTCCCATGGTCCCTGCTGAGGATATATAGCTGCAGAAAAGGAAGAAATAATTACATGGTATCCTACATCTCATAAGCTGAAATTCCTGCTGCACCACATTATGGGTCAGATACGAGGACATGCAAAAGAAGGAATGCGGGGGAAGGGGGGCAGAGAAACAGTTTTCCTCTTCTCCCAAAGACATGCATCTCTCTACCAATTAGATTGATAGAAACATTTCCTTTCACTATAAATTGATCACTAGAGGTAAACGTTTAGTTTAGTTTAGTTGGAGTCCATTAGAGTTGGGCAGCTAATAAATTGAAATAAATAAATAACTACATAAATATATACACACATAACAAAACTTGATATTTACAGTAAGTTCCACTGTATTGCAACTTATTATAATAAATTCCTAATCTATTGTGCCATTCAAGAAGAATGTAAGCCATGATATTGCTGCAGCATTACAATGGCCCCATTGACCAAACCAGAGTCAGCGCTGGTCAAGTCAAATGAGTAGCTCCCAATCTTTGAACTTTGTAGAGGTATAAAGTAGAAAGACAACTTAAATTCACTGAAATAATTTGACAATTTATCAATACAGAACAGTGATATGAAAAAATAAATAAGGAATAACTTGCCCAATAGGCATTGAAGTTATTGCTTGTTTTAGTTCTAAAGAAAAGTGTTGAAAGCTTTTTTCTTTTTTTGCAATTTAGTCATCATTCCCTTCAATAATATTAACTATTTGTAGTTCTACTGTAACAGCAGGATGGCTATTCAGGTCATACCAGTGAGTTTGTATCTCATTGACTGGATTTTCTTTATATGAACAAAACCAGTGGTGGGATTCAGCCAGTTCGCACCACTTCGGGAGAACCGGTTGTTACTTTCTGAGCAGTTTGGCAAACTGGTTGTTGGAAGAAATCATTAGGGCAAAGAACCGGTTGTTAAATTATTTGAATCCCACCACTGAACAAAACCAATGATGGGGGGAATAAGATCATTCTTTTTAAGTAACTAGATAATACGATATAAATTAGCCTTACCAAATTTGTTTTCCTTAAGATGTATTGAGACTAATACTTTTAGAATTTCCTGATCGGAAAAGGATGTTTTTAGCTCTAGAATAACAATGCCATAGAATCCATTTTCCCATTCTCCTTTTTGAACCTGCTTTCTAATCATAAATTAAAAACATGCACCAGCATGTTTGATTTGTCTGTTTTCTTGCTTTCTATAAAGATAAATTGCACTAGACCTAATATTGCCCCAAAGGCTTGTGAACAGCTTGTATTGTTTATCTTCAGACACCTGCCTACACAATCTATTTCTCCAGAACTGTGCTACATTTGTGTCCTTGAAATTCCTCGGTAGTTGCTAATCACTCAGCATTTGAATAGATCTCTGCTTGAGGACTATGCATTTGTTCAGGAGATAGATACTGTATATAATTCTTAAATACTTTTAAATAATATTTTCATGAGCATACACTTCCCAATACACTTTTCCCCTTTATATATGTTTTCATACGACAGAAAGGCATTACAAATTCAGAAAAATGTGAATTTTGAGTAAGTTTCACTTCAGGCATTGCTTTAAAAACACAAGAGTAGATTCAGTCCTTTAGGCACATAATTAATTTCCACCTTAACCCTAGCAGCAAGAGCAATACCTTAAATTACTTGGAAGATCATTATTATCCTAATTTATTTTCCATAAAACGAAGAGAAAAAGGCTTTGGGAATACTATAAATAATGTATTGGCTGATCAAAACAGCTTGATGCTGACCCTCTTCTTTTTCCCAACATTGGTTTGACTCTGAATAACTTATCATCACCTTAAATTTCAATTGTCTTCTTTAGCAAGTTAGCAAAGGGTCTTTCTGAACACTGCAAAATATTAAAGGAAAAAAAATACTTTTAGGCATTAATGGTTTAACAGAAAAAGCATTCAGTCCAAATGCTATCTTAAAAGAATTGATTAGTTACATCAAGAAGAACAATCTTTTTAAGTGAAGGGCATATTTGAGATTGGCAGTACCTAACCCAGCAATCACAAAATCTCTAACACAGTAACACAAACA
The DNA here is from genome assembly GCF_028640845.1 of Ahaetulla prasina. Taxonomy (NCBI): domain Eukaryota; kingdom Metazoa; phylum Chordata; class Lepidosauria; order Squamata; family Colubridae; genus Ahaetulla; species Ahaetulla prasina. The sequence continues at coordinate 251,434,294 of NC_080540.1, read as the reverse complement.
AGCCTTCCATATATTTCCAGAGAAAATGTGTAAATAAATATGTCAAGGCTGATACTTTGCTTTGGATCTTGGCAAATCCTATTTATTTCTGTTATTAAAAGAGCTTTTAAATAGGACAAAACTTCTGGGATGCGTCTTGGGCCATGTTAGCTCCTCTGGAGAAGATGCTTCTGATTATAATAATTCTGATGTACAAAATTATTGGCTTAACAGTGTTAAGTGAATCTTAGAAATAAAATATAAAGGGTGGACTTTCCATCATTTCATACATTCAGTGACCGTATTCTTAACTACTACAAGTGTTGTAAAGTAGGACTTAATCAGATCCTTCTGTAATTACAGATCATTTGTCTGCATTACAATCTTACTCTTGTTTAGTGTAGTTCTTTCTCAGACAAACAGGCTTAATCTTGCTACAATTATTTTAAGCGCCAATGAACCACATTTTTCTATTTTCCATCTTTTTAGACTGGTATTTCACAGAACCAGAAAAAGAAGACAGCTTTTAAACTCTGCAAAAATAGCTACGTTACAAATTTTGATGAGTGATGAAATTGCTGTTACTACCCATTAGCAAATGTGTTATTTTTATGGGTCTTCCTACTGTTCTCTACAAACTGTGAAATAAGGTGGTACATTCTCTCTGACTCATTTTATGAATGGATCTGCAATGTCATCTGCTGAAATCTATCTATATAGTCTGAATCATTTTAAGCACAGTGCCCTCACAAATCATTTCAACTTACGTGCCAAGAAATCTTGAACTGTAGGCTCAGAATAAATCACACAGATGTGCATTCTGTCATTCCCATTGAAAAAGACAGACTTACTGTAGATGATGAAGTAAAAAGTATTAGCAACTCTCAGGGAATTTATAGAGTCCCTGATTTCAAGGGAAACTAAAGCATAATCAAACTCCTTTAAAAGAGGATTCAAAGCATTAGTAAGAAATATCTTGCACCAGGAATTAGAAAAGGTTCAAAATGAATAAGATTCGCCAGAGAGTAAAAGCACAACTGCAGACAATTCTGAAGAAGAAGAAGAGGAGGAGGAGGAGGAGGAGGAGGAGGAGGAGGAGGAGAAAGAAGAAGAAGAAGAAGAAGAAGAAGAAGAAGAAGAAGAAGAAGAAGAAGAAGAAGAAGAAGAAGAAGAAGGACAACATAAAAAATGAATAAGGCTAGACAGAAAGCTTAGTGAAAAAATTAGAGAACTTGGAGAACAAAAAATGGAAAAAGAACTTAGTCACAAAGGAAGGATTCAGCCGGAACTGTAGAACTTCTGACAAGAAACTCAATACTTGAAATGAGCTGAGGTTAGCAAAGGATGGTAAGAGTAATAAAAAGAACTGCTTTAGATATGCTGAAAATAAAAGGGGGAAAAATCTTTAATATACCATCTGCTCAATGAAGACGGTAAAGTCATAATAGATAACATAGAAAATGTGAAGCTACTCCACTACTACTTGGTTTTTCTTTCTGTAGTCTCAGTGTATAAATTCCACCATAAAACTCTTTGGTTTGGATAGCTTTAAAATTCTAAGAGCAGATGAATTGCATCCTTGACTATGGAAGGAACTAAGCAAATCTGACCCAACCTTTATGTATTATCTTTGAAAACTCCTGAAGAAATGATGGAGTGCCAAGTTGTTCCTACAGTATCTTGAGAGGGAACAAAGGGAAGATATTACTAACTACTGACCAGTCAGTCAAACCAGTCAGTAAGAAGGTTTTAGAATGGGTCATAAAAAGACCAGTCTGTAACTACTCTGAAAATAATGTAATTATCAAAAATTTGAATGGATTTATCAAGAATAGATCTTGCTAGACTTGTTACCTAATTTTTTTTTGAGCAGATTAATGTAAATATAATAAGAACATTGTGTAGATGTCATATATCTTTGTTTCATGATGGAACATGAAATGCATATCCCATCATATTCTGATTAGCAAGTTACTTAAATATAGCTTTGTTGGCATGCTGATTAAGTGGGTACATAACTAGCTTGAAAATCGTACTCAGAATGTGTTAATCAATGGTACTCATCAAAGCAGTGAAAGGTATCTAAGTGGTTGCAACAAGAATCACTTTTGGGCACTATATCCTTCAATATTTTCATTAATGAGCTGGATAATGAGATAGAAGAAATGCTTATCAAATGTGTAGATGACAACAAATTAACTAATGCACTGAAAGACAGAAGGAAACAAATGGGGGGGATCCAAATTCTTTAATAGATTAGAGAAAGTAACAATAACAAAAACAAGTACAAAACATTTCACTTAGGAAATGCGTAAGTCAAATGCATAAATACAGAATGATAGAACACGTAGGTGGGTAGTAATTCTTGTGAAAAAGCTCTTGGAATAGTAGTTGTTTTGCAAATTGAATGTAAAAACAATTGTGTAATAATATAGCTGAAAATAGTGCATGCAATTTTGGCCTACCTGTCCAAATTGAAAGACTCTGCTTTGGTAAGACCCCATCTTGACCCCTTATAATGTCCAGTTCTGGTCCCCACACCTTAAGAAAGAATCAAAGACATTTGAATAAGTAGAAGAAGGGCAGTGAGAGTGAAGTAGAACTAGAAATAAAGTCCTATGGAGACAGATTGAACAAGCTACATATGTAAAACCTTCAAGAGGATAGGACTGCACATGAAAAAAAACCTGATCACTAAAAAACCCTAATTTGCTACTTTACGATTCTATAGTTTTTCAGGCAGAGCACGCCTCCAAGCTCTGGACTACTATTGCTGTTTGAACCTTGCAAATGCTGTAAAAAAATTGTTTCCATATTCTATTCTCCATAGCCAAGTGAGGTACTTTGTAGCTATGGCTAATCAAACTAAGATTATATTTGCAGTTCTAGTTGGACATGGAATGTTTGCAGGCTAATGTTTATTTTAATATATTTAGTTTGGTTAGATTCTGACTTTTAAAATGTTATTTAAGTTTCAATTCAACATCCTTGGGGTGATAAACCAATTTTTTTCACCTGTCTTATTCTGAAGGCCAAGAGAGTGGTCTAACTTAGTGATTGAATGGGGAGAAAAATGTTAATGATCTTTTAAGATCAATTAAATGATCTTAAATACCCGCTACTTACCATAGAAGAAATTTCAATGGTAATTCTCTACTAAAGAAAGAGGGAAACAAAACATGGTAGTCATGAGTTGGGGGCTATTGTGAATTAGATTGGTGGTCTCAAGATTTGATTTGCTTGCTTACTTATATGTTACCTTTCTATTCAGAATCAACCCTCCTTGTGGCTTACAATTTAAAACCTGACAAATAACATAGAATATGAAAAATAAAAAACAAATAAACTAAAGCATGGATATTAAATTCATTGACCTTCAGAATCCTGGCTAAATTGCTATGTCTTTGCAGATTTTCTTAAGGTTGAACTTCCACAATGCCTTATTGCAATGTCTGGAGACTTTGAGAGTCTGGCTTTCGATTGTGGACCCACTGATTCCAAGGCTTTGTCATCTTTGATGGGGTTGCACTGCCCCAGATAGAGCCTGTGATCAATCTGTGCATCCCAGACTTGCAAATTCTGTTCATTGAGCAGGTGGCTGAGGAATTCTGGGAGCTGAAGTCCACAAGTCTTAAAGTTGCCAAGTTTGGACACTCCTGTTTTAAGGTCTTAAACAGCTTACAGCGGGGGTCTCCAACCTTGGTCCCTTTAAGACACCCCTGCCTTAAATCATAAATCCCAATATTTTAAATTGTGCCAAAAAAAAGCAGAAAACAGATGACTGCAAGTAGAGATCTTTCAAAAATTTCAAAGGCATCATGTAATAGTGATAAGTTGTCCTGGTTAGCAGCCCTGTGGCTGCTCTATGCAAAAGTTACAGCTTTCAAACACTTTTCAAGTATGGACACATGTAAAACACGTGCACATGTAAAATGTGCACGACTCATTTTTTCAGTAGTTTCACTTGGGAGAATCTGCTTTTTTTCTCATTCCTTTCTACCCTTTCAGGAGAAATCTAAGAAGGCATTAAGTCTGTACCTCCAGTACAAAATTCCCTATTGCAATAGGTCAAATGGCTTTCAATTTAGCCTTTTCTACTTTTTTTCCTGGCACCTATACTTAAGAAAAGTGGGTATTAAAACTGTTTTTAGCACTGAGTGTAAGGTTTTGAGGCTCAATCAAATGATATAATAACTTAAGAAAGATCCACAATAATGAGAATGAAGCAACAATAAAATAAGCCTGCTTGTCTTATAGGAAGTAAGATTGAATGCACTGGTAAATGCAGAAAGACAGGTTGCTACGCACTCAAGTAAATAAAGCAGAAAATATGTAGGATAGCCACCTAAGTGGGCTCTTGAAAAGAAATGTTTTCTTTATCTGCTGACAATGTTATGCATAAAAGAACGAATCAACTATCCCTAAGTCAGCTAATGCTTCCAAGACAAAAATGGGTGGTAGAAATGTCTTAGTAAAAGAAGCTTATGAGAGTCGGGGAAAAAGAGAAAGAACAGACGTTTACAAGCTGACATCCCTTCATGCTGTTTGCAATTCTGTTGCATCACAATAGACTAGAAAGATGGAAAATCTCTTTCTTTGAAATAATCCTCCTAAATTAAGGGCAGGGGAACAACTATTTGTGTCACTTTGTTATTTAGAAGTGAAGTATTAATTTTTCTGTCTTTCAAGATGTTTCAAATTTCTGACACCTTTTTTGATTTCTCGGTGTCCAGAAGATGTTAAGCAAGGAAAGGAGAAACTTGCTTTCCAGTGTTGTGGTCTGCCAGCAGCCTGCGGAGCTGGCAATGGAGTCGGACAGCAATGAGGCTGAGGTGGGGCCAGGGCCATCAGGGAGTGAGGTGCGGACTCCAGAACCTCCAGAGACTGATAGTTGTGAGGCAGAGGAACAGGAGGAGCCTGTTCCTAATACACGCATGAGAAGAGCTGCCAGAAGGCAAGAGCAGCTCAAGCAAAAAGGACAAGTCAGGAGTAGGGCCAAGAGATGATTGGCCCCTCCCATAAGGCTTAAAACAGACCAGTAATGGCGTTTGGGCTTTGCCAGAAAACAATGTTGTAGCTGCGTCTTCTGCTTCGTCTTCTGCTTTGTATATGTCTTTGTTTTTGTGACTTCTGAACGTTTGCCAAGAAAGGCCTTTGGCAGTTTATCTAATTGGACCAAGGTTTGTGATAGGATTGAGGAATTTTTGTTGGGAGGAATTTGTTTTAATTTGAGTTGAACGACGCTGGGAATGAAGTAATTCTCAGCTGTTCAAATAAAGTTTGTTTGTTTTTTCATGGACTGAGTTTCCTACTACCTACTTGGGCCTGGGTCACAACATCATATACTTTCTCCTGGTTTGATATCATTCCATATTCTACCAATTTTGATGTCACTATTTTTTGTTCATTCTGTTGCATAATACAATTAACTACATAGCTTTTTCCAGATGGATACAATACATTCTGTTCCCCACATTCACAGCAAAGCATGACCAAATAGAATAGAATAGAATTTTTTATTAGCCAAGAGTAATTGGACACACAAAGAATTAGTCTTGGTGCATATGCGCTCAGTGTACATAAAAGAAAAGATACGTTCATCAAGAATCATAAGGTACAACATTTAATAATAGTCATAGGGTACAAATAAGCAATCAGGAAACAATCAATATCAATATAAATCATAAGGATACAAGCAACAAAGTTACAGTCATGCAGTAATAAGTGGAAGGAGATGGGTGATGGGAATGATGAGAAGATTAATAGTAGTGCAGATTTAGTAAATAGTTTATTTAAAGCATAAAAGAACTGGATTATATTTGCCATTATAGTAAGATCTTGGAAGCAGGTGTATTTTGCCAAATATTAGGCTAACTGGGACAGCTCACTTTAAAGTTTGAAGGTTATCTTCAAAGTTGTGCTTTCACCAGCTCAAGGTTGACTCAGCCTTCCATCCTTCTGAGGTGGGTAAAATGAGGATTCAGATTGTTGGGGGAAATACGCTGACTCTGTAAACCACTTAGAAAGGGCTATAAAGCCCTGTAAAGTGGTATATAAATCTAAGTGTTATTGCTATTGACATTGTCAGAATGTGACAGGTTGTTCTAAAATACAATTTTTTAAAAAAATATATAGCTTTTTCATCATTAGTCTTTAACTGTCATTGTTTAAATGTTCAAACTCTGAATATCAGAAATTCCACAACAAAATCAGAATAAAACTGAAATTAAATTAACATCTTTCTTCAACTTGCTCTTCCACAAATAATCTGTCACTTAAACTACAAAGAAGTTCTTTGTTGTCATTCAATAGCCTAAAAATAATGTTGCCCTTTTTTGGCTGCAAAGAACTGAATGGCCATTAGACAGCAGGAAAGAGTTAAGAGTTTTATGTTTCTCTTTCCTGCCATTTAGCTATCATCTGTATATTCGTAGTCCAAATATGGTGGTCCTAATGTAGTATTTCACCATATTGTAAAAGGAGGGAAGGGAATAGGATGGAGGAAATGGAGAGAAAAACCTTACTATAATAATTTATTTATCTTCAATTTAAGTGCACGTTATTCATTTTTGCTTGATCAATATGGTTGCTTAATTAAAGCTATGTTGGAATGGTTTCAACTAACATGAATGTAAGTTTTAAAGAAAATGTTGGATAACCACTTGTCTGAAATGGTGTAGGGTTTCCTGCCTCGGCAGGGGGTTGGACTAGAAGACCTCCAAGGTCCCTTCCAACTCTGTTATTATATTATATTATATTATATTATAATCTGAAATGTCATTTTCAGTGTGTTGAAGAAGGAATAGTTCTTCATGACAAGAAAATTGATTTACTTGGTAATTTCAAAACATATCTTAAAAACTCATAAACAAACTGTTCATTTAAAAGAATTAGCTTTTAAATTAGGACACAAATAAATATAATCAAACACCAGGATAACTATTTATAAAATGCAATTAATTTACACCATACATAAAATGTTGACCTGAGATTTATATGGATGCGTAGTTCTGCACAGAATTTCTTCCTTCCTACCAAAAATTTTAAGTGTTTTGCCAACAAGATGAGGGAGAGAGAATCCACAGGCTTCTAAATGTAAAAGTTTGCAGCAGCTGCTTGCAGAAGCTTATTAAAATCACCATGAAACTTGAGCCAATATATTCAGCAGCTTGGGAAACAAAATCACCCAGAAGGAGCAGCTGAGAATATGGCTAATGTCAGTGGTTATACTTTAAGACTTATTAAAAAACATTCCATTCCATACCCAGTCTGAATCCCTTCCATTCCGGTCCGAGTCCTATAACAATCGTTAAACAGACTCCTGATCTAGTTTATCGATTGTATTGATAATTTTTTATATTTGTGTTGTTTCAACCTCTAGTCTTTAAGCGGGCTGCCCCAGGTCATGGAAAAAGGCTTGAATGGCAACATCAGTGATGAGTGAGGCAGCCCTTGACATTTTGAGAACAAAGATTAGTTTACAATGCAAGTGAGTCATGTAGTATCCATTGCTTCCCCTCTCTGTGGGCCACTGGGGAATCTTTCAAATATAAATATCAAAGGCATAAATAGAAAGAAAATTGCTGCCAAGTTCTTACTTGTTTTATATGAATGGTTACAACAAGTTTACTCTCTAGCCACAAGACAGCTTGCATCAAATTCTTTTCAGACAATGGTGTATAAATTAAAGACATCCTTGCCAAATGGCAATGAAAAATGTAAATAAATGGAGAATTATTGTTATGCTAGAAGTTAGTAAGGCAAAATCAAGAATTTGTAATCAAAGCTACTCTTTGTAGAAAATTATTGATCATCTCTATAGGAAAGAGATGATCTCTATGTTTGGTTGCACATGCAATCTTTTTGGGTCTCTTTGTCCCATTTAAGAGAATTTCTGGGTGCCATTTCAAAACCACTGTTAACAGATGCTTGTTAAAAATGATTTGTTTTCATCCTAAATAATTTAATTTAAATTGAATTGCACAGCCTCATCGTTAAAATAAAATATTAAAATAAAAATATTTTAGAATAGAACTTTTAACAATCACATTCATCATGCTTTATGCATAACAAATGTTTTTCTACACAAACAATAATAAGAGTAACGGCAAAGTATATTTAAACCAGTAAAAGAAATTGCTTCTCATGCAGTTATCAATTCAGATTCATTAATATCATTTATTTTCCCCAATCTATCCTTTTAAATAGCCATGTGTGTGCAGTATAAATCTTATTTGCGAGGATAAGGGTTATAAAACATAGGACATTTCCACAGTATTTTTGGGCATTCCAGATTTCCACAATGTCCTCAGTGAAGACTACAGAAAATAATATGAGAAAAACTGTAATTTAATTTAAAATGTTGCACACCTGGACAACTATAGGTGGTTCATTTTCCCATTGGCATTTTTTTTTTGCCTCAGATCGTGGCACCTGGCCATATTGACTTTGTATGGAATATAGATCTCCTACTTCAGTCACAGTATTTTTTAAAAAAAAACCTCTAACTTTGAGGCATTAGAAAAAGAGTATAGAGGAAATCCTTGAATTACAACTGTTTGCTTAACAGTTGTTCAAAGTTCTGATGGACCCGCTCAGAGGTACTTATGACCCAGTTCTAAAATTCCAAAGGTTACCTCCCCATGGTCAGATGACCATATTTTTGGCACTCAGCAAATGGTTCTTATTTGCAGCCTCTCATAGTCATGTGACCATGTTTTACAAAGATTTTGTCGAAAACTGGCATTAGGTTTTCCATTTAATGGCCCTAGCTTTGTTGGCTGTGGAACTCTGGGAGTTGAAGTCCACAAGTCTTAAAGTGATCAAGGCTGGAGACCCCTGTTCTATAACATGTCATAAACATTGCTTCAATTGAAAGCTGTATTAATACTTTGTTTTTTTAAATTTGCATTTATATCCCGCCCTTCTCCGAAGACTCAGGGCGGCTTACACTATGTTAGCAATAGTCTTCATTCTATTTGTATATTTATATACAAAGTCAACTTGTTGCCCCCAACAATCTGGGTCCTCATTTTACCTACCTTATAAAGGATGAAAGGCTGAGTCAACCTTGGGCCTGGTGGGACTAGAACCTGCAGTAATTGCAGTAATTGTTCAATGGCCATTGCAAAATAGCAGGTGACACCACTGTTCCTGCTTTTAAAGGAGTCCAGAAATTGTAATTTCCCATTGACTTCAAGGCTAGGAACTAAAAAAAAACATTTTTGTAGTCCTGTCAAGGTAGTAAAGGCAGATTATTTAATTTTTCTTGGATTACTATATAGTCATGTAATCCAAATATTCATGGCCATTAGTAGGAGTAAGTTGTGTTTGCTTGGAACAAAGCAACAGAAAGGATTCTAGTATCAAACAATGGAACCCCACAAATCTCCACATTTTATATCCCCTCTAAAATCAATGATGAGTAAATGTAAAGGAATAGCAGCTTTCATGTGCCTCATGCATGATTCCTGGGCAGTTGTAGAAATTAGAAGAGATAAATAAATGGTCAACAATAACAACAAAGACAAGCTTAGTGAAGACATGTTATCTAAAATTTCCCCCCTTCCCCTTTTTAAGCTTCCATTGAGCTCAGTGGATCACAAGTTCTGTAAATATGAAATAAGAAACTATCTGTGGAAGCTGAATGTACAGTTTAATATGGACTTTCTAACCCCGTGACTTCTTCATATGCTGGGTATGCAATGACAATTCATTCTGAGAGTTGCACACTTTGAACAGTTTAATGAGGGTTGAACTAACTGATGCTGCTGAGCAAAATGTCCAGGAATTAAGGTAGCTATGTTCTTTATTAATCAACATAAAACAGGAAGACTTATTTCCCAGCTTTGTTGCCTTCATAGTCTTTATCTGCATAGCTATCCTCAATAGGCATCCATATCATCACCATTATTTTAGCCATTGTCTATCCACTGTAGGATGAAGACGTCTTCTGCATGTTTCCAATCAATATGGTCCTGAGCTTTCTTTTGCCAATTGGGCCCACAATACTTGCTGATGTTGTTGATCCATCTTGTTTTGGTCTTTTTCATGGATGTTTTTTTTTTTATCAAATGGGATCCATTCTATGATTGCCTTGGTCCACCTGCCATCAGTTATTCTTGCTACGGGACCAGCCCATTTTCATTTCAATGCATCCTTATATAACAACTTATTTAAGAAATCTACCAAAGCCAATAGACTAGCGTATTCTGTGGCATTAACGGCATGAGCTTTCCTCTTTCTAAATTAAATTATGAGAGCCTATATACACAATCAATTTAAGTAACAGCAAACATGTAATAGACTCAACAGGTCCTGGCTCATCTCCGACACCAAGTTCAACTGTAACAATATCCATATGGTTTTATTTTTAACCCAGTGGATATTATTACAGGGACAACCTTTCTCATGGATACGAAGACTTGTAAATCTCAGAATGACCCTGAATATATCTATGGGATTTACAGGATTCCATAGTCAGCACACGCTCTTTTAGCATAGTTTAAATTACTATATAACAACAACAACAACAGAATTGGAAGGGACTTGGAGGTCTTCTAGTCCAATCCCCTGCCCAGGCAGGAAACCCTACAACACTTCAGACAAATGATTATCCAACATTTTCTTAAAAATTTCCAGTGTTCCAGCATTCCAGCATTCACAACTTCTGCAGGCAAGTTACTCCACTGATTAATTGTTCTAACTGTCAGGAAATTTCTCCTTAGTTCTAAGTTGCTTCTCTCCTTGATTAGTTTCCAACCATTGCTTCTTGTTCTTTCCTCAGGTGCTTTGGAGAATAGTTTGACTCCCTCTTCTTTGTGGCAACCCCCTGAGATATTGGAACACTGCTATCATGTCTCCCCTAGTCCTTCTTTTCATTAAACTAGGCATACTGAGTTCCTGCAACTGTTCTTCATATGTTTTAGCCTCCAGTCCCCTAATCATCTTTGTTGCTCTTCTCTGCACTCTTTCTAGAGTCTCCACATCTTTTTTACATCTATATAGCCATAGAGAGAGAAGAAATTGATACAACTGCTACAAATGTCAGTTCACAAAGATGTTTTAAAAAGTTGCATTTTGCTTTTTTGAAGCAAAATGATAATGGCTATGATAATTTACCATGGGACCACAGATACATTTGGTAGGTTATGATGGTCTTTTTAATAGAATTCACACATGTTTTTATTCTTACCATGTCTAGATGTGAGTCATGTAATGTTGCCAAAATAATTTGATGCTTACTTTGAGAATCAAAATACTATTTCTACACAGTAAGCAGCTTTTGTGGACTGAAAATTAATGCTAACTTGATCGATTGATTGACTGATTGATTGATTGAGACTTCTCATTAGGTTCATGAAAGGGTGAGATTCTTGGAAGTGATGTTTGGATTGCATATGGCTACTGGAAAGATTCTGGCATCACTTCTAACACATGAGGACTTCAGCTGGTGCTATATACGTATATAGTTTCCCTTAGATGAAGTAAGTGGGGTAAAATGCAAGGGGTACTTCAATATCAGCTGACATTGGGTGGAGGCTTTTCTCCATCAAGGACTGAATCAGAGATTAGTAATTTATTATCAACTTTGAAAATTACATGGTGTTAATGCATCTTAACCAGAGGTGGGTTTCAGCGGGTTCTGACCAATTCTGGTAGCGGAAATTTTGAGTAGTTCGGAGAACTGGGAGTAAAAATTGTGACTGGCCCCGCCCCCATCTATTCTCTGCCTCTAAGTCTGATTGGGAGGAAATGGGGATTTTGCAGTAACCTTCCCCTGCCATGTATACCAAGCCACGCCCACCAAGCCACACCCACAGAACTGGTAGCAAAAAAATTTGAAACCCACCACTGATCTTAAACCTTTTGTCCAGTAAGCAATGCAAAGCAATTCATAGTATAATTGCAATGCATAGCAATTATACTATGTATAAAAATACATAGTAAGCCACAATCTTAGCTCTTCCCAGGCTGAAACTCAACATAATGCAACCCTATCTTAAAGGAACTCATCTTAACTGTTCTCAAAGCACACAACCGGGATAGCTCAGGCAATAGAGAAGCCTGTTATTAGAACATAAAGCCTGCAATTACTGCAGGTTCGAGCCCGGCCCAAGGTTGACTCAGCCTTCCACCCTTTATAAGGTAGGTAAAATGAGGACCCAGATTGTTGGGGGGGCAATAAGTTGACTTTGTAAAAAATATACAAATAGAATGAGACTATTGCCTTATACATTGTAAGCCGCCCTGAGTCTTCGGAGAAGGGCGGGGTATAAATGTAAAAAAACAAACAAACAAACAAAAACAACAGTACAATGCAGTGATGAGTATGGCTCTGTAACAAAGACTAAGGTAGTTTATTTATTTATTTATTTTATTTATTTTGTCACACAGCATATATAAGCATAAGCATGAAATTACTATACAATATATAAGCATATATATAGGTATGAGTATGTAATAACTATATTAACTGGATATAATGAAAGGAAACAATAGGACAGGAAAGGTAGGCACGCTTGTGCTCTTATGCATGCCCCTTACAGACCTTTTAGGAATGGAGTGAGGTCAATAGTAGACATTTTTTGGTTGAAGCTTTGGGGATTTTGGGAAGAGACCACAGAGTCAGGTAGTGTATTCCAGGCATTAGCAACTCTGTTACTGAAGTCATATTTTCTGCAATCAAGATTGGAGCGGTTAACATTAAGCTTAAATCTATTGTGTGCTCGTGTATTGTTGCAATTGAAGCTGAAGTAGTCTTCAACAGGAAGGACATTGCAATAGATGATTTTATGAGTTAAACTCAGATCATTTTGAAGGCAGCGTAGTTCTAAATTTTCTAAGCCCAGGATTTCAAGTCTAGTGGCATAAGGTATTTTTTGTATTCAGAGGAGTGGAGAACTCTTCTTGTAAAATATTTCTGGACACGTTCAATTGTATTGATGTCAGAATGTGGTATGGGTTCCAGACAGTTGAGCTGTATTAAAGAATTGGTCTAGCAAATGTTTTATATGCTCTGGTTAGAAGTGTAGTGTTTTTGGAGAAGAAGCTACGCAAGATTAGGTTTACAACTCTTAAAGCCTTTTTTTGCGATGTAGTTGCAGTGGGCTTTGGCACTTAGATCATTTGATATGAAAACTCCAAGGTCTTTAACAGGGTGGGGGTCATCTGTAAGGTAATGTCCATCGAGCTTGTATTTAGTGTTTAGGTTCTTTTTTTCAATATGCAAGACTGAGCATTTGCTGGTTGAGATTTGGAGTTGCCAAGTTTTAGACCATTCAGATACAAAGTCAAGGTCTTTTTGAAGGGTAGTTGTATTGCTGGTGGTGTTAAATAGTTTGACGTCGTCAGCAAAAAGAACACAAGAATAGAATAGAATAGAATTTTATTGGCCAAGTGTGATTGGACACACAAGGAATTTGTCTTGGTGCATATGCACTCACTGTACATAAAAGAAAAGATACGTTCATCAAGGTACAACATTTACAACACAATTGATGGTCAATATATCAATATAAATCATAAGGATTGCCAGCAACAAGTTATAGTCATACAGTCATAAGTGGAAAGAGATTGGTGATGGGAACTATGAGAAGATTAATAGTAGTGCAGATTCAGTAAATAGTCTGACAGTGTTGATGGAATTATTTGTTTAGCAGAGTGATGGCCTTCGGGAAAAAACTGTTCTTGTGTCTAGTTGTTCTGGTGTGCAGTGCTCTATAGCGTCGTTTTGAGGGTAGGAGTTGAAACAGTTTATGTCCAGGATGCGAGGGGTCTGCAAATATTTTCACAGCCCTCTTCTTGATTCGTGCAGTATACAGGTCCTCAATGGAAGGCAGGTTGGTAGCAATTATTTTTTCTGCAGTTCTAATTATCCTCTGAAGTCTGTGTTTTTCTTGTTGGGTTGCAGAACCGAACCAGACAGTTATAGAGGTGCAAATGACAGACTCAATAATTCCTCTGTAGAACTGAATCAGCAGCTCCTTGGGCAGTTTGAGCTTACTGAGTTGGCGCAGAAAGAACATTGTTTGTTGTCCTTTTTTAATGATGTTTTTGATGTTAGCTGTCCATTTTAGATCTTGCGATATAATAGAACCTAGAAATTTGAAGGTTTCTACTGTTGATACTGTGTTGTCAAGTATTGTGAGAGGTGGAAGTATGGAAGGGTTTCTCCTAAAGTCTACCACCATTTCTACGGTTTTGAGTGTGTTCAGTTCCAGATTGTTTTGGTTGCACCACAAGGCTAGTCGTTCGACCTCTCGTCTATATGTGGATTCGTCATTGTCTTGAATGAGACCAATCACTGTTGTGTCATCTGCGAACTTCAGTAGCTTAACAGATGGATCGTTGGAGATGCAGTCATTGGTATACAGAGAGAAGAGAAGTGGGGAGAGCACACAGCCTTGGGGGGGCCCTGTGCTAATTGTACAGGTATTTGATGTGATCTTGCTTAGCTTCACCTGCTGCTTCCTGTTTGTTAGGAAGCTTGTGATCCACTTACAAGTCTGTTCCGGTACCTGTAGCTGGTTTAGCTTAGTTAGAAGAATGTCTGGAATGATGGTAATCAATGCTGAACTAAAGTCTACAAAAAGTACCCTTGCATAGGTCTTTGGAGACTCAAGATGCTGTAGGATGTAGTGCAGAGCCATATTAACAGCATCATCTGTTGATCTATTTGCTCGGTATGCAAATTGCAAGGGGTCTAACAGCAGATCCGTGATGGTTTTCAGATAGGAAAGCACTAGCCTTTCAAAGGTTTTCATGACTACAGATGTTAAAGCAACTGGTCTGTAGTCATTCAGTTCCTTGATGGTGGGCTTCTTCTTCAATCACTTGTAATATGATCACAGAGATCATTAATGTATAATATGAAGAGTGTTGGTCCAAGAGCGCTGCCTTGGGAAACGCCACTTTTGACAGGAACAGGATTTGATAAGAGCATTGCCAATTTTGACCACTTGTTTTCTGTTTGACCGGAAAGCTGTTATTCAATTGTGGAGGGGTCCTGAAATGCTGTAAGATTTTAGTTTTAGGAGAAGTTTATCATGTACTACTGTACTGTCAGTTGTGTCTGACAGGAAAAGTAGAGTCAACAATTGCACATTACAGATAAACAGAAAATAGATTAATTTGTCTGCATTGGTTGAATTTTTACTGAAGATGGAAACTGGATGGAGAAATGTTAAGATATACAATGCTGTTAAAATAGTGGTTTGCTGTGAGGAATAAAAATTTGATCAAAGAAGTGAAAAACTACAGGGTATAAGAGCATGGTTCTGCTATTACCTGGTAATAAGGGTTGGATTGTCAAGCATATAATTAAACTGAATGCAATGGAAATGCAGTCCTTAAGCACTCCATGTGATAACACAAGAAAGGCCCACAATTGAATGAGGATTTGTGCAGAGTGAGCAGGTCAAGAGAAAGGGGAAGACTGAAAAGTTCTCAAAAAAAAAAAATGAGATGTATAAGTACAAACGGTAATGTATGAGTAGTGTACATGTGTTAGAAGCAAAGATGGTTTCCAAGGATACAAAAATGTGGTAAGTTTCTTTGAATGGTGTGGGTGGAAACTAGCTTTAGACATGTTTTATTTTCTCTTATTGCAGTCACTTAATTCATTTTCCACATGCAACGTAAGATTGCTTACCTTGAAAGGGTGTATATACACATGCAATTTCATGTTAAACAAGTGACTTAGGCCTCGCTAATTCATGCTATCATGTAATTTTGCAAATATGATTCTATTGCTGCTTTCATAAGCAAAATAATTCTTAGTTAGTCCCTAATTAAATTTGTATCTCAAGGAACAAGGGACCTTAGTACTTGATCTCCTTACCTTCCTTAGGAAGTTGCATGTAAAAAAGAAATCGTAAAGCACTCATATCCTTTCACAAACCTCTGGAGAGCAATTTTTCTTCCCTGATATTTTTAATTCAGTAGTTTAGCATTTGTCAACATGAAAGAGTGTTCGTCATTCTTGGTTGGCAATGGAGTCTTCCTGTTTTTAGTAGAACTGCCAAATGTTTCTGATGTCATCCTGGGAGGTCAGGATGAGAGAGGGATAAACTTAACTACCTGACAAAGAAGAAGTACATCCGGATGACAACAGCTATGAGGAATGGAGAATAGCAAATGGCAGCTTTCCAAGGCATGCTTAGCATAGGAAATGCAGCCATACCTATTAATGAGCTGGCTCAGTCAGAATTTGCCTCCTGAAAGAGATTTGCATCTCAGAAGAACTAAGCAGCATATTCTGGGCAGGTCTTAGTCCAATGTGAGGGCAGACAGGGAACAACAGATTGGGTAAAATCTGATCAATATCGTGGCTGAAATGGCAAAGTCAATCAAAGTAGCTAATCAATGCAATGTGGCATTGCCGTTAATAAATCCTTTTGCTCTTCATCACCTTAGCATCCTGTTGTATCCTAGCCCTCTTTTCCATGATTGCTCCTACAGTTTATTAGCATTTCAGTTCCACCAAGCAATTTGGCATAGTAGTTAAGGCACCTGGCTAGAAACTGAGGGACCATGAGTTCTAGACCCACTTTAGGCATCAAACCAACTAGGTAACTTTGGATCACTCTCTCTCAGCCCTTGGCAGGAGACGAATGGCAAACCACTTCCAAAATTTTGCCAAGAAAAATATATAGACTAGTCCAGGCAGTCACCAGGGGTCAGCACTGAGTTGAAAGCACCGAAACAAAAAACAAAAAACCCCAACAAACCAATCCCAAACCAAACAAACAGAAATAAAAAACAAATGAACCCACCAGCATAGTCACTTTTCACTGGGCTGTTTTATGTTTTCTTCTCTGGGATTTTATTTCCTCCTAAATTTTTTTTTTAAACTTTCTGCAAATCTTGGAGTTTCTCCAAACAGTTGATGACACCCTTTTCTGTATGGGTGAAAATATTTTGGCTGCAAACATGATGGCACTCCTACCCTTTCCATTACTGAGTGAACTGAACCCAGATCCAAAAGGTTTTAATAAGCAGAGTATCAATGAATGATTTGGATTTGAATAGATGATTGTACAGAACTTGCTGAAAACAGCACAATGTATATTTTACTGATGCATTTGAAGAACTTGTGTTAGTTATTGAACTGCAAGGTCAGTCTAATTGTATTATTGCAAGCTTCTTTAATATATTCCTGAAAACTATGTAACTGAATTATTTCTGGACTATGCAGGAATACTGATCATCCCAAAGCTGAGTTGATCAGTATAAAATCTCAGGAAACTTAACAAGCTTTATTGAACAAATGCAATAAAGTGATGTAACAAACACCCCTCACTAGGTTTATATAAATAAAAGCAGGCTGTTTGCAGAAGAGAGTTCCATTTGTGTGTGTGTGTGTGTTTGTGTGTGTGTGTGTAGTTAGAGCATCCATTTGCTTAAAAATTAGTCCAGTTTTGGATTTCCATCAATAGCATTCCTATAACAATTTGAAAGTCACTTGGGTATTTTGTTATATTTGAAAAATATCTGAGAACTGGAAAGAATTCAAAAAGGTGTTAATTTAAGTCTTCTTTATTTTAAAAATTATATATTCTCCTTCAGCAAAATATTGTCAAGGTCACTAATAGGACCAGACAATATCCTAGATATATTCATTATCTGAAGTGTTGAACAAGAGGTATCGGAATTATAGAAAGATATGTGTCTTTATTGTCAAAGTCCTTGGTAAATATACCATTGAATCACTGGAAATTTATAACACGTGGCTTGGCTTTTATGTTCCAAGTTTTTAGAAAATTAAATTCCCTTCATGTCATCAGGACCATTATATTCATCTTCTGATATCAAATGTTGTCGTCTGAGAAATCTCAGATGCTTTAAACAAAAGTAATGACACAAACATCCCAGATAAAACACTACATTTTTAACAACATGATTTGCAGATTGTTTTCAAGTATATTTCTGGAATTAAAACCTACTTCTCTATTATAATTATTGGAAGAAAAGATGTGTGAGGTACAGCATCTTAAAGTTTGCCCTGTCTGTTTTGAGTGAAAAGGTTGACAGTGAAGTTATAATTATACTTACCCGTAGTAGAAATTTGGGTGGGAACAGGTAGGAGGAGTAATTAAATGATAGGCAAAACCAATACTTTAAATTACTGAGCACAAACTATAATCCAATGCTGAATATTGTTAGCTTCTCCTCAACAATTTTTTCAATGTCTTTTAATCAAAAGAGTACCAAACTCTTCCCTAGATTCATCTGCATGGTGCCTCATGAGCTTCCCTGCCCTTCTCCATCTTTCCAACTTCTGTGCTGTTTTCCAGGGGGCCAATAGGAGTCAGTGTGCTGATGAAGATGCTCAGAAGAAGCCAAGATCTGTGGACCAGTGGTAGGTTGCCCCTGGTTCGGACCAGTTCTATAGACCCAGTAATAAAACTGGTGGGAGGCTCCACCCACTGACCCAAACATCATCAAAACTCTTCTGTGCATGCGCAGAAGCATTGCGCAGACACGATGCGAACCAGTAGTAAAGGTAAGTAGAACCCACCCCTGCTGTGGACCATTTAATTTTTGAAAAGAAAGTTTTTGGTGAAAAGCATGACATGGAGGCCAGATGATGATGAACTCTTTTCATTACAACCAATTAGGAACTCCCCCAAATATCACAGAAGACATTAGGTTTGGAAGTTCCTTTTCCATTTATGAAAATATTTAACCCCAGTAATCCATGGACTGCTTTTCCCAGTCATCCAAACACATGCATGCAATTTTCTTTTGACACACTCCAATATTAATGGCAACTCATACTCAGTGAAAAACCTCAGTGAAAAGAGGTTGTATCCTTTCGTTAAAGAGAAAGTATATACTACAGTGTATAAGTGCTTAGAGGTTTCCTAAGAGCTGGTTGGAAAAATATTATGGGTCATTGTGCATAATTATCGCTGCGTTACTAGGATGGGACAAGCAGAAACTTGTACTGTAATGGAGTGCCAGTGAAAGCAGAAGACAGAAATCTAGAAGACAACCAATGAATGTGAAAATCTTGTAATTTTAATATTTATTTATTTAAAAAATGGCAGCCCAACACATATAGAGGGACTCCAGGTGGCTTACCTCTTTAAAATTTCACAATGTAATATCCCATAAACCTCCCAACCCCAGCAACTACACAACCACACCATTCATTTGATAAGCTCTGTATCAACCTGGGGTCCCCAAGCCTGCTGACAGAACCATGTCTTCCTATGATGCTTGGCTATCTCCCTGGGCAGCAATAGGTGCATAGCCAGCTCAATCTTATGGGGATGATGATGGTTGTTATAATATGCCAAATGGAAAGCCTCTCCAGCAATGATGAAATGTCAGTGTTGGGATGGAGCTGCTTCAACACCTTGGAAACAGATAAGAGTAGCTCTCCTTGCAGCTCTTATTGAGCTTCCTGTTGCCCTTCTCCAGTCTCTTGCTCACCACCTTTTTCAAACTCTTCTTGGATGCAAGGCAGATTTGATTGTTTCAAGGATGATGAAATTGCTAGTGAAACAAACAACCTAATGAAAAGTGAAGCCAATACCATGAACTTCTTATCAAGCCAAACCAAACCAAACCAAACCAAACCAAACCAAACCAAACCAAACCAAACCAAACCAAACCAAACCAAACCAAACCAAACCAAACCAAACCAGAAGTCTATTATTTCCTTAAAGGTTTAAGGAAATAATGGTTTAAAGGTCTTTAAAACATTCCATTTAATATGGTGTTTGCACCAACAATGTATATTTCATTGGCAGACTTATGAAAAAAATGCTATCATTGTCTAATCAAATTAAAGTGTTGGACCACTGCCCTGGAGTTTGCATGGATGCCATAAAAATAATAATCAGAAAGAGATTTGAGTGAGCTTGAGTGAAGTTCACCCTCCCCCATCCCCCAAAAAAGGAAATATTGTGCAAACACATGACATTGCCATTTGACATGGCTGGAACTTTCAGAATATTTATATAAATGCTGGCAAACAATCGTGTGTGTGTGTGTGTTTGTGTGCTTGTGCAGCAATTGAATTTCTAATATGCATCTAAAAGCTGTCTAGATCAAGTCTTTGCTGGAATTGCTCAATAATTTCAGCCTCTGCCCTCTGATCGTCCCCTGAACATTATGTGAGTTCAGAACAAAAGATCCCAAAGATTAAATATTAATGCCACAAGAGCATGCTAAGTAGGTAACTTAAGAATTTGACCCTGGAAAATGAAGCTATGTGCTATTTAGTTGCCCACTTAAAATCTCATATTCATACCATTAGTAATTGTATTTTTATATAATATACACCTATATTTAAAAACAGCAGAAGAGCTAATCAGTGTTTTCCATCTTATGTCCTTCAGGTGTATTGGACTTAGTCAGAATTCCAGTAGTATTGCTGGATAGGGATTCAGGGAATTAGTGTATTCCTCCAACAGATGTGGAGGAAATAATATGACTCTGTAATAATGACTGAACTAAACTTAGAATAATGGAATTAGAAAACCTAGTATTAAAAATGCAACCTAATTAATGTTGTTTAAGATGGATTGAAGACTCCTTGTTGAGTATAGTTTTTGACATATATAATACATGTTTTGCTCCTAAGTATCTTTAAGACCACTTCATCCATGTAGAACAGCCATGTAGAACAGTCAGCCTATTATGTGTACTTATCCTGGTTGAGAATGCTTTGTGTTCTCACATATTGGAAGTGAGAGGATGGCCCAGAACAGAGCTTTTCTGGAGTAGACCCCACCTCATGAAACTGCCTCCTTCCAGAGATAAAAGTATGTCTCTATGGCTCTATTTTATGGTGCTACCAAATTTGAACTCCTTCAGAAGAATTTTGAAGATTACTAATGCCTTGATTAGATGATGTGGGTGCCGGTGATGGCCTTATTTTATGGTTTTATATTTATATATAATAATAAATAGCAGATAATAAACATTACTAGTAAAGTAAAATTGTCTAGTGCATTCAGAATAGAAGGATATTGTTTGCATACAATTTTCACCATGAAAGTTTGTGATATTTCCCTAGAAACAAGCTGCAGCAGGTTTAACAAACTTTTTCCCAGGGATCAGATTATCGTTGTAAAACATATTAAAAACCAGTAAGTTTAACCAAATGTCATAATGCTTCATTGACCCGTTATGCTATGCCATTGTTTCCTAGTCTTAGTTGTAATTCAAAATTGTGGCTTAATGTTCTCTGTGAAACTGATGACCATGGCTTGGTTAAAAGGTAAAAGTAAAGGTTTTCCCTATCCAGTCATGTCCAACTCTAGGGGCTGATGTTCATCTCTGTTTCCTAGCTGAGGAAACTAGCATTGTCTGAAAACATTTTCATAGTCACGTGCAGTGGTGGGTTTCTACTGGTTCGCCCCAGCGAACCGGTAGTGGCGGCGGTAGGAGGCTCCGGCCACCCACCCGGATGTCATCATGGACAGAAGCGCTGTGCTTGAGTGAAGTGAGTGTGCACACGCGCTCCTGATTCCGAAGCGGTAGCGAAGGTAAGTGGAACCACTACTGGTCATGTGGTCAGGATGACTATATGCCGAGGCGCACAGAATCCTGTTACCTTCCCATTGAAGTGGTATCTATGTCTCCTCGCATTTGCATGGTTTAGAACTGCTAGGTGGGCAATATGGCTTGGTTAACAAGCCATTATTAAACAAATCATAGCTTGGTGCAAGTATAAGTATGTGACCTGATCTAAATCTTTTCTAGCTCTTAGAAAGCAAATGTGCGTCATTACAGATAAAAACTTGGAGAAACATGGCAAGAATTCATGCATGTTTTATTTATTTCTGCTTCCAGAAGAATTCCATTTACCAGCTGTTGAGTATTCTTGTTCCCATTCTTGTGGGAAAATATGGCTTTTACATCCCCTATTACTGAACAATGAAATATTGTCATGCAGAAGTATTTTGTCCAGAATTGTATGTGTCATTGTTTGAAACAGTGGTAACGTTTCCTAAAAAATCTTGGTATATTATGTATCAATATAGTGCTAGTGCATATAGTATAGCACCTTGATGACGAACCTATGGCACGTGGGCCACAGGTGGCACCTGTAGCCATATCTTCGGGCACACGAGCCGTTGCCCTAGCTCAGCTCTAGTGCGCATGGGCATGCTGAACAGCTGGTTTTCAGCTGGCTCCGCCCCAAGCCTCCCCTCCCAGGAGTCTCCACACAGGCCATTTTGGATGCCAGGTAAATACAGGGCTCGTGCGGAGGCTCTGGGTGGCCATTTCTGGCCTCCAGAGGGCCTCCAGAGGGCCTCCAGGGAAATGGGGAAAGCCATTTTCACCCTCCCCAGCCTTCAGGAAAAATTCTGGAACCTAGAGAGGGTGAAAAACGGGCCTGCCGGCCCACTGGAAGTTGGGAAATGGGCTGTTTCTGGCCTCCAGAGTGCCTCTGAGGGGTGGGGAAGGCCGTTTTTGCCCTCTGGAGGCTTTAAGTAGGCCTACTAGGCCCAAAACAGGGTGTGGGGGGTTGTGCGCACATGTGCACAAGCACAGGGGGCATGCGCATGCGCGGGGCTGCAGGGATGCGGGTGGGCATTGAATTATGGGTGTGGGCAAATGCTCGCATGACCCACCCTGGGGTCCCCGCCGCTTTTGGCAAACGATGGCAAAAAGGTTAGCCATCACTGGTATAGTGCATATCAATATCAATATACCTGCTCCATTCATCAATATGATTCTAGAATATTCCATAAGATGACCCCATTCTAAAAGACCATAACAGGGAGAAACCATCTTTATTTACTAATAGAGTATATCTGATATTAGGACCAGCTAACATTTGACCAGCTGACTGACCAGCTGACTATATGAGATAAAAAGGGGCTTCAACGCATGCTGGGATACTCACTTATCGGCTGTCTGTACTTCATTAAAGCACAGTATTTTTTCCTAGGATTGCTTGACTGACTTCTGCAGCTTTTTTCCACAGAGAAAAATTGCCTTTGGCTTAGGGAGTTGTAGACAGATGCTACCTCCATGCACTCTCGCACTATCAAGCTTATTTTGCTTTCCCATCCAAAGCTCTGTGTAGCTCTGTAAAATGTGCCTCTTTTTGACATAATAGTTTAAGCTGTGGAAACAGGCCATCAGCTGTCTTTTTCAGTTGTAGTGCATTAGTTGGTGAGTTTAGCCACAAGATAATGTTCTGATTTGATAACAAGATCTACAAAAGCAGAAATGAGGCATATAACTGGATTATTTGAAACCATCTCCCTTAGGAGGTAAACCTGTTCTTGTGAAAAGAGAAGACGAAACAGAAGAAAGGCCTCTTAAGATAAGAGGCCGATGCAACATTAATTAAAAGTTTTTCTTAACTGCAATGGAGTCTGTATATGCATTGAACCCCAAGGTGCTATTTAAATGAGAAATATATAGCTAGCTCAGACAGACTGAGCTTTTACTGGCTGTATTTTGAATTCTGTACCTATTTTCTTTGCTGTTTGATAATTTTATTCTGATTTAATAAACATGAATTCAATATCTATGGTGGCAGTTTTTTCTGGTTTCCTCTTTTCTCAGGCAAATTCTATTTTACAGGTAGAGGTTTGACAGTATAATTTTTAAAATAAAATTTTTATTAAAAATCCAAGGCTGCATGGTTGCACAGCATTCTCTTAGGGTTTTTGGGGGGGGGCGTTCGCACATAAGTTACTAAATTCTGCATTGATCGGCTTTAGGCAAGAAGATCCAAGAGCTGGGCTAGTAGGAAAAGGTCCTTGGCAGGATGACTTAGAATTCTCCAGCTGAAAAAATCAGGGTTTCCCATATCAAGATCAGAAATTGACTGCTGGTAGCCTACACAATTATTTTTATTGGGGATCCACTTAGAAAAAGGATTCTCTTATTAAGATATGATTAACCTCTTCAAGAGCAGTACCAAATGAAAATTTGAAAAACCCAAAGGGCTGGTAATGCCCTATAATGTTTGGAAAGGATAACGTTGGTTGCACTTATAATAGATTTGGATATAAGACTTTCCCTATGCATTTCTCTACAAATGTGTATTAAACACTTACATTCAACTCAGATTGTAGTAAAATATCCACCTTGCCCCCAAAAGAAAAGGGGAAATAAAGAAGTTGTTTGTTTTCTTTTTAAAATTTAACAACTATCAGATCCATATGTCAAAATTTGATTTTTCTTCAATCTCCTTGAAAAAGTCCACAAAGAGTTTCCCAATTATGGATGAATTTCTTCATTGATTTTTCTCTCACAATGGCCATTAACTTAATCAACCTTTCCAGTTCTGTCATCTTTATGGTAATGTAAAATTCCCTATAAAGGCTGCTGCTGCTGCTTCTTCTTCTTCTTCTTCTTCTTCTTCTTCTTCTTCTTCTTCTTCTTCTTCTTCTTCTTCTTCTTCTTCTTCTTCTTCTTCTTCTTCTTCTTCTTCTTCTTCTCCTCCTCCTCCTCCTCCTCCTCCTCCTCCTCCTCCTCCTCCTCCTCTGTCAAGACTATTGAAAACTTAATAATTCAAATCCCAACTAAGTAGCATCTAAAATGTAAGCAGTTCAAAACAGGATTATTATTTTTTGTAATATTAGGATGTTCAGGTCCAATAAATTCAAAATTTCCAAAGTTGCTCCAAAAGATTAGTCTACCAATGGATTTCTTTTTCAATAAGCATTCAACTTCAATTTGCAGGTCCTTGTATTTCCCAATTTTTTCACATAGCTCTTCCTCAATCCTAGCATCACCCAGTATGAATAATTTTGGTTATTCAGTCATGATGCTGCTTATAGTCAATTTATGAAATTTGACTGCAGCTACTCTTGTTTTTGCTGTTATGCTTGTTACTAAAGCTCAAGGACTCTGGGCAGCTCACAACAATCAAAGAAAATGCAATGAAATCAATAAGCATAAAAGATAAGGATAAAAGCTGGCAAGCACAATGATCTCACTCTCCCTTACCAAAGGCCAACTGAAGAGCCAGGTCTTCACAAATCTTCTAACAAGCAGCACAATGGGACCCATCCAGATTGTGGCTGGAATCTGGCTCTGGAATCTGAAATCTGGATCTGGAAGTCAATATCTCTACAAAGAAGGTGCACTTCCAGGATTCTGAAAAAAGGTAAAGATAAATAAAAGATATTGTTTAATTGAAGGAACCTGGAGCATGTCAATCCTTCAAGATCAAATTGACCAGGTAGATCTACGGGCAATACTTAAACATTATGAGTATGCTTAGGTGGCATGCTTATTATATTATGCAAACGTAGCCAGTTATTATTTATTTCATAAACCAGCTTAAACCATAACTTGGTGCAATAAGTGAGTGAAGTTTGTATGTTTCTTTTATGCATCTTACAGTACAGCTAACATACAATACATGTACACCTATTTTGCATTGCTATGTACCAATATCATGGAGATCATATTTCAACATGTGCATCAGGAGAATGCTAGAGAGACAAGATAATACCAGCAGATTGTTTCTCCTCCCTCCTTTTTTCTTTCTTTTTCTATGTTAGCAAAATGTTAATATTACATAGCAGGGGTATGTGTGGGAGTCTTTTGAACAAAGTGCAGTGTATTTTAAAGCACAGGAGTGTGTGAACTATGTGATCAAAAGGTTGCCATGGTAAGTATACTGCATTTTTTTAAATAAAAAAATTAAGGACTAGTCTATGTAATTTATTTTTACATGAAATCCTGCAGCTCCATCTTCCTGTTCCCTGTTCAGTTGTTTTCTGGCAAACAACTTGTCTTCTTTCTCCTGTTGGAGTGATATTGATTCTATTCAAAATAGGGAAGAAAGAGAAAGGAAAGGAAAGATTTATGTTATATTATACATGATTCAAGTTTTTATTTTGAGATACAGTTGTTACCCGGAATGGTGAGTGCAGCACTGATTAGGTTACTGATATTTGAAAAATGTTTTATATCTTACTAACTAGACCCCCATGCTTCGCTACAAAACTATGTGATCGGGCGTGATAAATTGACACTTAAAGCCTGAAACTTAAGTAGAATGTGTAACTCCATAGCATCAGACCATATTAATATAAGGCAACTGGCAGTTGGAACAGAGGGGGAGGTGGAGTAGAATGTCCCAGCCCACAGGCCAGATGAGTCATGCGCTGGCCATGCCCATGCCAGGATTCCGATTCCAAAGAAAAGTGTTTTCAGGCAGCAGACCACGATCCCCTTCCTGATTCCAAAAGTGAGGTGTGCAGAGGCAAAAAAAGTGCTTCGCCTTTTAGGCGGTAGATCTGGCCAGGAGGAAAGAGGTGAGTCTGCTGAGAAGGAGGACGAGGGTGCGCGGCTCTGCAATGTGCAATGGGAAGGAGCATTTTCAGGCGGCAGCGCTGCGATCCCCTCCCCAAATCCAAAATGGTTCCCGGTTCTCCTCACGTTGCTGGGGAGTGAAGTCATTGCGACCATTGTCTGGCCTGAGCTGCCCGCTGGGCAGCCAGAGGTGTGACCAGCCACGAACCATGGGGCCCACCTTGTTCACCAAAGCCACCGGGCAGATCCCCCCCCAAAGTGTCCCGAAGAGGTTTGTTCCTCTTCAGGACAGGCTGTGCCTCAGCCCAGATCCCTGCTGCCTGGAACTGCCTGAAAATGTCCAAAGGGTAGGGTCGGTGGGTGGGCGGGGCTACATTCGGCATATAAGACGCACCCAGATTTTCACCCTCTTTTGGGGGGTAAAAAGGTGCATCTGATACACCAAAAAATATGGTAGTTAGCTGTTGCAAGAAGTTTGCACAGTCTGACTAAATAGCATGACAAAGTAGCAACAATGGTGCATTGGAATATCTGCAAGAAATACTATTTGCCTGCAAGTAACAAGGGGTTGGACTAGAAAACAGACAAAGTAATAGAAAATGAAGCTAAAGTGTTGTGAGACTTTAGAATTCCAAAAGACAAGTGTCTGCTACACAACACCCTAGACTGGGGTGTCAAACTCTTGTCATCACGGCAGCATCATGTGACATGCCGGGAGTTTTTTCCCCTTCACTAAACTGGGTGTGGGTGTGGCCAGTGCATAATGCATCCAGTCTGCGGGCCGGGAGTTTAACAGCCCTGCCCTAAACTTAACAATTGTTGATAAGAAAAACAAAAAAGTTTGGATAATGGATATTGAAGATTGCATAATACAAAAGCATAAGAGATAGCATAAGAGAGAACTAGATAAAATTACAAAACATAAGCACTTGCAAATAGAAGTAGAATGATTGTGGCAAAAGAAAGCAATTTTGAAAGATCTGAAAAGCTACAATAGAGGCTTTAAATTTAAGAATGAATGAATAAATAGGTAAAGTTATGCCAGTATTTACTGTCATTGAACATAATTTATTAGCAATAGTTTAGAATATTTTAAAAAAGGATTTCTTCATAAAGAACATGATTAAAAGGTGACTATTGTAGACACACAAAATATAAACATCCACTTTCCAAAAAAGATTTTTATTGCAATAATCATGTCAATTAATGGATTTGTAAATATCTGATAGTGTGATAGTAATAAAACAAGTGTCTTTGTTTTTAGCAACATTACATTACAGAAAACCATGTCAGCTTCCTGAAATATGTATCTGGCCAGCATTAGAAACAAAGGACTGGATTAAATGCATTTCTTATATTTTCAAAAGCTCCATTGCTGAAAATTTAATTAGCTAAAAAGCTCTTGACAATGGGCTTGAGGAATAATTAACATATATTCTGGCAAAATTTGCTATGTGAAAGATACAAATGAGAAAGACAAACCTGTATTTTCTGAATGGACCCATTTTTTAAAAAATTAAACTGAAAATACCTTCTCATTGGAAAAGACAAACATCACAAAAGCAGCGCCAGTGCTGACTCGGCAATCTCCATGCATTGTTCATTTGTATGCCATGCAAATGAACCATTTATATCACAAAGAACTATATAGAACAGAGGTCTCCAACCTTGGTCCCTTTAAGACTTGTGGACTTGTGGACTTCAGCAAAGCTGGCTGAGGAATTCTGGGAGTTCTGGCAAGTCTTAAAGGGACCAAGGTTGGAAACCTCTGATATAGAACATAGTTACTTGGTCACTTTAACATAAATCAGTGTTTCTCAATTGTGACAACTTGAAGAGGTATGGACTTCAATTCCCAGAATTCCCCAGCCAGCTGTGGGAATTCTGGGAGTTAAAGTCCACACCTCTTCAAGTTGTCACAATTGAGAAACTCTGACATAAATGGATTTCAATTCCCAGAATTCCCTAGAGAGATTTCCACTAATTACAGGTATTAGTGTATTTATTAAATAAATACAGTATTTATTTATTTATTATATAGTGGCATATCACAAGGTGATGAAGAGGTTAGACTGCTCCAGGTGCTGATGAAAATGAGGATTCTAGCATCCGGTGTGAAATCAGGTTGCTGATTTCGTTCTAATGCCTCTCTTTTCAAGTATTTTCTGTCTTTTAGTTTTCTTTAGTTGTTTCTACACACTTTAACCAAAGTTATATTCTAATCCTTTAAACCTACTAAATATTTTTGCCATGCAGAATCAGGTGGAGTTATGATGCCCCCCACTCCATCTTGTTATATGGCAATTGGTGCTAAAGAAACTATTATGCTTTATATCTGGGAAGGGGCTAATAAGCTTTGAGTCCAACTTTTTGGATTGGTGAACAGATGGTGAAAACTTAGTGGAAAGTCATACCAAATCTCCCATCACAATCTTGGTACCAGTTCAAGCCACTTTTTTTTTTTTTGCTGTTTAGAGCCCCAGCATTTTAAGTGTTGATATAATAATATATTTGCTTTCTAATGAACAATTATAGATTAGAATAACTGCTCTATAATGTTGTAACAGAATAACAGAATTGGAAGGAACCTTGGAGGTCTTCTAATCCAACCTGCTGCTCAAGCAGGAGACTGTGCCATTTCAGACAAATGATTGTCCAACCACTTCTTAAAAATGTCCACTGTTGGAGCACCCTCAACCTCTGTTCCATTGGTTAATTGTTCTCACTGCCAAGAATTTTCTCAGTAGTTCTAGATTGGTTCTCTTTGATTAGTTTTCATCCATTGCTTCTTGTCCTTGCCTCCAGAGCCATGGAGAATAGGTTGAGCCACTCTTCCATGGGGAAGCTCCTCAAATATCTGAACACTGCTATCATGTCACTCCAGTTCTTCTTACTTATTTATTTTATTTATTTATTTGTCACAATAGTATATATAAGCATAAGCATGAAATAACTATACAAATTCGATACAATCAAAGGGAACATTAGGACAGGAATGGTAGGCACGCTGGTGCTCTTATGCAAGCCCTTTACAGACCTCTTAGGAATTGGGTGAGGTCAATAGTAGACAGTCTTCGGTTAAAGTTTTGGGGATTCTCAGTAGACTAGAATAGACTAGTTTTGACTGAAATCAGTGAAGAAAATGTGACAGTTAATTGAATGATTGACTAAATATTTTCCCTTCTCCCCACCCTGCCCTGTTCAGAGTAATTGCAAACTATAATAAAATCATATGTGAAGCAAAATGATGAATTCTATATTAAATTGCCACAAGAAAACTATCCTCTTTCCATAATCTAATAGCTCATCTAAAGTCCATGGAGAATCCCACAGAATTCCAAAATAGAATATTCCAAGTCTGCATTTTCATAAATGAACACATGAATTTGTTTATATTTGATTCGCGCATACACAATATTTCTTAAAGAAAGCACAAGCAAATTGTTTTTCAAACTTTTGTACATGTATGTATACAAGGGAAGAATATTTATGGTCTTGGAGATATCATATTATCTAGGGCCCAAGAGCTTGGATCCTGGCAACACATTCACTGAGAATCAGTGTTAGATACTGTCAGCCTGATAGTTTTCCCTCTGGCCCATCGTTTGAGCAGGAAGAATACTCAGACATGATTGGCTGAACTCACTGACAACTCCCTATATAAGGACAGGCTGTCAGAGAGGCAAGCTGCTGGATTGTAGATAGTTGTCGAATAAAGAGCTATTTCCAGTCTCTTCACTCCCACAATCTAATGATCGGCATTTATCAGAATCCGATACATCCTGTCCAATTTGGCAAATATTTTGAAGTTCTGGCATCAGTTTTTGCTTCTGGCTTCTGTTATCATTAACACACGTGCTCTTGGGCCAAGATAGTGTAGGGCCCCAGTTAGGAAATTAAGGCAAGCATAACAAGATGGCTTATTTCATTTTGAAAGAGGTGAGGAACTATATGTTACCAGTGCAGAAATCTTCCATCACAGGACAATAAAATCTAGAATCTTGCAATGGCTAGCTGCATCAGCACTCATGAATTGACACTATTCTGTACATGAATAACAATTAAAGGGTGCATATTTGGGATATATGAATTGTCTGTTCAGATTCCCTGGACAGAGAAAGACAAGCTATTTTTTTGTGGGGCAGAAAATTCTTTTTGCATTTATTCATCCAGTTTTCAGTTCAGTTTAATGAAAGACTGTGCTTTCAAAGAAGAAGATATATTGATGAAATTCTCATGGGTGTAATGTGCTATTCCTGGTCTTAGTTAATTATGAGATGGCCAAGAGAATCAACTCTCCAATGGGCTACAGCCGTCCTTTTTCCTCATGTTTCATTTTAAATAATTTCTATTCCACCTCACTTGGGCATTTCTAAACAGGAAGTGAGGCATCCAAGGAGGCTTCAAAGTGATGGACATATCTATAAAAGAAAGCCATAGCTTCTTCCATAATTTACACTAACAGAGGTCAAAACAACACCAAAACAAATAGAGAAAAAATATTCAGGCATCAGAATAGTTTATTAAAAAAGGTAAAGGTTCCCCTTGCACATATGTGCTAGTCGTTCCCGACTCTAGGGGGCGGTGCTCATCTCCGTTTCAAATCCGAAGAGCCAGCGCTGTCAGAAGACGTCTCCGTGGTCATGTGGCCGGCATGACTCAACACCAAAGGCGCACGGAATGCTGTTACCTTCCCACCGAAGGCGGTTCCTATTTTTCTACTTGCATTTTTATGTGCTTTCGAACTGCTAGGTTGGCAGAAGCTGGGACAAGTAATGGGAACTCATGCGGCACTAGGGATTCGAACCGCTGAACTGCCGACTTTTCGATCAACAAGCTCAGTGTCTTACCCACTAAGCCACCGCATCCCTCTTAGAATAGTTTATACTCCAGGGTTTTTTGGTGATGGCGGTGATCGTGGTGGCTGTGGTAATGTTAGTAGCAATGATGGGAGAACACAGATATAACCTGTGATTTGGATCATCAGAAAATTAGTTAATTAAACAATACCTTGATTTTTACTTGAGTTCATCAAATATTTTATTTCTCCTCTACAAACATGCCTTATAGGGACAATTGTTGCCCTGCCAAGTTTCATATTGTCCACACTAACTGGTAGTTGATTTCCAGGCAGGGACGTCTCTGGGTAAGGGAGTCAAGATTGTTTTTACTCAAACCCTCTTACCTTATTTCTCAGTTTTCAGTAAGCTGGACTTCTAGATCATGTTCAAGTCTTCAGATCTGTGGTATGAATCATTTTGGTCTACATGGGCAGAGATAGGTTTGACTCGGTAGCTTGGTAATAAAACTGTACCCACCAACTAATGCAGTTACAAGACTCAAATCAGACTCTAATTTTCTATTGTGTAATAACTGCAAGCAGTTTTCATAATTACATTTCATCTCCTCCTCCTCTCCTCATCTCTGATTGCAAATTCTGGACTCAGGCAGTGCTAACAAATTGCTCAGGTTACTGACAGATCTTTGGAAGCAGAGCCAGCTCAAAATATATTGCAATTAAATGAAGCTCTGATGTAATTGCCAGTAATGCTCATGCGGCAAATCTTAAAATATTAACCACTGCAAGCTCCAAGAACAGAAATGAATGAAAAACTTTTTAGCGGCTTTTTAATTATAGGCAAAAATAATTGAAATAACACTCACATCATGTGTAATGGTATTAACAATATTTCTACACATTAAGATAAATGTGTGAAATAAAGCAGTTTAATATATTTATAATATTTAATGTATATATTTATTAGGAATGAAGGCAAATATACATGTCCCAGGATAATGTTGCAAGATGCAATCTGCACAGGATCACAGGGTTAATCTTCTGAGCTTTTGGACTGTGCTGGAGCCCATCCTTCTTTCTTATATATTTATTATTTTGTTTGAAAAGCAGAAACAGAGATCATTGCTCAATTACAGATGTTATTTTATCCTTATATTTATTGTTTTTACCTCCCCTTATTTCTGACAGTGTACTGATTTTCAAGAGTGCTCACATCAGATACTTTCAACCACCATAAATGGATTTTAGCTGATGAAATAGTTTTCTTTGGGATATTCTCTCTGCATGTCTCCAACATTCAAAAGTGTTCTTGGGATGAGAAAGATTCTAGATGGGTTTACAAAAGAAATGGAGGATGTATTCTTCTAATAGTTCCTGCTCCAGAGGTAGATAGGTGACACTGGATCCAATCCAGCACTAAAATATAGAATAAAACATTTCTCAAATAGGGAACATAAACACTAAACTTTGAATACCAATAGCAATAGCACTTAGATTTATATACTGTTTCATAGTACTTTACAGCACTCTCTAAGCCAGGGGTGTCAAAATTGCATTGCCACGTTGGTGTCACGAGATATATCGTGAATTTTTTCCCCTTTGCAAAACCAGGTATGGGCGTGGCCAGCATGTGATGCATCCAGTCCATGGGCCACAACTTTGACACTCCTGCTCTAAGAGATTCACAGAGTCAGAGTCAGCCTATTGCAACAACAATCTGGGTCCTCATTTTACCAACCTCAGAAGGATTGAAGGCTGAGTCACCTTGAATCAGTGAGAATGGAACTCTGGCAGTCGACAGAATTAGCCTGTAATACTGCATTCTAACCACTGTGGTATCACGGCTCAAGTTATTGTTATTGTTTTTTAAGACTGAAATGATTTATAAGTTACATTATTGTATAATAAGGTCCTGAGCATCCTTACATTTTGCATTCCATTTAATGAAAGACATTTTGCTTTTTTGCTTTTAAAGACGAAGACATTGATGATGATCCTCCTAAGGGATGAAAAGTAGTGTTTGTATGATTACATAGATGAGGGTGATAAGTCAATGCTGGATCTTTCACTGTGCAATCACCCCTTTAGTGGGCTGCATAGCATCCTTATTTTACATATGTTTAGTTCAACCCCTGGGAAAAAATCACAAGAGAACTTCTGTTATTTGAATTTTAACAGACTGGAAAGATAAGCAGTAAAGGAGGCTCTGGAGAGAGAGGAACATGTCTATGTGGAGCATCATCAACTGTAATATATTTTGCTTCCTGCCTTCAGGAATAGTTAACGTTTGTTACAGTTTTAGATGAACATACCTCCAAGAATGCAGAAACACTATGGAGAGAAGTCTAAAAGAAATGTGCATGCACTTAAAGTATAAGGTAGAAAATATTTGGCTTTGCTACACATCAAAATACAGTGAAACAAAAGCAATAACAAATAAGTAGTCTTTACTTTGAATATAAATATATTTGCTTTTAATGCACCTGACAGAGAAGAGACAAAATTGGTGGTACTTTTTCAGCTATTGTAACTTTTTATTGAAAGGTCTTGAAAATGCAACTGTTTCCTAGTGGCAGTTGGCATTGTTTTGGTTGTACGGCACCATGTTTTCACCATCATATTGTATTAAATAATGTATTATTATACTTTATTCATTATATTCATTATATCAAAAATGCATCACAGATACCATTGACTGGTGCTAATGGTTGATACGGGTTGCTGCCAGCGTCTAGGTATCAACCAAGTACCTTCATAAGATGTACAATGTTCCAAATAGCACAGTTTTTTGCAGTTCTGCTGGTGTTATATCAGGAAGCTGCAATTTGTTGATGTATCTTATAACATTCTTGGACATGGTACCAAGTGCTCCAATGACAATGGGTATCATTGTTACATATTTCATCCATAATCACATAATTTTGATGGCCAGGTCGCGATATTTCATTATTTTTTCCAGGGTTTTTTTTTGTACTCTGGTGTTGAAGAAAACACCATTTTTTTCTTCTTCGTCTTCTATTGTTGTTGTTGTTGTTATATTATTTTTCCCATTGGTTTTAGGACTCTAAAACACTGAGATTTTATTCATGCTGGCAACATTTAAAAGACACACACACAGAGAGAGAGAGTGCCACATGTAATGGGTGATTATTTTAAAGAAAGAAACACAAAGCCAGGTTCATAGCTTCATAAATACCAGTGGGTGAGGTGAGAGAGAGAAAAAAATCAACAGCCTCCATGCCCATTTTGTTAATATTATTCCATACAACTTGCTTGGCTCTTGTTTGTTGGATTAGTAGGTCTCAATTTGATTCACTAAAGCACTTCCTGTGTGCTTAAGGCTCTGAAATAATATTTCCTTATTCTAGCAATCTTGACATTTTTTCCTTGAATTGTAGGGATTTTGTAAGATTTCACCTTACTCTGACTGACTCTATCTCTAAGATTGAGAAGATTGAAAGATATAGCAAGCCTAAGTATTATTATAAAATTGCCTTCAACACATCCTTCAGATACTTTTCAAAATTGCATTTCCCTTGTTTGTCCATGTTATATGTTGCTTATTAGAATTATCCAAATTCATAATACTCTATTAAATTACTCTTAATTTCTGACCTTTGATCTGATTTCTCTTTTAAGTCTTATAACATAACATAATAACAGAGTTGGAAGAGACCTTGGAGGTCTTCTAGTCCAACCCCCTGCCCAGGCAGGAAACCCTACACCATTTCAGACAAATGGCTATCCAACATTTTCTTTAAAATTTCCAGTGTTGGAGCATTCACATCTTCTGCAGGCAAGTTGTTCCACTTATTGATAGTTCTAACTGTCAGGAAATTTCTCCTTAGTTCTAAGTTGCTTCTCTCCTTGATTAGTTTCCACCCATTGCTTCTTGTCCTGCCTTCAGGTGCTTTGGAGAATAGCATGACTCCCTCTTCTTTGTGGCAGCCCCTGAGATATTGGTACACTGCTATCATGTTTCCCCTAGTCCTTCTTTTCATTAAACTACATACCCAGTTCCTGCAACCGTTCTTCATATGTTTTAGCCTCCAGTCCCCTAATCATCTTTGTTGCTCTTCTCTGCACTCTTTCTAGAGTCTCAGTATCTTTTTTACATCGTGGCGACCAAAACTGAATGCAGTATTCCAAGTGTGGCCTTACCAAGGCAATATAGAGTGGTATTAACACTTCACGTGATATTGATTCTATCCCTCTGTTTATGCAGCCGAGAACTGTGTTGGCTTTTTTGGCAGCTGCTGCACACTGCTGGCTCATATCTAAATGGTTGTCCACTAGGACTCCAAGATCCCTCTTACAGGGACATTAAAAACATATAAACATAATCAGATCTATCTCCTTCATTTTTATATGTTCCCATCTTCTCTTCTTCCTCGCTCTCTCCCACCCTTTCTCCCCCTCTCTCTGCCTCCCTTTTTTTTGTGTGTAGGAGAGAATTCAGTTTTTACTTTATGTCCATTTTCCTTTTTTCTTCTTCAGATCCTGTCCTTGCCATTATTGCTTTACTTTAATCAGGGCTTCCTTTTCCTAAAATACAATATAATATATCATCATTTAACTAAATGGCCATCGTGAAAGGAAATTGTTCCAGAAAAGTGTACATAAGCTGCCACTGTTGCCAATCACTTTTCACTAAGAGGGTGTTCTAATGAGCCAGAATTTACCAACACAAGAGTATGGTATTTTTGCAGGTGTTGTACTATATAGCTTTCCTAGCTATTTTCAAATGCACATAAGAGCATTTTATAACCATTCACGATAAGTGCTCTCAATCTGCACCTCAGTACGGTTTATGCTTTTCTGCATCAGATCCTCTTCAGAGAATTTCAGTGAACAATTTATGACATCTTTCTTTCCCTAAATATACTCCTCAAGAGCACCGTGTTGCTAGCAATCTCTTTCTACATAGCTGGAGGCTTTAAAAAAAATATTCTTATGAAGGTTGCTCCTTTTTGGAAGGAGAAGAATGAATGGGTAAGAATAATGCACTCCTGACAGTATGATCCATGATTGGGGCCTTTATGGAAACTTTGCCTTTCTTACATTTGTCTTAGTTTCTGGTATGAAAGAAGTATTGGTTACATGAAGCACAATATGGTGGCGATTCTTGGGATATTTTCAGGTGGGTGATTACAATTTTGAATGTTCCTCAACAAATAAGGCTATGAATGCTTGGTATTCTCCCTAATATGTTTAGCCTACATTTACAGATTTTAGTGGTCTACATACTTCTTCTTTCTTTACAGTGCATTTCTTCCTTGCATACCTTAAGTCTATACCTCTGAGTTCTCACCTGAGCTGCCAGTATGGACAACAAAGATATGTTGCTGAGAATTCTGTGACCTGTAGTACCAACATATGTAAGGGAGAAATCTCTTTGAGATAGACTGAATTGCAGCATCATTGATAGAAATACAAAATAAGATATGATGGCAAGGACTATGGATCTCACATAATCCATATATGTTGCTTTCTAAACCCATATCTTAAAATCCAGATTAAATTATTTTTGGCTGGCATGCCAAAATTTAACTTTTGAAACGAAGTTTTTAGGATCCAGGCTATAGATACTGATCTTGGAGCCCTACCTCCTGATGACTGATGTCAGAAATCAAAATCAATAAATTCATAAGCTGATCCATAGTTATAAAATATACAAGAATCCTGATTTTAATGGTTTATTATTATACGTTTATTATATTATTATACGTTTCAGAATTACTGATTAACTATGATCCAAACGAAGACATATGGACAGAGAGAGGATAAACAAGTCAAGATGGTTGTCTCATGGGGAAAACACTTCCAATGGGGGAGGCAAACAGATGTCCTGTAGTTTGCAAGGGACATGGCAGCCAAAAAGCAGATTAATGCAAGATCAAGGTTGCCAATAATGCTCTCTGGGTTAAAGAGAGAGCTTGATATCAACCTCATGTATTCCAGACAGCTTATATGAGTCGATAGCAGAAATAGATGTTTTTGCCCACTACTTGCAAGCAGCTGGGAATTGAGGGTTTCATCATGCTGTAAGCCGTTAATGTAACTTTTTTAACCTAACATCATCGTTATAATCACCTTGGAGTTTCATTTTTATTCTTATTATTTTTTCAAGATTGAAAAATTTTCAGAAGTGCAAGTTTTATATATGCTGGTGAGTTTATCTTCAATGCATTTAAAAAGAAAGATGCATGGTCCCAGCTTTGTAAGATTTTATTTTTTTGTAATACCCTGTTTCCCCCCAAATAAGACATCCCCTGATAATAAGCCCAATTGGCCTTTTGAGCACATGGCAATAAGGCCAAGCGCTTATTTCAGGGTTCAAAAAAATATAAGACAGGGCCTTATTTTTAGGAAAACATGGTTTATAGCAAAAGGATCACTACAGAGTTTTGAAAAAGTTTATAAATGTTACAAATTTGAATGAAATTGATTTAAAGATGTGGAAGTTAACTAAAAATATCCTCTCCTGTAAGAAAGAATTTCTGTGTTTATACATTACTGATAAGAAGGCCTTGAAGGTTAACCACTAGAAAGCACCAGATGGCTATGTTAAAGGAAATTTATGATCTGTGGACTCAAGAACTGTGGGAGTTACTTAAGCCTATATTGCAACCAAAAGGTTTGAAGAAAATCAAATTCCTTTGAATAAAGGATATTACAGAGGATCCTAAAACTATAACCTATAAAAAAGAGATGAAATATTGGATTTATACATGGAGCTGGAGGACTATTTTAAAAAGCTACATAGATACACAAATAAAATATTAAAAGTGATATGTGGATTGCTTCTTTAAATTGAAATATAAGAAATTTATTGGGGAGGCTACACTGAAATTATAAAAGGACTTCGATAAAGATGTCAAAGACTTTGAAAGAAGAGACAAAGATAGCAGAAGAAAACAGATACTAGAACTTTATGTATGGGACTTAAAGACTGCTGGGAGGAAGAGGAAAAAAATGCAAAATTGATTTGTTTGATTATGTTTAAATAATGGCTTGCTATTACTGGAGTTTTTCAATGGTTATTTTGACTAGTTGGATGTAATGGTTTGGTCTGCAATCTCTCTCGGTGTATGTATATACACACACATATATACACACATATGTACATATACATATACATACATGCACATATACTTACATACATACGTGTATGTATATGTATATATGAAATTCCTTCAAAATCTGGTAATAGTAAATATGATCATTTTAATACCCTTTATATGACCCTACTTTGGACTTATTTTGGAAATTGCAATTATCTAACGAATGAATAAAACATCAGAGACTTTTCTTCTAATTTTGTCATATTGGATTTCTGATTTCAACAAGCATTATAGAATACAGTAATGCATTATTTCTGACAACAAACTTGGTTAACTAAATTAAAAAATATATTTCTGTTTCTAATTTATTAAACAATAGAAATAATTGTCTGTAATACTGAAGAGATTGATCTGATCATTTCTCTAAAATATTTTATAACTTTGTAGAATCATAAGAACAGTGATACTGTTCTCAACATTAGCTTTCTGCTATGAACTGAAAAAATAAGGGAGAAAAAAATTATGTTACCTAAAAGTGCTAATGGTTCACCTGCCCTAAAGTGTTTATTACTTATTCTTTAATTGTGGGCATTTTCTAACTACAAATTTATATAAAATATCAATGTCATTTGTTCTGAATTTTGAAATCCATTTTGTCTGCAACAAATAATTACTACAGTTTCCACAAAACTAGCCTCCAGCTATAGTGTTTTTATTAACACAAAATATGATGAAATGAGGCAGCTACAGAATTTTGTAATATATTTACAACTTCTATTCCATAAATGCTTCTAGCAACCAAGGAGAGTCAGGAGAATCATAAATGAGACTAGAAGATTCATGGCAAACTATTTTCAAAGGGGTGGGTCTGTTCCTATGTTGCAAGTAGAGGACCATCTTAAGACTCATCCATTTATTGCAAATGGAGCCAAGAGGGTTTCATCTGAGGTATGTTTTTCCTGAATGTAAATGATCTGAGGGATGAAGGATTCTGAAAAAAGAAGCTAGTGAAAAGTACAGTGATAATTACCTTCTTCACAGTGGACACTAGTTGTTGGCTGCCCACATAGCTATTGATTAATGTATGTCGGAATTTTTCTAAAGCCCCCTTTTTCAAGCCAGAGAATAAAAAAAGAACTGTAAGAGCAATTTGCTCCAATCTTGTTTGAATATTTGTTTTTGTTTTAAAATAGCCTATTTAGAGTTAACATCTTTAGAGACAAAATTTCTTTTCCACATTTTTTATATAGTCTTTTCTGATATTGAATCAATTTCCCTTTACTAGCTTGCCTGAAGATAGGGACAATCTGCCCGCTTCCAGATATTTTAACCCTAGTTAAATATCTGGATCCAGTCTAGCATGGCCAATGGCAAAGGACTATGAGAATTGTTCTCTGAAACCATTGGAGAGTACTTGTTCCTTAATCTAGCCAGAGGTTTGCAAATTATTGCATGTATAAATCTGGAAGAAAATCTGTAAAAGAAGAAAATTAGGTTAAGGAAGGCTACTGCTCCTATAACAGCAGTACAAATATATGTATGAGGACAATATGCTACAACAGTTTGATCTAGACTGAGATAATATGTTTGCCACCTTCTTTTCTCACTATCATGCAATTATTTTGCATGATATATTTTCTATTCTCTAAAGCACCTGAGGGCAGGACCAGAAGTAATGGATGGAAGATCATTAAAGAGAGATCCAACCTAGAACGAAGGAGAAATTTCCTGACAGTGAGAACAATTCATCAGAAGAATGGCTGGGGGTGGTGGTGTTCCATAACTGGAGGTTTTCAAGACTAGGTTGGACAATCATTTGTTTGGAATCATATAAGGTCTTCCACTCAAGTAGGGGGTTGGATTAGAAGACCACCAAGATACCTTCCACCCTTTTATTCTATGTTATTCTGGGTTATTTTGAAGTTTATTTTCTCCAAGATAGAAATAAATATTTGAATGATTTTTTTCCCTCTGAAATTCCAGGAAATACAGATATTGACAATTGCTTTCATCATCAAGTATAATTAAATATCTCCAAAATGAAAAAAAGGAATCACATCGTTTGTTTCTGTCTGTTAGAATAAATTGCTTGTATTTCTCTAGTAATTATTGCATTATTTCACATTTGATTCAGAGACACTGTTGTAAGCTCCCCAGGGTATCACCTGCTAATTCAGTTTGCATATTGCCAGTGTTTTCATCTTTTCTGCTCATGACAATCCTTCTTGGCTGATATTTCTGAATTATTGGAAGGAGATTTTCTGCTTAGGACAAAAGGGCTTTTGCTTTGGCACTTACCAAATGAATTAAGTCAACAAAAGCAACATGTAGCTTAAATTCAGTTAAAGCCCTGTAGTTTGTGTTTCCTGCTATCAGAACTCTAAATCCTAATGATAAGAGCAGTGCTATATTTAAGCGCATCACCTATTCTTACAGCCATATGTTCCCATTACTTTGTTAGGTTTTTTTTAATGCACACAATATATATTTATGTTCCACCAAGGCTCATATGATGAGAACAGAAGTTATGGTCTAATTCTTCCATGCTTGAGTTACAGACCTCTCATAGTCATATGCAACTAAGAGAAATAATTCAGACATCCTCTGATTTTGTAAAATGGGATAAAATGATTTACTCTCTTTAAGTTTCAAATGAAAAAGGGTTTTTATGAAATGTATGCCTTCGGGCTAAAATATCAATACAGCAACTTCTTCCACCCAGATGCCCTCAGGACGTATCATAATTTGAATTGAACATGGACAATGGACCTGCTGGCTGAAATCCTGAGGTTGTCCTCTGAACAGAGCAGGAAAATATAAGGGTGGTAAAGGCTAATGCACTTTTATTTAGCAAGCCATTGATATTACACTATTGCTATAGGAAGGGAACATACTTAGGAAATTCCCCATAAAATGCAAAGTTCCAATCGTCTGTTGAGAATTTTACCAGGTCAACAGTTATCAGAACTGTCTATTAATATTAATTCATGAAATCTCTCCATTACCCCCATTCATTTTCATGAATTTTTGGTCATTGATTTGTTTTCAGATCTTGTGAATTATTACACAAGACTTTTGTCCAATAACTTATTGGCGCTCAAAATGATGGTATGACATTGGTATTATCCTCCTGTTGAATGACCACATAATATATCAATTAACCAGCTATATTCAGTTCATTTGAACATGGAGGACAGTAAGGGGTTGAGACAGGTGGGAGTTTATGAGAGCCCAAAAATGGTGGCTTAGCAAATAATACACTGTGTGCACTCCATGGGATGTCACCATTTCTGCTCTTCCAAGAAGGTTGCCCAGAGCTGTAATTATGGGACATACCCTTTAAAGCAGGGGTTTCCAACTTGGTCCCTTTAAGACTTGTGGACTTCAACTCCCAGAGTTCCTCAGCCAGTAAAGCTGGCTGAGGAACTCTGGGAGTTGAAGTCCACAAGTCTTAAAGGG
This sequence comes from Ahaetulla prasina, assembly GCF_028640845.1. Taxonomy (NCBI): domain Eukaryota; kingdom Metazoa; phylum Chordata; class Lepidosauria; order Squamata; family Colubridae; genus Ahaetulla; species Ahaetulla prasina. The sequence continues at coordinate 251,392,744 of NC_080540.1, read as the reverse complement.
ACCAAGGTTGGAGACCCCTGCTTTAAAGACATTGGTTAAACTAATTGTGCAATGTACTAAGTACTACATTTTTATACAAAACAAAGCATTCTGAAGCTTAATCTATACCTTTTTGTAATTCCAGATTCTGTGGCAAGAGATGGTTCAATAGGTTAGTTTGTCACAAAATTCACAATAATTGGGAGGAAGAAAGAATAGTAAATCTCTTTCCTGGTGTTTGCTGCAACAATAGAGGAATATATTAAGAGCCATTTACTTCCTATCTATGATGTGTGTAAAGACTAAAAATGTAGAAAGCCTATTACAGCTTTCCCTTGGGATGTTTAATACTATAACTATGTGTCTCTTTAATGCATTTGTTCAAATTAGTGCTTTAAACAACAGCCTTATTGCTAGAGGAACAAAGAAAAGCAAAAAGAAGAAGCCAAGATTATTAATATAATTACTCTTCCCCAGGGAAAATATCTAACTGCCCCTTCAACCAATGCAAATTAAAAATGGTTGTTATTTAAAAATAATCTTTGGCCCATTTTAAATAGTCCTGGGTTCCTTAATTACTTGCTCTCTGGATATTATAAAGTGATAAAGTTCATTCCTAGAATACAGGTGCATGAAACATCATTGTTTATGGAGTATTTTCCTCTTTAAATTGGCCTAAGCTCAACTACTTACACATTCTTTTGTCTCCTTCATTGATTTTGGATTTATTTTCATGCATCAACAGTCAGGAATGCTTTTATTTAAAAAAAATCATTTGCCTGATTACACATTGTTTGAATTCAGCTAAAAGTAATTTTTACAATGTTCTTTGTAGAGTGTGATTAGAATTAAAATATATACTGGCATTTACTGCTGGAAGTTCACACTATTCAAGTCTAATTTTCGGTATCAAATGTTACTAATGCATTCTGAATAAAAATGTTAAGAATATGAATTATTGATTGGTTTCATTTCAATTCACATGTCCTGCAAGTCACAGAATGTCTCTTCTAAAATTGGCTTAATCTCTGAATCCAAAGATTTGCTGTATTTCTATTCTGGACTCAATTATTTTAATACATTCAATGATATATGATATAATATGATATATAAAATGACAACAGAATGAATAATTTCAATCTGAAATCTTTCTAACTGAAAATACAGCTCTAAGTGAAAAGTATAAGGTAGTACCATAAAGTAAACCATAAAGATAAACCATAAAGATTTTAAAAATAAAAAGTATACTGCAATCTCACTAGATTTTTCAGCCATTTAATTTTACTTTAATTTGTACATAATTATGTGCCACCAAATGGACACTGATTCTTAGCAACTACATGGATAGATGGATCTGTTTCCAACCTGATTCTTAATATCTTTCAAGGGTGCATCCTTGGTCTGTGGAATTAAGTCCATCCACCTTTCTCCTGGTCACCCTCTTCTCTTTTCTTCCACTTTTCCCAGCATTATAGACTTCTCCAGAGAGCTAGATCTTCACATGTATGCAAAGTAGGATAATTTGAGTTTAGTCCTTTGTATTTGGGTTTGATTTCTTTGATGATGTAAGATTTATTATTATCATTAAAAAAAAACACCATTAAGTATGGGTTTTGTTTTGTTTTTAGAATTAGGAACATTGTGGTCCCCTTTGTTGTTGTGAAGCATATAGTATCTTCTATCATTGCTTACATTACTTTTATGACCTGGGCTGATGGATCATCAACATCTAGTAACATACCAATAAAAGTAAGAAAACTTTTGGGGGAAATGTTTGTGAAAGAAGTTTTATATGGGCAGGATAAGAAGGAAAATTGTGGTCAAAACTGCAAGTAAGCACATCAAAATAAAAGCCATCTTTATGATGAACATTTTCACTTAGTTGATATTCATCCTTTCTTTTATTCATAAACTTCATCAAGTTTAACTCCTCAAAAACCATGGCTTGTCATAAGTAATCTCATGCCTGACCTATATAGGCAGGCAAAACGTAGACTTGGGTTTGGGTTCAGATAAGATGTGTGGTTATCTAAATATCACTATTAAATTGCTTTTGCTTCCTGGTACCCTGACTGCTCTTTAGAAGGTCAGATCCTGAAGATGAAACTGAAATACTTTGGCCACCTAATGAGAAAGAAGATTACTCACTGGAGAAGAGCCTAATGCTGGGAAAGATTGAGGGCAAAAGAAGAAAGGGACGACAGAGAACGAGGTGGCTGGATGGAGTCACTGAAGCAGTAGGCATGAGTTTAAATGGACTCCAGAGGATGGTAGAGGACAGGAAGGCCTGGAGGAATGTTGTCCATGGGGTCGCGATGGGTCAGACACGACTTCGCAACTAACAACAACCATCCATTATCTCCATGCAATAAACAAATCAATTAGAATGTTCCATCTGAAGCTCCTTATAGATCTGGATGGTTTATAAACAGATGCTTGGATTTATTTCTCATTGCCTTGTGAGCAATTTAGTTGAGTGTTTGGTAGGTTGCTGGAGACCATCAGAGACATGGCAAGATTATCCTTAAATACCCTGTTTCTACCTGCTAATCCGTGATGACACCTTGGTTTAATGAAGATTTCCAGGAGATGAAATGGCAGAAATAATACCTAAAGCACCTGTGCCAAAAGACATAAAGTAAAACCTGACTGAGCATAGGTACAAGTTAAGGTTTGAAACTATACCATGGTGACAAAGAGGCAAAATGCTTTAGCCTGCTCTCTTATTATCTTTTGATTGTGTGGAATTTTTTTTTGTTCACATTTAGGTTTCACTAACCTTGTCATCTTTACCCTTCATTTTTCTCTCTTGTTATTTTTCTTGTTTTAATGTTGTATTTCTAACACACTCAGTGTGGCAGTATTTATTATTTGTTTATTAAACATAGTATCCTTCTGGACAAAACTGCAATGTCTGGGGATTGAGACACATACTGATAGTAGTTCCATGCCTTAATAGGCAGTTTCATTCAATGGCTGCTAGAGCAAAGAAATCAACTATTTTTTTTAATGAGGGATTCCAGTTCTCTTTCTTCACCTTTTTACACCTATATGAAGATACTGAGGAAAGTCTTCCATCAATTTTAGATGTATCAATATGTTGGTTATATCAATATAACCAATATAACCAATATGTTGGTTATACCCAGCTTCACAACTGAGGCCAGGCAGAATATAATACATCTATCTTTTCTGAAAGCCATTAGGATCTGTATGGGGAAAATTAGGCTGAATCTGAATTCCAGTTGCTGTTTATCTATTTAGATATTCTGACAGTGTCATTGCTATCTCTTAAGGAGATTACACTGCTGTTAAAAAAAACAAGTCTGCGACTTGCAGATCCTCAAAGACTCAAAACTGCATCATGGGAAATGAAAGCTCTGGCTAAGGGCCATGTACATGTTCAGCTACTGCACAAATTCCATCCTTCCTAGGATGGAAGTAATAATACCCTGCCTTTCCTCTTTTCCACACAGTTGGACTATGCAATGCATTCTACCAATGGTAGAATGGTCCAAATCTCAACCAGCAAATGCTCTGTCTTACACATTGGAAAAAAGAATCTGAGCATTAAATAAAAAGCTCGATGGACATTACCTTACAGATGATCCCCACCCTGTTAAAGACCTTGGAGTCTTCATATCAAATGATCTAAGTGCCAAAGCCCACTGCAACTACATCGCAAAAAAGGCTTTAAGAGTTGTAGCTTCTTCTCCAGAAAGATTACACTACTAACAAGAGCATATAAAACATTTGCTAGACCAATTCTTGAATACAGCTCGCCTGTCTGGAACCCATATCTCATTTCAGACATTAATACAATTGAGCGTGTCCAGAAATATTTTACAAGAAGGGTTCTTCACTCCTCTGATTACAACAAAATACCTTATGCCACCAGACTTGAAATCCTGGGTTTAGAAAACTTAGAACTCTGCCGCCTTCGACATGACCTGAGTTTAACTCATAGAATCATTTATTACAATGTCCTTCCTGTTGAAGACTACTTCAGCTTCAATTGCAACAATACACGAGCACACAATAGATTTAAGCTTAATGATAACCGCTCCAATCTTGATTGCAGAAAATATGACTTTAGTAACAGAGTTGTTAATACTTGGAATACACTACCAGACTCTGTGGTCTCTTCCCAAAATCCCCAAAGCTTTAACGAAAAACTATCTACTATTGACCTCACCCCATTTCTAAGAGGTCTTTAAGGGACATGCATAAGAGCACGAGCGTGCCTACCGTTCCTGTCCTAATGTTTCCTTTCATTATATCCAATTAATATAGTTATTACATACTTATGCTTATATATATGCTTATATATCGTATAGTTATTTCATGCTTATGCTTATATATACTGTTGTGACAAATTTAAAAAAATGGTTGTCCCAGAATACTGCCAGAAGCTTTAGTCAGTCTAGAATAGGGATGTCAAACTCAGGTTGTCACAGCAGTGTCACATGACATAGTGGGACTTTCTCCCCTTCACTAAACCAGGTGTGGGCATGGCTAGCAAGTGATGCATCTGGCCCATGGGCCAGGAGTTTGACAGCCCTGGTTTACAACAACGTTTCTAAGCCTTGGTAACCTGAAGATGTATGGATTTCAAGTCCCAGAAGTATTTTCCACCTTAAATAGTAGAGAGAGAGAATTAATGTTGCTTCACCTCTAGCTATTTTTTTACATATTATATATCGTAGAATAAGCTCGCTTTATTAGTGAAATCCAAAGGGATTTGGTTACATATATGCAGGTTTTTAATGGACAATTGAGCAAAAAGAACCTATATGATAAGTGGGTTTCATTTCAAAGTGAGATGATTTTCCTGGAGAATGTTATGACTAGCTTCTTACAAAAGAACAAAGAATAAATAAATAAAATGAGAAAGCCTACTCCACATCACTTATTGAGCCCCAAGGAATAGACAAGTGAGATAAAGTAGATGCAACAGATTCCAGCTGTTTTCAACCCCAGTCCAATAAAAGTCCTACATACCAAAACCAAATAAGTGGAATTAGCATATTAATGTACTATGTATAATTTATTTCTATGGGACATCTGTGAATAGTTTTCTCAATATTATGTACATAAAGTCATCATCTCAGTGAGATTTTGACACATTTTTGTGATTTGCTAAATTAAATTTAGAATATGAAGTGATGTTGAGACCACATTTATCCAAAACTTTTCTAAACAACTGAGTCTTTCCCCAGAATTCCCTGCTGAAACTATATCATATGAACCTGGAAAAATGCACATAGTTTAAATAGTTGCAAAGTAATCCTAGATATATGCTCTGTGAGTTTCAAAGCACCTTTTTCTTTTCAAATCTGATGTATACATAGCTCTATTAAATATCCCTGGCATACACCAATATAAACATAAAGATATATACACATATACAAACCAGTGTGACACACTTATTCTAAGATTGTTTTATACTAAAACTCTCGTGTCTGTTTAATTGTCTGGGCAAAGCAGTGCATCATAGGGCAACAATTTTTCTCGGTTAACAAATTGTTATTAGTTTGTTGAAATATAAAGTACAAAACATGCAAAGAAAAATAAAGATGATGAAATGAGAAGGAAGGAAAAGGGGAAGAGAAAAAAGTGCAGGTCACAGGCAAAAAGAAAGAAAGGCATTGACTTCTGACTCCTTTTGGTGCAGTAGAATAACATAAAACCTCAACTTTCTACTTTTATATGATAATATATAGCAGGCATTTCTATAACATCAAACCTATCTAATTGGCAAAATCCAAAGTCTAAGTTTCATTTTTTTCCACCACAAGCACAAAGTCCAAAAGCATTTTCCAAATACAAACAAAATTAATTATGTTCTTTTCTTTAATCATAGCAGTCAATTTGGCCATTTCCACTAACTCCATCAACTTTTGCGGCTGTCTGTTGTGACAATCAAAGTATCCTTCTATTTTTGTGCATAAAGTATTCTTGCTGCTGTCAGCATATACAACATCAAAGTTCCAATTTTTTTTTTCAAGTTCTTTATCCATTAAACCTAAGAGAAAAGTCTCTGGTTTCATCTTTATATTCACTTTAAGAATCTTCTGTGTTAGTATATGAATCCAGCTCCAATATTTCTTTGCTTTGTCACATGCCCACCATAAATGAAAAAAGTTCCTTCTTTACATGTACATTTCCAACATTCATTTGAAATACCTTTATACATTTTGACGATTTGTTCGGTTTTAGATACCAATAGTACATCCTCTTATAAAAAAATTACTTTAAATTATAATTTAATGTGAAATCCACATATTTTCATCCACATATTTTCCCATTGTTCAAGTATTATGTTATATCCAAAGTTCTTTGCCCATTGAAGCATACAATGCTTTACATATTCATTCTCCAAATTCAATTTCAATAACAGTTTATAAACCTTAGCAATAATATGTTCATCACTATCACACAATAGGATTTCCAATTCATTTTTCACAAAATCAAATCCATAACCAAATTTAAATTTTCTTTTGATTGTAAATATGTAAACCAATAGCACACATGCCCTTCTGATTCCAACACCTATAGGGCAACAACTTTTGAACCAATGTACCTCAAATCTGGGTTCCATAACTCCTGTGGGATTGAAATATGGCAAAGTTGTAGCTGCTTCAGGGCTGTTATATTGAGGCGGTCAGCTGTGATCATGTAATCATCATTTCCAATACTTGTTACCAGCTTCTTACAAGGAAAAATTAATGGGGAAGCCAGTAGGAAGTTGCTCCTTTTCCCACTGCTTTTTGCCCAGTCTTTTCTGACCTACACTTCCTGAGACAGTAAAAAGCACACAGTTAGTCCAAAAACCCCTCTTTTTATTTCATCCACTGTGAATTATGTTCATTCACAGCCCATAATGAGTCACAAATAGTTTGTAAAGAGTCCGACTGTAGTCAGTCACAGTCCTTCAGGATAAGGCTGATAAGCACCCACCTTTATCTCCCTTGACATGCTGCCAAAGACCTAATTGGCAATTAGCTTTGCAAGGCCACATGGAGCACAGAGTCAAAATGGAGCTTCAGAATTTAAACTGACCATAATGAACAAAGTTGCTTCCTGCAAAGGCTCATGTGCCTTTGCTCGTCCTTTATGTTTTATGGGAGAGGCCAATCATCTCCAAGCCCTACTCCAGAGTCATTCCTTTTGTCTTAACTGTTCTTGCCTTCTGGCAGCTCTGCACATGCGCGCACTAGGAACTGGCTCCCCCTGTTCCTCTGTGTCGCTGATGTCCAACTCTGGAGGCTCCGGAGACAGCCTATAACTCCCAGATGGCCCTGGCCCCCTCTTTGCCTCCAATGCAGAGCCCTTGTCTGAGCCTTCCCCAGGCTCCAGGACTGGCCCATGTTCCTCCCCAACCTTCTCACTGTTCAAATCTGCTGCCAACTCCACAGGCCACCAGTGGACCACAACACAATCACAGTTATTCTTTTCTGTATTTAAGTAAAGAAATATCTCTGATACTATCATCCAATGGGACACTGATTGTCTAGTAATATATACTATACTGTTGATACTTAGTAATAGAAAAAAAACTAATAAAACATCATAGGTCAGGCTTTACAGTAGACTAAGGGACCTGTGTGGCAAAAACAAGAGTTATGAAATGTCCTAGGAGGGTTGTAATTGTTACAGACGTCTTTTCTATGTTGGCTTTGACCAATTAACATTGTATAGGGTAAGACAGTACAGTGCTTCTGATAATCCTTTTTGCCTTCCAAGTTACCATTGATTCAAAATACCCTTTGGCTGTTTCATTAACATTAATAAGAACTATCAACCTGAAGTTATCCTGACAGAAAACAAATTAGTTGGATGGAGTGCATTTATTATTGTAAATAAATGCAGTATTTATTAATGTATGCAAATGCAGTATGCAATATCAGATGAAGAAGTAAATTACAGGCAGATACAACAGATGATTTGATTATGTTTAGATTATGTTTAGAGCTGAGATTAAAAGGAACACCCACAGACAGATAATAGAAACAAGATTGCCTGCCAAATTTCAAAACATTCATTGTGAGCAGAGGTTTATTTTTTCGTTCCAATCCATGCACACATACTTCAGATTTGTTCTTATTGAAGGAGATGTGTGAAATACTAAAACATTTATTGTCTTCAGGTTATATGTTTAAGAATTAGAACATATAATTTCTTTTTCATTTTCCAATATATGTACTCTTGCCATTCAGAAGTTCTTGTCAATGCTTATTGCTTTGTTTTGCTTGTAAAATTATTATTTTAACTCTTACTTTTATAAATATCAATAGCCCTTAAGACATATATCTCTTATTTATGCTTTACAGCCTTCTCTAACAGTTTGCAGAGTAAGCATATTGCCCCCAACAATCTGGCTCCTCATTTTACAGACCTCGGAAGGATGGAAGTCTGAGTCAACCTTGAGCCAATCAGGATCGAACTCCTGGCTGTGGACAGAGTTAGCCTGAAATACTGCATTCTGACCATCACACCACCAGGGCTCCTGATTCTTCTCAGAATTCTTCTCATAACTGGAGCTCTGGGCTACCAATCACTCAAATGGAAATGTTTCATTCTTCAATGGCAGCTCACTGCTAGCAGATCTTGGCTGCAAAAATCTGGACAACTAGACAGCAACAAAATTGTAGTGTTGTCTTTACATCTTTCCTGCTATCTAGTGGTTATCCGAGTCAATGTGCACTAATACTGGCTTCCTCATTTTCCACTTTCGGTATTATGTGTCATCTTAGAGACATATGCCTAAGCTTGTTTAAAGGTACACACAACAACTACAGCAAACATGTAGCACAGATATAACATATGTAGTATTTGTATGTAGTCTACTAAAATACAGGTAGTACTTACAATGTAATGTAGTATTCGTAAAGTCTGAAGGTCTGTTTTGATGGACTTCAAGTCCTCTACCCCTGCTGTGACTATGTACAACACTGGTTACTGTGGGGCCCTTCATTTCCCAACCAGATAACAACATCTCTGCTAGAAGGGAGTGGGATTTGCTAACCACATGCCTGACTACTTAACCCATTACAGCACAACTGACAGAAGCTGTGAAAAGGATAGCACTGTCATACATCAAAAACATCTCAGAAACCACCAATGACTATTACAACTATCTGGCATCATGGCACAGACAAACCAACTAAAGCACTTACAACATTCTGAGTGAACCAAAAGATCCAGCAGCCCCAGAAGAAAAATCAGGAGTCATCTGAAACATATAGTATAAGGACTGTGCACTATATGGGACAAACGGGCAGAGTAGCAGACTAGCAGAGCACATCCATGAAAACCAACTAGCAGTCAGAAGACATATTAAAACTCCTTAATTTACAAGACGTGAATAGACTTAACATAGTTTTGTCTGGGAAACTGTGAACATCCTAGCTCAAGCCAAGTCCCAAAACACTAGAGAATTCCTGAAAACCTGGCACTCAGACAAATCAGGCAAAACAGGCACATAGAGATAAATATCATCTACATTCCATTCAAAAGAGAAACAGTGAAAAACTGTTAGATAGGAAACAAAACCACCAAAACACTTCCTTACCAGGAATGAACACACAGATAAGCAAAGATAAACACCAGGATTAATACTAGACCAACAATTAAGAAGTAAAAAAATCAAGGAACTATCAACTCAGAAAAAAACAAGCTAATAGTAAACAACAGCATAATCAAGGAACAACCAAGAATCCCCCCACCAACACTGACAGGGAAAGGCACCAGTATATAAAAAGAGAGCAAACCCCTCTTCCTTCTACCACTGATAATATTATTTAATAGGGCTGTGATGGCGAACCTATGGCAGGCGTGCCATAGCTGGCACGCAGAGCCCTCTCTGCAGACACACGAGCCATCGCCTAGCTTAGCTCCACTGCGCATATGCGTGCGCGCATCTTCCTCCAGCCAGTTGATTTTTGGGATGTATGGAGGGCGTGGCTATGCAGGAGATGCATGTGCATGCACAGGGGGGTCACATACATGCATTGGGGACAGGGGTCACACATACATGCATGGGAGCAGAGCATGGGGGGTGCAGCGTATCCCCCAGCCCATTTTTGGGCCCAGGATGCTGTAGGGAGGCCTGCTAGGCCAAAAACAGGGGTCAGGGGGATTGCGTGCGCAGGCGCAGAAGCTGGGGGTAATGGGGGATCGTGCGTGCATGCGCAGGGAGATGCACGCATTGTATTATGGGTGCCAGCACTTGCGCGCATTTTTGGCACACAACGAGAAAAGGGTTATCCATCACTGTAATAGGGTAATAAAATGTCTGCAAGAAAACAACCATGTTCAGAGAGCATCAAGGTCCCACAGGTTAACCCTGGCCTACAAACATTTTCTTTCCCTCAGTATTGGCTTCATAGTTTGTTTCTTCCAATTACCAAGATAACATCACTCCATTGACATCATTATGTCTTGGATGTGCAACCAACTGCTTACAACTTTTAACAATATTTTGCAACCCTTCAAGTTGTAAGGGCATAGACTTTTCCTCTCACTGAATTTGAAATGGGTAATCTGTTTTATGATGCCGCCAATTATTTTTTGAAATTCTTGTGTTACTGGCAAATTTAGAATTTGCAAGGACTAAAGTTGAAGGACATTAAAGGAGATTCCAGGACAGAAACAAACAGCACCATCTTCTTTTAAATTGTCCCCACCAATTACTTGCAGCTGCAGGGGCTCCTATTCCATTCGACACAGTGAGCCTGAGTACTGAGAATAGCCTCTGAAATTCAACTCACAAAGGGATTGCTTTCACTGGGCACGTTTTATAGCACTGCAACCTCTGGTTCCCCTTCCACCCCCAAGTTGCTTATTTTAGGCATCAGCAAAGAAAGATGAGATGTTAATGAAGATTAAGTGTCTAGCAAGCACTGACAAAAGAGGGAAATAATTATCTTATTGGGGATATAGTTGGAAGTTTGTTATCTCACAGCTCACAAGAGTAAACAGGAAAAGCGAGCTTGACTTGTCTAAGCAGTCTCTCTTTCAGGTGTTAATTGAAAAATGCAGGTCAGTCACAGGACAACAAGGAAACCAAGCAATCTGATCTCCTGAGCCAGGTGAGCCATTGATCAGCTAACTGGCGAAATGAAATATTGCTGATTCCAAGAACTCAATAATTTGGTGTGGATTGCTGTGAAAGAAAGGAGTATGCTGATGACTCCATATGTCAGTGGCCCCCAAATTTTTGGGTACCAGGGACCGGTTCCGTGGAGGAAAGTTTTTCCATAGACTGGGTGTGTGTGTGTGTGTGTGTGGTTTCACGTGCTGCCTGCATCCTGCTGATGGGGCTTCGTTTGTTTGCACAGCCCAGTTTCTGCCATGTTGCAGCCCAGTGCCGGTCCATGGACCGGGGTTAGGGACCCCTGTTATATGTGATATATGAATGGATATATGTATGTGCTTCCCAGCATCATCCATACATCAATTTATCAATCTTCATAGCTCTCAGAGCTGAAAAGCTTGAATAATCATGATTAAAACTGATTTGAAATGGCTTTTCAGAATCTGAGATGAATTTTCCCCACTCTAATCGGATCATGTTCTAGATTGGCCTAAGAACTTTTTCTGTATTTTACCAATATGCTACACTTTTTCTATAAATTTTACTAAGATTTACTAATATTTCAGCAAATGGCCAGAAACTCAGTCTAATGACCCTAGCAAACATTAAGAACAAAATCATTATTAATCTGAAGTTTGAAAGTGAATCTAAATGGCAGCCCATGCATTCTAATTCTAACTGGATCATCCAATATCTGATATTAGGAGGAGACCAATTGATTTAAATCAAGCTTACTTCCAAATGGCTATAGGACCAAGATGTGAATGAATTTCCTTTTCTTTTAATTTTTTAATATTTTATCAATAAATTTAAATGACAGCACTAAGTCAAATAATATATGGACCTCAACAGCAATAGTCACTATTGTATAAATCATAATCTTTTTATAGTAGTTCTTTATTTATTGGTTTATTCAGTGCTATTCACTTTCTTGTGAAATGGGTGACTATATACATATAGATATAGATGGATGGATGGATGGATGGATGGATGGATGGATGGATAGATAGATAGATAGATAGATAGATAGATAGATAGATAGATAGATAGATAAGTAGGTATTTATTTATTTTATTTATTTATTTATTTATTTGTCATAACAATATATACAAGCGTTACATAAAAGGTTATAAATATATGAACGTATATATGAGGAGAAATGAGGTACTAAAAACGTGTATATACATAGGGAAAGAAACAGTAGGACAGGAACGGTAGGCACGTTTGTGCTCTTATGCACGCCCCTTTAGAGTCCTCTTAGGAAAGTGGTGAGGTCAACCGTGGACAGTTTTTGAGTGAAACCTTTGGGGTTATGAGAAGAAACCACAGAGTCAGGTAATGCATTCCAAGTATATACAATAGGTAGATGACAGATAATGGATGGGTGGGTGGGTGAGTGGGTGGATGATAGATGGATAGATGGATGGATGATAGATGACAGTTTTGAATGTGATACAGCTGCAATACAGAGTTATAACCCAAAAATGGTTTCCGAATTGAAATGAGTGTTATGTTGTATTTAGTTATGAAATAGAATGTTCTCTTCTTTTGCAGTTTAGGAGCAGATGGAATATTTTACCCATACATCATTTCATTTATTTATACAGACATGTTATTTTTGGGCATGCTAAAACTCTTGGAATATAAGAAAGCACCAAAGTTACTAATCTGAAGAATTTGGAAAGAAGATTGTCCTCTGATATACGATCTCTGTAGCTCTTCACTGCATTTTCTAGTGTCTCTGCATCTTTTTTCTGTCTTGGTGACCAGAACTGGATACAGTATTCCAAGTGTGGCCTCACTAGACCAGTACAGAGTGGTACTATCATTTCTCATGCTCTTTATTCTATCCCTCTGTTGATGCAGCCTAGGATTGTCTAGACTTTTTTGGCAACTGCAGCATACTGCTGGCTCATACTTACATGGGGGTCCACTAGGACACCTAAGTCTTTCTCACAGTTACTACTGTTGAGCCATGTACTGTCTCTTCTCTACCCGTGCATTCGATTTTTCCTGCCTAGGTGCAGGACCTAACTTTTTTGACCACTGAACTGTATCTTATTGATTAGGGCCCAATGCTTATGTCTGTCAAAATCCTTCTGAATCTGGAGTTCATCTTCTAAAGTGTTAGCATTCCTCTCCACCCCAGCTTGGTGTAGTCTCCAAATTAGATGAATTCCCCTTGTAGCCCCTCACCCAATCATTTATGAAGACCTAAGTTTAACTCACAGAATCATCTATTGTAATGTCCTTCCTGTCAAAGACTACTTCAGCTTTAATTGCAATAATACAAGGGCAACCAATAGATTTAAACCGCTTTAATCTAGATTGCAGAAAATATGACTTCTGCAACAGAATCATCAGTGCTTGGAATACTTTACCTGACTCTGTGGTCTCTTCCCATAATCCTAAAAGCTTTAACCAAAAACTTTCTACTATTGACCTCACCCCATTCCTAAGAGGACCATAAGGGGCGTGCATAAGAGCACAAACGTGCCTACCGTTCCTGTCCTATTGTTTTTCTTTTCTTCTTCCTATATATGTTTATATGTGTATATATTATATAATCTTTTTGTATGATGTTGTGACAAAATAAATAAAATAAAATAAAATGTTGAAGAGTATTGGGCCTAAGACAGTCTTGCAGTACCCCATTGTATGCTTCCTTTCATCTTCACCCATATTTTCACCCATATTTTCAATAAATCACTAGAGATGTGCTATGTTCCTTCTTGCTTCAAACGCTCTACCATCATCCCAGTGCCGAAGAAGCCCACCATCAAGGAACTAAATGACTACAGACCAGTTGCTCTAACATCTGTAGTCATGAAAACCTTTGAAAGGCTAGTGCTTTCCTACCTGAAAACCATCACGAATCCGCTTTTAGACCCCTTGCAATTTGCATACCGAGCAAATAGATCAACAGATGATGCTGTTAATATGGCTCTGCACTACATCCTACAACATCTTGAGTCTCCAAAGACCTATGCAAGGGTCCTTTTTGTAGGCTTTAGTTCAGCATTCAATACCATCATTCCAGACATTCTTCTAACTAAGCTAAACCAGCTACAGGTACCGGAACAGACTTGTAAGTGGATCACAAGCTTCCTAACAAACAGGAAGCAGCAGGTGAAGCTAAGCAAGATCACATCAAATACCTGTACAATTAGCACAGGGCCCCCCCAAGGCTGTGTGCTCTCCCCACTTCTCTTCTCTCTGTATACCAATGACTGCATCTCCAATGATCCATTTGTTAAGCTACTGAAGTTCGCAGATGACACAACAGTGATTGGTCTCATTCGAGACAATGACGAATCCGCATATAGACGGGAGGTCGAACGACTAGCCTTGTGGTGCAACCAAAACAATCTGGAACTGAACACACTCAAAACCGTAGAAATGGTGGTAGATTTTAGGAAAAACCCTTCCATACTTCCACCTCTCACAATACTTGACAACACAGTATCAACAGTAGAAACCTTCAAATTTCTGGGTTCTATCATATCGCAAGATCTCAAATGGACAGCTAACATCAAAAACGTCATTAAAAAAGGACAACAAAGAATGTTCTTTCTGCGCCAACTCAGTAAGCTCAAACTGCCCAAGGAGCTGCTGATCCAGTTCTACAGAGGAATTATTGAGTCTGTCATTTGCACCTCTATAACTGTCTGGTTCGGTTCTGCAACCCAACAAGAAAAACACAGACTTCAGAGGATAATTAGAACTGCAGAAAAAATAATTGCTACCAACTTGCCTTCCATTGAGGACCTGTATACTGCACGAAGCAAGAAGAGGGCCGTGAAAATATTTGCAGATCCCTCGCATCCTGGACATAAACTGTTTCAACTCCTACCCTCAAAACGTCGCTATAGAGCACTGCACACCAGAACAACTAGACACAAAAACAGTTTTTTCCCGAAGGCCATCACTCTGCTAAACAAATAATTCCCTCAACACTGTCAGACTATTTACTGAATCTGCACTACTATTAATCGTTTCATAGTTCCCATCACCAATCTCTTTCCACTTATGACTGTATGACTATAACTTGTTGCTGGCAATCCTTATGATTTATATTGATATATTGATCATCAATTGTGTTGTAAATGTTGTACCTTGATGAACGTATCTTTTCTTTTATGTACACTGAGAGCATATGCACCAAGACAAATTCCTTGTGTGTCCAATCACACTTGGCCAATAAAATTCTATTCTATTCTATTCTATTCTATGTAGATGTAATTCCATTGAGGATCACACCTTGAGTGCAGTTGGTCAGCCAGTTACAACTCTATCTGATGCTGTCTATCCCACATTTTCTATCTTACCAAGAAGGAGGCTGTGGTCTACTTCGTCAAATGGCTTACTGAAGATTTAATAATTTATGTCCACACCATTTCCCTTATCCATTAATTCACCTCTTTAAAAAAGATAATAAGATTTGTCTGGCATGATCTTTTTTTAACAAACCAAATGTTGGCTTCTAATAATCACTTTGCTCATTTCTAGACACTTGCAAATCCTCTGCTTTATTATCTTTTCCAGGATTTTCTCAGGTATTGATGTCAGGCTGATTGGTTCCTGGCTCCTTTTTTCCCTTTTTGAGGATTGGAAGCACATCAGCTCTTTTCCACTCCTCTGGCTGTTTCCCCATACTCTGTGAATTTTGACAGATTTTATTCAGTGGTTCCAAGGTCACATCTGTCAGGACCTTCAGAATCCTGGGACGAAATCCATCTGGTCCTGGTGATTTGAACTTGTCCAAATTGGATAAGTATTCTCTTACCATTTTCTTGCCTCTTTTATCTTCTACTGATCTGCTTTTGATCAGTTGGACTGTTTTTTTCCTTTTGCATTTTGATTTAAAGCAGTTCTG
This sequence comes from Ahaetulla prasina, assembly GCF_028640845.1. Classification (NCBI taxonomy): domain Eukaryota; kingdom Metazoa; phylum Chordata; class Lepidosauria; order Squamata; family Colubridae; genus Ahaetulla; species Ahaetulla prasina. The sequence continues at coordinate 251,376,791 of NC_080540.1, read as the reverse complement.
TTGGTTTTTTTATTTGAATTTATATCCCGCCCTTCTCCGAAGCCTCAGGGCGGCTTACACTGTGTTAAGCAATAGTCTTCATCCATTTGTATATTATATATAAAGTCAACTTTATTGCCCCCAGCAATCTGGGTCCTCATTTTATCTACCTTATAAAGGATGGAAGGCTGAGTCAACCTTGGGCCTGGTAGAACTTGAATTTGCAGTAATTGCAAGCAGCTGTGTTAATAACAGACAGACTTAGTCTGCTGAGCCACCAGAGGCCCTATTTTTTTCCCTATTGCCCATCACCTCCTTGCAGCTCCTCCCATTAGTGGGGAGATCATTTTCTTGACTTTTTTTTGTTCCTTATATGTTCAAATAAACTTTTTATTATTGTATAAGTCTTAGTTCATTCTGAGCTTTAGCTCTCTTGACTTCATCCTTGCAGATTCTGTTTTAGTTATGTGTCCCTCTTTCCATCATTTTTATTCAGGTAGTCCTTGATTTACAACAGTTTGTAACATTGCAAACGTTTAATGTTACAACAGCACTGGAAAAAGTGACTTATGACCATTTTTTTACACTTATGACAGTTTAAGTATCCCATGGTCCTCTGATCAAAATTCAGACTCATGGCAAGTGACTCATATTTATAAGTGTCCCTGGGTAATGTGATCACCTTTTGCAACCTTCGGACAAGCAAACTCAATGGGGAAGACAAATTGACTTAACAACTCTGGCAAGAAAGAAAACTCACTTAACTAATGTTTCACATAGCAACAAAAATTTTGGGTTCAATTGTGGTCATAAATTGAAGACTACCTGTACTTGTTCTTTTTACTTCTCTGTTTATTAGAGAGTTCTTTATGCAGGCCATGCTGGTTTTTTTCTGGGCTCTCTTGTTTTTCTTTCTCTGTAATATGGTCTTAGTGTGTGCTTTTATAATCTCACTTTTCAAAATTTCCTAAGCATTTTGAGTTGTTTTCCCTTTTAGGATTTCTATCCATTAAAAGTCTTCCTAAATTGTTTCTAAGCTTACTGAATCAGTTTTCTTAAAACTCTTAAGACAGTGGTTTCTAATAAACTACAAATACTTGGCTTATCCCCCAAATTCACTAATCCCTCAGAATCCGCATTTAGGTTCACAAAAGGTCAAGAGGTTTATTTTAATTAAATCCATCTTTTCAATAATACAATACTTTCTAATCAGTTATATACTGATAAACAGTAATACTGTGTGTGTGTGTATGTGTGTGTGTGTGTGTGTGTTTATTTTATAAAAATCACTTCATGTACATCAGTAAAGCTAAAAGAACAAAGAATTGAACTAATTTCTGTAGACTTTAAAACTACGTTTCTGGTTTGTTTTCATTTAGAATGGGTTTCATGACTATCATATTGCATTTCAAGGATTAGGTGCTCATTTTTTAATAAGCCCAATTTTTTATTTTTATTTATTTATTTATTTTGTCACAACAGTATATATAAGCATAAGCATGAAATTAACTATATAATATATAAGCATATATATATATAAGCATAAGCATGCAATAACTATATTAATTGGATATAATGAAAGAAAACAATAGGACAGGAACGGTAGGCACGTTTGTGCTCTTATGCACGCCCCTTATAGACCTCTTAGGAATGGGGTGAGGTCAATAGTAGATAGTTTTTGGGTAAAGCTTTGGGGATTTTGAGAAGAGACCACAGAGTCAGGTAGTGTATTCCAAGCATTAACAACTCTGTTACAGAAGTCATATTTTCTGCAATCAAGATTGAAGCAGTTAACATTAAGTTTAAATCTATTGTTTGCTCTTGTATTGTTGTGATTGAAGCTGAAGTAGTCTTCAACAGGAAGGATATTGCAATAGATGATTCTATGAGTTAAACATAGGTCCTGTCGAAGGCGGTGGAGTTCTAAATTTTCTAAGCCCAGGATTTCAAGTCTGGTGGCATAAGGTATTTTGTTGCATTCAGAGGAGTAGAGAACTCTTCTTGTAAAATATTTCTGGATACGTTCAATTGTATTGATTTCTGAAATGTGGTATGGGTTCCAGACAGGTGAGCTGTATTCAAGAATTGGTCTAGCAAATGTTTTACAAGCTCTGGTAAGTAGTGTAGTGTTTCTGGAGAAGAAGCTATGTAAGATTAGGTTTACAACTTTTAAAGCCTTTTTTGCGATGTAGTTGGAGTGGGCTTTGGTACTTAGATCATTGGATATGAAAACTCCAAGGTCTTTGACAGGGTGAGGGTCATCTGTAAGGTAATGTCCATCGAGTTTGTATTTAGTGTTTGGATTCTTTTTTCCAATGTGTAAGACAGAGCATTTGCTGGTTGAGATTTGGAGTTGCCAAGTTTTTGACCATTCTGACACAAAGTCAAGGTCTTTTTGAAGGGTGGCTGTATTGTTGGTAGTGTTAAATAGTTTGATATCATCAGCGAAAAGAACACAATTACTTTTAATATGGTCACAGAGATCATTAATGTATAATATGAAGAGTGTTGGTCCAAGAACACTGCCTTGGGGAACGCCGCTATTGACAGGAACAGGATTTGGTAGGGCACTGCCTATTTTGACCACTTCTTGTCTTTTTGACAGGAACGCTGATATCCAGTTGTGGAGGGGTCCAGAGATGCCATAGGATTTTAGTTTTAGGAGAAGTTTGTCATGTACCACTGAGTCGAAAGCTTTACAGAAGTCATGTAAAGAAGTCATGCCTTAGCAGATCTAGGTTCTTGTTTTCTTTGATACCGCAAAACATTGCATGCTGTGCAAAGTTTCAGAGAAAGGCATTACTTTCCTGAAAAGTTTTTGTTCTGCACTGGCCCTTTGAAAAATCAAATGGCTTTATTTTATGCTGCTTCAAATGCACAGCATCAGTCAGCACCCTCTATAATTTCCATTATAGCTATGGAAAGTCCTGTAAGATATTGAATGTGCTTGTTGAGGCTGCAAGACAACATTAAGGGCCTTGATGAGGCCAATTGTGTCACCCTTGCAGGGCAAATTACGTATCTTCTGCAACACAAAATGTCTCCAGAAGGTAGGTAATTAGTGGTCATCTCAAAGACCCCTGATTCATAGGGTGACCATGTCCATTTTGCTCAGTAGAATTGGGATTGGAGCTCTTATGGAGATGAAAGAGAAAGAAGAGGATACACAGCTTGTGCCTTCAATCATTTCTACTATAAATGGCCTGCTGTGCTGCTGGAGATAAGCCTCTAATTATCCCTCAGGCTGATCATCAGCTATAACTTGTGCTATGGTTTCCTTTCACCAAACAACTACAGAGAACACAAGTCCACAGATCAGATAATGACATATCCAGTCTGATGACAAATCATTTATACTGAGATTATGAGGCAGAAATATACATCTGTGCCACTTTGTAGATCACTAAAATAACAACAACAACAAAAATAACACTGATTGTCAGCAATTCTGTAAAAGCATTATTTTGTTTACCACAAAGCAGTCATCATACAGCTTGGTCTTAAATTATGGCATACTTTTGTTTCATTTTCCAGCATTTGTTTAGACTAACAAAGGTTATATATGGCCCCCTAACCTATTGTTACAACCTGAACAAATCATATCTTTGAATAGCAATGGGAAACTACTGAAAAATTATTTGCAAGCAATGGCATATCGCTTCAGAAGGATTTTCCATTTTTCATAATAAAATTATTAAAAATGGTATCTAAAGTTCCTTTTAAGCTTAGCCACTATCTCTCCCAGGTACAAAACAAAACAAAACAAAACAAAAAAGAACACTGATAATTCCCACCTTGCTGAAACAAAAGGAAACTTCCAGAAAGAATGATGCTCACTTTGATGATGTCATAACCTTGATTACTGCAATCCTCAATTGAACTCTTCTAAAAATGTGGGCTCCAGCCATTGAGTGGTTAATGCTTCTGATTTAGATCACATACTACTACTATTATTATTCTAACACACTTATTTTTAACATAGATAGTATCTTTTTGTGAATGAGTGCTTCTAGAGATCAGACCATATTGTTGACTAACCTAAGCTCTCTCTAGGCGAGGTCACATTGCACAATGGTAAACATGGATGCAAGGTAGAATTCCTATGAAAAAATAGAAAAATGTGGTAAGTAAATAAAGCATAACGATCCAAAGAGTGTCCACAGGGACAAGTTCAAAAACTTGAGTTAGCAGCTGAAGCTACATATTCAAATTCCCATCCGTTTATTACATGCACTATAACCCAAAATGGGGGGGACAGCTTCAGTTGTAATTGCCAACTTGATTTTTTTAAACCTCCCATGGATATAGATTAGTCCCCAATCCTTAAATTTGGTTGGTAGGAGGTTAATCATTAACATATTGTGTCCAGTAGTGGGATTCAAATCCATGTGCGTGCACATGCGCGTGATGCAGAGATGTCCAACTGGGTGGGTGGAGCCTCCCACCGCTACTAGTATGCCCAATCCGGGGTGAACCGGTAGCAACCCACCACTGATTGTGACCATTCAAACTTCATAAAAGTAATATACTTCTCTAACCCAAGTATAAATGAGAATGTACAGAGAATGTTCAGCTTACGACCACACTTGAGATCCAAATTTCTTTTGTTAAGTGAATTGTGCTCCATTTTACAACCTTTCTTGATACAGTTGTTAAATGAGGTGTTAAGTTACTAATGCGGTTGTTAAATGAATCTGCCTTCTCCATTGACTTCGCTTGACAGAAGGTTGCAAAAGGTGATCACATGTTCCTGGGACATTGCAACCATCATAAATATGAGTCAACTTCCAAGTGCCTCAGTTTCGATCATGTGACTAATTGCTTTACAGTCATATGTGTGAAAAATGGTCATAAGTCACTTTTTTCAGTGCCATTATAACTTTGAATGGTCACTAAATCAAGTGTTGTAAATCGAGGACTACCCGCATTAAAAGACCATCTTTATTAGGAATCAGTAGTCTTAAAAGTGTAAGTAGAGGATATCTATTATCTGTTGTAGAGGATACACACACACACATCAAACTATTATTTCAAAAAATAATCTTGTCCCCATGGAAGATTTTTTGTTCACATTTGACATACATTGATATATTGTATGCTTTTTTTATCTTCTACAAACATTAGATGAAGGAAAGAAACCATAAGATTTATCCGTAGATAAATACCATAAAACATTTATAAAAGTTCACACAGTAATTAAGTGTTTATGCTTATGGATGTCTCACCTGCATTGCATTTGTTTGAAATGGAGTATCCAATTAGATTTATCTATCATAGATAAGGAGAGCTGTATCTGAAGTTTCCATTTCTGGAAATCACTAAAAAACCCAAGTAGGCTGTATTGAGCAGAATACAATGAAAAATGTTCGTGAGTAGAAGTGTTTTCAACTAAAGCAGAATGTACTCCTCTCGGAGCTTATCCCAAAAGTTTTTGCTGAATTGTAATTCAGAAGAAAGAAAAGAAATGAGCATATGGGAACTAATAACACTAACTCTACTTAGTTACCATTTACTTTAAATGAATCTTGAAATGAAACCAAAGTTCAAACTTAGTTTTTGGCCTGATTTCAATCAAAGAGTGAAAGGAACTAGTTTCTTCTCAAGACTGACTCTTTCAAGTAGATAATTATGCAAGTGACATTCCACTAAGTTATACAATCAGAGCTTTAAATTTCCCTGCTAGTGACTTCGGCCTACAAAGGAAAATAGCAAAACTGTACTGTGATTTAACTGCTCTAAAATCCATACACTAGCTATCTCTCTGCCACCAGTAGAACGGCTTCTGCAAAAATGACATTAAAATATGGTTGTTACTAAATTCCCAAAAGAATTAATCAAGGGCTTCACTACAAGTTATCTGGTGCTCCATTACGTCTAGCACAACTTTGATCTTTTTTATTTCTTCAGTTCCTCTTCTCCCTCTGGAAATCTATTTGGATTAAATCAATCCCATGCTGCATCATTCTTTTCCTTGCATAATTGACTCCACTTGAAGGATCACAGATGCCAAGACATTGATATTTATTATTTATTTAAAATATTAAAGGCTGCCCAACTCACACACTCATACACAGGTGATTCCGGGCAACTTACAACTTATTTATTTCGTATGGCTGGACTAGCCTGATTTTTATCTTTATTGGATGGGTTTTTAAAGTTTTGTGATTTTATGGGGGAGTATGTTTTTTAACATTTGGGCATTTAAATTAGTTTTTTAAGGGATGTTTTTAATTATTGTGTGTATTTGTATTTTATCTGCCTGTTCACCGCCCTGAGTCCTTCGGGAGAAGGGCGGTATACAAATTAAATTATTATTATTATTATTATTATTATTATTATTATTATTATTATTATTATTATTATTATTATTATTATTATTATTATTATTATTATTATTATTATTATTATTAAAAATCACACATATGCCTTCTCTGTAGCTTAGAAGCAGTGCAAACAGGTCTGTATCCCAGAAAAAATGAATGACCTATGACACGAAGGGCATCTTCAAAGGATCCTGTACTGCAGATCTGAACAGAAAGGGCATCATACAGATGGTTAAGTGTCAAGCTGTTTAAGGATTCAAAGGCCAGTATCAATGCCTTAAATTGTGTTTATTGTCATCGCTATTTTCAGGGATGTGTTGCTTTTGTCAAAATCTACAAGATGGTAAATGGAGGTTGATTTTTAAGATCATAGCCATTGTTTCATAGGTTTTCATACACACACACACACACACACACAAACTTCCCAAGGTCTTGCTGCCCTATGCTGTGTATTAGTTAGCGGTCTACTTGCTCCAATTACTACCCCTGTAATTTTCACATTACATTTCAAGACTAGCCAGTATAGAACATGTGCTAGTAATCAAGATGAGATGCTACTAAAACATTGATAGCTGTCACCACAACAGTCAACTCAAAAATGGTTTGTAACTGGAACACTAGGGCTCAATAGGTGAAGATGCCCTTTAATATAAATATACACAATATATTAAATACAGTAATTCAAAACAATACAAACATATACTGTACATATATATATATGTACAGAGCATTCTGTCCAAAACAGTCCGGTGCTATAAACAGCTAAGATACCGTGCAGAACCCTCAAATTCCCAGACCTCTGGTAGAGGACCGGGGACTGAGTTTCTATGATGTGGGTATACATGTGTGCATGTGTGTATGTGTGTATTTTCAACATATTGGTTGGATAAATAAAGACAGAATATACAGTTTTGTGTCATTCCTTTGCTGACTAAGATTATTCTGTTTTGCCATGTTTTGTCCAGACTGTGGCTTCCTATCTTATGTGTATGTTTCTCATGAGGACAGTTAGGTATTCTATTTTCCTAAGGACATATCACAACTTGATATGGTTGATACAATCAATGATCTTTCTATAGTCAATGAAGCACATATTGATTTCTTTGCATTTTTCAATTATCTGATCAGCATCAACAGTAATGTTCTTCAGCATTTTTTTAAAACTAGTTTCTACATTAGGCATCTCCCTTTCAATCTAGGGTTTTAATCTGTGTTGGATGATTTATTTATTTTTATTTTTATTTATTTATTTATTTGTCACAAAAGCGTAAGCATGAAATAACTATACGATATATAAGCATATATATAAGCATAATTTTTTTAACTGTTTTTATATTTCTTACATTGTATTTATGTGTTTTAAATGCCTGAACACCGCCCTGAGTCCTTCGGGAGATAGGGCGGTATATAAATTTGATAAATAAATAAATAAATAAATAAATAAGTATGTAATTATATTAATTGGATATAATGAAAGGGAACATTAGGACAGGAATGGTAGGCACGCTTGTGCTCTTATGCATGCCCCTTACCCCTTAGGAATGGGGTAAAGTCAATAGTAGATAGTTTTTGGTTAAAGCTTTGGGGATTTGGGGAAGATACCACAGAATCTGGTAGTGTATTCCAAGTATTAACAACTCTGTTACTGAAGTCATATTTTCTGCAATCAAGATTGGAGTGGTTAACATTAAGCTTAAATCTATTGTGTGCTCGTGTATTGATTCTAAGTATTACGTTGCTACTGTATGAAATTAAGGATATTGTATGATAGTTTGCTCATTATCCATATCTTCTGATACAGTTCCTTGCTTTAGCTGGTCTTCTCGTCTTGGGTGACCCTGCTGGAAGTATATACTCTCGGCATACATTCTTGGCACTCTTTGTTTATCCTTCTCCTCCATCATTGAGGAAGTACAACAGGGCGTGAGAGGGAACCTAATTGTAACAGACACTAAAATAACTGTTTTACAATGGTACTCCTACTCTCTAGGAGCACAAAGGTTCCAGATGCATGTCATTTCTTTGAACTCTTAGAACTGTTGGTCAGCCAAGTACTGAAGATAATTTACTAGAGAAAGATTGCAAACTTTATGCTCTTGCATTAAGTCCTTAATTCAGTGAGGTTTATTTCTGAATAGCGCATATCTGCTTCCAGTGTAATTTTTCTCCAGTTCAGGCAGATTTTAATTTGGGACGAATAGCACTTACTTTCCAAACTCATTATAAACAGGCAGACGTGATGTTGGACATCTTTCACTATAAATTATTAGACGTACCTGCAATGAAGCAACTTTTAGGCTTAGGCATATTAATCATGGTAAAACTATAGCAGTTGACTGTGGAATTATATTTTGACAATCTGGCTAGTTTAAAATAGTCCATGAATAATAACTGTATTTAAATGCAATTAGCTTTACATTCTTGCGAAAAATAGTGAGATATCTTTCTCTATGGACGTAAGAATTAGAAAGGCAATCAGGGCCCAGCATACAAAATCTGCAGACTCTTCCAACTATAAATGAGATTCAAGACATATTTCAGCACACAGATAATCTGTCAATGCCCCTGAGCTTCATATCTGTTTTTCTTTAAGGTAAATGTCAGAGGCAATCAGAGCAAAACATACTGAAATGCGAATCAGGAGCACCCTGGAATCAAATCTCTCCTAGGAGACTTGGGCTTATGACATCTCTAGTAGGACTTCATTGTGGCATTTAGAAGATTTAATTTAAAATTGTTCTTTCTATCGTTCTTTGGGAATACATCTGGAGCTTCATGTTTTATATCCATTAATGTGAAAAATACAAATTTCTGTTTGTTTAATTTTTGTAACATACTTTCAATCAACCAATATGCCCTTGGAATTACAGAAGTAAAAGTAATTTATTAAAAGCAGACTCTAATCAAAGAAAAGGGTAGACAAAAATGAATAAGGGGAAAACAAGTAATATACCCGATAGACAAAAAATGTAACTGAAGGACCAAGCTTCCCTTTTAAGGTAAAACAAGCAGAAAAGACAATTAGACTCATTTTAGAGTTGTTAAAAAGACATGCATATTGCCGTGTTCCAAAATAGGCAATATGGTTGCTGCAAGTGATATCAGAATTTTCAAAATGAATGGAAACAATATGTCTTTCATGGATTTCACAGGGAAAATAGCAAGTACCACTTACTGCAGATTTAAATGGTTAAAACGATAAGGAAAGCCCATTAAAACTAGAATGAAAACAACAGGGTAGGACAATTTCAGGATCAAAAAGGAAAGAAATTATGTGCTCAATTATTTTCAAAAATAGTCATTATGGTTGCAGGTTTAATACTATGACATGATTGTAGATTAGAAAGTTTTTATGTTCCCTCATCATGAGCTGCTAAATGGAGGACATCACATTTAAACATTACACACTATGAATAGAATAGAATAGAATAGAATAGAATTTTTTACTGACCAAGTGTGATTGGACACACAAGGAATTTGTCTTGGTGCATATGCTCTCAGCGTACATAAAAGAAAAGATACCTTCATCAAGGTACAACACTTACAACACTTAATGATAGTCATAGGGTACAAATAAGCAATCAGGAAACAATCAATAACAATATAAATCGTAAGGATACAAGCAACAAAGTTGCAGTCGTAAAGTCATAAGTGGAAGGAGATGGGTGATGGGAATGATGAGAAGATTAATAGTGCAGATTTAGTAAATAGTTTGATAGTGTTGAAAGAATTATTTGTTTAGCAGAGTGATGGCGTTCGGGGAAAAACTTGCTTGTGTCTAGTTGTTCGGGTGTGCAGTACTCTATAGCGTCGTTTTGAGGGTAGGAGTTGAAACAGTTTATGTCCAGTATGTGAGGGGGTCTGTAAATATTTTCACAGCCCTCTTTTTGATTTGTGCAGTATACAGGTCCTCAATGGAAGGCAGGTTGGTAGCAATTGTTTTTTCTGCAGTTCTAATTATCCTCTGAAGTCTGTGTCTGTCTTGTTAGGTTGCAGAACCAAACCAGACAGTTATTAAGGGGGAGGGAGGAATAGAAAAAAATGCTACTGTACTAAATTTAAAGAATGTTCTTTCTGAGCCAACTCAAAAAGCTCTAACTGCCCAAGGAGCTGCTGATCCAGTTCTACAGAGGACTTATTGAGTCTGTCATTTGCACCTCTATAACTGTCTGGTTCGGTTCTGCAACCCATCAAGACAGACACAGACTTCAGAGGATAATTAGAACTGCAGAAAAAACAATTGCTACCAACCTGCCTTCCATTGAGGACCTGTATACTGCATCTTCTAATCGTTCCCATTACCCATCTCTTTCCACTTATGACTGTAACTTTGCTGCTTGTATCCTTACGATTTATATTGATATTGTTTCCTGATTGCTTATTTGTAGCCTATCATTAAGTGTTGTATCATTAAGTGTTAAATTTGTACCCTATGACCATCATTAACCGTTAAATTGGGTTGCCCACAAGCTGTCTGAAAATGTGCAATCCCAGGAAGAGTCAAAGATGACATCTCACTAATTTCACAGGGATCCATAGCTACTCTGCTTGCTAGGTTTGAGTCAGAGTGAATTCCCTCCAACCAGACTCTCACACATCCAGACCCTGAGTCAACATCTGCCAGCCAGGGTGGAGATGTGTTATATAACTTGGTATTATAAGCATTCTAAAGATATACCCAACACCATCAAATGACTTCCCCCAGTAGTCTCCTGTAGATATTAAAAAGAAGTGGTGAGCTCTGGGGCACTCCTTATTGTTGAGGCCTAGAGCTAAACCTCTCTTCCCCAACATCTGCTAGAACTGGCCATTGAGAAAAGATGAAAACTACCACAAACAGTAATATACATAATATTATCTGCCCACTTCCCCAATGGTTGATGGGTAACCATGTACAGATTGGCCATTATCACTAGGACTTACCCCAAGTTCTCACCGGGTTGCTAAGAGATGCAAATGCCTCTTTGATCCCTTTGAAGACATAACATGCATATTATGCACAAACCACCTATAAGTGCTACAAAGCCCAAATGAAATATTCACTTATAGTCTATGCATGGAATTTTTTTGTTATGCAGATGAAATATGGAAAATCTATAGACAATTCTGGATTGGATTCCAATCTAAAGTCCATAGTGTGCTCTAACACCTATATTGTAATTAGGCAGTCACGGTGCCTCTGAGAACATCAATAATTACTTCAACATAGGAATAATACCATTACCATATCCAGATTATACCCACTGAAATAAATGGGGAATCCCCAAAATATAAGAAAAATAAGATTTAAGGGTTGTTGTTTTTTGTTATTTCTCATATACGTTTGGGCTTCTCTGTTTATTTTATTGGGTACAATTTGGATATGGATTCCAAATATTTTTATTTGGAAATACCGAATGACTTTTTGGAAGCATAGTGAATGTTGCAAGCATACATCTGTATCCTAAATATTTTCAGAGAACAGTGGATAAGAAGCCATGAATGTAATCCACTAAACTGTGAAAATACAGTAGCTTTTTTTCTTATCAAAATCCCCAGGACTCCCCAGTTCTACTTAAAGTTTTATCCATTACTCCACACTAGCTGTCCAGCAAGTATGCACATTTTCCCCAAATTCACTTCATAGCTTGATTCAAAATAAATTGCTTGGTTTCTGGGTTTTGGCAAATTATGAAATTGTGTGATGTTAAACTGTGACACCAATGCAATTAACTTTCAAAGGAGTGAGACAAAAGCATTTTATTTTTATCAAGGCAATAGGCATTGCAGAATTCTACATTGTTAGCAGTGTTTTGCACCAAAGAGGCACAGTACTGATAGCTTGCATTATGAGCAAGTATGTAGGGCTGTATTGCACTTTGGGCATATTTTTTTTAAAAAAGGAGTCAGAACCAGTAATTCACAGGGCAAACTGAGAACTGAATCAATTGGAGGGAGGCAGCTCTGCACAGATGCATTCTGACCTCTCAAATTAGGCTGATCTTTTCTGGGATCTGGAAAATAGGAAAGCAAAACAATTAGGTAACTGAAAGGCTTTTTCATCCAAAGATGTTCAATGGAACAGCCAGGACTCCTGTTGAGTAGTTGTCTTACTGTTATTATACAACCAGATTCATGTTCAGGTCTCTTCCCCTAAGGGGTCCTAATTCAGCCTTGTCTCTTAGAGAACTTGCAATATAAATAATTCCAAATGAAGAAATATAAGCCTAAGAGGGACCTATTGCACCTAAATACTAGGGGGGTGGAGAATCACACGTTCCTTCATCCCATTACTTGGGACACTTAAAACTATTCCAAATAGCACTCCAGGAATGCTGCTACACAAACCCAGGCTTACCAGGAAAGACTGTGTCACTTATCTCTGTCATAGCCACCACCCTCTCTCATGTTGTACACATATGTGGAGACACAAGCACACAGGGCTTTGTGAATTATTCAAGAGACACCCAGGCATTCCACCATCCACTCCCAAGTATCTACATCTAGGCAAGCACACAACAGGAATAATGATACTCCTATGAGGCTAGAAGAAGGCCTCTTAATCAGAAACTTAATCACCAATCCACTGCCCAGACCTCCCAAATTATAGAACACCTCAGCCTCCCCCTTTCTCCTGGACTCAGAGTTCTCACAGTCCAACCCACACAGTGGCTCAGTAGCTAAGATGCTGAGCTTGTCGATCGAAAGGTCAGCAGTTCAGCGGTTCGAATCCCTGGTGCTGTGTAACAGGGTGAGCTCCCATTACTTGTCCCAGCTTCTGCCAACCTGGCAGTTCGAAAGCACGTAAAAAATGCAAGTAGAAAAATAGGGACCATATTTGGTGGGAAGGTAACAGCGCTTCGTGCACCTTTGGCATTGAGTCATGCCAGCCACATGACCACAGAGATGTCTTCGGACAGCGCTGGCTCTTTGGCTTTGAAACGGAGATGAGCACCGCTCCCTAGAGTCGGGAATGACTAGCACATATTGCGAGGGGAACCTTCACCTTTACCTATGAGGCTAGAAGAAGGCCTCTTAATCAGAAGCTTAATCACCAATCCACTGCCCAGACCTCCCAAATAATAGAACACCTCAGCCTCCCCCTTTCTCCTGGACTCAAGAGTTCTCACAGTCCAACCTTTCTGACTGGGGTTCCATTTCTCTCAGTTGATATCTATATAAGATATCTACCTTCTTTCTCAGTGGAAGGAAACAGAACTGAATGCTAAAAGGAATAATGGTGTTTTCTGACTTTCAGTGGGAAGTATTTAGTCCATACCACCCCAAAATGTGTAAAAGGAACTAAGCATCTCCTAGATCTTGAACCATCTGTATTTGAAGCATCTCTATTATGGCTGTGAAATTGTTCAAAAGGTGGCGCAGTGGTTAGAATGCAGTACTGCAGGCTATTTCAGCTGACTACTGTGGTAGTTCAAATCTCACCAACTCAAGGTTGACTCAGCCTTCCATCCTTCCGAGGTTGGAAAAATGAGGACCCAGATTGTTGGAGGCAATATGCTGACTCTGTAAACCACGTAGAGAGGGCTATAAAAGCACTATGAAGCGATATATAAGTCTAAGTCTATTGCTATTTTAGAATGCATGAGAACACACTCTTAAGCACACATTTTTGAACTGTCAATGCAGTTTATTCTTCCGAGGTTCGCACAGCTGCTTCAAAAGCTGCTTTTGGGTGTCTCCAGGGACATCCACTGGGTTGTATGTGTGTATAAAACCAGTCAAGATGATGGCCATGACCATGTCATTGCAATACCTGTTAAGGGTGGGTATTCATAGCTGCCATCTGGACTATTTTTTCTTCAGTGGACACCCTTGTTTGTCTCCCTGTGTATGAGTGAAGCGACTCTTCAGCTGCTTTCAAACTGAGGTCCTTCATACATGTTTCTGCACATGCCAAAGTTTCTGTACCCTATTGTCTATCTTAGTGCTGAGTTGCATTTTCATGTTCTTTCATAGTTGAAAACCTTTGACATGCATCCTGTATTTGAACATTTGCTTTTAATTAGACTAGAAAAAGAAATGAAATAAGTAAAAACAAAAAAAACCATCCAAGAAATTAAGGGTTTCTTATATATGTAACTTTTAAACAATATACACTTTTAAACGAAGGATGAGCTTATTTCATTATTAAAATTTGATGAATAATCTATGCCGGTAAGCCAATTATTCATAAATCACAAGTAACATCAGGGTTTTCAATCTGCTAAGTAATTATAGCCATAAATTTATGTTTCCAATTTTGAAGGACTTTTTTTTTTTTACAGTAAGAAGGATGTGGAAAATCTTCTTCCATTGTTCCAGCTACATAAGAATATGTAGTTTTTTTAAAAATATGAATGTCTAAAAATATTAAACCTTATGAGCAATGACATCTTCTCAGACTACAAGAAATTTATGATTCTGCAAAAACATGTTACTTTGAAGAGTTATTCTCTCAGTGCCTCTTCAACAATGCAATGATCTACTAATTCCTTTTTTATGTACAAACACAAAGCCATCCAATGAATCTAACGTATTACTTAGTCATAGTCTAAAATCTATTTAAATTTTTGATAAGACATTAAGACAATTTTTGTTATTTCCAATTCCTTGTGCTATTCGGTCTTTAAAATATAGAAATCAAATGTATTTATAGTTAATAAGCATTTATAAAGACTGGGGAGGAGGGAGGTTGTCTCATAAGACTAAATGATCGTTTTTAAAAATGTCTCTGAAGCTAAGGACACCAAATCCTTTATTTTAATAAAAGTTGGCCATTTCAAAGGTAAATTTAGTGGTTTTATTATTAGAGTGTTCTTGCTGAGAAACATTCCATTCATTGGATGGTTCATTTGTCATCAAAGGTCCCTTCAAGGGAAGCTCCATTCTATTTCCTAGAATGTTAACTTACCTAACTTAGAAAATATTGGTGTTGAGGAAGAAACCTGAGGCCTAACATTTCTTGGCATCCAAATGAACTTTTGTTCCAGTTGTTCTTATTCTGAAGAAAGTACAAGGCTTATTATTGTACTTGGCTTATCACCAACAGTCAGACATTCCAACAATTCCCATCTTTACATGCAATCATCACGGATGTTGACCTGTTTGATCAACAGTTATTGGCACCTTTCCAAATTTATAATCTAGACCAGTGGTAGTCAACCTGGTCCCTACTGCCCACTAGTGGGCGTTCCAGCTTTCATGATGGGTGGTAAGGGTTTTGTCCCATACTGAAGCACTTTCCTTTTTTAAAAATTTAACTGACTTTTTTTTTTAAAAATCATAGCATTATTTAAAAACATTTTCATTATGACTTCTTCTGCGCATGCGCGTTATGGCGGCGTCTTGAGTTCTGCGGAGGTGGTGGCTGGAAGTCCTCGGGCCGCAATGCCGTTCTGTCGGTTGCCTAGCTGCTTGCTCTCTGGCTCCGGTTTTGCGATCTTCCCGGCCGCCGAGAGCGAGGTCTTTGGACCTCATTGAGCTCTCGGCTGCTGAGTACGGAGCCGGAGTTTGTTCTCAAGCAGCGGATGGTGGCGGCCATGTTGGGGGGGCACGAGGAGACGCCCGGCATGATTCAGCTGTTTTTCGCCCGTTTAGGCCGTGGATATCATCAGAGGCTGAGGAGCATCCCGAACACCGACGGAGGGCATCGACGGCGGTATGCTGGACACCGGGTGTTTGGGTCGCAGTTAACTTTGGTTGCTGGGACGGGATTTGCATGGGCATGAATATCGCCCCCTCCCCTCCCCTCATGGACCGGAACATCGTTTTTTTCCCCACTGCTGACTTTTGCCATGGCCTGCCAAAATGCCGCAATTTACCATCAGCGGCTCACCTCTCCTTGAGTTGCTCTTTCCATCAGCGACTGAGAGGTGGCTTGGCCTGGATAATTTCAACAGCGGCTCAGCGGCACGCTGGAGCCATATTGGGCCCAGCGGTAAAATCTGGCGGCTTAGTAGTGGCGGCATGGATGGCGTTGATGGCACTGGCGGTGTCGTTTCAATTATTGTACTGCACGGGTCTTTGTCCCGTGATGGTGCGTTGCCGGGAATCCGAGGAAGACCTTTTTATCCTTGTGGTCCCACGGACTTCTACGGACTAGGATCCATACGGTTGACTATTTAATGTCGGGTCTGGGCGATCTATTGATACGACTGTAACATCTCCGACGGCTAAGGATGGACATTCTCCGGTGGTTATACGGACTAATTCTCCATGAGATACCCGTCTGCCGAACTATTACGACTGCGAGGTTCCACCGCCTCGCAGGAATGGCCCTCCAAGTTATCGAGGGCTTACCTTAACGAAGGGTCTTGGGACCCAGAGAGGTGGCATGTGGCCAAGAAGAATTTGTGAGGTTTTTAAAATAGATTTTTAAATAAGGGTTTTTTAAGGGGGGGAGGGATTTGACGGGCTGGGGAGAGAACCCGTCGGAGAGGGATCCAGCCCCTGTGCTTGTTTGCGGCACTACTCCATCTGGTCTGAAGGCAGGGGGGGAGGGCTCTGTTCCAGGACTAGAGGGTTGTTCGATCTGTATGGTAAGTGGGAGAGGCAGATATGGCGGAGGGGGGCGATCGAGAGTTGGGAGCACGTGTTCGATGTCTGAAAGCGATCACGTGCTCCGCCCCCAGTCCCTACCTGCCTCGGGCGGCCATGATCCTCAGAGCTTGGATCTGGTTGATGTTATGTAATGCCCGGTCCGTGGCTAATAAAGCCCCTGATTTGCGATCTTATTCAGGGGAGTCCGGACCTTATGGGCATTACGGAGACCTGGTTGGGTCCAGAGGGGGTTCCTTGTTGAGCTGTGCCTCCAGGTTTCCGAGCATTTCATCAGCCGAGGCCCAAGGTAGGGGTGGGGGTGGCGGTTGTCATTAAGGAAGATCTAGAGCCGAGGGAGGCCACTGTTCCTCAGATTGCCGGCTGTGAATCCTCTATGCGGTGGGGCCATAGGAATCAGTTGGGCTTGTTGATCGCGTACCTGGCTCCTTGCTGCGTGACCACAGCCCTGCCTGAGCTGTTGGAGGTACTTGCCGCTGTGGCGGTTGAGACCCCCAGACTTATAGTCATGGGGGATTTCAACCTGCCATCAGCTGGCTTGTTATCGACGGCAGCTCGGGAGTTCCAGGCTTCCATGACGGCCTTGGACTTGATTCGAGTAAATGATGGCCCTACGCACATGGGGGGAGGCACGCTGGATCTGATTTATATCTCTGGACAGTGGTTAAATGATCTGGAATTAGATGATTTAGTAACAGAACCAATGTCATGGTCCGATCATTTTCTCCTTCGCCTAGACTTCCGAACCGCCACTCACCATCGCAGGGAGACGGAACCTATACGTTGGTTCCGTCCCAGGCGCCTGATGGACCCCGAGAGGTTCCTGACGGAGCTTGGGCCATTCCCTGAGGATCTGGCCCACGGCACGACTGAGGAACTAGTCGTGGCCTGGGAACAGGCCGCGGCTGGGGCCTTGGACCGTGTCGCGCCTTTGCGGCCTCTGACCCGGCGCAGATCTCGTCCGGCCCCTTGGTTCTCCGAGGGGCTGAGGGAGATGAAACGCCGGAGAAGACGCCTAGAGAGCACCTGGAGGTCCAGTCGTTCCGAAGCTGATCGGACACTAGTTAGGTCCTATTCTAGGACCTACCTAGTGGCAATGAGGGAGGCGAGGCGTTCTTACGCCTCCACCCTCATTGCGTCGGCAGATAACTGCCCGGCCGCCCTGTTTCGGGTGACCCGCTCCCTCCTTCATCAGGAGGTGCGGGATGACCCTTTGCAGGGACGAGCCGAGGAGTTTAGTGGTTATCTATACGATAAAATCGCTCAGCTCCGGGACGGTCTGGACCGAAATTGGGATGATCCAAGCGAGGGAGAGGAGGCACGTCTTGTCGAGTCTGTTTGGGATGAGTTTGACCCTGTGGCTCCCGAGGACGTGGACAGGTTGTTGGGGAGGCTTCACGCCACGACATGTTTACTGGACCCGTGTCCTTCCTGGCTGGTACTGGCCACTCAGGAGGTGACACGAGGCTGGCTCCAGAGGATTATCAACGCTTCTTTGTTGGAAGGGGTTTTCCCTGCCGCCTTGAAAGAGGCGGTGGTGAGACCCCTCCTCAAGAAGCCCTCCCTGGACCCAGCTATTTTGGGTAATTATCGTCCAGTCTCCAACCTTCGCTTTGTTGCGAAGGTTGTAGAGAGTGCTGTGGCGTGACAGCTACCCCAATACCTGGATGAAGCTGTCTATCTAGACCGTTCCAGTCCAGCTTCCGACCCGGATACAGCACGGAGACAGCTTTGGTCGCATTGGTGGATGATCTCTGGAGGGCCAGGGACAGGGGGTATTCCTCTGCCCTGGTCCTATTAGACCTCTCAGCAGCTTTTGATACCATCGACCATGGTATCTTGCTGCGCCGGTTGGGGGGATTGGGAGTGGGAGGCACCGTATATCGGTGGTTCTCCTCCTATCTCTCCGACCGGTCGCAGACGGTGTTGACAGGGGGGCAGAGGTCGGCCGCGAGGTGCCTCACTTGTGGGGTGCCGCAGGGGTTGATTCTCTCGCCCCTTCTGTTCAACATCTACATGAAGCCGTTGGGTGAGATCATCAGTGGCTTCGGGGTGAGATACCAGCTGTACGCTGATGACACCCAGCTGTACTTTTCCACCCCGGGCCACCCCAATGAAGTTGTTGAAGTGCTGTCCCGGTGTTTGGAAGCCGACGGGTCTGGATGGGGAGAAACAGGCTCAAGCTTAATCCTCCAAGACGGAGTGGCTGTGGATGCCGGCATCCCGATTCAGTCAGCTGCAGCCGCAGCTGACTGTTGAGGCAGTTATTGGCCCCAAAGGATAGGGTGCGCAACTTAGGTGTCCTCCTGGATGAGCGGCTGTCGTTTGAAGATCATTTGACGGCCGTCTCCAGGAGGGCCTTCCACCAGGTTCGCCTGGTTCGCAGTTGCGCCTTCCTTGATCGGGATGCCTTGTGCACAGTCACTCATGCGCCTGCTACCTCTCGCTGATTATTGTAATGCTCTCTACATGGGGCTCCCCTTGAAGTGCACTCGGAGGCTTCAGTTAGTCCAGAATGCAGCTGCGCGGGTGATAGAGGGAGCTACGTGTAGCTCCCATGTAACACCGCTCCTGCGCAGACTGCACTGGCTACCTGTGGCCTTTCGGGTGCACTTTAAGGTTTTGGTTACGACCTTTAAAGCGCTCCATGGCTTAGGGCCTGGGTACTTATGGGACCGCCTGCTGTTACCAAATGCCTCCCACCGACCCGTACGCTCTCACAGAGAGGGACTTCTCTGGGTGCCGTCCGCCAAGCAATGTCGGCTGGCGGCCCCCAGGGGAAGGTCCTTCTCTGTGGGGGCTCCCACACTCTGGAACGAGCTTCCCCCAGGTCTACGCCAAATACCTGACCTTCGGACCTTCCATCGCGAACTGAAGACGTATCTTTTCATTCGTGTGGGGCTGGCTTGAATTTTATCAATTTTAAATTTTCTATTAATAATTTTAAATGGGGTTTTAGTTTATTACATATTTTAACTTTTTAGGCTAATTATAAAATAAGTTTTTTAATTCATATTTTAAATTGTATATTGTATTACCTGTTTTTATTTTTGCCTGTACACCACCCTGAGTCCTTCGGGAGAAGGGCGGTATAAAAATCAAATAAATAATAATAATAATAATTAGGTTTTCATAAAATTCCCCGTGACAATTTAAATTTCTGAAAATATACTATTTGTATCGCCCACCCATAAGTTTATTCACGTTACGTAAGTGAAACTAAATGGCGCTATAGTGCGACCGCAAACAAAAGAGCCTCATCCCAGAATAGCTCATACATCTCCCTCCATACCACCCAGCTATAACAGACCACCAGAGCTGGTAGCCGGCGCCCCCCCCAACCCAATCCACGATGTGTGAGAGGCATGTGCAGACGACGATACATGGCGCATTACTGTGGAACTGGTGGGCGGTTAGAAAATTTTACTACTAACAGAGATACAAAAGTGGGAGGTAGGTATAAAAAGGTTGACTACCCCTGATCTAGGCTGTTCAAAGCTTATTCAAAGCTTGGCTATACAAAGTGTAGACTCTTGTTCTTGTTTCCCTGTTGGGCAAAACAACTTGTACTGCCAAAGAGCAATAAAACCACATTCTCTGGTATCTTAGATAACTTAATATGCATCTTCTTCAAGAGCAATTTTGGTGTGCCTGATACCATATGCCATCTATTTCCTCCACACCTAAGACTTTTCAGCTCCCCAAACAGGCATTTTAATAAGTAATGATGAAATCAAAATGATTACATGTATGTTATAGCATCACAAATCAACACAATAATGTATTTGTAAGTCATACCTATTCAAACACAAACTTAAACCTGTTTGATCATTTCTGTCATGATGACATGTATATTTATGTCATCTTTTGTCCCCCAATGCAGAAACTCATGTTGTCAAACTATTTGTTAGCCAAGTGAAAGGAATAGGATGCTGAAGTAGATGGATTTTTTTAGTCTGTTCCAACAAGATTCTACCGTCTTTTCTTTTTCTGTTTGCTCTGTAGACATGTTTTCATTTATAATAATCATAAGAACAAATATATTAGAAAGATTACCTGTGTAATCTGATTGATTAACAATTTTCTTTGTCCTTTATTTTAATGATAAGATAATAAAATAAGGCATAATAAAAATGCTTTAAATTCTTTTCACATTGTAGAATGTTTTAGATAATTAGTCCTAGCAATGTATCTCTATGATTCTTCCTCAGATGGTATTAAAATATATTTATTCCAAAATCATAAATTATCTTTTATTAAATCAGTATTGTTTACACACTCACATACTTATTTGACACTCAGTATCAAATAAGAGGCTCTCTGTACTTTTTCAAGTGTGTGTCAAGCCTCATTGAAGCAAATATCAATGGAGGCATTTATACATATATAAATGCATCAGATTCAGTATTATATAGCATTGTGTTTTGTTTTGCATTTACACATGTCAGCAAATCAAGCATCACGTAAATGATGTATTCGGGGGAGGGGAGTCACTGAACCAAGATGCTGGCTTAGATGGACATTTATGCTGATTTTCCATTATTGTTTTAATTTTTTTACAATATAACCATAATATTTTGTCAGTCTAGCCAGTTCATGCATTCACTTGTGTGTCAGGATTGAATAAAGGCAATTTAAGTGGTATGTAAACATGCTATGGAATTTGCAGAAATTGTTGGATTTTTAAAAGGAGAATCGAAAGAATAAGGTTATCAAGATAAATGGGCCAACAGGGCTATATGGAATGTTCAACTTTGGAAGAAAAATAAATACAAGTCCAGAAAGAATCTTCATCCAACAGGACTATTTTTATACCCTTAAATATTAATGGAGTGATATCATATCAGTTGATCAAGGACCATTTTCTGAACCATGCTGTGAAATTCTCAGTTATCCAGGTCATAGTTGTATCCAAATTTTGTTTTGAAAAGGCAACTAGACTGGGGATTTTTGAGGAAAAACAAGACATTTCACTTCCTATCCTGGAATTTTCATTGGTTGTATTGGATGCTGTGGGAGATGGAAGGAAAATTATTGACAGTTCAGATTAGTTGGTGGGAAAGAGAATGATAGGTGGTGGGGGGAATGGGTATGGTGGTGGTGAGGGGAATAGAAAGATTGTTTCCTTTGCAGTCAACTGGTCTTAACACTGTCTGAGAGCCGTTGTGGTTACTTTGGGTTTTATCTCTGACCTCAGGGTCACCTGAATCAGAAGTGTGGATTCTTCTTTGAGATTCTTCTGTTGTTCCATAACAGAGACAGTTTGATCTATGATTAAAGTACCAGGCTAGAAACTGGGAAAGCATGAGTTCTAGGTCCACTTTAGCTCTGAAAGCCATCTGGGTGGCCTTGGTCCAATCATTCTCTTTCATTCCAACTCACCTCACAGGGCTATTTTTGTGGGGAAAAATAGGAGAAGGAAGTTAGATATGTTCGCTGGCTTGAGTTATTTGAAATATCAGTTAGACAAATATAAACTGGACAAATATATTGTTTAATTAAAAATGTGACTATTTATTTGTTCAGTGTTGTGATCCGCCAGCAGCCTGAGGAGCTGGCAGCGGAGTCGGACAGTGAGGAGGCTGGGGAGAACAATGGATCAGCCCTGGAGTCAGGGGAGTCAGACGAGGGCTCTGTGTCGGAGGCAGAGATGGGGCCAGGGCCATCTGGGAGCGATGTGTGGACTCTGGAGCCTCCAGAGGCAGACAGCAGAGAGGCAGAGAAACAGGAGGAGCCTGTTCCTAGTGCATGCATGTGAAGAGTTGCCAGAAGGCAAGAGCAGCTAAAGCAAAATGGATGACTTAGGAGTAAGGCCAGGAGATGATTGGCCCCTCCCATAAGGCTTAAAAGAGCAGCAACGGCTCCTGGGTTCTTTGTAGGAAAGCAACATTGCCACAATTGTTTCTTGTCTCCTGCTTCTGAACTTCGTGGGGTTCTTGCCAAGAAAAGCCTTTAGCAGGGTGCCAAAGAAGACAAAGGTTTGTGATAAAGCCAAAGGACTTTTTATGAAGGACTTTGTTTTGGACTAAACTGAGAATGAAGTAATTCTCAGCTGTTCTAATAAAATATGTTTGTTTGGGACTGATTGTGTCTGGTAATAACTACTTGGGCCTAGGTCACAACATTCAGGATCTGTCACGTTAATCTTTAGAGACTTGTTAGAAACTTCCTCCATTAGATAGAAAAGTTTTATTTGCTGCTTTTCACAGTTGTCATTTTATTTCTTTCACTGACATATATACCCAGTTGACTTCCAGTCACTCTTCTTTTCAGCAAGGGTTTCCTCAATCCTCTAAAACTGATATTAGGTCTTACCCTAGTGGTGAACTGTTCCCCATGCATATTACATAGAAAAAATATACCATCATGAAATTTACTGTTCCCATTGCCAATTTTTTTTTTTTTTTGCATTTATATCCCGCCCTTCTCCAAAGACTCAGGGCGGCTTACACTATGTCAAGCAATAGTCTTCATCCATTTGTATATTATATACGAAGTCAACTTATTGCCTCCAACAATCTGGGTCCTCATTTTACCTACCTTATAAAGGGTGGAAGGCTGAGTCAACCTTACGCCTGGTGGGACTTGAACCTGCAGTAATTGCAAGCAGCTGCTGTTAATAACAGACTGCATTAGTCTGTTGAGCCACCAGAAACCCTATTCTATTCTACCTATCTTGTTTCGGTTCTCAGTCACTGCTGGGCATCTGACTTGTCTTCAAAATAACTAATAACAAAGCCTAACATATTTTACACGACTTGATGCTATCCTTAGAGAGTGTCAGAATAAGGCTGGAAATATTATATTAACTCCAACACAAATACAGACAATTTACTCCTAAGGGTTGGAATGAGATGAAGATAATATATGGCAGTGATGGCTAACCTTTTCGTCGTCATGTGCCAAAAGCGGGGGAGCACGGGGGGTTGCGCATGCATTTGCCTACACCAGTGGTGGGATTCAAATAATTTAACAACCGGTTCTCTGCCCTAATGATTTCTTCCAACAACCAGTTCACCAAACTGCTCAGAAAGTTAACAACCGGTTCTCCCAAAGTGGTGCGAACTGGCTGAATCCCACCACTGGCCTACACCCATAATTTAATGCACCCCCCCCATGCATGCGCTCCCCCTGCTTTTGGCACATGATGGCCGGTGGGCCTGGTAGGGCTGTTTTTGCCCTCCCCAGGCTCCAGAGGCTTTCTAGGAGCCTGGGGACAGCGAAAATGGCCTTCCCCACCCCCTGGAGGCCCTTCAGAGGCCAGAAACAGCCCGTTTCCTGACTTTTGGTGGGCCCAGAAGACCTGAAAATCAGCTGGCTGGCTTGTGCTGGAGCTGAACTAGGGCAACGCTCGTGTGCTCACCGATATGGCTTCGTGTGCCACCTGTGGCACGTGTGCCATAGGTTCGCCATCACGGATATATGGGGTTAAAGCAAGGAACAAAAATGTTACCAGGACGCGTTTGGGCTTATGATTAGAGGCAAGTCTCTAGGAAGGTAAACAGGCAGTAGATGTTTTGCTAGCATATGCTCTTGCAGTATGTTTTGTGTGGATGTGTAGTATAAATGAATAGTTTAATCTTAATTGTTTTGCAAGTTTGCTTCTTTGTTTGATATCTGTTAATACATTGCAAACCCTTTGGTTGAAAGGCTGGATAAAAATCTATTAAGAAAATAAAATAAGATACAAAATTAAAACAGTGTGAAGCAGCTTCCCAAGACAGCTTGTTTAGCTGTTACTTATTTATCACTACTGCATATTTCACCAAAGAACACTATTGAGAGCCTTTCTTCATTAGTTATTTATGATGTCACCTAAATGGCCTGGCAGCCCCAATTTTATGCTCTCTCCCCATAAAACAGGTCTAGTCTCATCCTCAGGCCATCACTTAATCAGCTTTGTCCTGCTGCTTTCCATACTGCAAAAATACTGACCTGTCACAAAACACAAAAGGAAGCAAAGAAAATCAGGATAATGTATCATTTTGCCAGCAGCTCTTTTCATCTGATGGTGTGGCATGAATTCTACTCAGGATTTCTAGTAAGGATAGACTCCATGTATGACAGCAGAATGCTGGACAGTGAGCCTGTCATCTTACTGGGGGAGGGAGCAAGGTTGTCAGATCTACCACAATTTTTAAAGCTATTCTTGGCAAAAGAGGCCACTTATTAACATGCAGAAGGCATCAAATACAGCCTCTGGCACATTTAGTGAGCAAAGAGATCAGATATCGGGTGATATGAAAAGCTTCTCTGTGCCTGAGACTTTAATAAGCTACCATGGACAAAGTAGACAATTCTAAGCTGGATAGCAAGGACAAACTCATTAACATGGAAAGCAGAATACAGGCAAACTATTATGGGGTGTTGACGGGGGGGCAGAGGTCGGCCCCGAGGCGCCTCACTTGTGGGGTGCCGCAGGGGTCGATCCTCTCGCCCCTCCTGTTCAACATCTACATGAAGCCGCTGGGTGAGATCATCAGTGGTTTCGGTGTGAAGTACCAGCTGTATGCGGATGACACCCAGCTGTACTTTTCTACACCGGACCACCCCAACGAAGCTTTCGAAGTGCTGTCCCGGTGCCTGGAGGCCGTACAGGTCTGGATGGGAGAAATAGGCTCAAGCTCAATCCTCCAAGACAGAGTGGCTGTGGATGCGGCATCCCGGTACAGTCAGCTAACCGCGGCTGACCATCGGTGGCGAGTCATTGGCCCCGATGGAAAGGGTCCGCAACAGGCGCCCTCCTGGATGAGCGGCTGTCTCTAGAAGATCATTTGACGGCCGCTCCAGGGGAGCGTTCTACCAGGTTCGCCTGGTACGCCAGTTGCGCCTTTCTGGACCGGGATGCCCTATGCACGGTCACTCACGCACTCGTGACGCCGCGCCTGGATTACTGCAATGCTCTCTACATGGGGCTCCCTTGAAGGGCATCCGGAGGCTGCAGTTAGTCAGAATGCGGCTGCGGGTGATAGATGGAGCCCCCCGTGGCTCCCGTATAACACCCATCCTGCGCAGGCTGCACTGGCTACCTGTGGCTTTCCGGGTGCGCTTCAAGGTGCTGGTGACCACCTTTAAAGCGCTCCATGGCATTGGGCCGGGTTACCTACGGGACCGCCTACTGCTACCGAATATCTCTCACCGACTCGTGCGCTCTCACAGAGAGGGTCTCCTTAGGGTGCCGTCAGCGCGGCAATGTCGTCTGGCGGCGCCCAGGGGAAGGGCCTTCTCTGTGGGGGCCCCCACCCTCTGGAATGAACTACCCCCCGGTCTCCGTCAGCTTTCGGACCTCCGGACCTTCCGCCGCGGGCTTAAAACACATTTATTTAATTGTGCAGGGCTGAGCTAAATTTTAAATTTTAAATTACTGGTTTTTAAATTGGCTTTTATTTTATATTTTTAATTTTAAATTAATAGGCGTTTAGAATAAGTTTTTTAACTGTTTTTATATTTCTTACATTGTATTTATGTGTTTTAAATGCCTGTACACCGCCCTGAGTCCTTCGGGAGATAGGGCGGTATATAAATTTGATAAATAAATAAAATAAATAAATACATACTGTAGTCTACTTCATTGTTGGTCTTATGAGCTTACATGTGAGAAGCAAAGCAAATTATTTCAGCTTTGATACCAAGAGCTGAAGTAAAAAATTCATATATTTCTAGCAATATAAGAGATTCAAATCTGTCATTAAAAACTCTGAATGGTTGGCTCAAAATTGTGTTTTGGTATATTTTCTTTTTTTTTCTCCTAGAAAATACAATACACATTTTTATGCTCCAGTTGATACAACTCAACCTGCTAATGATTTCATCTTTTCTTTGTAGAAGACAGCCCTGAAGTACTAGTTAATGGTAACTTCCTAAAGGATAAAATACAAATGGTCTTCATACTTTTCACACTAATATCACTGATTAATATTCTTCTCCATTTTATTAGCTGAAGCTAGCAACAGGGAACCCCCATTAACAGTTTTCACGCATGGAATAAAGTGCTTTTAGATTATAAAGATTTTTCTATGTCTCTCGAAATGGTACAAAATAATTATAGAATGCCTTTATTTCCTGTATAAAAAGTGTCATTTATGAAAATTGTCTGTCATGCTGAGCTGGTTTTTGTGTTCTTTTGAAAGTAATGGTTTACTTCCACTGGAAGAGTGTAGTAAAATTGTTACAATAGTAAAATGGAGGTACTTTGTTTATAAGCTGAAGAAAACAGAGAACCTTTATTGGTCAAAAAGAATTAACACTTTGTAAAAGGTATATATCAATAATTTCATTGCAAGGTTTTGGGATTTTTCAAGGATATAAAAATGTATAATTTTGGAATGCCTAGATAAGTTTTGAGGCAACATAGAAACATAATGGAACTGGAACAGTTCTAGCAGTCATACAAAAAGATGCAATTACTGGAAAATGCACATAATAAATACCACATGGTAAATAGTCATTGGTCTTCCAGTGGAAATGATCTATATGAATATCCATATGGTCAGGCTCCATCCGTTTCAGAAAAGGTGACTATCTCATCAAAGTTCATAGGATGTATGATTCCAAATAAAGTCTTCCAAAAGTATTTTGTATTATCATCACCAAAAAACTTTACATATATAGCTATAGCAAAGCACTTAGACTTATGTATCACTTCACAGTGCTGCACAGCCTGCTCTCAGCAGTTTACAGAATCAGCATATTGCCCCCAACAATCTGGATCCCCATTTTACCAACCTCGAAAGGATGGAAGACTGAGTCAACCTTGAGCCGGTGAGGTTCAAACCCCTGGCAGTCAGCAGAATTAGCCTCAATACTGTATTCTAAACACTGTGCCATCACGGCTCTTCTTTCAAAAAGAAGCTGGAATACACAAGTACTATCGTTTACGATTCTACATCTTGAGAGGAAGGTTGGGTGTTCCCTAAGGAAGATCTGAAATCTGAGCTGAGCAGTTTAATCCTGAGCCATTAGAACAGCAGTCCTAGGCATAAATAAATTGGGTTTACTTTATGTTGGTTGTTCCAGGGGTGGCATTCAGTCGGTTCGGACGTACCGGATATTAATTTTAATCAGGTTTGCTGAACCGGTTGTTCCAAGCACTGCTGATTCCGCCCACCCTGCCCTTCCCCTCCCAGGAGTCTCCACATGGCCTGTTTTTGATGCCAGCTAAGTGCAGGGTGAACGCTGAGGCTCTGCGAGGGTGAAATATGGGTCTACCAGAAGTCCATAAATGGCCCTGTTTCCAGCCTCCGGTGGGCTTCCAGTGCCCAGGGGAGGCCATTTAGGTCCTCCTGGAGACATCAAGAAAGTCTCTGGAGCCTGGGAAGGGCAAAAAATGGGTCTACCAGAAATACCAGAAGTCCAGAAACGGGCCCATTCCCAGCCTTTGAAGGGCCTCCGGAGCCCAGGGGAAGCCGTTTTCGCCCTCCTAGAGGCTCAAGGAAAGCCTCTAGAGCCTGGGGAGGGCAAAAACACCCCCCCACCATGGTGCAGGAGAGTGAGTAGGCCACGCCCCCATGGCCACGTCAACCCAGCAACCAGGCAGTGAACCAGTTGCTGAAATTTTTCAATCCCACCCCGGGATTGTTCCCTTATGATTATGTGAGAAGACATTCGTAAATAGTAGTCAAAAGTACTAAAACAAGCATTGCTAAACAGAATAATCCGCAAGGTCAAAGTTGAGAAGCAGCTAAAATGGACTTAAAAACATAATTAGAGCAATTTGACTTAGAACTGTTGATTAAAGGAAATCAACACTTCACATAACTTTGGGAAACATGATGGCCTAAAATCCTGCAGTTTGGGGGTTAAAAATATGTGGTACAGAAAAGATGCCTTGAAATTCAGTTGAAGGTTTATTCAGTCAGTATTTCAGCAACATATTCAGAGAGCTGCAGCACTTAGGTGCTTCCTTTCCAATAAAATTATTCTTTCACATATGTAAGTATGGTGGGGTTTAAAAAAGTATCATGGTCTAATCTCTGAGACATTCTAATGCCATTAGTGATAACATCTCACCATCTTGTCTTCTGTCAGCTCCTTTTTCAACTGTCTTCTATTTTTCCAAGCATCAGGGCCTTCTCTAATGACTTATCTTCACATTATCTATATGCCCCAAATAAGGTCTGTTAAGGTTCCGTTTCACCACTGTACGCCTAGTAGGTAATCTGGTTTTGCCTTATCTGAAGCAATGCATAATTTGGCCTTCTTATAGCCCAAGTTTTCTTCAACAATATTCTTCTATAATAGGGTTCAAAGGCATTTTTTTATCCATCTTTTCTAATAATCCAGCTTCATAAGATATATGTTAACAATGGGAAAATATGGCTTTGATGACATGTGCCTTTGTTACCAATATAATGTTTTTGAACCATTTGTTTGAATTTAGCAAGTCTTTCTCATAAATTATGTGCGCATTTTTATTTCAAGGCTATGGTATCTATCTCTGTAAATCTTTGAGTTTAGGAAGCTAAAAGTTTTGTTACTACTTCCTTATTTGCACTGATCTATCATTAATATTGAGCAGCAGATCAATAGTTGCTTCATTTCTTCCACTCTCAATAGGAAATTCTTTAAGTCTTCCCCATTTCCAGACATCAATGGCATATCATCAGCTTGTCTGAGGTAGTTTATATTTCCTTTCAACAATTTTCATTCCAATTTCTATTTTTTCCCTAAGACAGCAATTCTCATGATATATCATACAACTGAGTGAGAAAATACTACCTTAACAGACTTTCAAATGTAGATCTATTTGATTGCGTCACTTCCTATTCTAACTGTTGCTTTCTGGTTGATGTACAATTTCTTTCAATAAGCAAATGAGGGAGTCCACCATAACCATATCTTTAAGGACTTTATTATGGTAAAGAAACTTAAAAGACTCTCTTTAATTGGCAAAAACATATGCTCTTTGGAATTCTCTTGTCTTTTTCATTTCCGTCAGATAGCAGTAATGTGATCTCAAATGCCTCTGTCCCTTCTGACTCCATTCAGCATTTTTTGTGTGCAAAATCATTAGCATTATCTTACTAGCATGTCAGATAAACCTTATGGTTCAGTAGTTTCAGCATTCTTTAGAGGTATTCATTTTGGTACTGGAATATGAATTGCTTTCTATCAGTTTGCTGTTGTTTCTATACCTATTTATAAACAGCATGTAGTACCGTAACTCTGTCACCATGCAAGATTTGAAACCCTTTTTATTAACTCCAGGAAGCACTGATATTAGCAGTATGTTCTAGGATCCCTTTAACTTTACTCCTTAGAGCAGACATATTCCCATATACTGTTCAAGCTGCTCCTATTTTGTATTCATGAATGTCTGAATCTAAACCAGCTTATGGAAATTCTCTCTTAATTAAGTACATAGCAATAGCTTGCAAAATATTCAGTCTCCTGATCCTCCCATAGGACAATTCTCCAGCCACTGTGCCCTCTCAGAAAAGCAATGGTGAATTACTTTTTTCTGTGGACAGATCTTCCTGGATATGCTTCTGGCTTTCATTAAGGGACATGATGAATGCCAGTGCTATCTGTGTTTGCTCTCACTCTTCCCCAGTAGGTTCTTCACTAGCCCTCATCCTGGGGCTCACCTTCCATAGCATGTGAACATTGTCCTCCCTATGAATATCCATTTAGTTTTCTTGGCAGAATCTTTGAGTGAGTTACCTGCCCGGTAGACAATATTGATTATGATTGCACTACTATTCTGAAATGTGTATCTATATGATGTATTTTACACTGATTACAGTTCTTCACAAGAACTGCTAAAAGGAACTATCTTCTTACTCTTCTTCTTTTACAAGAAAAGAACACTTCTAAGCAGGGGTGAAATCCAGCAGGTTCTGACAGGTTCTGGAGAACTGGTAGCGGAAATTTTGAGCAGTTCGGCAAAACTGTAGCGGAAATTTAGAGTAGTTCAGAGAACCGGTAGCAGAAATTTTGAGTAGTTTGGAGAACCGGCAAATACCACCTCTGGCTGACCCCAGAGTGGGGTGGGAATGGGGATTTTGCAATATCCTTTTCCTGCCATGCCCACCAAGTCACGCCCACCAAGCCACACCATGCCCACCAAGCCATGCCCAGAGAACTGGTAGTAAAAAAATTTGGATTTCACCACTGCGTCTAACATATCTATATGTTGATGAGTTAATCTAAGTAAAACATTTTGCTTTTTATCCCAGAATAGAAATGCAATCTGATGCCTGTCACAATCCTTACATGAGACAGATTCTAAAGTACACACCACGCATTTAGCACATCTAACTTAATATTTAGTTTTCTGCTTCTCTCCCATTCTCTGCATTTTCTCCTTCAAAAAGTTTTTGAGAACTTGTAAGCTTGCTCATTATTTGTATCACTTGCTACTCTTAGTAGTTTTTTATCTTGATAAAGACATGTTACAATATATTAGTATTGTATAGATCCTAATAAAAATATTTCACAACTATTTATTTTCCCCCCCCAAAGATCTCAGCCAATTGGGTGAGGAACGTAACCTTGATCCAACAAAGTGATTAACAAATATCTAGGCCAGTCTTTCACTAGACTCTTCATCATAGTGTTTTATGAATTTAATAATGCATAAACGAGAGAAAGTTGCCGTAGAAAACTGTTCGGTAAACTTTAAACCTGTATACATCCAGTGAATTACAACTATCATCCTCAATTAACACCCTTGTGACACCAAGATAGATTCAGCCCTTAGGGAGAATGCCACTTTTTCCATTTCAAGTTCCTATTTTGAATCTTTTTTATTTCATTCAGTTAGTAAATAACATATCAACTTTTTTAGATCGATATCAGTCAATTCCTCTCTCTCTATAATAGATATATAGATATACATATATACTGTATTATCTTTACTAACATGCATTTTGGGCAAGACAGTTTTTTATAAAATAGATAAATTAGTTATTTTTCCCTTTCTTTTCCTCCTCTCCTATGCTACGCTACATCTTCTACCTCCCTCTGTTTCTAACAATGTTGCCCATAATTGACCTTGGAGACTAATTAGTAGGTAACTGTGAAAGAAGGCATGAGCGTAGGAAAAACAAGCTATAGGCAACAAGAGGGGAAAATATGAGTATTGTTTGTGAAGCTTCATATCAAGAATTTCTGGGCTGGCATTTACTGCATACAGTAGATTGCCTGGTTGGCCAGGTACAAGTGAAAGTACATTTATGCAACTCATCTCAAGGTAACAGATTCTAGTTTGCAACAGCATGTTTATAGTTCTATAGCTGCACTTGTGACATGCTGGCCAAAATGTGCCCAAACTGACCACTGTAGTCCTATTGTCCAGGATACTACATGTATCATAGTTATGACTAAGCTGATAACCTAATCTACACTTTCTCTGTATTAATAAAAATGTAATGTGACCAAAGCTATGATGAGTGGCTATATTTACATATAGACCCATCTGGAGATGACAGTAGCATACAGAAGTAGGTAACTTGGAATGTAAAAGGAGGAAATGGTAAAGAGCATAAAATAATGAAGGAAATAAAAAAAAAATAAGTATGTTATGTATTTGTGAAGCTGAAGGAAAACCTGAAGAGGTCAGCTTCAAATAAAGGTGGACTAGTCTTGAAGAGAAAAGTTGATGCAGAAACATGAGCTATGAATGAATGAAGTGTTGAATTTATGTTAAAAAATAGGAAATAGTATCATCTAGTTGTTGTGGGTGTATGTAATAGGAATTCATAGGTTGGTGATAATTTCTTGTGAAATTCCAGTGAATGGTGCTAATGCAAGTGTACCAGAGGTGGTATTCAGCAGATTCTGACCAGTTCTGGAGAACCAGTAGCAGAAATTTTGAGTAGCTCAGCGAACCGATAAATACCACCTCTGACAGGCCCCTCACCCATCTATTCTCTGCCTCCCAAGTCCCAACAGAAAGGGAGGAAATGGAGATTTTACAGTATCCTTTCCCTGCCACGCCCACCAAGCCACACCATGCCCACCAAGCCATGCCCAGAGAACTGGTAGTAAAAAAATTTGGATTTCACCACTGCGTCTAACATATCTATATGTTGATGAGTTAATCTAAGTAAAACATTTTGCTTTTTATCCCAGAATAGAAATGCAATCTGATGCCTGTCACAATCCTTACATGAGACAGATTCTAAAATACACACCACACATTCAGCACATCTAACTTAATATTTAGTTTTCTGCTTCTCTCCCATTCTCTTCATTTTCTCCTTCAAAAAGTTTTTGAGAACTTGTAAGCTTGCTCATTATTTGTATCACTTGCTACTCTTAATAGTTTTTTATCTTGATAAAGACATGTTACAATATATTAGTATTGTATAGATCCTAATAAAAATATTTCACAACTATTTATTTCCCCCCCCAAAGATCTCAGCCAATTGGGTGAGGAAGGTAACCTTGATCCAACAAAGTGATTAACAAATATCTAGGCCAGTCTTTCACTAGACTCTTCATCATAGTGTTTTATGAATTTAATAATGCATAAACGAGAGAAAGTTGCCGTAGAAGACTGTTCGATAAACTTTAAACCTGTATACATCCAGTGAATTACAACTATCATCCTCAATTAACACCCTTGTGACACCAAGATAGATTCAGCCCTTAGGGAGAATGCCACTTTTTCCATTTCAAGTTCCTATTTTGAATCTTTTTTATTTCATTCAGTTAGTAAATAACATATCAACTTTTTTAGATGGATATCAGTCAATTCCTCTCTCTATATAATAGATATATAGATATACATATATAGTGTATTATCTTTACTATCTTGCATTTTGGGCAAGACAGTTTTTTATAAAATAGATAAATTAGTTATTTTTCCCTTTCTTTTCCTCCTCTCCTATGCTACGCTACATCTTCTATCTCCCTCTGTTTCTAACAATGTTGCCCATAATTGACCTTGGAGACTAATTAGTAGGTAACTGTGAAAGAAGGCATGAGCGTAGGAAAAACAAGCTATAGGCAACAAGAAGGGAAAATATGAGTATTGTTTGTGAAGCTTCATATCAAGAATTTCTGGGCTGGCATTTACTGCATACAGTAGACTGCCTGGTTGGCCAGGTACAAGTAAAAGTACATTTATGCAACTCATCTCAAGGTAACAGATTCTAGTTTGCAACAGCATGTTTATAGTTCTATAGCTGCACTTGTGACATGCTGGCCAAAATGTGCCCAAACTGACCACTGTAGACCTATTGTCCAGGATTCTACATGTATCATAGTTATGACTAAGCTAATAACCTAATCTACACTTTCTCTGTATTAATAAAAATGTAATGTGACCAAAGCTATGATGAGTGGCTATATTTACATATAGACCCATCTGGAGATGACAGTAGCATACAGAAGTAGGTAACTTGGAATGTAAAAGGAGGAAATGGTAAAGAGCATAAAATAATGAAGGAAATAAAAAAAATAAATAAGTATGTTATGTATTTGTGAAGCTGAAGGAAAACCTGAAAAGGTAAGCTTCCAATAAAGGTGGACTAGTCTTGAAGAGAAAAGTTGATGCAGAAACATGAGCTATGAATGAATGAAGTGTTGAATTTATGTTAAAAAATAGGAAATAGTATCATCTAGTTTGTTGTGGGTGTATGTAATAGGAATTCATAGGTTGGTGATAATTTCTTGTGAAATTCCAGTGAATGGTGCTAATGCAAGTGTACCAGAGGTGGTATTCAGCGGATTCTGACCAGTTCCGGAGAACCAGTAGCAGAAATTTTGAGTAGTTCAGCGAACCGATAAATACCACTTCTGACTGGCCCCGCACCCATCTATTCTCTGCCTCCCAAGTCCCAACGGAAAGGGAGGAAATGGAGATTTTACAGTATCCTTTCCCTGCCACGCCCACCAAGCCATGCCCACAGAACCAGAAGTAAAAAATTTGAACCCCACCGCTGAAGTGTACCAGAACTGAGTTCTGTAAAAAATTGTGCACCATTCTGAATAATCATCATCTGAATTAAAAGTATTCAGTTAAACAATATGAAAGAATGGGTAATAATAAGATGAGACATTACAGAAATGTTTGGGGTAATTTCAAAATGTAAGAATGAATGAAAATTGTGAGCAGTGACCATCTGGTTAGAAAAAGGTCTCTTCTGAATACACATCTGAAGCATTGGGCTATTCATATGTATAATGAAAAAGGAATTTAATTGAAAACATAGCTGATTTAATTGTTTATGGTAAAAGACTGAGAAAATTAGTGAAACCTACAAAGGTCATGGGAAGTGTTGAATGTGGAATGAATCATTATTTGATACTGTCAAGAGAGAACTATTAGGAAAAAATGAAACGGGAAAAAGTAAGAGAAATGAAAATACACTTATTACTGTAAAAAATAGCATGGATCTTACATGAGAAAGTATTATGAGTCTCTGAACAAAACGAATGAAAATTGGATGTAAAAAAAGAATACACTTTGAACATGATGCATATAATTATATTGGCGAATATTCAGGAATGAAATGCTTGCTGGAATGATGAAGTTGAAAGAGGTTATGGATGAGGAGGATGGATGCAAATAACAGAGTATTTAGGTAATTTGGGGGAATAGAGAATTCTGGGAATTCAATTCCACCCATCTTAAAGTTGTCAAGTTTGCAAAAGTGCTGCAAAACAACGACAGAAAGATGTGATAACAAACACACAAAGAGAAAAGTATAGTTGTAAAGAATGTTTAAGAGAGCAAGAAACTGGAAACAATAAAAGAAGCAGAGAAAATGCAGAGTGATTTTGATCAGGGGTAAAATGCTACCGGATAGGACTGGATCGGGCGAGTAGGTAGCAGAGATTGGTTCTGGTTTGCCGATCTGGTAGCAATCGCTGGCTAGCCATGCCCCCGAACCAGTCCATGGCCCGCAGTCCAGCCTACACAAGCTGGACACTGGGACACCAGGAAGGCCGCTCGCCACCTGCTCGCCCTTAGGTCAGGGGCCAGGGGCCATTCCCCGAGGCCCCGGAGCTGCCGCCTGCCCCAACCAGGTCAGGGAATGCACCATTCCCCAACTCCGGCCTTTCCCCGGAGCCGCCGCCCACTCTTCCTTCGCCCACTTGCTGCCCGCTCGTCGCCTGTTCACCCTTCACCTTTGGTCAAGGCCCAGGGATACCTCATTCCCCTGAGACCCCGGAGCCACCCCTGCTCGCTGCCTACCTCAACCGGGTCAGGAAATGCACCATTCCCCAACACCAGCCTTGTCCCGGAGCTGCTGCCCACTCTTCCTTTGCCACGCAGTGTATACTTACTTTCTTCCAGTGGCTGGCTGCCAAGAAAGGCAAGCGTCCAAAAGTTACTGGAGTCCCTCTCCTTGAATATGCCACCGCCATTGCTGCTTGTTCCATGTGCAAGCGCACACCATTTATTTCATTTATTTATCAGCGGCAGGTTGGGTGTGTGCTTGCACAGCCGGCACATAGAACAAGGCGGCATATTCAAGGAGAGCAACTCCGGTAACTTTTGGACGCTTGCCTTTCCTGGCAGCCAGCCGCTGGAGGAAAGTAAGTATATGCTGCATGGCGAAGGAAGAGCAGGCGGCGGCTCTGGGACAAGGCTGGTGTCGGGGAACGGTTGAGGAGGCGGCGAGCAGGGGGCGACTCCGGGGCCTCAGGGAATGGGGCATCCCTGGGCCTTCACCCCTGACCAAAGGCGAAGGGCCAGCCGACAGCGAGCGGGCGGTGAGTGGGCGGCAGCTCTGGAGAAAGGCCGGAGTTGTGGAATGGTGCATTCCCCGACCCCGTTGAGGCAGGTGGCGGCTCCAGGGCCTTGGGGAATGGTGCATCCCTGGACCCCGGACCCCGACCCAAGGTGAAGGGAGAACAGGTGGCGAATGGGTGGCAAGCAGGCAGAGAGGCTGCAGCTGCAGGCATCTCGCAAAAAGGGAAAAGGCAGAATAGAAATTAATTTTTTTCCCCTACTGGGTTCTGTGGGCGTGGCTTGGGGGGGTTGTGACTGAGTGGGCATGGCTGTGAGTGACATTGAGTTGGCCACGCCCACTCAGTCACAAGACAAACCCACCCACCAAGCCACACCCACAGAACATGTAGCAAAAAATTTTAGATTTCACCCCTGATTTTAATGGAAATAAAACTGGTTTTGGAAATGGGGAAAGGTAGCTAAATAAAGACCCTACAGCAAAGTGAATGAAATTAAACACAAACTTGAGTAATTGATTCCAGATGAAAAGGAATATTTGAGAGATCTGTATAGGAATGATAGTGGTATGTAAAGAATAGAAATGAAATCTTAGTGTCCAAGAAAGATTGAAAGTAATAAATGCTGTGAACATATTGAAAAATGGTAGGGATGCAAAGTGTGATTTGATGGATGTGGTTTGTTTGTATAGCAGTGATTTCACTTGTTTAAGACTTCTTTCATGACTACATCTACATCTGATTACTGAAAGAACAATATTTTTGCTCCTTTATACAAAATGAATGAATGGAAAAACAAAAAGGGGAATCAGTTTGTTAAGTGTGCTTGGGAAGGTGTTCTGCAGAATTCTGACTGAAAGTGTTATGAGAAGTGACAATCAACAAAATGTGGGAAGTGTTGACTAATTTTATTCCAGGCAAGACACAACAAGGTAAGAAACTGCATCACTGTTTTGGTTTGGTGGCAGTAGTGCCTCAGATAGAAAGTCTGTACAAAGAGTGGTAAGGACAGCCAAGAAGATTATAGGAAGCTCACTTACTCAGCTTAGAGATCAAAGCATTGTTAGAGACCCCCATGCACCCACTTTACGGTCTGTTTCTGTTGCTCCCCCTCTGAGGAGGTTTTGAAGTATTTCTGGCAAGACTATGTGATTCTGCAACAGCTTTGTTTCCTATGCCATCCATTTGGTAAACTCACAAGATTCATTTTTCTTGCCATGTGCATGTATACATCTGGACTAGACTGTGTTGTTTCTCTGTGTCATATGATATAAGTGGGTATATGCATAATTTTGTATTTATTTGTTTATTTGTTTGTTTGGTTTGTCATGTTTATGTAATCTATATTGGAGGTGGTGACTGGTGACTCTTTGAGAGCTGTATGCAAGACATTTCATTTTAATGTATGCAGATTAATGTATAGTGATAATAAAGTTAGTCTAAGTCTTAGATCTGCAGATCAGATATTTACTTTTAGAGCAGGTCACTGAGGCATATTTGAAGGTAAGAAACAACATTTAAAGAAAGCGCATGAGGAAGTGAATATTCTTTGGAAACACAGTGTCTTGCAGGAATATGAAATTGATGACTAGTTATCAAATGGCATTAATATTATAAAAGTAGCATATGATAGAAGTAAAACTCACAGAAAAATACAGTATATAGAATACTTAATAGAATAGAATTTTTTTTTATTGGCCAAGTATGATTGGACACACAAGGAAGTTGTCTTGGTGCATATGCTCTCAGTGTACATAAAAGAAAAGATACCTTCATCAAGGTACAACATCTACAACACAATTGATGGTCAGTATATCAATATAAATCATAAGGATTGCCACCAACAAGTTACAGTCATACAGTCATAAGTGGAAAGAGATTGGTGATGGAAACTATGAGACGATTAATAGTAGTGCAGATTCAGTAAATAGTCTGACAGTGTTGATGGAATTATTTGTTTAGCAGAGTGATGGCCTTCGGGAAAAAACTGTTCTTGTGTCTAGTTGTTCTAGTGTGCAGTGCTCTATAGCGTCGTTTTGAGGGTAGGAGTTGAAACAGTTTATGTCCTGGATGTGAAGGATCTGTAAATATTTTCACGGCCCTCTTCTTGATTCGTGCAGTATACAGGTCCTCAGTGGAAGGCAGGTTGGTAGCAATTATTTTTTCTGCAGTTCTAATTATCCTCTGAAGTCTGTGTTTTTCTTGTTGGGTTGCAGAACCGAACCAGACAGTTATGGAGGTGCAAATGACAGACTCAATAATTCCTCTGTAGAACTGAATCAGCAGCTCCTTGGGCAGTTTGAGCTTACTGAGTTGGCGCAGAAAGAACATTCTTTGTTGTCCTTTTTTAATGATATTTTTGATGTTGGCTGTCCATTTTAGATCTTGCGATATGATAGAACCTAGAAATGGAAATAGAAATAGAACCTAGAAATGGAAATAGACCTAGAAATGGAAACTCACTTATTCATCTGCGCTGGACTGGGTTAGTTTTTAAATCTATGGGTTTTTAATGGGTTTTTATTCTAAATTTTTAATCTTAGCCAATTTAATAAGTTTTTTAATTGTGTTTTAATCGTATTTATAGTGTATTGTGTATTTTTTATCTGGCTGTGAACCGCCCTGAGTCCTTCGGGAAAAGGGCGGTATAAAAATTTAAATAATAATAATAATAATAATAAAAAATAGAACCTAGAAATGGAATAGAACCTAGAAATAGGAATAGGAAATAGAACCTAGAAATGGAAATAGACACATTCTGAATCCATTCTGCTCTGAGACAAAGGGGGTACCTTTCACTCTTTCATGGTGAGCAAAATGTAATTAAACATTTTACAATGATTCACCAAATTCCTCTACCTTACTATGTACTATACAAGTGATGACGAACCTTTTCAGCACCAAGTGCCAAAAAGGTTGCACGGAAACATTGTGCATGCACGCGCTCGTTGAGGCCGCACTCTGGAAAAGCTGAACTTCAGGGTTCTGGCACGCATACGCATCCAACAATCAGCTGGCCAGTGCGCATGCACACACTGGTTTTCAGCACTGCGGCGTTCCTGAAGAACAGCTGATCGTCATGTGTGCATGTGCCCCAGAAACCCAGAAGACAAACAGGCAAGGCCATGCATGCCGGGTGACATGGCTTCACGTGTCACTTTGGGCACCCATGCCATAGGTTCACCATCACGGTACTATATCAAAGCAACAGCAAAACAGATGGAATCCATATGAATCGCATTAACTCTCCTTTCCAAGCTATTGAACCTATTAAAGGTGAGAATTCAGATGTATAAAGCATAGAGAAATTTATATTTATACGAAACACATCAATTAGGATATTACTTCAATAATGTGCACATTATGGCTGCTTTTGCAAAAAAGACTGGCAGTAAAAAATAATGATCGGTTAATTGTAGAAAAGTATATGATTATAATATTTTTGAGCTAATGAAGGAATACAGAATGACAGAAAACAATAGCATTTGACTACGAAGCACCTGCATTAATGAATGGGACTAAGACAAAAAGTCATGTGAGGAAAAGTAGATGAATCTGTCAACAGATGAAATACAATCCACTCAAAGCTTCTTTCAGGTCATGGCAACTTCCTTAGGCTCCAATTCAATAAATTAGCATACCATAACAAATACAATCTGTAATCCTTTACTAAGTGACTGTCAAGTACAGAAAGTAGACAGGGCAAGCATATCCATCAAGACATCACTTTGGCATGCCAAGTTACAGATACTAGCCCAAAGCAAGTCATTAAAAAGAGAAAGGACAAAAGATTGAGAACTAAGAGACATCTAAAGACGAAGAGAATTAACAAAACAACATGTGTATGGAAAAGCCAAAACCAATGTTAACTAGTTTTATTAATGCAAAAGTCACTTCAGGAGCTGCCTTTTCTTTAGCAACCAATCTGAATTATAGATTGGGTTTTAAAAAGCTTATTTATTGTCTATACAATGATGGGTTTAGCAGCTAAAAGTGAGAGCCTTTTGAATATTGGACTAATTTCTAGCATAGTTCCAGTGGTATTACCACAGGCCTTATCTGTTGTGTACTAAAGATGTATTTGCATAAATAACAATTGCATTCTTTTGAACCAGGTTTTTAGAATAAGGCCTCTTGAAATTACATTCCAGGAAAGTTAGTGTTTTTCAAAGACTAAAAAGTATTTAATAAGCTTCAAGGGCATTGAAGATCTTTTCTTTTTTTCAGCATATCTAGATCCAAATTTTCTGCCCTATTGTTTCTTTTCATTATAGCCAATATAATATAGTTATTACATACTTACGCTCATATATATGCTTATATATTATATAGCTATTTCATTTCATGTTAATGCCTATATATACTGATATGACAAAATAAAAATAAAAAAAAAATTGAATCTGCCCTCAGTCATGGAAGTGCAATGGGAGATTTTGCGCCTGCCTCTTACCCCACTACTCTCTCTGTCTTCTCCCCACCCCCATGTTTTTGGGGGTGGGGAGAAGTTTTTAGGGGGGAAAGTTTTTATTGGGGGGAAATATTCTCTATACATGTCATCTTGCTCCTAAGGGATAGGCAGGATATAAATCTAATAAATGTGGTTATGATCTTCCCATAAAGTTATTTATTAGATTTTGACTAAATATCAAAGCAGTCTGATTATTGTGCCTGTTTGAAGAATTTTGTTAACAAGACTCATTCCCAAGACTAATAAAATCATACATAAGCTCATATAAAATATCCCATTAAGATGTTTGATAAGACTATGCAATACTCTGGGTTTGATTTAGAAGA
Organism: Ahaetulla prasina; assembly: GCF_028640845.1. Lineage (NCBI taxonomy): Eukaryota > Metazoa > Chordata > Lepidosauria > Squamata > Colubridae > Ahaetulla > Ahaetulla prasina. The sequence continues at coordinate 251,335,515 of NC_080540.1, read as the reverse complement.
GGTGCTTTAATTTGTTTCCTTACAAACACACCTTATTAAGCATTCTGCCAATTTTTTTAAAAAAATTAAGCATTTTTCTTTTATAATCCAGAAAGAATGTTGACTCTTGTGGCTCTTGTGTCCATAAAGGTGCTTTGGAGCTGTGAGTTTGATGGTGATCAAGAATGAAATGGACAATGATCAACACAGTGATCAACACAGTTCACATGAGAAAGGTCAATGAACTGTTTAAATACAACTGGCAGATCACTCAAGGTGAAATTGCACTCAAGCTTTGTATTTCACAGGAATATGTGGGTCTGTGTAGTAAAACACAGATAAAATTGCTGAAAGTGTGCAAAAAAAGGTTAAGAAAGTAAATGATACCTCAGCCCTGAGAAAGGCAGCAATGTGAGAAAGAGCCTCAAAATAAACATGCTTCATTATGTATAGTGTAGGAGAAAACAGGAATTCTTTTTTGTCACAACATTATATACAAGCACATATAATGAAAGAAAAACAATAGGACAGGAACGGTTGCACTTATGCACGCCCCTTATAGTCCTTTTAGGAATGGAGTGAGGTCAATGGTAGACAGTTTTTGGTTAAAAATTTTGGGAGTTTGAAAAGAGACCACAGAGTCAGGTAGTGTGTTTCAAGTGTTGACAACTCTGTTACAAAAGTCATATTTTCTGCAATCAAGACTGAAGCGGTTAACATTAAGTTTGAATCTATTGTTTGCTCTTCTGTTATTGCGATTGAAGCTGAAGTAGTCTTTAATAGGAAGGACTTTGCAATACATGATTTTGTGTGTTAAGCACAGGTCATGTCGGAGTCGGCAGAGTTCTAAGTTTTCTAATCCCAGGATTTCAAGTCTGGTGGTATAAGGTATTTTGTTGTTTATAGAGGAGCGAAGAACTCTTCTTGTAAAATATTTCTGGACTCGTTCAATTGTATTAATAACAGAGATATGGTATAGGTTCTAGACAGGTGAGTTGTATTCAAGAATGGGTCTTGCAAATGTTTTGTATGCTCTGGTTAGCAGTGTAGTGTTTTTGGAAAAGAAACTACGCAAAATTAGGTTAGAACTCTTAGAGCCTTTTTTACTATGTAGTTGCAATGGGCTTTGGCACTTAGATCATTTGATATGAAAACTCCAAGGTCTTTTACAGGGTGGGGGTCATCTGTAAGGTAATCTCCATCAAGCTTGTACTTAGTGTTTGGGTTCGTTTTTCCAATATGTAAGACTGAGCATTTGCTAGTTGAGATTTGGAGTTGCCAAGTTTTAGATCAATCAGATACAAAGTCAAGGTCTTTTTGAGGGGTAGTAGTATTGCTGGTGGTGTTAAATAGTTTGACATTGTCAGCAAAGAGAACACAATAACTTGAGATATGGTCACAGAGATCATTTATGTATAGTATGAAGAGTGTTGGTCCAAAAATGCTGTCTTGGGGAACGCCACTTTTGACAGGAACAGGGTTTGATAGGGTGTTGCCAATTTTGACCATTTGTTGTCTGTTTGACAGGAAGGCATTTATCCAATTGTGAAGAGGTCCTGAAATACCGTAGGATTTTAGTATTAGGAGAAGTTTATCATGTACTACTGAGTCAAAAGCTTTGCAGAAGTCTATGTAGATTGCATCTATTGCTTTGCCTTGATCAAGATTAGTAGTCCATATGTTTTTGCATATTTGTAAGTTACATGATAATTTTTTTCTGAAACCAAATTGTTTATTAGAGAGTAGATTGTTTGTTTCAAGATGGAAGGTAATGGATTGGTTGATGATAGATTCCATTACTTTACAGGTGACGCAGCATAGAGAGATTGGTCTGTAGTTTTCAACTAAGCTGGGATCTCCTTTTTTGAAGATAGGGATGACTGTGGCTAGAGACCAAAGTTTGGGAAGGGAACCAGTCGTGAAAGCTTTATCAAAGATTACGCTTAGGGTTCTGCTATATTAGTGGAGAGTTTTTTTTTAAAGTATGCACATAGTCCACCAGGCCCAATAGATAAAGATGGTTTCAGTTTGCAAAAAGCTTTTTCAACATTATCTTCTGTGAAATCTATATGTGTTAAGTCATTGTAATCATTATTGGTATGATTGGGGAATGTTGGATATGTGCCATCATTGTTAACGAAGACTGAGCCAAAGAATGTGTTAAAGAGGTTTGCTTTAACTGTTTCATTGTTACATTCTTTGCCGTTAGATTCTTTTAGTTGTGGGATGGATCTTGTTTCTTTAAGTTTATTGTTCACAAAATTATAAAAAGCACGATTGGAATTTGTACGCAGAAGGTCTTCTTCTTGCTTTGTGTGGTAAATGGTGCATTCAGTTTTTATTTGGTTGCAAATATTTCTGTAGCGGTTTTTGAACTTTGCTACATGGCCCTTTTTTTTTTTTGGATTTTTTTTTGGATTGAAGTTTTTTTATTGATATGGGTAATTTGTTTTTTTTTATTATTTTGGTGGTGATTTGTGGTACATATAGTTTGATGATTCTATTGATTTCAAGTAGGAAAACTCTGTAGTGGTCTTCAGCAGTGATACAGGTTGAGAATAGATTTTGCCAGTCAAGAGGTGAGAGGTCGTTGTTTATAAAGTCATAGTTGGCTTTTTTGAAATTGTAGTTAGGAATACTATTATTATGACGATTTATGTGAGGGCGTATATTGAGACAAAAGTCTATCATGCAGTAGTCACTGTTGGAAAAGGGTTCTTTTATTTGTAGTCCATCAATTGAGTTTATGTTATTGCAAAAGATGAGGTCAAGGCAGTTGTTGAGTCTTGTATTGTTAGTTACTAGTTGTTCAAGATCTAGGTCTGTAAAGGCATTGTATAGAGTAGTATAGATTGGTTCAGTTGTACATTCATTTGTTATCCAGTTAATAAAAGGTAAATTTAGGTCACCCAGGAAGATGAGTGGATATGGGCAAGAGGTAGCCCATGTTAGCAGTGTGGTTAACATATTTGCGTGAGTGAATTTCTTTCCTCAGCTATTTGCAAAGCTTCCTCAGACAGCCATTTTGCTTTCTTGCATGCATTTCTTTTTCTTTGGGATGGTTTTAGTTGCTACCTCTTGTACAATGTTGGGAACCTCCATCCTTAGTTCTTCAGGCACACTGTCTATTTATTTATTTATTTATTTATTTATTTATTTATTAATCATATTTATATACCGCCCTATCTCCCGAAGGACTCAAGGCGGTTTACAGGCACTTAAAAAACACATAAACACATAAATACAATATAAAAACTGTAATGTATTACTGTAAGTTTTGGCGGGAGTTTTAGGCGGGAAATATCTCGTTTCTGATTGGATGCAGCCTCAGGCTGAAGTGTATATAAGGAGAGGTTTTTCTCCAGAGTTTTGCTGGGTCACACTATATTAAAGAGCTGTTGTCACTAACCTGGTCTCCTGCCTCGTCAATACCCAAACTTAACATTGGCGACGAAGGTGGGATATTGAGGCAGAGCACCAGAACAGAGCTGAACTCACTACGAGAATCAAACCCAGCAAGGTGACGGCGAATGCAGCGATGACCGGCTACACGCCACCCACTCCGTTTGACCCTGCCCAGGAGACATGGGGAATATATATGACCCGTTTCGAAAGTTTCCTGGAGGCAAACGAGTTACAGGGAGTCTCCGACAACCGCAAACGGGCTTACTTCATAAGCCACTGTGGGTCAGCAGTCATCGCCGCCGCAGAAGCCCTAGCGGAGCCAACACCGCTACACTCGATCGTGGCAGACCCTTCAGACCCTCCTGAAGAATCACTACGCACCAGCCCCGTCCAAATACGTTCGACGGTACGAGTTTGGGGAGCGCAGGCAACAAGAAGGCGAGTCTATCAGCGACTACATGGCAGCCCTGAGACAAGCCTCCAAGCATTGCGAGTACCGCGATCTGGACGAAGAGCTGCTGGAACAACTTATACGGGGGTCAGAGACATCCGTTTGAGGAGACGGTTGCTAGCCAAGAGCAACCTGACATTGGCAAACGCCTGGACGAAGCCAGAGCCCATGAGATGTCCAACCATGCAGCAGACACCTTACAAAGCGACTCACGCCGATGGCGGGCGCAAAGCGAGCACAGTCCACCACGAAGAAACCTATCGTGAGTCAACCAGCGAAGAGGAGGAAGAAGTCCACTACACCGGAAAATCGACAAGGGAAGACCCGGAGGAATGCGGAAGTTGCGGGCGACATCAGCGCCAAAGATGTAAGTTCAGGGACGCCATTTGCGGCGGTGTGAAAGGAAGGGCACCTGGCTCAAGTCTGCCGAGCACCCCAACCTTCCGCCGAAAATTCAAATCGGCCAATCAGAGCGGCTCTGAGTCAGAGATGCAAACCCCACATTCCGCCGAAATTTCAAACCAGCCAATCAGAGCGCGAGATCGGCGAGGCGACCAGCGATTGGCCAGGAAAGAAAGAGCGCGTCAAACCGAATGACTGTTACCATAGACCACGCAGCTACCCGCATCAAGAAAAGATCTTCACAAACCCGACAATTGAAGGCGTACCGTGCCGACTGGAAGTAGACACAGGATCAGCTATCACAATCATGTCCTGGGACACTTTTGTGAAAGCCTTGCCGACATCGCAAAGCGCAAGCTACAGAAACAACGGCTCCGGTGCAGGATTACCAGGGCAACCGCATCCCTGTTCGAGGGACAACGACCGTCGAGGTCAAATGCGGGACATACGAAAAGACCCTGCCCATCACGTTAGTCGAGGAACCTTGCCAAGCTTGCTGGGGCTAGACTGGTTCCGGCGTTGGGAATGGGGTGACTGGCGCCCACCGAGCGGATGCAACCTGCAAAACGCCCTACTGGAGGAATTCGCAGACGTATTCGAGGACCGTTTAGGCAAGTACAAGGGACCCCTATCTCCTTCAATTTAGACCCCAAATAGCTCCCATTAGGTTAAAGGCAAGGAGGGTTCCTTTGCACTCAAACCTAAAATCGACAAAGAGTTAGATAAATTAGTCAGCCAGGGATACTAGTGCCAGTTGACCATGCCAAATGGGAGACGCCAATCGTCACCCTATAAAACCAGATGGGTCCATAAGAATTTGCGCTGATTACAAGGCTACCTTGAACAAAGCATTGCAAAAGAGCGCCTACCCAGTTCCAGTAGTGCAACACTTATTGCACTCACTAGGGCACGGACAAGTTTTCGCCAAATTAGACTTGGCACAAGCGTACCAACAGCTACCCGTAGATGCTAGCACAGCTGAGGGCCAGACCATTGTAACGCACCGGGTGCCTTTAAGTGCACCCGTTACAGTTCGGGTGAGCGTGGCCCCGGGGCTATTCCAAAATTTGATGGAGCGGCTCCTACAAGGGTTACGGGGAGTCGTACCCTATTTCGATGATGTGTTGGTATCAGGGGAAGATTTAAGAGAACTGGGGAAGCGATTAAGGAAAGTTTTGGCCATTTTTAGGTCGGCAGGATTAAAAGTCAAAGCAAGCAAGTGTCAGATAGGGGTCGAATCTGTTGAATTTTGGGCTATAGAATAGACAAAAAGGGATTCACCCCACTGAGAGCAAAGTCAAGGCGATAAAGAGAGCCCCAGCACCCAAAAACAAGACAGAACTCCAGGCTTTCCTGGGTCTGGTAAACTTTACGCCGTATTTTTTAAAAGACAAGGCAACCGTTGCTGAACCGCTGCATAAATTGCTTGGAAAAACACTGTTTGGTCGTGGGGAAGTCAGAGAATAGGCATTTGAGGCAGTAAAAGTTTGCTATCAAGCGATAGCCTGTTAATACAATACAACAACAGACTGCCGTTAGTATTGGTTTGTGATGCGTCCCCTATGGAGTAGGAGCGTACTTAGCCACAGACTCCCAAACGGCACTGAAGCCCCTATAGCGTTCTATTCACGAACGATGTCCCCGGCTGAAAGGAATTACAGCCAGCTAGATAGGAGGCTCTAATAGTGTCAGGGGTGAAAAATTTCACGAATACGTTTTGTGAGATTTGAAATTGTTACTGATCACAGACCGCTATTGGGGTTACTGGCTGGCGACCGCCCAACGCCAGTAGCACTCTCACCTAGACTGACCAGATGGACTATTTTTTGACCGCATACTCCTACAAGCTGCAGCATCGGCCTGGAAAGGAGCTGGGGCATGCGGACGATTGAGCAGATGCCCATTGCCAGGGAAATCGAGGACCCCACCCCGGCACCTGCTCTACTAATTGACTCTTGGACTCGGGCCAGTCACATCGCAGGAAGTGGCTCGGCCTCCTACCGGGACGTTGTTTTAAGTGCCGACGTTCAAGGAATTTGTAAAGAAAAAGGGAATTGTCTGTGCAAGGGGTGCCTGCTCTGGGGGATAGGGTGGTAGTTCCAGAGAAGCTGAGAAAAAGTTCTGGAACTCCTGCATGAGGGTCACCCAGGAATTGTAGGATGAAGGGTTTGGCTAGGAGCTATGTCTGGTGGCCCCTAATGGACAGGGAAATCAGTGACAGGGTTGGCGATGCCAAGTATGTCAGGAATCCAGACCACTACCACCCACGGCCCCAGTGTTGGAGTGGAGAAACCCCAAGGCCCTTGGTCCCGCATACATTGATTTTGCCGCCCTTCCACGGCCAAACATTTCTAATTGTGGTGGATGCATTCTCCAAATGGCTGGAGATCATCCTAATGAAATCCACAACCGCTGGAGCTGTCATCTCAGCACTAAAACACCTTTTCGCCACGCACGGGCTACCGGACACCCTCGTGTCCGATAACGCCCACAGTTCACCGCAGCATTATTTGAAGGGTACCTGGCTGAAGAGGGCATCCGACATGCCCTCTCAGCGCCGTTCCACCCTGCGTCGAACGGCCTTGCTGAACGCTTTGTCCGAGTGCGAAAGAAGCGCTATCACGGCGCCCCGCGATTGGCAGGCACAAATCGACGATTCTAACCGTCAACACAGGACCCCTGTGTGGCCACCGCCGCAGCCCAGCCGAGCTATTAATGGGCGGAAGCTACGGTGCCCGCTAGACCGCTACACCGAACTACGACAGGACGGGTTCAAAACAAAACCAGATAGAATCCGAGAGTTAAACATAGGAGACTCGGTGTGGGCACATAATTACAGCGACGGCCCTAACTGGAAGAGGGGATAGTCATAGACAAACGGGCCCCAAATCTTATCTAGTGGAACTAGACGATGGCAGAATCTGGAGGCGCCACATAGATCAATTAAGAAACAGATTGAGCGATAAGGCAGAATTAGGCGAGAACAGCCCTGACTATGATTTAATTAACCCCACAGCTGACCGCGCCAAGAACAAACAGAAAGCGAAGCAAAGAACCAAACAGAGACTTATCTGAGTCAGGCGAGGTCCAGCGACACCCTCCGGTCCCTCTAGAGGACAGCAGGTCCGAGCCCGCGAATAATCCAGGGCCGCATGGCCGGGAGGAGGAGCTCAGCGGAACGAAAAGTCCCTCCGCCAAGCTCGACTCAACTCCAGAAAGTGAACTGCGCAGGTCCGGGAGAGTCAGGAGACGCCCACGCACCTGCAGGACTACGAGAGAAGTAATATGCAAATATTGGCAAAGTGCCTTCTGGGAGGGAAGGAGTGTAATGTATTACTGTAAGTTTTGGCGGAGTTTTAGGCGGAAATATCTCGCTCTGATTGGATGCAGCCTCAGGCTGAAGTGTATATAAGGAGAGGTTTTTCTCCAGAGTTTTGCTGGGTCACACTATATTAAAGAGCTGTTGTCACTAACCTGGTCTCCTGCCTCGTCAATACCCAAACTTAACAAAAACAATTAAAAAACTTATTCTATAAGCCCGTTATTAAAATATAAAACAAAAACCCAATTAAAACCCATAAATTTAAAATCTAGCCCAGTCCTGCACAATTAAATAGGTATGTTTTAAGCCCGGAAGGTCCAAGGTCCGAAAGCTGACGAAGTCCGGGGTAGTTCGTCCAGAGGGTGGAGCCCCACAGAGAAGGCCCTTCCTGGGCGCCGCCAGGCGACATTGCCTCGCTGACGGCACCCTGAGGAGACCCTCTGTGGGAGCGCACGGGCCGGTGAGAGGTATTCGGTAGCAGTAGGCGGTCCCGTAAATAACCCGGCCCAATGCCATGGAGCGCTTTAAAGGTGGTCACCAAAACCTTGAAGCGCACCCGGAAGGCCACAGGTAGCCAGTGCAGTCTGCGCAGGATGGGTGTCATACGGGAGCCACGGGGGGCTCCATCTATCACCCGCAGCCGCATTCTGACTAACTGCAGCCTCCGGATGCCCTTCAAGGGAGCCCCATGTAGAGAGCATTGCAGTAATCCAGGCGAGACGTCACGAGGCGTGAGTGACCGTGCATAGGGCATCCCGGTCCAGAAAGGCGCAACTGGCGTACCAGGCGAACCTGGTAGAACGCTCTCCTGGAGACGGCCGTCAAATGATCTTCTAGAGACAGCCGTCATCCAGGAGGACGCCTAAGTTGCGAACCCTCTCCATCGGGGCCACTGACTCGCCACCGATGGTCAGCCGCGATTTAGCTGACTGTACCGGGATGCCGCATCCACAGCCACTCTGTCTTGGCGGGATTGAGCTTGAGCCTGTTTCTCCCCATCCAGACCCGCACGGCCTCCAGACACCGGGACAGCACTGATAGTTGGGGTGGTCCGTGTAGAAAAGTACAGCTGGGTGTCATCCGCATACAGCTGGTACTTCACACCGAAACCACTGATGATCTCACCCAGCGTTTCATGTAGATGTTAAACAGTAGGGGCGAGAGATCGACCCCGCGGCACCCCACAAGTGAGGCGCCTGGGCCGACCTCTGCCCCCCTGTCAACACCGACTGCGGCCGGTCGGAGAGATAGGAGGAGAACCACCGATAAACGGTGCCTCCCACTCCCAATCCCTCCAACCGGCGCAGCAGGATACCATGGTCGATGGTATCGAAAGCCGCTGAGAGGTCTAATAGGACCAGGGCAGTGGAACAACCCTATCCCTGGCCCTCCAGAGATCATCCAACAACGCGACCAAAGGCGTCTCCGTGCTGTAACCGGGCCGGAAACCGGACTGAACGGGTCTAGATAGACAGTTTCATCCAGGTGTAAGGAAACTGATATGCCACCATACTCTCTACAACCTTCGCCGCGAAGCGAAGGTTGGAGACCGGACGATAATTACCTAAAACAGCCGGGTCCAGGGAAGGCTTCTTAAGGAGGGGCCTCACCACCGCCTCTTTCAAGGCGGCCGGGAAGACGCCCTCCACCAAAGAAGCGATCGAATCGCCTGAGCCAGCCTCGTGTCACCTCCCGAGTGGCCAGCACCAGCCAGGAGGGCACGGGTCCAGTAAACACGTGGTGGCATTCAGCCTACCCAACAACCTGTCCATGTCCTCGGAGCCACAGGGTCAAACTCATCCCAAACAATATCGCCAAGACCACCCTCGAGCATCTCACCCGTCACCGCAATCTTGGTCCAGACCATCCCGAAGTTGAACGATTTTATCGATAGATAACCGTTAAACTCCTCAGCACGTCCTGCACGGGTCATCCCGCCCCTGGTGTAGGAGGGAGCGAGTCACCCGAACAGGGCGGCTGGGCGGTTATCTGCCGATGCAATGAGGGAGGAGGCGAGCTACGCCTCGCTTCCTCAATGCCACTAGGTAAGTCCTAGTATAGGACTTCACTAGTGTCCGATCAGCTCCGAACGGCTAGACCTCCAGGAACTCTCTAGGCGTCTTCTCCGCGCTCATCCTCTCAGCTCCTCGGAGAACCAAGGAGCCGGTTGGGACCTGCGCCGGGTCAGAGGTCCGCAAAGGCACGACACGGTCTAAGGCCCCGCCGCGCCCGCTCCCAGGCCGCAACAAGTTCCTCAACCGAGCCGTGAGCCAGACCCTCAGGAAATGGCCCAAGCTCGTCCGAACCCATCCGGGTCCATCAGGCGCCTGGGACGGAACCAACGTGTCGGTCTGGCCTCCCGCGGTGGTGAATGGCGGTCAGAAAGTCCAGGCGAAGAAGAGAGTGATCTGACCATGACAAAGGTTCAGTGACTATTTCCTTTAAGTCCAGATCTCTCAACCACTGACCAGAGAGAAAATCAGGTCCAGAGTGCCACCCCAATGTGAGTAGGGCCATCAACTACTTGGGTCAGGTCCAAGGTCATGGAAGCCATGAACTCCCGAGCTGCCGTCGATGACGAGCCGGAAGATGGCAAGTTAAAGTCCCCCATGACTAAAAGTCTGGGGGTCTCAACTGCCACCCCAGCAAGCACCTCCAGGAGCTCGGGCAGGGCAGCTGTCACGCAGCAAGGAGCCAGGTACGCGACCAGCAAGCCCATCTGACATCTATGACCCCATCTCACAAAGAGGGATTCACACCCGGCAATCTGGGGGACAGTGGTCTCCTCGGCTCCAGACTCTCTAATCACAACCGCCACCCCACCACCCCTACCCTGGCCCTCGGCTGATGGAATGCCCGAAACCCGGCGGGCACATTTGAACAAGGGGCACGCCCCCTTCTGTGCCCAACCAGGTCTCTGTAACGCCCATAAGGTCCGCGGCACCCCCCTGGATAAGATCGTAAATCAGGGGGGCCTTATTGACCACGGACCGTGCGTTGCACAACATCAGCCGAAGACCAGGGCTCTGAGGGTCCTGACCATCCGGGAACGGGAGAAGTTTGAGGGCTCGGACGCGATCGCCTGCAAACATCGAGCACGCGTCCCCATAACACGATATGAGCCCCACTTCCGCCATATCTGCCCCTCCCCTTACCGTGGAAATAGCACCACCCTCAACCGATGGAACACAAACACCCCGTGACCTCGGACCTATTAACTTACCGCCACGAGCATGCGAGGAACTGGATCCCCACCCGACGGGTTTCCCCAACACCCGCCTTTCCTCCCACCCCTTAAGAATGCCCTATCTAAAACCCCAAAGGCTCTTCCTCTTCGCATGCCACCTCTGTGGGTCCCAAAATCCGTCATAGAGGCCGGCCCTCGGTAACGGGCCATTCCTGAGGGGGCACTGCAGGCGCAAGAGTTCTTGTGCAGCGAACGCATAGAAAAGTACGAATCGGTGAAGGATGATAAGATGGCAAAATCCCAGGTGGTAGGACATTGGGAGATGGTAAAGCCTCCAAGGGATGTCCAGATGTCAAGTAGGACAAATAAAAGCCGGAACTGGATAATAAGGATGATACAGCCAAATAGGTAGCACAAAGGCCTCCATGATTAAACCTATGGATAAAGTCCCTACAAAAGGTCTTAACAAGGCAGAAACTACCATCCATAGTCACAGTCTGTGGTCCAGTCCAAAATCCCATAAGATGAAAATAGATGGCATCACAATCCCCCACCATCGGTGTCCGTTGTCGGTTTCTCCACCGGGCCCATCATATCACCCCCCCCAACTCCTCCGAGAATGGGCTGCGGACTACTGAGGCCCAAACCTGCCCACGGCCACTACTGACTCCAGAAAGCCACAGGTCCCAACGTGGTAGGGGTCAGCAGGGGCCAGCTCGGATAGATGATACCAGGGGGAGAGGGCGAATGATCTATCAGATCTAATTCCTTAAATCTATTTGTCACCTCTACTGTATATTCATCAGGGATATGATTTAGTTCATACCTGAGTGGCCTGGAGCTTTTCCCTACTTTCTTCAATTTAAGCCTATATTTTGCAAGGAGAAACTCATGATCTGAGCCACAGTCAGCTCCAGGTCTTGTTTTTACTGACTGTATAGAGCTTCTCCATCTTCGATTGCAGAGCACATAGTCAATCTGATTTCTGTGTTGACCGTCTGGTGATGTCCATGTGTAGAGTTGTCTCTTAGGTTGTTGGAAAAGAGTGTTTGCTATGACCATTGTATTCTCTTGACAAAATTCTATCAGCCTGTGCCCTGTTTCATTTTGTAGTCTAAGGCCAAACTTGCTTGTTATTCCGGTTATCTTTTGGCTTCCTACTTTAGCATTCCAATCCCCCATGATGATAAGGACATCATTTTTTGTGTTAATTCTATAAGGTGCTGTAGGGCTTCATAGAACCAGTCTATTTCCTCCTCTTCAGCACCAGTAGTTGGGGCATAAACTTTGATTACTGTGATATTGAATGGTTTGTCTTGGATTCGAACTGAGATCATTCTGTCATTTTGAGGATTGTATCCCAGTATTGCTTTTCCTACTCTTTTATTGACTATGAAGGCTACTCCATTTCTTCTGAGAGATTCTTGTCTGCAGTAGTATACTGATGGCCATCTGAATTAAATTCACCTATTCCTGTCCACTTTAGTTCTCTGTTTCTTAAGATATTGATGTTCAGTCTTGTCATCTCTTGCTTGAACACGTCCAGCTTGCCTTGATTCATGGATCTGGCATTCCAGGTTCCTATGGAGAAAAAAAATCTTTACAGCATTGGAATTTTCTTTCACTACTAGATACATTCACAGCTGAGCGTCCTTTCAGCTTTAGCCCAGTCGCTTCATTCTTTCTGGCACTACTAGTTCTAGCCCTCTGCTCTTCCCACCTGACACCTTCCAGCCTGAGGGGCTCATCTTCCAGCATCATATCATTTTTCCTTTTGGTACTGTCCATGGTGTTTCATGGCAAAGATATTGGAGTGGATTGCCATTTCCTTCTCTGGTGGATCATGTTTGGTCAGAGCTCTCTGCTATGACCTATCCGTCTTGGGTGACCCTGCCTGGCATAGCTCATAGCTTCACTGAGTTGCGCAAGGCCCTTCGCCATAACAAGGCAGTAATCCATGAAGGAGAAATTGATGATAGGGTCACATTATTGATATTCTTCAATACTGGAAAGTTTTTGTAAAATGCTTACATGCTACTTGCAAGAGTTGCTCGCATGCTGACAACAGAGATGAAAGCTTCAAGAATTGGTATTTGCCAGTAATTGTTGTCTATGAGAAAGAAAGTGAAGAATTTCTTCACAGCCTCATGACAACTAATGAAACATGGGCTCATCATTTTGACCCCAGAATGAAGAAACAACCCATGTATTATTATTATTTTTTTAATTGAAAAAGTTTTAAAAAAACAAAAACATTTCCTCCCCTTTTTTTCCCCCCTCCCTCCCAGAAAACCCCTTCCCCTCCCTTCCCCCGGCTTCCCGGTCAATCACAAGGTATTGTTATACATAAACCAAACATAGAGTAAAATTTTCCTTCAATCCAATTAACCTCATCCAAATCTTTTCATCTCCCAACCCCCTCCCCATTACATAAAATAATACTTCCTAATTATTCAAAGGCAGTCTGATATTTCTTAATCTGATATCTATTTTGTAGATAATCAATCCATTTTTTCCATTCAATTAAATATCTTTCCTGCATATTGTCTTTTAAAAAAGCTGAGATTTTAGCCATCTCAGCCAAATTAATGACTTTCAATATCCATTCTTCTATTGTAGGTACCTCTTCTTTCTTCCAGTATTGTCCAATCAACAGTCTTGCTGCTGTTATTAAATTCAGAATCAATTTAGTCTCAATCCCTGTACAATCCGTTATAATTCCCAAAAGAAAAAATTGCGGCAGGAACTTTATCTTCTTCTTCAGTACATTTTGAATAATCCACCAAATTCATATCCAAAAGGCCTTAATTTTCTTGCAAGTCCACCAAATATGAAAATATGTAGCATCATCACAATCACACCTCCAACATTTCACTTGGATATCAGGATACATACATGATAATTTTTTGGGATCTAAATGCCATCTATAAAACATCTTATAAAAATTTTCCCTTAAATTCTGTGCTTGTGTAAACTTAACATTTCTAACCCAGATTTTCTCCCATGTTTCCAACATTATTGGTTCCTGAATATTCTGTGCCCATTTTATCATACAGTCCTTTACCAAATCCTTTTCCGAATCTATTTCAAGCAACACATTATACAATCTCTTGGGTCTGATTTCTAATTTGCTTTATTAAATTTTCCTCCCTTTGCATTATACCAATTTTTTGATCCTCTTTCCATCTAGCACTTATTTGCCCATATTGAAACCAAGTATAATTCCTCCCTTCTTCATTTAATACCTGTAATGATTTTAATTGCAATCTACCTCCTTCAGCATACAAAAGTTCTTTATAAGTAATCATTTCCTGTCTCTGTTCTATATTTATATTCTCTATTGCATGTCTGGGACTCACCCATATAGGAATCTTGTAGTCTAATTTATAAGAATATTTTTTCCAGACCCGCAAAAGAGCACTTCTCAACACATGATTCTTAAAAGCCCTATCCACTTTTTTTTTCATAAAATAAATACGCATGCCATCCATATAACAAGTCATAACCTTCTATGTTCAAAATTCTTTCCTCCGTTAAATTAAACCAGTCACTTATTACTGAAAGGGCTACTGCTTCATAATATAGTTTAAAATTAGGCATTTTTAAGCCACCTCTTTCCCGTGAGTCCTGTATTATTTTCATTTTAACCCTCGCCTTTTTACCCTGCCATATAAATTTATTAATCCCAATCTGCCAATCCTCCAGATTTTTATCTTTCTTAATTATTGGTATCATCTGGAACAGAAACAAAAATCTAGGTAACACATTCATTTTAATAGCCGCAATCCTCCCCAATAACAACTGCAATTTTTTCCAGACGCTCATATCATTCTGAACTTTTTGCCATAACAAGTCATAATTATTCTTAAAAAGTTTCTTATTCGATGAGCTAATATAAACCCCTAAGTATTTAACCTTTTTTACCACCTCAAATCCTGTTATTTCCTCTAGTTTTTGTTTCTGTTGTATAGACATATTTTTGATTATCACTTTTGTTTTATTCACAACCCATATATTATTATCAAATAACTTTAACTGCAGGGGGAAAAAATCAAAAATCAAAGGCATCAGCAGGAAGACATATGATTATAATTTTTTAGGGTGCAGATTGTGTATTTCATATGGATGTCCTTGAACTGGCACCACCATAAACTCAGAGTGCTACACTGCAGCACTCAAAAATTTAAAATAACAACCAAGTAAAATTTGGAAGCAGAAGATGGAAATTTTGCTGCACACAATAACAAAAATTTTCATACCTTACAAGCCACTCAAGAGGCAATTGCAAAGTTGGGGCAATTCACTATCTGCCATGCAATCTAGGTTTTGTGCTATGTGATTCTTTTCCCGAAAATTAAAGGAATGCCTTTAACTAAAATGAGAAAGTAGAAAAAATTGTCACAAGCAACAAAGTTCTTACATGATGGCTTTATAAAACGTGCCCATTATTGGCAGAAGTATATAACAGATAATAATGATTATAATCATCATCATCATTGTCATAATCATTTTAGCGATTGTCTATCCACTACAGGATGAATGCCTCTTCCGCATGTTTACAACCAATATGGTCCTGAGCCAGAGGTGATATTCAGCAGGTTCTGACCAGTTCTGGAGAACCAGTAGTGGAAAATTTGAGTAGTTCAGAGAACTGGTAAATACCATCTTTGACTGGCCTCTCCCCCATCTATTCTCTGCCTCCCAAGTCCCAGCTGATTGGGAGGAAATGGGGATTATGCAGTATCCTTCCCCTGGAGTGGGGAGTGAATGGAGATTTTACAGTATCCTTTCCCTGCCACGCCCACCAAGCCACACCACAGGACCGGTAGTAAAAAAATGTGAATCCCACCACTGTCCAATCGGGCCTACAATACTTGCTGAAGTTATCAATCCATTTTGTTTTAGTTCTCTTTTATGGAAAGACCATGAAAATAATGATTATATGGACAATAAATAAAAGTAACAAAAGAATTCATTTCAAGGACTGATTTCCTATTTCACTTATTAAAATATTCCCATTTAAACTGAAGTTATAGGTGTGCAGCATTACTTTTCATTCAAGTATATTTCATTCATTCATACAGAAGAGATGGGAAATTCATAGTCTTGCGGGAATTTCTAAACTATAGATAAGCGTCATTTTTGGCTGAGCTACTTGGTTTCATGTGACGTAACCCTGAATCCGTACTGTTATACAAAATTGGTAGAATTATTAACAACAAATCACTAGTTGAATTCCTCTGCTTAGGTAGTTTACTTTTTTTTAGGATTATGATTACAGATATGAAAATTCTGTAAATTTATATGCAAAAAATAGGTTAAAATTATGAAAAAATTAATTTTTTAAATAAATAAATATATTTTTATTTATTACTTATTTATTAAGGTTATATGCCACAGGCAGCATCTGATAGGCACAATCAACATACAAAGCAGCATACAAACACTTACAAAAATGTGAATCTTATTTGTTGATACATGGCAATATTTAAGCTCTTTAATCATATAATAGTATGTATGAATAACTGGGGGAGATGGGCAAGGGAAGAGATATTGCTTAGGGAACAACAACTTCCTGACTTTAGAATAGAATAGAATAGAATAGAATAGAATAGAATAGAATAGAATAGCAATGAATAGAATAGAATTTTATTGGCCAAATGTGATTGGACACACAAGGAATTTGTCTTGGTGCATATGCTCTCAGTGTACATAAAAGGGTCCTTGAGTGGCTCAGATTGCTAAAACAGTCTGTTATTAACAGCAGCTGCTTGCAATTATTGCAGGTTCAAGTCCCACCAGGCCAAAGGTTGACTCAGCCTTCCATTCTTTATAAGGTAGGTAAAATGAGGACCCAGATTGTTGGGGGCAATAAGTTGACTTTGTATATAATATACAAATGGATGAAGACTATTGCTTGACATAGTGTAAGCTGCCCTGAGTCTTCGGAGAAAGGCGGGATATAAATGCAAATAAAAAAAAGAAAAAAAAGAAAAGATACGTTCATCAAGGTACAACATTTACAACACAATTGATGGTCAATATATCAATATAAATCATAAGGATTGCCAGCAACAAAGTTATAGTCATACAGTCATAAGTGGAAAGAGATTGGTGATGGGAACGATGAGAAGATTAATAGTAGTGCAGATTTAGTAAATAGTTTGACAGTGTTGAAGAAATTATTTGTTTAGCAGAGTGATAGCCTTCGGGAAAAAACTGTTCTTGTGTCTAGTTGTTCTGGTGTGCAGTGCTCTATAGCGTCGTTTTGAGGGTAGGAGTTGAAACAGTTTATGTCCTGGATGTGAGGGATCTGTAAATATTTTCACGGCCCTCTTCTTGATTCGTGCAGTATACAGGTCCTCAATGGAAGGCAGGTTGGTAGCAATTATTTTTTCTGCAGTTCTAATTATCCTCTGAAGTCTGTGTCTTTCTTGCTGGGTTGCAGAACCAAACCAGACAGTTATAGAGGTGCAAATGACAGACTCAATAATTCCTCTGTAGAACTGAATCAGCAGCTCCTTGGGCAGTTTGAGCTTACTGAGTTGGCGCAGAAAGAACATTCTTTGTTGTCCTTTTTTGATGATGTTTTTGATGTTAGCTGTCCATTTTAGATCTTGCGATATGATAGAACCTAGAAATTTAAAGGTTTCTACTGTTGATACTGTGTTGTCTAGTACTGTGAGAGGTGGAAGTATGGAAGGGTTTCTCCTAAAGTCTACCATCATTTCTACGGTTTTGAGTGTGTTCAGTTCCAGATTGTTTTGGTTGCACCACAGGGCTAGTCGTTTGACCTCTCGTCTATATGTGGACTCGTCATTGTCTCGAATGAGACCAATCACTGTTGTGTCATCTGCAAACTTCAGTAGCTTAACAGATGGATCATTGGAGATGCAGTCATTGGTATACAGAGAGAAGAGAAGTGGGGAGAGCACACAGCCTTGGGGGGGCCCTGTGCTAATCGTACAAGTATTTGATGTGATCTTGCTTAGCTTCATCTGCTGCTTCCTGTTTGTTAGGAAGCTTGTGATCAGGATTTCCTCTATTTTCTCAGACTATAAAAAGAGATTATAGGAGATTTGTACTTTTAGACTTGCATGTTTCTGTTAATGTAGCTTACAATAAAATAGATTTAGCTTACCTGGTCATGTTTTCTGTCTGGTCTACCTGGGAAAGCTGAAAAATAATTTAATATTTTAGAACTTCAAAGCCCGTATATGAACTGCACCCTTCAATTTATGTGTTTATTATGAACATTCAATGACAAAAAGTAAAACTGAAAGCCTCAGAACATTATCAAATGTAGTTTTTGAAATCCATAATATCCTCATTTCCATGCTTTGCTGGATTCTTGTTTGAGTTTGAAAGATGACACTTAGATATTCACAGCCAAGGTGGAATATAATATACCCCTATACAAGCCTGTCAGCAATATGATTAAGCTTGTTAAAATATATCTTTTGATTCATTTTCCAATTTTGTCCAAGCTCAAGAGATTGTATTCATCTTGTACAGTGTAGGTTATTCATCATCAGTTATGATGAAAACAAGCCAGGTCTGGATTTTATGATAACACCTCATAAAAAACACCTCATGGTTAGAACTGTTATTTGCCAAAGTAAAAGTTCTTAAAATACCTTGTAATTTATAAGCAGAACATTAGAATGCAACAGCAGTGTTTCAGATCCAAATTTGAAAAGTTGCCTTGGAATGAATGGAGTGGAACTTATTTAAGCAGCTGCATGATCCTGAAAAAATACATAGCTGCTTTAAGAAGTCTCCAGCAGATGCTGCCTTCATGGTCCTACATTCTCAGAAGCAATTTTGGCAGCTAAAATTTGGCAATTCACAGTCCTGATAAATGTTTGTATAAATGTCTATGTACCCCAAAAAAACCTACCTTTATCTGACTCTCTCTTCCAGAATAACAATATAAGTATTAAATTATTTAGAAGCAAATGCAGGATAATGAACTATTAACATTCAAAATCTATAATATGATAGCAATTAAAATCCTTTTTGGCAAAGAAAAAGATTGTACACATTTTAAATACAGGATAAATAACTGTTTAAATTTATTGCTTATTTGTTGTTTTGATATCCAACTTGAACTATATGGCCTACAAGAAGGATATTGATATGTAAGTTGAGGTGTATTTTAATACTATTAACTGTTATGATAACAAAATGCAATTAATTTAGCTTGCATTCCATACTTTGCTATTTAGTGATTTAATTAGTGATTTCTTGATTGCTGTGATGGCATCCATAAACTCTGAATGATTGGTAAATATGCTACCAGATCCCATTAAATTTGACACAATTTCTTTTAAAAGAGAAGAAAATTTCACCGAAATTCTTATGGATGGACTGTGTGACTTCGAAGTTATTTATTTGGCTAAGAAGCCTGTATGGCGCTTTGCCTTTGATTTGACAATCAGCTTGTGTTTTGCCGTCTAATTTCGTTCACCTCAATTAAATACCTAGGGAAAACATTACAAACTAACTCTTTCCCTGGAGCTATTTCAGGTTGAGCAAAAGCTGGAAAGCCTTCAGCGTGATGGAAAAACAGCATCAGTTGTAATATTCTCTCAAACCTCCTAACAGTAAACTCAGAAATATTGAATCTGAGTACAATTCATTTTGATGAGGCTTTTTATACGTAGAGATGATTTGTTCCACTTGATTGTGATATGGGGAGATGGGGGAGGTGATCTACTTTTCTTTTGCTTGGCTCTTTGCTCACCATAAAGCACTACTTTCTTCGGCTGTGCCTATCCTACATTTGCACAGATAGAAACCCTTGGCCTCTAGTGAAGTGCCATACAGCTATTTGATTCTGCTATGTAAAAGAGGGCAGGAATTTAGAAGATAGAAAAACAGAACTCTTTCAAAAGTGGGAAAGCACTTTTGAGAGGGAGGGAAGGGAAAATGCTGTCGGAAGTTTTACGGTTCTGTTATTGTAAACCATGTTATTGGGGTTCCAGCATCTGGGGGTTTCATTATCTGGCCTCTCTTGAAGAATTGACATCAACCCTGAAAGCCTGGCAGCATTTTCCCTTCCCTCATATCAAAGAAAGTCAAAGGGAGTCCATTTAGCGTTTTTTCCTATTTCTTCTCTTCCCAAGGTTAATTCATGTTTTGCTAATGGTCTCTGCATATTTTTTTCCCAAGATAATGTCTATGTTTCCATACATCTTTTCCAGCCTTGTTCTCTCCAGATGGATTAAAATGCAGTTCCAATGTTCCACAGCAATAGTTGATCAAAATTAATGGGAATTTTAGTGGAGGGCATATGGAGAGCATCAAGTGAAGGGACAATGTGCTAAGCATTTGGCAAGTAATATGTTCCCTCATCCCAGCTTTGTTGCTGCAGTATCCACAGTGTCAAAGTTCCTTAATGTAAAGAAACAATGTAAAATTCATTCCCACATATTTCTGAGTGTGCAATAAACTATATGCCTTAATTGCCCATTTGATATTTCCCAGGCAAGTGAAACATCATCAATCCAGATGATGGCAAAGATGAGCAGTTTACTCTCTTTTCCGTTTAGCATCAAATGGTATGCTGCTACAATTGTTAAAAACAGAAATGGAAATTTCTGTCTTAGCGATTGTGCATGTTTTACTTTGGGGAAGAATTTCTGTTTGTTTATTTTGCCAAATAGCAATTTAGCTGGGACCTCATCTTCAGTTCAGTTAACTGTTACCTATTGTGCCATAGACATAGTTCTCAAGGTGACACTACAAACATATATTCCAGGATAGGCATGTGTTGTCTTCTGCATAAAATCAATAATCATCAGAGATGCTGCTCCATGAACCCAGTAACTTGCATGACATGGAGAGATGCTTTAAAACAATCTTCAGCATTAGTGCAGTTATAAAGAAAATATTGTAAAGTTTTTTATAGTAAAATTATTAAAAATTAATTAAAATGAATACAAACAAAAAATGAAAAAAGAAAAAGAAAACATTGTGCAAAAAAGAAAAAATAGGAAAAAAATGAAAAATAAGAATATAGTAAAGAAAAAAAGAAATAGACAAGGAAATGACTTCCTATTTTATCACAAATAGTACAAATAATGTTAGCAATTTACCACCTCTTAAAATACAACAAATGATCTCTTCTTCCTGTGTTTATTTATTTATTAAACACATTTATACATCACCCAATTTACACACAATGACTTGGACGATGTACAATTAAAAATTAAAATTTCACAATCTATCTAAGAGTTGTCACATCTCTTATATATAAACAAATCCCTGAAGCCTTGTTATTCAGTCCTACTCAGTAAAGGTTCATTAAGAATTAACAACAAATTCATTTTAATCATCTTCAAATAAACCAACATTATATTCCTTCCTTTTAATTTTAAGAATCTTGATCCTGATCTTTAATCCCTTAATTTTTAATAATCTTGATCTTTGATCAAGGTTGACTCAGCCTTCCATCTTTCTGAGGTAGGTAAAATGAGGACCCAGATTGTTGGGGGCAATATGTTGACTGTAAAACCGCTTAGAGAAGGCTGTAAAGCACTGTAAAGCAGTATATAAGTCTAAGTGCTATTGCTATCTTCAATCCGTTAAAATTTTCTAAAGTTTTAAATATCTATCCACTTGACATAAATGGTGATTTATATACAAACTGTAATGTATTACTGTAAGTTTTGGCGGGACTTTTAGGCGGGAAATATCTCGTTTCTGATTGGATGCAGCCTCAGGCTGAAGTGTATATAAGGAGAGGTTTTTCTCCAGAGTTTTGCTGGGTCACACTATATTAAAGAGCTGTTGTCACTAACCTGGTCTCCTGCCTCGTCAATACCCAAACTTAACGTTGGCGACGAAGGTGGGATATTGAGGCAGAGCACCAGAACAGAGCTGAACTCACTACGAGAATCAAACCCAGCAAGGTGACGGCGAATGCAGCGATGACCGGCTACACGCCACCCACTCCGTTTGACCCTGCCCAGGAGACATGGGGAATATATATGACCCGTTTCGAAAGTTTCCTGGAGGCAAACGAGCTACAGGGAGTCTCCGACAACCGCAGCGGGCTTACTTCATAAGCCACTGTGGGTCAGCAGTCATCGCCGTCGCAGAAGCCCTAGCGAGCCAACACCGCTACACTCCGTGTCGTGGCAGACCCTTCAGACCCTCCTGAAGAATCACTACGCACCAGCCCGTCCAAATCGTTCGACGGCAGTGCGAGTTTGGGGCGCAGGCAACAAGAAGGCGAGTCTATCAGCGACTACATGGCAGCCCTGAGACAAGCCTCCAAGCATTGCAGTACCGCGATCTGGACGAAGAGCTGCTGGAACAACTTATACGGGGTCAGAGACATCCGTTTGAGGAGACGGTTGCTAGCCAAGAGCAACCTGACATTGTAACGCTCTGGACGAAGCCAGAGCCCATGAGATGTCCAACCATGCAGCAGACACCTTACAAAGCGACTCACGCCGATGGCGGGCGCAGCCGAGCACAGTCCACCACGAAGAAACCTATCGTGAGTCAACCAGCGAAGAGGAGGAAGAAGTCCACTACACCGGAAAATCGACAAGGAAGACCCGGAGGAATGCGGAAGTTGCGGGCGACATCAGCGCCAAAGATGTAAGTTCAGGGCGCCATTTGCGGCGGTGTGAAAGGAAGGGCACCTGGCTCAAGTCTGCCGAGCACCCCAACCTTCCGCCGAAAATTCAAATCGGCCAATCAGAGCGGCTCTGAGTCAGAGATGCAAACCCCACATTCCGCCGAAATTTCAAACCAGCCAATCAGGCGCGAGATCGGCGAGGCGACCCGCGATTGGCCAGGAAAGAAAGAGCGCGAAGTCAAACCGAATGACTGTTACCATAGACCACGCAGCTACCGCGCCGAAGAAAAGATCTTCACAAACCCGACAATTGAAGGCGTACGTGCCGACTGGAAGTAGACACAGGATCAGCTATCACAATCATGTCCTGGGACACTTTTGTGAAAGCCTTGCCGCACATCGCAAAGCGCAAGCTACAGAAACAACGGCCCGGTGCAGGATTACCAGGGCAACCGCATCCCTGTTCGAGGGACAACGACCGTCGAGGTCAAGTACGGGACATACGAAAAGACCCTGCCCATCACGTTAGTCGAGGAACCTTGCCAAGCTTGCTGGGGCTAGACTGGTTCCGGCGTTGGGAATGGGGTGACTGGCGTCCACCGGCGGATGCAACCTGCAAACGCCCTAATGGAGGAATTCAGACGATTCGAGGACCGTTTAGGCAAGTACAAGGGGACCCCTATCTCCTTCAATTTAGACCCCAAATAGCTCCCATTAGGTTAAAGGCAAGGAGGGTTCCTTTGCACTCAAACCTAAAATCGACAAAGAGTTAGATAAATTAGTCAGCCAGGGATACTAGTGCCAGTTGACCATGCCAAATGGGAGGCATCGTCACCCCTATAAAACCAGACGGGTCCATAAGATTTGCGCTGATTACAAGGCTACCTTGAACAAAGCATTGCAAGAGCGCCTACCCAGTTCCAGTAGTGCAACACTTATTGCACTCACTAGGGCACGGACAAGTTTTCGCCAAATTAGACTTGGCACAAGCGTACCAACAGCTACCCGTAGATGCTAGCACAGCTGAGGCCCAGACCATTGTAACGCACCGGGGTGCCTTTAAGTGCACCCGGTTACAGTTCGGGGTGAGTGTGGCCCCGGGGCTATTCCAAAATTTGATGGAGCGGCTCCTACAAGGGTTACCGGGAGTCGTCCCCTATTTCGATGATGTGTTGGTATCAGGGGAAGATTTAAGAGAACTGGGGAAGCGATTAAGGAAAGTTTTGGCCATTTTTAGGTCGGCAGGATTAAAAGTCAAAGCAAGCAAGTGTCAGATAGGGGTCGAATCTGTTGAATTTTTGGGCTATAGAATAGACAAAAAAGGGATTCACCCCACTGAGAGCAAAGTCAAGGCGATAAAGAGAGCCCCAGCACCCAAAAACAAGACAGAACTCCAGGCTTTCCTGGGTCTGGTAAACTTTTACGCCGTGTTTTTAAAAGACAAGGCAACCGTTGCTGAACCGCTGCATAAATTGCTTGGAAAAAACACTGCTTGGTCGTGGGGGAAGTCAGAGAATAGGGCATTTGAGGCAGTAAAAAGTTTGCTATCAAGCGATAGCCTGTTAATACAATACAACAACAGACTGCCGTTAGTATTGGTTTGTGATGCGTCCCCCTATGGAGTAGGAGCTGTACTTAGCCACAGACTCCCAAACGGCACTGAAGCCCCTATAGCGTCTATTCAAACGATGTCCCCGGCTGAAAGGAATTACAGCCAGCTAGATAGGAGGCACTTAATAGTGTCAGGGTGAAAAATTTCACGAATACGCTTTTGGGCGAGATTTCGAAATTGTCACTGATCACAGACCGCTATTGGGGTTACTGGCTGGCGACCGCCCAACGCCAGTAGCACTCTCACCTAGACTGACCAGATGGACTATTTTTTTGACCGCATACTCCTACAAGCTGCAGCATCGGCCTGGAAAGGAGCTGGGGCATGCGGACGCATTGAGCAGATGCCCATTGCCAGGGGAAATCGAGGACCCCACCCCGGGCACACCCGTTCTACTAATTGACTCTTTGGACTCGGGCCAGTCACATCGCAGGAAGTGGCTCGGCCTCCTACCGGACGTTGTTTTAAGGACTGTAATCAGTTGGGTTCGGGATGGCCAGCTGCATGGCTTAACGTTTCAAGGAATTTGTAAAGAAAAAAGGGGAATTGTCTGTGCAAGGGGGGTGCCTGCTCTGGGGGGATAGGGTGGTAGTTCCAGAGAAGCTGAGAAAAAAAGTTCTGGAACTCCTGCATGAGGGTCACCCAGGAATTGTGAGGATGAAGGGTTTGGCTAGGAGCTATGTCTGGTGGCCCCTAATGGACAGGGAAATCAGTGACAGGGTTGGCCGATGCCAAGTATGTCAGGAATCCAGACCACTACCACCTACGGCCCCAGTTTTGGAGTGGGAGAAACCCCAAGGCCCTTGGTCCCGCATACACATTGATTTTGCCGGCCCCTTCCACGGCCAAACATTTCTAATTGTGGTGGATGCATTCTCCAAATGGCTGGAGATCATCCTAATGAAATCCACAACCGCGGGAGCTGTCATCTCAGCACTAAAACACCTTTTCGCCACGCACGGGCTACCGGACACCTCGTGTCCGATAACGCCCACAGTTCACCGCAGCATTATTTGAAGGGTACCTGGCTGAAGAGGGCATCCGACATGCCCTCTCAGCGCCTGCTCCACCCCGCGCCGAACGGCCTTGCTGAACGCTTTGTCGGAGTGCGAAAGAAGCGCTATCACGGCGGCCCCGGCGATTGGCAGGCACAAATCGACGATTCCTAACCGTCCCAACACAGGACCCCTGTGTGGCCACCGGCCGCAGCCCAGCCGAGCTATTAATGGGGCGGAAGGTACGGTGCCCGCTAGACCGGCTACACCCGAACTACGTACAGGACGGGTTCAAAACAAAACCAGATAGAATCCGAGAGTTAAACATAGGAGACTCCGTGTGGGCACATAATTACGGCCCTAACTGGAAGAGGGGATAGTCATAGACAAACGGGCCCCAAATCTTATCTAGTGGAACTAGACGATGGCAGAATCTGGAGGCGCCACATAGATCAATTAAGAAACAGATTGAGCGATAAGGCAGAATTAGGCGAGGACAGCCCTGACTATGATTTAATTAACCCCACAGCTGACCGGCGCCAAGAACAAACAGAAAGCGTAAGCAAAGAACCAAACAGAGACTTATCTGAGTCAGGCGAGGTCCAGCGACACCCTCCGGTCCCTCTAGAGGACAGCAGGTCCGAGCCGGCAATAATCCAGGGCCGGATGGCCGGGAGGAGGAGCTCAGAGGAACGAAAAGTCCCTCCGGCAAGCTCGACTCAACTCCAGAAAGTGAACTGCGCAGGTCCGGGAGAGTCAGGAGACGCCCCACGTACCTGCAGGACTACGTAGAGAAGTAATATGCAAATATTGGCAAAGTGCCTTCTGGGAGGGAAGGAGTGTAATGTATTACTGTAAGTTTTGGCGGGACTTTTAGGCGGGAAATATCTCGTTTCTGATTGGATGCAGCCTCAGGCTGAAGTGTATATAAGGAGAGGTTTTTCTCCAGAGTTTTGCTGGGTCACACTATATTAAAGAGCTGTTGTCACTAACCTGGTCTCCTGCCTCGTCAATACCCAAACTTAACACAAACCTATTAAGAAGATGATCTCTGATTAGGCGGAACTAAATTGGAGTAACATGGAAGGTCATTTAATTATGTATTTATTTCATTATTTCCTCCCACCCCATCCCAGCTGCCAAAATAAAATGCCTGATCTTGGTTAGCATTGAGAAGTTGTGATTCTTTTTATCTCCACAAGTAGCAAAAGATTTTGGGTCACCTATTAGCTTCCATGAAGAACAAGATTAGTTTCACTATAGAAGGTAGTGAAAATGAGAAAGGTTGCAGGCTTGGGTGCACATAGTCTAGAACAGATTATTAAGACAATAATATACTGTAATTTGGTCTTTGTAGTTCTTTGGAAAAATAAAAGCATAAATTGATTCCAGAACCCCAATCAATTTGATTAAAGATATATTCCGCCATTAATTTCGGATAGTGCCATTTCCCATGTCAGATTTGTATCTGCTTATTCTTCTGCTGCACTCTGGTTTTTTTTTGTCTCTGAAAATTCAAAGAGAGTATGGCATATAACAAATGGACTATATTTCAACAACTGTATGGACCCCCAGAACTACTGGAGATATTGCTAAATTCTGTAAGAGTTTCCTGAATATTTAAGAAGGCAAAATATCAATTGTCCTATTGATAGGTTCCATTTCTGTTGTCTATGAAAGGTTTGTTAATATCAAGATCACTGGTGGTAAGTTTGTAGTTAAATCTTTAATTGTAAATAAGAACAGATGATATATTCGGTTCCTCTGTGTATTTGTGTGCATACACACATATATATGTACCTACAGAGACAGAGTCAGAGACGGACACAGAACTAAGAAATTTAAATTAAGTATTTCTTAACACAGGTCGTTCTTTCTCTGCTTTGCTTTTTTACTCCCTTTGGAGGGAGTATCTTGCACAAAGAGCTGTTTTGTGATTTATGAATTGGTCATATAAAAATATTGTCCAACTATGAGATCAGGGGGTTTTCTTATGGCTAATGTAGCTATTTTTGGATTTAATGTGACTTTGAACATACGGACTTTAGCCACTTAATAATGATATTCTGTCCTGAGGGAAGAGAATTTTATATCAGTTGAAGGTAGATTATATATTGAAGGATACATCGGTTATCCTATAAACCTAACCAATTTCATTTATATTGAGTTTTATTTACTACACGTTCTAAAATCCACTCAGGTTTTATTAGCATAAAAGGGGTCTCATTTCGCTCTACTTTTGTTTCTGTCTACAGTGGAATCTTCACATTTATACAAGGATTGAAACAACTGGGCTTTATATTATCAGGAATTATGAGAATCTTAATAATAAACTGGAATCTGAGATTTGATGGAGCCTATTGAAATTACTATTCTAATATGATCTTTGGCATCTTTCCCCCAAGTGTCTCAGTTCACAGTTTAACAATGTAGGATTATTTGCTTTATTGTTGCTCTTAAACCAGGGGTGAAATGCTCCCAGTTCGGACCGGATCAGGCAATCCTGTAGCAATGGGGGCGGGTAGTTCGGAGAACCGGTAGCAAAAATCCCTCCCACCACCACCCATGCCCACCCAATCGCCCAGTCCCCACTTGTCTACTTGCTGCTTCTTTCGGACTCGCTCCTACCTTGCTTTGCTTTGGCTGCTGCAATCAATTTCATCAGCTAGCAACTGAATCTGCCTGCCTGCAATCCATCTCATTAGTGAGCAACTCAATCTGCCTGCCTTGTCCGTTGAATTGAGTAAATAACTGGGTTTTGTGGGGGGGGGGGAGCTTTAAAAAAATAGTTAATTGGGTTTTTTTTAGGAGGTTTTTTTTTAGAATTGGCAATTTAAAGTTAAGGAAGTTTTAAATTTAGCTGCTTTTATCTAAAAATAAAATAAAATAAAATAAAATAAAATATTTGTGCAGCTTTCTGAGATTTGGTGTGTTTCTGTAGTGTTTCACTCTAACTACACAAAGCTGTATGTGGCATTGTGTGTGTGTGCGTGAGTCATGTTGTGTTGTGTGTGTGTAAAGTGTGAAAGATGGTTTTTGGGCTTTTTGTGGCTGTGCTGAGGTTCCTGCTTGTTGCAGGGGCCATTTTGGGTGAAGTGCAGTTGTTTTTACATTGTGTGTGTCAGTTGTGTTGTGTTGTGTTGTGTGTGTGTAAAGTGTTTAAGTTGGTTTTTGGTACCTCTTATTGTTTTGTGTACTTTGTTTATTATTTTTATTATTTATTGGTATTGACCACGCCCACCCAGTCATCTGACCACCAAGCCACACCCACCAATTAAGCCACGCCCACAGAACCAGTAGGAGAAATTTTTAGATTTCACCCCTGTCTTAAATCCAGGACAAAGATTTCTACTCCAAATTCTCTAAAACTTTGTTTTTTTAATTTATCCCTTAAAGAAATGATTACAACTCAGAAATAATTGAATCTTCAACTGTAATTCAAATATTATAAACTACTTAAAGTAATTCATTGTATTATAGTGACTAACTGACAGTAACAGTCAATTTGGAAAAAGAAATTGTATATATAATGAAAAATTGCTAAGAATTATGATAGCATATTCAATATTTCTCAGAGCTTAATTACATAAGTATTCATTTCTATGAGCAATCTACCCAGTGGTGAAATCTGAACTGTTTTACTACCGGTTTGCTGGCTGCGTAGTGTGCATCACGCACCAAATGCAAGGTGCACACACGTGCAGTGCACATCAAAAGGAGGCATAGGGTAAGTAGAACAGCACACATTGGGGGGGATGATCAGCTGTGGCACACAAACTTTTTTTTTACTTTTAAAAGCATTTTTTTACAACCTATTCGGCCAAAGAGGTTGTAAAAAATGCTTTTAAAAATAAAAAAAAAAGGGTCTGACGATTGTGTGACTCAGCTGGGATCGTCAGAGCCTTTTTTTAATCTTTTTTTAAGCATTTTTTACAAACTCTTCAGCCAAATGGGTTGTAGAAAAAATGTTTTTAAAAGTAAAAAAAAAAGGCTCTGACAATTAGGCAGCTCAGCTGGGATCATCAGAGCCTTTTTTTACCTTTTAAAAGCATTTTTTCAACCTCTTCGACCTAAGAAGTTGTAGAAAAAATGCTTTTAAAAGTTTTTTAAAAGGCTCTGACAATTGTGCGGCTCAGCTGGGCATGGGCGGGGGGGTGGGGGCAGAGATTTTTGCTACCGGTTCTCCAAACCACCCGCTGCCATCGCTACTGGATCGGCTGATCCGGTCCGAACCGGGAGCATTTCACCCCTGAATCTACCTCTACTTTACTATGAAGTTGTCAGTGGGGGATCTTCTGAGAAAATATGGAACAATATGAGGCTTTGGTTGCAGGACTAAAACAAGTGGGATAAATTGGTGACCAAATTGCCAACAGAATGACGTAGCTTCACTTAAACCTATGTAAAGCTTAAAATGTAAACAAATTCTTCTCCACAGAAGGAGGGAATTTTGTGTTTGTTGCCATGAAACTATTTAAGGCTTAGACCCCTGTTAAGTCATGTCCTAATTGCAGGTAGTCCTTAACTTACAACAGTTCATTTAGTGACTTTTCAAAGTTACAACGGCACTGAAAAAAAGGTCTTATGGCCGTTTTTCGCACTTACGACTTTTCCAGCATATCCCATGATCAACATTCAGATGCTTGGCAACTGGTTCATATTTATGACCATATTTGGAACATATTTGTCTTCCAAGGTCCCCTTTTGCGACCTTCTGACAAGTAACGTCAATGGGAAGCCAGCTTCATTTAACAACTGAGTTACTAATTTTTCATCTGCAGCGATTTATTGAACAACTGAGGCAAGAAATGTCGTAAAATGGGGCAAAATTCACTTAGCAACATAAATTTTGGACTTACAATTGTGGTTGTAAATCGAGGACAATCTGTATTTTGATCCAGAAACTATGCGGTCAAATGCTAGACAGATCCCTCGGTGCATCCTTACCATTGTCTTGCAGCTACAGTCTGGATTACCCAAGATATGGAGACTTGGTGAGCTTTAAATTCTGGTTAACTTTTCATTTCCTTCCAATGGGCCCAGGTCTTATAATAATCTTTGATCAGTTTAATTCAGTCTCCGGCAAATGAACTGCTGGCTTAAAGGATGCTTCTTAAACAGCAAGCCTTGGAGTTTGACTGGCAAAGCAAATTAAAAATAGTCCTTGCAAGTTAGCTCCCGGAAACTGAATCTGAGTTTGAAGTCTTATCATATTGGAAGTAACTATCATGAGATTTCTCAGGCACAGTTTAATGATGCGCTATTATTTGATCTACTAGAAAGCAGATTTATTAGGAGTTTCTGCCTCTGGTGACTCAAGGATGGTAAAAACCTTGAAATGCATACTTCATTATATGGCAAATGTTATAGGAATATATACAATAATGTTATTGTGCCCATTTCACTAAACATTCCAGACCATCCCGATAAATTTCTTCACATTCGTTTAGCAGAAGGCAGGCAAACAGCCTATTATTATCTATATAGCAGCAGTAACATTTTTCACAGCAGCATAGAGCCAGCGACAACAGATAACATGGAAACACCAGTTCACGTGGTCATCCATTTCTCTACAGCTGTAGACTTAACCGGTTTTTTGCATTTAAATTATATGTTGCTTTATATGTTGCAATATTGTCTGGACATTTTGTTCTTACAGTCAGTTTGCCTAGTCTAATCCTTCCCTCACTAATAGAATTAAAAATTTGGATGGAGGAAAAAAAATAGTCCTTATCATTGTCATTTTTCATGACTTGAGTCCCTGCAAAATAGAATAGAATAGAATTTTATTGGCCAAGTGTGATTGGACACACAAGGAATTTGTCTTGGTGCATATGCTCTCAGTGTACATAAAAGAAAAGATACGTTCATCAAGGTACAACATTTACAACACAATTGATGGAAATTAAGAATTCAAGAAGATTAGGTATCTAAATTACAGTGTGAGTGAATATAAATAGGGCAGTCTGATGTCTACACCAAGAACAGGGATGGGAGCTATTATTCTAGGTGAGCTTTCAGATAATAGGTAGAATTCACACCTTGTTTCCATTGTTAGTGTGTGATACCTTTGATATATTAAATAGCCCCTCTCTTCAGTCTTGCTAGTTGCAGGTGTTGATCATGGTCAATCACTTGTTTTTAATGGAACAATTTTGTACAGGTAGTCCTCTACTTACAACAATTCATTTCAAAGTTACAATGGCACTGAAAAATGGAACTTATAACCATTTTTCACACTTACGACCCTCGTGGCATCCCTGTGGTCATGTGATCAAAATTTAAATGCTTGGCATCTGATTCATATTTATGACCATTGCAGTGTCCAGGGGTCATACGGTCCCCTTTTGCGACCTTCTGACAAACAAAGTCAATGGGCCAATCAGATTCACTTAACAACTGTGTGACTAAGCAAGCTAAGCTCCTTCTTGCTTAAAAGTCTGTGCTGACCAGTTGGCCCCCATCTTCACCCATATTTTCAATAAATCACTAGAGATGTGTTATGTTCCTTCTTGCTTCAAACGCTCTACCATCATCCCAGTGCCGAAGAAGCCCCACATCAAGGAACTGAATGACTACAGACCAGTTGCTTTAACATCTGTAGTCATGAAAACCTTTGAAAGGCTAGTGCTTTCCTACCTGAAAACCATCACGGATCCGCTGTTAGACCCTTTGCAATTTGCATACCGAGCAAATAGATCAACAGATGATGCTGTTAATATGGCTCTGCACTACATCCTACAACATCTTGAGTCTCCAAAGACCTATGCAAGGGTCCTTTTTGTAGACTTTAGTTCAGCATTCAATACCATCATTCCAGACATTCTTCTAACTAAGCTAAACCAGCTACAGGAACAGACTTGTAAGTGGATCACAAGCTTCCTAACAAACAGGAAGCAGCAGGTGAAGCTAAGCAAGATCACATCAAATACCTGTACAATTAGCACAGGGGCCCCCCAAGGCTGTGTGCTCTCCCCACTTCTCTTCTCTCTGTATACCAATGACTGCATCTCCAATGATCCATCTGTTAAGCTACTGAAGTTCGCAGATGACACAACAGTGATTGGTCTCATTCGAGACAATGACGAATCCGCATATAGACGAGAGGTCAAACGACTAGCCTTGTGGTGCAACCAAAACAATCTGGAACTGAACACACTCAAAACCGTAGAAATGGTGGTAGACTTTAGGAAAACCCTTCCATACTTCCACCTCTCACAATACTTGACAACACAGTATCAACAGTAGAAACCTTCAAATTTCTGGGTTCTATCATATCGCAAGATCTCAAATGGACAGCTAACATCAAAACATCATTAAAAAAGGACAACAAAGAATGTTCTTTCTGCGCCAACTCAGTAAGCTCAAACTGCCCAAGGAGCTGCTGATCCAATTCTACAGAGGAATTATTGAGTCTGTCATTTGCACCTCTATAACTGTCTGGTTCGGTTCTGCAACCCAACAAGAAAAACACAGACTTCAGAGGATAATTAGAACTGCAGAAAAAATAATTGCTACCAACTTGCCTTCCATTGAGGACCTGTATACTGCACGAATCAAGAAGAGGGCCGTGAAAATATTTGCAGATCCCTCGCATCCTGGACATAAACTGTTTCAACTCCTACCCTCAAAACGACGCTATAGAGCACTGCACACCAGAACAACTAGACACAAGAACAGTTTTTTCCCGAAGGCCATCACTCTGCTAAACAAATAATTCCCTCAACACTGTCAGACTATTTACTGAATCTGCACTACTATTAATCGTTTCATAGTTCCCATCACCAATCTCTTTCCACTTATGACTGTATGACTATAACTTGTTGCTGGCAATCCTTATGATTTATATTGATATATTGATCATCAATTGTGTTGTAAATGTTGTACCTTGATGAATGTATCTTTTCTTTTATGTACACTGAGAGCATATGCACCAAGACAAATTCCTTGTGTGTCCAATCACACTTGGCCAATAAAAAATTCTATTCTATTCTATTCTATTCTAATGTAACAACTGCAGTAATTCATCAAACTGTGGCAAGAAAGATGGCAAAAAGGGGCAAAATCACTTAACAAATATCTCACTTAACAATAGAAATTTTGGGCTCAGTTGTGGTCGTAAGTCGAGGACTACTGGTACTTGTTTGTAACGAAATCATAGTGGGAAAAGAGAATAAACGTACCATGAAAGAAAAGGGAACAAAGGTCTGTATGTAACATAAATATGTATATAAATATAATGCAAGTAGACCTCAACCAGAATTGAGCCCAAGATTTCTGGTGTTTAAGTGAGTCATTTGTTAAATGAGCTTTGCCCCATTTTATAACCTTTCTTGTTACAGTGTTAAGTGAATCACTGCAGATGTGAAGTTAGTAAATCTGGTTTCTCCATTGTCTGTTCTTGTGAGAAGGTTACAAAATTGTGATCACATGACCTCAGGACACTGAAATATGAATCAGTTGCCAAGTGTCTGAATTTTGATCACCTGGCCGTAGGGATACTGCAAAGGTCATAAGTATGACAAATGGTCATACGTCACTTTATTTCGTGTCATTGTAACTTCGCTGTAACTTGTAACTGAACGAACTGCTGTAAGTTGACGACTTCTTGTATAAATATGAGTGCCTACTTTTCCATGTCCAGACTCATGAATGGTCTGCAAAGTAAAAAGCCTTTTAAAAAACAAATAAAAAAGTAAATGGGGCTGCAATTAAATAGTGAGATCTGACAATATGCTTCAAATAACAATCGTTATGGTGATAACAAGAACCTACATAGAGGAATTCCAGAAGCATTTTTCAAAATTACCAAATACAATTGTTTGCAAGTAATAGCATTATGACATCTTCTTTGTCAATTCTGAAAATACATTTTCAGAAAGATAGCTGAAGGAGATGGAGTTTTTTAACCTAACTGAACTACGTAGATTATAATGACGCTTTAGAGAGTTTTATGACTAGGAAAGCTTAAAAAAATGAGATGCAATCCTTTCCCCTGAGATTCACATCTGTTGCCTTGTTTAACAATTCAGGTTGCACATAATACTAAAATGGTGAAATAAAACTGGCTCTTTAATGGAATTTAAAGTGAAATGGTATCTTAAAAACTGTGAAAGCTCCATATTCTTTACAATAATCCTGTAAATACCACCAGAGTCTGAAATCACTTTATTTGTCACCATAAATTACAGAAAAGGGATGATGGTATGGTGAAAAATGGTAATTACCTGTGTTGGAAAAAATATCCATCTGGGTTC
The DNA here is from genome assembly GCF_028640845.1 of Ahaetulla prasina. Classification (NCBI taxonomy): domain Eukaryota; kingdom Metazoa; phylum Chordata; class Lepidosauria; order Squamata; family Colubridae; genus Ahaetulla; species Ahaetulla prasina. The sequence continues at coordinate 251,301,312 of NC_080540.1, read as the reverse complement.
AGTTCCAAGTGGGGACAAAGACACTGGAAACATGGAGGCTGCTTGGAAAGATGGTTTAATGGTGGCCAGGATCACATGGCTTGAGATCCTGAACAGAAAAGGGCTGAGATCCTGTGTGCTCCCTGGTTTTATGCTTTTTCTGAGCTTTGAACTTTCTGGGGCACAGGAAGAGTATCCTGATTGGTTGTCAAACTCCCAGGTGGTCTAGGGGTCTTAGCTAATGTTGTAGGTTGTCTCTCAAGCTTGCTTGAGCCTTGCCATGTGGTAAGGTAGGGGCTAATCCTATCTTTGTCATGTAGACAATGGACTGGCTCAGGCCTTAATGGCCCATTGACAAAGGTGGGGGGATTTGCTTTGTCTTTAAAACATGTTTCTCCATTTCTCATCCAGGGAAATATATTCTGCCTTTTAAATATTTTCTAAAATATTTCATTCTTCTAGGAGGGGGGTGGGTGCTAAATTCCTACACCTGTATCAAGCTTTCTATAAAGAATAGCCTCTATTTTATCAGTCAAGGCCTTGGCAGTAAACTGAAATCACATGTTGTTTAACATATAAAAACATCAGAATTAGATCTGAGATACCTGCTATCTACAGGTATCAACATTTAGAATTGATCTAACTATTTGGCATTTAGTATCTACACCATAAATCAATTTTCTCTCATTTGAAGCTCTCCAGATGGTTTGGAGAACAGTTCTAAAAACTGTGAATTAGTATGCCATAATCCAATACATATGGGAATATAAATTGGAAAAAAGTAGACTTCTTTTGCAGCATTTGATTCATGGTACAATAAGTTTGAAGTTTAGCAAGCATTATTTCATATTAGAAAGTTGGCTACAGATTTCTCTTTAACTTGAATTGCATTTCAATACTATTAGTTGGACAATCCAGGGGTAAAATGCTACCAGATTGGACGGGATCGTACGATCCGGTAGCAATCACGGCCGGTAGTTTGGTGATCCGGTAGTGATGGCGGAACAAAGCTCCACCCACCTACCTGGGTGTCATTACTTCCTGGTTTTAACCAGGAAGTAATGTGTTTTTTACCTTCTGCGCATGCGCAGGTTTTGTGCATGCTCAGAAGGTCTGTGCGCGCATGTGACGCACACTGGGCGCATGCACTCCCAAGACAGTAAGGAAGGTAAGTAGATTTCACCCCATGGGACAATCCCATGACAAATATTTGTGCCATATGATCAGGTGTCTAAGGATCATCAGCAGTTCAAACATTCTCAACACAAAAGGAAGCAGAAAGCGACATTTTGGTTATTTGAATAGGTAAAACTGCCAGAGTTTACTATGAAAAGAAATACGACAATTGCTCTTCTAGCATTTGAAAGTTTACTTATAATATTTCAGCAGGTGTTTTAAATTGCTTGCTCTCTTTTACTGCGATAGGTAGCAGAGCAATACCATGGGAAAAGAAGAATGGAAGGATGGAAGAATTCTGGTCAAAGAATTCCTCTAAAATGTTGGCCAAAGTGAGCACAGAGAAATTATTTGAGCTAGCTCTGGTTGAATATGGTGCTAAAGAAGTTTAGAACATGGAAAATGACATATTGTTCAAAACCTAAATTATATTGGAGTTGACCTTGCAATAAATATTTATTTTATATTTATTTATTTATCAATCATATATAAGATAAGAGGTAAAAGTATAAACATAATTTGGATACATGAAAAGGGTAAGTAAAAAGGAATATTAGGACAGGGACGGTAGGCACGCAGGTGCACTTATGCACCTATAAGTGCATAAATAAATAAATGATAATGTCTTTTTCTACCAGCATTTTGGTTACAAGAAATTATCACTTCCAAAATACCATGGGTTTAACTTCTTCTTGATTACAGTAGAGCAGCTACGGTGGCAAAATGAATATTTAGATTATAATAAAATATTCCTTAGACAGAGCAGTGGTGGGTTTCAAAATGAACAAAAATGAACAAAATGTCATTTTTTTTACTACTGGTTCTGTGGGTATGGCTTGGTGGGAATGGCATGGCTTGATGGGCATGGCTTGGTGGGGATGGCAGTGGAAGGATACTGTAAAATCTCTATTCCCTCTCCATTCCAGGGGAAGGATATTGCAAAATCCCCATTTCCTTCTGATCATCTGGGACTTGGGAGGCAGAGAATAGATGGGGGCGGGGCCAGTCAGAATTTTTACTACTGGTTCTCCAAACTACTCAAAATTTCCACTACCGGTTCTCCAGAACTGGTCAGAACCTGCTGAAACCCACCTCTGGATCAGAGGTCTCCAACTTTGGCAACTTTAAGCCTGGCAGACTTCAACTCCCAGCAAAGCTGGCTAAGGAATTCTGGGAGTTGAAGTCCTCCAGGCTTAAAGTTGCCAAGGTTGAAGACCCTTGGTATAGACTATTTCATCCTCTGCTGCAAACTGAACAACTTCTGCTGCTCTAGAGCACAGATGTGTTTATTAACTTCAGCCTGGAGAAACTATTTTCTGTACAGGAAACTGTTCCAGGAAATATTAGAAGTATGCACAGAGCAACAAAAACATTTGGAAAGACAATGCCTGTGATCACATTATTATTTATTTGATTTTATGTACAGCAACACAGATATTTGAAGTTATGTATGTTTCTGGGGATTCTATTTCACTCTGCCACTGTTCGCCTATTAAAGAATTGCCTTGCATGTGTCAGCTAGGGCTTCAACTGTTTTTGTAATATTTTTATAAAGTTTTGATCTCTGCATGGCTGTTTTGATTTATAGCACTTAGTTGTTTCATAAGATGCCCTAGATGTTGCTTTAAGACTTGTCATTGATGAGTTAATGCACAGCAAAACATATAGATTTTTTTTTAAAAAAAATTGGCATGCTACTAAAATCAGATGTTGGTATCAGATGTTACACAAATAAAAACTACATGGAGAAAAATACCTTCAGGGGTCCAGCTCTCAAATCCATGACTATACTCTTGTTTATTCTTTTCATGTTGTCACCATTACTGAAGTAGCTCTGACCTCTCATGTCAGCTATTGCAATTCCCTTCTCTGCCAGTATTTTAAAAAGCACATTTGTATCACATCAAGTACACATCGAGTTCATTTCAAGTACAAATGAAACGTGGTATCATTTATGTCAATAAATTCTAGAAATGTAACCCTACAGTGATATTATCACTAGGTTCTACCGATGTTGCAAAACTCACTACTAAAATAATTTCTTCCAAATGGCTATTGTAAGGGGTGCCATCTGAAATAACAGACTAATTTGCTTACTTAAGATGTATTGCATTCTTTGGTTTGAATTGAATTTCCAGTAACTGAACAAACTCATTTTGAATCAAGAAATGGGGAAGATATGACAAACTGAAGATGGTTCTTTAGTGGAATGAAGAACCAGCAAATAGACCAGGTCTTTGTAATTCCTCTCTGGACAAGGAGACGACTTGAGATTGCCCACAAATGCTCCAGATACTGTATGTTTCAGAGTATAAGACGCACCTTAGTTTTTGGGGAGGAAAATAAGAAAAAAGCTGATTGGCAGGTGGATTGGCCTCCTGGAATACCCCCAATCAGGTGTTCCAGAGGTGAATTTTAGCAACAGGTTCCTTGGTTGTGAGCTCTGTGCCTTGCTTTTTTTTTCTGCCTCTGAAAGCCTCCAAAACAGCTTCAGAAAAAAAAGCTTCTGAAACTCTGTTTGCAGGCTTCTTTTCTGAAGCTTCATTTCTGATATTTTTTTCAGCCTCTGAAACCACCATTTAAGAAGCTGGGCAGGGCTAGATTCGGAGTATAAAACGCACCCAGATTTTCACCCTCTTTTTTGGGGGAAAAAGATGCATCTTATACTCTGAAAAATATAGTAGTTGTTCCTTGCAAGGAGATTTGTCTTCAATACTCCTGAAATATTATATCATATCCAACAATAAGCTTTACAATTTTAAGGAAGTTTCATGCATGCAACTGAACTAAAGTGCTAGGTGACAAGCATTGTTTTTAATAGCAAGAATGTTTTTGCCAGTAAAGTGATTCTAATGCAATCTTGTCTCAATACTGTTCACCTATGGTTACCAGTAACTGTAGTTTCATCTTAAACTCTTTTCATCTATATAACACTCGCTGGTTTTTACTGCTTCTCAAGGCATGTAAGATTGATGGCCAAATTTTTCAAGTCCTTTGTTCCTGTAAAACTGGTGGCACTTTAGTCTAGAAAAGTTTGAAATAAAAAAGTATGCAGCATCTGGGGACTTTTTAAAATATATAAACTGTGGCCACTTCATTTGTCACCATTTGAGAAGCTGGGCAGGGCTACATTCGGAGTATAAAACGCACCCAGATTTTCACCCTCTTTTTTTGGGGAAAAAGGTGCATCTTATACTCTGGAAAATACAGTAGTTGTTCCTTGCAAGGAGATTTGTCTTCAATACTCCTGGAATATTATATCATATCCAACACTAAGCTTTACAATTTTAAGGAAGTTTCATGCATGCAACTGAACTAAAGTGCTAAGTGACAAGCATTGTTTTCAATAGCAAGAATGTTTTTGCCAGTAAAGTGATTCTAATGCAATCTTCTCTCAATACTGTTCACCTATGGTTACCAGTAACTGTAGTTTCATCTTAAACTCTTTTCATCTATATAACACTCGCTGGTTTTTACTGCTTCTCAAGGCATGTAAGATTGATGGCCAAATTTTTCAAGTCCTTTGTTCCTGTAAAACTGATGGCATTTTAGTCTAGAAAAGTTTGAAATAAAAAAGTATGCAGCATCTGGGGACTTTTTAAAATATATAAACTGTGGCCACTTCATTTGTCACCATTGGGAATTTCATGGCGGAAATATGTTGTATAGAAAGGTTTCTACTTGTTCATGCAGTACAAAGAAGTACATTTCTTTTATACATATATTTCTAATATATCTCATATATATATATATATATATATATATATATATATATATATATATATATATATATATATATATATATATATACATAACTATAATATATTATAATGTAAGATACATTAGAATAAGAGAGAGAACATATATAAATATTGATCACTGACACGAAACTGTTGAAAAGAAGAAAGTGTTAATATTTTTTTTGTTTTTGCTTTTTTTAAAAAAATCTGTTTAATAAAAATTATTTTTAAAAAAAGAAGTACATTTCTTGTTTCTTTACCACACTCTTCTGCAATCTTCTTTAGCTTTTATTTTAGGAATTTATTTCAGGGATACAATGGATATAAATAATCTATACCCCAACCCTCCTCTGTTAAAATGCCAGGGTTTTGAGATGTATAAAAATCAGACCACTTCAGAATTTTTTTCTACTGTTGGAAGAAAATATCCACCTGGTTCAGTGTCTGGGAGAAAGACACTGGAAACATGGAGGCTGATTGGAGAGATGGTTTGTTAATGAAGCAGAGCCTCCTCCAACCACATATCATTCTGGGCAGCTGATAAAATGGAGTTAAGAGTGGGTAGGTTTTATATCTTCTTTGGGCTTTGTATTTGAGCTTCCTGTTCCTGTGCAGGAACATGTCCTTTAATATTCTATTGGCTGTTGTCAGATTCCTATGGGGTCATGTAGGGGTTCTTAGGGGTCATAGCTGGCTCTATAGGCAAAAGAGGAAATGCAAATCCTAAGTGTTTGTTTGAGCTAATCTGGTCAACCTCTGGCTTATTGTTTATCTTAGCTCCCACATTTCTGTGACTTCAAAGTTTGGATTGGCTTGTGTTCTGAAAGGGTGTTGAGCAATTCCTACTGTTGCTAATGGCTTTTGTCCCATGTTGGATCTTGGGTGAGGGGCTGCTTCTGATCCTACCATTTTGCCAAGGAGTTTCAAAATATCCTATCTTGAATGGATTTCTGCCTGCAGTATTTGCTTTGCTTATGAATAGAGCTATCTAGATACTTGTCTTCCTCTTTCAATAAGCTCTTTATCTCTTAAGTGCTGGCATCTGCTGTTGACTGTCAAGAAAGACTTCGGGGGCTGCTTTCTGTCTTTAAGAGCGTGTATCTGCATTTCTCCTTTAAGGAAATGTAATATTCTGTGTTTTTAATATTTCCCAAAGTATTTCACTCTTCTAGGAAGGGGGAGCTTCCCACACAACCTTTTTCTACTTTTAATATAACATATAAGCTGGATGATTCAATTTAAAAACCAACTGAGATGTTTTAGGGGGATTGGCCCTTTATTGGGGTCAGAAAACATAGTGAACATTTCTATTTATATGACTGTCCAGCTTTTTTTTTTTAATTATCCCATCTTTTTTTCATATTCAATTCATGGTAGCAAACACACACCTATACTCATTCCTCCTCTTGGGCTGAGAGAAAGCGATTGGCCCAAAGTCACCCAGATGTTTTTCAGGCCTAAAATGGGACTAGAAATCATAGTCTCCTGGTTTCTATGCCAACATCTTAGCCACTGAACCAAACATGACCTTTGAGGTAAGTAAGATCAAGAAGAAATCATTCCAGGAAAGCTCTTTATTATTGCAGAATAACAGAACATCCATCACTATTTTTTTTCCCTGACTTATATTAAACAAAACTGAGATAGGATTATTGTGCGTGGGTGTTTTCCTCATGTTTCAGAACAAACCAATACTCCATGTTAATGTTACACTATTGCCCAAAATGAACAGAATAATCCTACATACCAAAAATGCTGCTGCTGTATTTTTCTACTCATATTAAATATGAACTGAGATAGCCACTGATTTTCATTAAATTATTACAGGTAGTCCTCAACTTACAACGATTCGTTTCGTGACCATTCGAATTTAAAATGGCACTGATAAAGTGACTTGTGACTGTTTTTCACACTTACGACCATTGCAGCAGCCCCAGGGTCGTGTGATCAAAATTCAGATGCTTGGCAACTGGGTCATATTTATGATGGTTGCAGCGTCCCAAGGCCACGTGATCACCTTTTGCAACCTTCTGACAAGCAAAGTCAATGGGGAAGCCAGATTCACTTTATACAGTAATCGTGTTACTAATTTGGCAACTGCAGAGATTCACTTAATAACTGACAAGAAAGGACATAAGATGGGGTAAAGTTCACTTAATAACTGCCTTGCTTAGCAACAGAAATATTGGGCTCCATTGTGGTCATAAGTCAAGGACTACCTGTATTTGCCACTTTTCCAGTTCCAAATGTTTAAAGATGTGCTTGTTCTAATAATATTTAGGGCACTTTCCTGTGAAGTCTCTGTGTTAGTGAGAATGTCCACATGCCACCTGCATCAAGAGAGATTTAATGAATTCAGGACAATGGGGATATGTTCCTTAAACAATCACTTTTTCGCAGCACACAAATCACCATGGAATGACCTTACAGCATCCAAACTCCATCATCCCCAGGAACATATGCAGCTGGGGAATTCAGGCTGCCGATCAGGTAGGTCAGGCCAACAGTGACCTTAACAATCCCCCAAAACTGAGGTTTGTATCCTCTTATGCTGTTTGCATAGGTTGAGCCTCTATCATGACAATACTAAACAGGAAGACTCACAATGTTCTCAGTTAACAGTTTATCACACTTCTACTTCCCTCCTAACCTTTATCACTACAGGTTTTTCTGCATGACCCAGTTTCATTATGGTAACTGACGGATGGAATTTCTCTTGAGAAGGTAATCTACCTGCCTATCAGTGTTTGATTACCCGTTGGACATCAATATTCTTCTGAGGTTTTTGGCAGGCTGGCTAATGTTGCTGCAGATCTAGCTGGAGAAAGCATTTGTACCATATTTTCATCTGCATTTCCTTCAGTTTTGCTCCGCTTTGTTGAGGCATCCCCTATGAATAATGCATCCTCTTCTAAGAGGTGACAGTTTCATTTAGAAATGGATGGCCAAGCTGTGAGGTATTTGCAGAGTACAGATTCCATTTCATAAGCAATAAAACATGACTGCAGCATTGATTTCCTTTTTTTCAAAAATGCTAAAATATTGTAGGATGTGTGTGTGTGTGTGTGTGTGTGTGTGTATGTGTGTGTATCTCGATTGATATAGAACAGCCCTATATACACAGAACATCCTACATTTCTATAGACAATACGATTATTTTCATTAACTTACCCAAATTTTTGGAAGCTATATTTTACGACTGAAAATGGAAAGAGGTTGTTTAGGAAAATCTAGATTCCTGTAAGTGTAGTTATGCTTTTCATTGCTTTACATTTTAAAAAAAAATACTTCAAAAGTTGTTATAGTATGCTGAAAAACCATTGCAGCATTTCAAGGGTAAAGAATTCACACCATCTGATTTACTTTCTTCCTCTAGGGTCCTTTCATAGAAAGTCCGGTGCTGGGCTGCTACCCAAAGCATCCTTTGTTAATTGAATATAAATAATTATGCTTCCTACTTTCAAATGCTGGAACAGTTTTCCTGTTCTTGTAATACAATATGTCTGAAAGCTCCAATTGTTGCCTCGTACATTTATTTCTTTCCTCGCCAACACATATCGTCCATGCTGAGGCGGCACTTTGCTGGGAAGTTGATAATCTTTAAATATAATACATGGTGATCAGCTAAATTAGCATTGGTAAGGTAGCTAAAAGTATTCTGTTACTAAATACTTCTTCAACTAAAGGTCTAAGACTGGGAACGTTCCACATTTTTCTTTCTGTCGTTAGCCATAAATACATTCATGAGACAGTCAATTAGCATGTCATAGTGACCCAAGATTGACAAGCTGGTTGAAAACAAGGGAAGTAAAGGAAGATGACTTTCCCAGATCTCATATATCAGCTATTATGTGTCACCAGTGGGGGAAAAAAAGTCTTACTCTGCTTGGAAGACTGAGCAATGCAGTCAATGCAGGCCTTGCTTTTTAGGAAATCTTTGTTCGTGTTGTGGGATAATTTTTAGCCCACTTTAACGCTTCCTTGTTTAATTAATAGGAAAGTTCTGGCGGCTGTTAATGCATATTCTAACAACTAATGAATAATATTTTTTTTCATTTATATCCCGCCCTTCTCTGAAGACTCAGGGCGGCTTACAGTGTATAAGGCAATAGTCTCATTCTATTTGTATATTTACAAAGTCAACTTATTGCCCCCCAACAATCTGGATACTCATTTTACCTACCTTATAAAGGATGGAAGGCTGAGTCAACCTCGGGCTGGGCTTGAACCTGCAGTAATTGCAGGCTGCTGTGTTCTAATAACAGGCTTCTTACAGCCTGAGCTATCACGGCCCTTATACTGAATTATCAGTATAAACATGGGATGAAATCAAGATGGCACCACTTTCAGCCCTGATTGGAACAACTCAATGCATGTATATATATGTACATATATAAGACAAGCAAAAATCCAGTCTGTTGAAATAAAAAGCTAAGTAGAGGGGAATTGGCAAACTCTCTTCTTAGGCTGTGCCTTGTCAGGAAGTCTGCCTGGAATTCAGGGTCAACATTTTCTTTCTTTGATTAAGGATATCCCTATTCTAAGAGACTCACTACCAGATCTTACCACACAGTCAGAAACAATGTGAAACAGGAGATCCCTCACGTAGCCAGTCTCTCTGCTTTGAAGGACTGTATAGATTAACAACTAGTACTTTGAATTACACCTTCAAACTAACCAGTGTCTTTTGTGGCTTGCACAGCAAAGGTGTTGCATTATTGTACTGAAGTATGTCCATAAACAACAGTATATGTATTCTGTACCAACTGCAGCTTGCAAGTTACTTCAACACCAGCCTCATGTATGGCAATAGCCAAGATAAGGCATAAGTGAACGTGAGAAGCAGGGTGCAAGGAAAGGGTGCAATAACTGCAATAACCAGATGAGTCAAGGTTCTTTTAGCCACTTGTGACTTGAGCAAGAGCTGCAAGTCCAAGAAGACTTCCAAATCAGTTTTGCCTGAAAGAGTGCAAGCTCCTCAGAACTAAGGAAATAAAATGTACCAGAACAACCAGGAACACAACAAGTACTTGGTCTTGTCAGGATTCATTTAAATAATCAATTATTTGAGTTAAACAATTACTAACAACCTGCCTTCCATTGTGGGCCTATATACTGCACGAGTCTGAGGGCTGTGAAAATATTTACAGACCCCTCACATCCTGGACATAAACTGTTTCAACTCCTACCCTCAAAACGACGCTACAGAGCACTGCACACCAGAACAACTAGACACAAGAACAGTTTTTCCCCCGAATGCCATCACCCTGCTAAACAAATAATTCCCTCAACACTGTCAAACTATTAAACTTCTCATCGTTCCCATCACCCATCTCCTCCCACTTATGACTGTATGACTGTAACCTTGTTGCTGGTATCCTTAAGATTTATATTGACTGTTTCCCTATGACTATCATTAAGTGTTGTACTTCATGATTCTTGACAAATGTATCTTTTATTTTATTTACACTGAGAGTGTATGCACCAAGACAAATTCCTTGTGTGTTCCAATCACACTTGGCCAATAAAGAATTCTATTCTATTCTAAAGTAGTAAAAAAAAGTTTGATACTAATAAGAATACACCCCCATTTTCATTTTCAGAATTTTGAAAGATATTTTAGGAAGAACTAGGAGAAGCCATTACAAACAGCAGTAAGCAGAAGTATCAGTTGTGGGGCTTCTTTTTGAACTTCATTCTAAACAGTTCTTTTAAAAAAATCTAATAATTATAGTTTACTAATTAACTATAGATCACTTCTTTTATATATTTGGTGTGGCTTCTAGTGCTGGATATATTTATTCTGAATCTGGGATCCTGACAGCAATTAATCACAAGCCATTTTGGAAAACATAAATGCCAAATCTTTTTAATAATTCTACGATAATCAAAAGGAAGTTTCTCACTCTGTCTTGGAAAAGTAGGCGCACTCATGCATTACCGCACCATACAAATGAGTAGAAATCCAATGCTCCATCAAGATAAATGTTCATTATACTACACAAGATTCAATCTCACAAAGAGAAAGTGGAGATGTCTCTGAAAATATCATTAATTAGGTTAAGTATCCTTATAAAAGACTTTATTCCACAAGAGTTCCTTTTGATATAAGGAAGCCATTGTAGGCAATAATCACCATCTTGAAGCAAAGAAATGTGGTTTTGATAAAGAGGGTACACACACACACTTTTTCTTTTCCACAAAGCAAGAAAGGATGTGAGGCTGCACTTGTTCTTTGAATGGCAAACTGGAAAAACCAGAAATAGGCAGCACCAGGAGAAGATTTGAAGAATCAGTTGATTTCAATCACAACTTCATTAAACCCAATTAGTCATGAAGTAATTTACCACTGTCATCCTCCATAGTTTATTTACATTTTATATACTAGCTGTTGGGTCCAAGCAGAGGTGGGATTCACTTCCCTTCCCTTCCGGTTCTCAAATGTGAGCACATGTGCCACCTCTGTGTATGCACACGTCCTTCTGCACATGCGCAGTAGTCATGCATTACGTCTGGGCAGGTGGGCGGAGCCTCCTGCAGTCACCGCTACCGGTTCGCATGATGCAAACAGAACCGGCTCAATCCCACCACTGGAACAAAGAACTAAACATGGAGTTACTTCTGAGGTAAGGAGTGACTTTTTTATTGTTGTTCACCTATTGAAAAGAATCTTGCCAGACTTAGACAACTATCTGGATAACTAAACTGCTAGAGAGGGACTATCTTACTCTTTTTTCTTCCTACCAGAGATTCCAAACTCTGCTTCCTCTTTGCTCAGTGGGAAGAAAGCCCTCCACCCAGGGATTCCAGACTATACATTCCAACACACTAGCCTTTGGCTTACCATTTCTGGATAGACTGATCACTTGCTAGGTTCTATCCTGCTCAGCCTTTGGATTACCTTTTATTTTTTGGATCTTGTTGTGGTCCACTAGCAGCCTGAGGAGCTGGCAATGGAGTCGGAAAACGATGAGGCTGAAGAAGAGCGTGGGCCAGTCCTGGAGGCTGGGGAAGGCCCAGATGAGGGCTCTGCATTGGAGGCTGAGGTGAGGCCAGGGCCATCTGGGAGTGATATGCAGACTCCAGACCCTCCAGAGACTGACAGTAGTGAGACAGAGGAACAGGAAGAGCCTGTTCCTAATGCACGCATGAGAAGAGCTGCCAGATGGCAAGAGCAGCTCAAGCAAAGAGGACAACTCGGGAGTAGGGCCAAGAGATGATTGGCCCCTCCCATAAGGCTTAAAAGACCAACAACGGCATTGGTGCTCTTTGCCAGAAAACAACATTGATAGCTTTGTCTTGTTGCATTTGTATCGGTGTCTTCTGAACTTTTGCCAAGAAAGGCATTTGGCAGTTTGCCTAATTGGACCAAGGTTGGTAATAGGACTGAGGAATTGTGTTGGGAGGAATTTGCTTTAATTTAGTTGAACTATGCTGAGAATGAAGTAATTCTCAGCTGTTCAAATAAAGTTTGTTTGTTTTTTACACTGACTGAGTTTCCTACTACCTACTTGGGCCTGGGTCACAACAGATCTGTCTTGCCCTTGGTTCTGCTCCTGTGCTAGTGCCAGCACCATGAGTGTTTATAGATGAAGAGAGGATGGGAAGCATTGTGGAAGTAAATGACAGAAAATCAGTTTAAATCTCTCCTATCTTATGAAAAGTTCTAATTTTTATTCTTTTCTGAGCCCTTATCTTAGCTTGATTGCATTATGTGTACAGTATTTCTTTCTTTGACTAAAAGTGTAGCATGTTTTTATGCCTTCATATATACTGCGTACATAATCCTTCACCAAATAGTGGTGTCCCTGGAAGCTGGGGATGATGTGTTCTCCAACACATGAGCAAAATGCTAGGTTGGAGGAGAATGATACAGCTGCTCGTACACTATTTCTCCATTCTGAAAAAGCACCAGAAGCAAAATGATATTGAATTGTTGTGTTGTACCAAGAACTAGTCATTGACCATGGTCATCTGAAAATATATGGGCTAGCTAGACTATTTTTCCTGACATGCCAGATTGTTGGCCTCTCATATTGCACTGGCTATTTCCTACACGTCAATACCAAGAGATGAAAATAAAGGAGGAAAAAGCTGTTACAACAGCAATCTGATTGAAATCTCTTGCAGATAAACATGTATCGACACTCCATTTAACATTTGGGATCTAAAAGGATTCTAAGCATCCTTGAAAAAGTTCTAAATGGAAACAGTAAATGACAGGAATAAAAGGAATTCGCCAAGGTATCTTGCTGAGTCTTTTTATTTTTATTATATGCTTTCTATTCCACACTTTTGGAGATTTATCTTATATCTTCACAGGGGAGGCAGTGAATTAAGAGAAACTTGCGTTTTGATAGCTTTTTGATAGTTATTGTTTGGTTCATGTCAACCCTTAAGTGAGTTCGGCACTGCAGGCTAAGTTCCTGGTCTCCTGCATTGCTCTCAGCTACTTCTGAAACCAACTTCAGAAATTCCAATCAGATTTAATGGTAGTCACTTCAGACCATGATCATCACAATGCTCGATTCCTTTGCTTCTTGACTTTTGCATCTGCATTGCCAATGGTCTTAACATGAAGAAGTCAAAAGATGTAACTACATTCCTCAAAACGCAATAATCTTTTGCAACGCCACTACACATCCTGCAGGGGAAAGCATACCAAAGTCTATTATTCTACAAAAGCCCAGGGTTTTTTGTCTTTTTGGAATTGTTCCCTCCTCACTAGTCTCTGTAACTTTCCTTTGCTTTCTCCAATGTTTGCAGTCATGAATGTCTTTGCACCCACATTCCACATGTTAGGTTCTTTTTTCCCCTAGTTTCCCCTTCTGTTTCCATCTTTGTTCTGATGCTACCATAACCAAGACTGAGGGAAAGGTTATTTCACGCCTACGTTCCTCTGTAGATCCATGGAAACATTGCAGCAAGGAAGAACTAATACTTCATCTTCAGAGTTCCTATGTTGTAATTTAAAGATGTTTTAAAAATAAGAGAAGTGAAGAAAAGTTTTCAGTACTGTGGACAGAAGGTTGAGTAGCAAAGGGAGAATGCTTCACCCAGCTGGGTTTGAGGATTGAATGGAGCAAGATATAGTTCATTGACTTGATTGGCTATTGTTGGGTCAATTATACGATTACAAAAACTTATCAGGAACATAGCAGCCTAGTAACCTAGGATGAAATGAAGGCTTCTGGAAAAGGGCCATGCCAAACAGTGCAGCCAATCAGAGCCACCAGAATGGAAGGAAATGTTGGAAATCATCTACTCTGAAGGCTCTGGTGAAAAAAAAAACTCCAAACAGCTTTTAATCAAAACTGGAAAATATGGGCACAGAGCACAATGAAACAATGGGAGTGGTAGGAGAATGATTCCATCCATTTCTATACTCAGCCTGTACTGGCAGTGGGCCAGGCAGATCTTGGATCTACCCTTAGAAAATGTATTGCCTTTTATCAGCTCAACTGTTACTGGAAATGAAAGGAGGCAGGTTTTAATAAGGAAGTGGGGTGGGGCATTTTTTCCAGTCTATGGGGGTCTGTGCCCATGCAACTTAAATTGAATTTTATTAAATTTTAACTTCTTATTAACTAATTTTAAATGGGGTTTTTAGTTCATTGTACACTTTTCAGGCCAATTTTAAAATAAGTTTTTTAATTGCATTTTAAATTGTATATTGTACTATCTGTTTTATTTTGCCTGTACACCGCCCTTCGGGTGGTATAAAAATCAAATAAATAAATAAATAAATAAATAAATAAATAAATAAATAAATAAATAAATAAATAAATAAATAAATAAATAAATAAATAAACTGATGCAAAAATACATCTGTGGAATTTATTATTACATATAAATTGCTGTCTAAAAAAAAAAACTCAAAAAAACCCCAATTAACTATTTTTTAAAGCTCCCCCCCTTACTTACCCAGTTCAAGGGAAAAGGCGGGCAGATTGAGTTGCTCACTGATGAGATGGATTTCAGGCAGGCAGATTGAGTTGGTAGCTGATGGAATTGATTGCAGCAGCCAAAGCAAGGCAGGAAAAGCGAGTGAGCCAGAAAGAAGCAGCAAGCTGCCAAGTAGGCAAGTGGGGACCGAGCGATTGGGTGGGCATCGGCGACGGGGGGGGTCATGGATTTTTGCTACTGGTTCTCCGAACTACCTGTCCCCATCGCTACCAGATTGCTTGATTCGGTCCAAACCGGGAGCATTTCACCCTGGAATGAAATCAATAAATGATGCATACAGTCTAGAATGAATATCAGAACAGTAAAGCCTATTTACCACTCCTCAAAGGAAGGAACAACATGTAGAAAATAATTATTTATATTTGTACTCTCTCCCAAATTGTTTTTGTTTTCAGTTATTTTTGTCATTGGTATATTTCTTCTTTCAAATTCAGCACTTTATTTATTCATTATAAATATTCACATCTTTTCAGTTTGTAATTCCTGCTGAAGTCAGTCTATTTCCACCAGCAGAATGGTTTCTCCATTGTGCCATGTACTTCTTAACTCAATGTAAAATACTCTTCTATGTTCTCAGTGACCTGGGTTTCTTGACACCTAGCAACATGGCTTACCATAAGGAAGGCTGAGTGCCAAAGAATTGAGGCCTTTGAACTATGGTACTAGAGAAGACTCCTGCGAGTCCCTTTGACTGCAAGGTGATCAAACTGGTCAGTCCTAGAGGAGATCAACCCTGACTGCTCTTTAGAAGGCCAGATCCTGAAGATGAAACTCAAATACTTTGGCCACCTAATGAGAAGGAAGAGTCTAATGCTGGGGAAATGATTGATGGCAAAAGAAGAAGTGGACGGCAGAGAATAAGGTGAAGCAGTCGGCATGAGCCTAAATGGACTCCAGGGGATGGTAGAGGATATGAAGGTCTGGAGGAACGTTGCCCATTGAGTCATGATGGGTCAGACATGACTTCACGACTAACAACAACAACAACAACAACATGGCTTAGATATGCCTCATTCAGTGGGATTTGCTTAATGTTTAATAAGTATATATTCAACTTATGTATATATAGCATACAATCTTATCTTATGCTACAACAGACCTTATTTGCTGAACCCTACATGAATATTCTATATTCATTTTGTACGCTTATGTGCATGTTTGTGGGTGCACATGGTTAGGGCAAATGTCCTATTTGTTCAGTCAATGAAATGACATATTGTTAACTGCAAGCAAATGCCTTTTGGCTATTAGGGAAAGCAATCTTGTTTATACCTTTAAGCAAAGGAACCATAGGAAACTTTGTGGTTTCCCTTGTTCTGGGTCCCTTATCCTCAACTCATTGATATACTTTCTCAGTTATTCTTTAAAAAAAACCTGGTGAGGTAAAACAAGGCAGGGTTTCCAAAGTCCTTCTTCCATTCTGTTCACTTGCTTGGTGCAGCATTGAGGTGGCATAAAAGGGACTTTCTGCCACCAAGTTGAGATGTGTGTCCCATCAATGGAGAGTTTTCTGTTCCTTTTTCAAAATACAGTTGTTGTTGTTGTTGTTGTTGTTGTTGTTGATGATGATGATGATGATGTTGATTCCTCCTGAGCAAGAGTCAAACCTGAAGTTAACAATTGGCTGAAGTCCCTGAAGAAGAGATCAGAAAGGGATCACAAGGAATAATACCAAATACAATTTATCTCTTATCACTGCATGTCTTGCACATTTTTTCCAGTATTGATCCTGCCAAAGCAAACAGGATTTTAAAGAATAATATATTTTCTATTTGAAAAATCTGTCCAAGGTTCTGGATTCTCTTCTTTTTCCCTTCCCTCCCTCTCCCTCTTTCTCTCTCTCTGTAATTTCCCTCCACCCAGCTGAAAAAGGCCAGATTGTTTGCTTAATTCAAGGCAAATTGTGCTAATGACTAGTTTCCTTATTTATCTGCCAAGGACAGGTGGCAATCACTCAGCACTGTAGAATGCAAATTAATGGGAGGTTTGTGAACCACAGAGGATCTTCATTTAAAAAATTCTGAGTTCTCAGGAAATGAACAGAGGGTCAGGAATAAATATTATTCCGCACAAAGAGAGCTCTAATGGAAGCAATGGCTCCTACATATGTTAACCTAGGACTTAAGCTATTTTCCATTTCTTTTTATCTCTTGTTCTGGGACTCCCTACTAAGGACCTGATTGTCTTTCTGTGAAAAATTACTTGGAGCTCAGCTCACTTTGAGTCCTCATGTACAAATTTGTACTCTGAAACAGCACTGAGTTGTGCTGATAGCCTTTGTCTCTTTCTTGTGTTGTACCCTCTGTTCCTCAGAGGGAGGGAAACCTTTTCTAGCTTGTTGACAATAAAGGGGGGGAGAGAGAATTTTTTGAAATCACGACACTTCGTTGTTACATTTTCTTCCTGTCCTACATAGAACAATGGTATAAAAGAAAAGCTGTCATGCTTGCACGGTGGTGAGATGCAAGCAGTTTTAAAGCTGACACAATGATTAGGGAAAGCCTTGGAAATCATTGGCTTCAGCCTGAAAAGAACATAATTTTGCTCAGTTTGAAACATGACTGATTTTCAGAATGTAGTAGGTTAGCTTATGTGACTTTAAAGGGCCAAAATGTCAAATAGATTATTCTGCTTTGTGCAATATCGAATAGCTCCACCATTACTGAACCTCCATTTCATTTCGATTTATTACATTCATTTCGGGAATAGATATGCTCGTTCAAATTCAAGGCATTGTAGCTATATCAGTGATAATAGAAACTGAGAAATCCTTTAAAAGGACTCAAAGACCTAGTGTTTGATGAATTCCAGATTAAAATTCAAAATTAAATTTAATTAAACAGATTAAAAATATTATAAGAATATTCCTCAGAGTTATTTTTAAAATATAATAACTATAAATGGTTAGCAAAGGTATTTTTTGTTTAAAAACTTTTGATATCGTAAGCCTGGTGTGTTTGTGTGTGGGTATTAATTTAAAGAAAGTGAAACAATTTTATACTATAGTAAAAAACACAATTAATGCTTTGTTTCTTTGTGAATCATTGAACACATATCCTCTGTCCCCAGATACTTATTATCTGTCATCAGTTTTGCCTTTGTCACATTGCTTTAAATAGATCTTTTAATGAAGTCACATAATGCCCTTGTTCTGAGGTACTTTACAAATTGGGTCATATAGCACATAATTTCCATAAGTATTGTCTGTTCATTAAAGCAGCTGTTTTGATATGACGTTCTTCCTTAAGACCATGGAATCTAAAGTCAGTAGCTATCTAACTACTAACTTCTAAAGCAGGGGTCTCCAACCTTGGTCCCTTTAAGACTTGTGGACTTCAACTCCCAGAGTTCCTCAGCCAGTTTTGCTTTGCTGTCTGAGGGACTCTGGGAGTTGAAATCCACAAGTATTAAAGGGACCAAAGTTGGAGACCCCTGTTCTAAAGATTAAAAGCCGAAACAAAATCTGGATGGAAAAAAATCCCCTTGTAAGAATTCATTAAAGTTGAAGTATTTGTGATCTTTGTAGGCATAGATACCTCCCAGCATCTAATACTTTTTCCAAGGCCTTCATAACTGCTCTGTGACATGTTTCTTGACTGCTAGTTCCTTGAATATTGATACTTGAGCCCACAAGATCTAATCTACCACTTCAATTTCCTCATTGTACATTCTAAGGATGGTTGCTGATCCATTACTTTGGTTTTCATCTTCTTTGATCTTTTTTTTTACAGTCCCCTTTGACTTTCATTACTAATAGGAATACACTGTATAGTGTATTCCTATTAGTCCTCAAGGTTCCTCTCTAATGGAACCTGCCCATTAGGGACGTAAGTCAAAACTGTAATAAAATGAATTTGACTGCACACTTTTTACTGCACTTGTTAAACAAATCAACCAAGTCATTAAGTAAATGAAGATTGGGCTTGCAGTTTGCTTCAGTTTGTTAAATGATGTCCATCAGGGTTGAAATGCTCCCAGTTCAGACCGGATCAAGTGATCCAGTAGCAATGGGGGTGGGTAGTTCGGAGAACCGGTAGCAAAAATCCCTGTCCATCCCCCACAGGGGTGAAATCTAAAAATTTTCACTACCGGTTCTGTGGGCGTGGCTTAATTGGTGGGCGTGGCTTGGTGGTCAGATGGCTTGGTGGGCGTGGCCAATAACAATAAATAATAAAAATAATAAACAAAGTATAAAAAAACAATGAGGTACCAGAAACCAACTTTCACACTTTACACACACACAACACAACACAACTGACTCACACACAACGTAAAAGCAGCTGCACTTCACACTTCACATAGCCACAAAAAGCTCAAAAACCAACTTTCACACTTTACATACACACAACACAACACAACTGACTCACACACAATGTAAAAGCAGCTGCACTTCACACTTCACATAGCCACAAAAAGCTCAAAAACCACACTTTACACACACTTTCACACTTTACACAAACAACACAACACAACACAACTGACTCATACACAATGTAAAAGCAGCTGCACTTCACACTTCACACTTCACACAGCCACAAAAAGCTCAAAAACCAACTTTCACACTTTACACACACACACAACTAACACACACACACACAAACAATATGCCACATACAGCTTTCTGAGATTTTGTGTGTTTGTGCAGTTAGAGTGAAACACTACAGAAACACAAAATCTCAGAAAGCTGCACAAATATTTTATTTTATTATTTTATTTTATTTTATTGTGGACTTCAAATCCCAGAGTTCCAAAGCCAGCCAGTTGATCACCGAGGAAATAGATTAGCTGAGCGATTGATTCTGTCTGGCTGAAACTGAAACTGCTTTCCGGCTGTGGCCATGCGTTCATCAGTAATCAGGCAAGTGCCTTAGAATCTCTACTCTTACTTGTAGAAAACATGTTTTCTACAAGTAAGAGTACAAGTAAGGTTCTGCTGTTTTTTACTTTTAAAGGCCTGTTTCGGCTGAAGCAAAACCGGCCTTTAAAAGTAAAAAAAAAAAAAAACTCTGCAGATGGTGCGGCTCAGCAGAGGCGGGGGGGCGGGGCCAGGGATTTTTGCTACCGGTCCTCCGAACCAGCAGCTACCATCGCTACCGGATCGCGCGATCCTGTCCAATCCAGGAGCATTTCACTCCTGATCCCCCCGGCCCGGCCCATGCCCACCCAATCACCCGATCCCCACTTGCCTACTTGGCAGCTTCCTGCTTCTTTCAGCCTCACTCACTATTCCGGCCTTGCTTTGGCTGCTGCAATCAATTCCATCAGCTAGCAACTCAATCTGCCTGCCTGCTATCCATCTCATCGGTGAGCAATTCAATCTGCCTGCCTTTTCCCTTGAATTGGGTAAGTAATGGGGGGGGAGCTTTAAAAATAGCTAATTGGGGGATTTTTTAGGAGTTTTAATTTTTTTTAGACATAAAAAAAGGAAGTTTTAAAGTTAAGGAAATTTTACATTTAGCTGCTTTTATCTAAAAATATAATAAAATAAAATAAAATATTTGTGCAGCTTTCTGAGATTTGGTGTGTTTCTGGAGTGTTTCACTTGAACTACATAAACACACCAAATCTCACAAAGCTGTAGGTGGCATTTTGTGTGTGTGTGTGTGTAAGTCAGTTATGTTGTGTTGTGTTGTGTGTGTAAAGTATGAAAGTTGGTTTTGGGGCTTTTTGTGGCTGTGTGAGGTTCCTGCTTGTTGCAGGAGCCATTTTGGATGAGGTGCAGCTGCTTTTACATTGTGTGTGAGTCAGTTATGTTGTGTTATGTGAATGTAAAGTGTGAAAGGTGGGTTTTGGTATCTCTTATTGTTTTGTGTACTTTGTTTATTATTTTTTATTATTTATTGTTATTGGCCACGCCCACTCAGTCATCTGACCACCAAGCCACGCCCATCAATTAAGCCATGCCCACAGAACCGGTAGGGAAAATTTTTAGATTTCACCCCTGATATCCATGATTATTTAAGTGAACCAAGAGGTTTGAGCATGTGCAGGACTGCCCTGCTGAATCAGCTATCAGCAGTTCTGGCAAGGCAAGGCTGCAGCATCTCCAGGGAGGTGTCCAATCTTAAATTGAGGTGGAGGGTAAATTTGCAGGGCTTCTTGGTGTGGAGCTTCCAGAGGAACACCCATCAGTTGTTGTACAAGCAATCTTCAGTAGTGCACAATATTTATTTTTATTTATTTATTTATTTTGCCACACAGTATATATAAGCTTAAGTATGAAATAACTATATTTAGCATATATATGAGTATGAGTATGTAATCCTCAAATAATCAAATAATCCTCAAAGCAAAAGCAAACAAACATAGCAGAATAGAATGCAATGGAAACTTCTGCAGCAATCTCAAAGCAAAGGCAAACAAGCAGAGTAGAGTAGAAGGGAAAGGAAATTTACAATACTGAATCTGCTAGCTAGAGATGCTGAGTAGTATTTCTGCAAGCAGTTCCAAGGCAAAAGCACAGTAGTTTGTAAAGTACTTACAAACAAGCACACTACTATAATGAAGAAGATAAATTTAAGGTACTTATAAAGGCAATTACAGTCCTGCAGTCATCAAGACAACATCAATGAGAGATCCACTCCTCTAGTCGTCCACCTGGCAGCAAAGAGGAGGGAAAAAAATTGAGTGCTGGCTGCAGAGTCCCCTGATCTTGATCATGGGGTGGGGGGGTTGGGAATCCACACCAAATAAATGGGCCTCAGAAATTGCCATCATAACCATGGGTGACAAAGGCCTGTTACAGGATTAAAAAAAGAAACCCTGGTCGTGCAGTGGTTACAATGCACTATTGCAGGCAAACTCTGCCCACAGTCTGGTGTTCAATTCTGACAGATTCAAGGTTGACTCAGCCTTCCATCTTTCCAAGGTTGGTAAAAAGAGGACCCAGTTTCTTGGGGGCAATATGCTGAGACTGTAAACTGCTTTAAAGAACTATGGAGCAGTATATAAGTCTAAGCGCTATTGCTATTGCTAAAAATGGCCGCTGCTTCAGGAGTTTTTTTAAAAAATATAACAACAGAGTTGGAAGGGACCTTGGAGGCCTTCTAGTCCAACCCCCTGCCCAGGCAGGAAATCCTACACCATCTCAGTCAGATGGTTATCCAACATTTTCTTAAAAATTTCCAGTGTTGGAGCATTCACAACTTCTGCAGGCAAGTCGTTCCACTTATTAATTGTTCTGTCAGGAAATTTCTCCTTAGTTCTAAGTTGCTTCTTTCTTTGATCAGTTTCCACCCGTTGCTTCTTGTTCTACCCTCAGGTGCTTTGGAGAACAGCCTGACTCCCTCTTCTTTGTGGCAACCCCTGAGATATTGGAACACAGCTATCATGTCTCCCCTAGTCCTTCTTTTTATTAAACTAGACATACCCAGTTCCTGCAACCGTTCTTCATATGTTTTATCCTCCAGTCCCCTAATCATCTTTGTTGCTCTTCTCTGCACTCTTTCTAGAGTCTCAACATCTGTGTGATTGAATCCAGATCACATGACTGCAGAGGCCTCTTATTGGTCCCAATTTTTAATCCCTGTTGCAAGTACATTTGGAGGTGCATTCATAACTTTGAACAGTTGTTAAATAGCCATTCATATGTACAGGTATACTACCTACATACACCCCATATACAGACAGCTAGAGATGTCGTGTCCCACTCCTCCACTGACGGCCGGGTCAGGGTAATCCGAATCAGGCTTGCCTCTGCAGCTCTGCCAAAGTCCTAGCAAAGTCCTCAGAGCAGGCAGGAGACCAGAAAGTGACTTCAGCAAGATAAGTTCGACTTTGCCTGACTCAGAGACTGCCAGAAAGCAGATCCTTTATATAGGCCATGGGGTGTGGCTCCATGACTCAGCACTCATTAAGGCCTGCCCCTCCCTTCCTTCTGTTGCCTCCGCCTATCCAGTCTTCTGATGCGAGGGTCACTCCAATCAGCAGCTGTTGGAAATAAACTTTCCTCAGGCTCACATGCTGTGGAGGAGGGGGAGGGGTCCAGCTGCTCCGTTTGCCTGGGCATGGAGCCAGGGCTGGGGCCGGGGGATGCTCCCTCCTCTGCAGCCTGCTTGGGCATGGAGCCAGGGCTGGGACCGGGAGGTGCCCCCTCCTCTTCAGCTTGTCTGGGCATGGAGCCAGGACTGGGGCCGGGAGGCATACATTCCTCCGTGTTCGGGAGCAGATAAGAAGGTCCCGGCTGCTGTGAGAGCGGACAAGACACAACAAGAGATTTTTTAAATATATATGGAATAAGACCACAGACAGTACAGTGGGTATCACAACTGGTAGAAGAAATTCCTCATCATTGCTTCCAAAGCCCTATTTTCAGATAATAGAAAGTCATTTTACAGAATTTCAAGTTCCTTTTCCTAAAGATCTAAATTCCAGAACTAGGTGGGAGCAAAAGAATCGATCTATGTCCTTTTGAAAAATATCAATAATTTACTTCATACAGTGATTTGGATTCGATGGTGTATGTTCCTTTGTACAGTGCTCTCTATATCCCATCTGCTAAGAAACCTATATTTGAGGAACGCATAGGGATACAAAGGAAGGAGAGGGTAAAAAATTCACTAATGTAGGTTTTCCCCAAACTGATGTTCTCTACATTTATTGGACTTCAGTTCCCATAATTCTCTTATAAATTGGTCCAACCTATTTGGCCAATGTGGAGGGCACCAGGCAAAGTTTTCATGTAAGATTTGTTTGCACTAGTTCGATACTGTGTTCTAATTGGTATACTTGCATTAATAATGAATAAATTATCTTTATACAAAGACATGGAGGTGTTGTTATTTAAATGGATGTCAGTGAAAACTATGAGTTGCTATACTAATTAAAATCACCTAGTGTTGATTGATGTTATTTTCATGTCTAAAATATAATAGAGTTCAAGAATAAATGTTTATAGCCTTGTCCTCATGTATCTCCAGTGCTTTGCATGATTATTTTTTCTTCATATTCATTTATATGTTTGAAAGCCTGTGCCAATTTTCCCAATAGTTTCTCAAGACCATCTCATTAAAATCAGCAATTATTAAACAACTGTTTCTGGAGAATTTAGCAGGACTTGCTGAGAGCATAAAACTTAATTACTGTAACCATATATGCTTTTCCATTTTCTTGAACCAGTTTGATAGAACCTTATTTCCCATAACAGACATGAATCTTAATGGAGTTCCATAACACATGGAATTTTGGCTACCCACGTAGTAATTTGTTTCACTAACTGAGATATCATTTTTAAAGTAGCTGATGTCTACTTGGTGCAGAAAAATTCTTAATGTTAATCGTGTGTTTTTATGTTCATGTCCATTGAAGCTTCCATGTCTTCTTGCAGAGTCACAATTCTAGTAGTTTTAATGGCATTTATTTTTGTTGAATTGATCAGCCATATCAGATGTTAATCCACCAGAAAACAATTTGTATTAGTTTATGTCTGAACCTCTGAATGATTGAACCCAAGGTTGAAAAAGATATTTCTGATTCCTCCTTCCTCTAGCTATTTAGCCAGAAGGCTTGCTTTGAGAGAAGAGGGGAAAAGCTATCTGCTTGGCTCCATCCACAATCCATTTCAAGCTCTCACCAATTTAGGTAAATTCCTGAGGAGTATAGGAACATGAACAAAGATTTGTCTGTTCAAATAATAAATGGTATCTTTTTTTTTAAACACGCTTTTATTGATTTTTCAATTCCCCCCTACACACATTATTATTATTATTATTATTATTATTATTATTATTATTATTATTATTACTATTACTATTATTACTATTATTATTATTAATTAGATTTTTATACCGCCCTTCTCCCGAAGGACTCAGGGTGGTTCACAGCCAATATAAAACACTGACAATTTACAACTAAAACAGAGATTAAAAAACTTTAGACCTAAAAACCCCTAAAATTTATATTAAATATAAATTAAAATTCAATCCCTATTAAAATATTAAAATTTAAAATTTAAGCCAGTCCCGCGCGAATAAACAAATACGTCTTCAGCTCGCGGCGAAAGGTCCAAAGGTCAGGCAATTGACGCAAGCTAGGGAGAAGTTCATTCCAGAGGGTAGGAGCCCCCACAGAGAAGGACTTTCCCTTGGGGGCCGCCAGCTGACATTGCTTGGCGGACGGCACCCTGAGAAGTCCCTCTCTGTGAGAGCATACGGGTCTGTGGGAGATGTGGGGTAACAGTAGGCGGTCCCGTAAGTACCCTGGCCCTAAGCCATGGAGCGCTTTAAAGGTAGTAACCAAAACCTTAAAGTGCACCCGAAAGACCACAGGCAGCCAGTGCAGCCAGTGCAGCCTGCGAAGGAGTGGTATTACATGGGAGCCGCGTGCGGCTCCCTCTATCACCCGCGCAGCTGCGTTCTGAACTAACTGGAGCCTCCGGGTGCACTTCAAGGGGAGCCCCATGTAGAGAGCATTGCAATAATCCAAGCGAGAGGTAACAAGAGCATGAGTGACCGTGCATAAGGCATCCCGGTCAAGGAAGGGGCACAACTGGCGGACCAGGCGGACCTGGTAAAAAGCTCTCCTGGAGACGGCCATCAAGTGATCTTCAAATGTCAGCCGTCCATCCAGGAGAACACCCAAGTTGCGCACCCTTTCCATTGGGGCCAATGACTCGCCCACCAACAGTCAGCTGTGGCTGCAGCTGACTGTACTGGGGTGCCGGCATCCACAGCCACTCCGTCTTGGAGGGATTGAGCTTGAGCCTGTTTCTCCCCATCCAGACCCGTATGGCTTCCAGGCACCGGGACAGTATTTCGACAGCTTCGTTGGGGTGGCCCGGGGTGGAAAAGTACAGCTGCGTATCGTCATCGTACAGTTGGTACCTCACCCCAAAGCCACTGATGATCTCACCCAGCGGCTTCATATAGATGTTGAACAGGAGAGGCGAGAGAATCGACCCCTGCGGCACCCCACAAGTAAGGCGCCTCGCAGTCGATCTCTGCCCCCCTGTCAACACCATCTGCGACCGGTGAGAGAGATAGGAGGAGAACCACCAATAAACGGTGCCTCCCACTCCCAAACTCCCCAACCGGTGCAGCAAGATACCATGGTCGATGGTATCAAAAGCCGCTGAGAGATCTAATAGGACCAGGGCAGAGGAACAACCCCTGTCTCTGGCCCTCCAGAGATCATCCACCAACGCGACCAAAGCTGTCTCTGTACTATATCCGGCCAGAAGCTGGACTGGAACAGGTCTAGATAGACAGCTTAATCCAGGTATTGGGGTAGCTGACATGCCACCACACTCTCTACAACCTTCGCAACAAAGCGAAGGTTGGAGACCGGACAATAATTTCCCAAAACAGCTGGGTCCAGGGAAGGCTTCTTGAGGAGGGGTCTCACCACCGCCTCTTTTAAGGTGGCAGGGAAGACCCCTTCCATAAACATAAATAGTTTATGAATAGAGTATTGGCCATATCATATCTTATACAATTTAACATATCCAAATACATTTTACTTAATTTCAATTTCTGCCAAAGTATTCTTTTTCCATATTTTAATCGTGTCTTAATATTTCCATGCTCATTTATATAAATCACATCTTCCTTCGCCCTCCAGTTCTAATTTCTCCATTTTTACTAATATTTAGTCTCTTTTATTATTTTTTAGGTATTTCAATTTTTATCCTAATATATTCAAACATATTCGGGGTTGTCTTTCTTCCATTTCATCTTTTCCATTTTACAGCAATCTTTCTTCTCTTTCTCATTCCTCTCCCTACCTTCTTTTATCCTTCCTGTTGTCTTCTCTCCTCTCCTACTCCTTCTCTACTTCCCCTTCCTTTCTCCCCTTCCTCCATTCTTTCTCCCTATCTAACTTTGTCTCCTGCTCTTATTTCCCCTCCCTTTCTTCCTCTCCTCTTCCCTTTCTTCTTTCTCTCTCCCTCCTTCCCCCTTTCCGTCTCTCTCCTTCTTATCTCTCTCTATTGCGGTATTCATTTTCATTTCAATATTTTTAACAATGCTGTCTAGACAACCCCAATTTTCCCAAAATAATAAATGGTATCTTGACTGCTGTGCAGTGGTCTTCTAGTCTTTCATTTAATGACTTAATGGCTTTTATGTATATGCGGATGTTCGAGGACATTTCTTTGAAGATGAGTTCACTGGAGGTGTTTGAAATCAAAAACCAGTTCCCCATTGATAATACATCAATTTTACTGAAGTTTCAAAACCCACAAATTAATAACCAAAATAATACGGTAATCTATAAAAATATTTAGAGACTTAAAAATAATTTTAATGAGCAAATCACATCTCTGTGGGTCATTATTAGACTATGATAAAACAATGAATAGATGTAATGAAGTAACATGAGTATATGAATTTAGGAGACTTTAATGAACTGAAAGAGCATATATGGGTAGTCAGTGTTTTGTTGAGTTTAATGAGGTATAATCCCTTGCAACTGGTACACTATTGCAAAGTTTAAATCCTATACTTTTACCTATTTAACTCATTGGGCTGATTTGTGAGTACAGAACATACATGTTGAGTTGCACTACACTGTCAAACTAGTACATTTTTCGATATTTCAGATGTCTTCCCGATGATGTCATGCGCCTGGTATTCATGCAAGATAATACCTTAGTACTCTGATGTCACATCTGGTGCCTTGAAATTATGTTCAACGTTCAAGGTATCCCAGTGGTACAATGTCCCTGAACTGGAAGTGTCATTTCAAGTCAGCAAACGATGCTTCAGAAACAGTGTTGTATTACTGCCATGAGCTTCAAGGGCCAATCTGGGCACTCATAGGGAAAAAAATGAGCTGCAAAAAGATTTATGTGACAGGTAACTTCCTGAAATGAAAAGGGAGAGTCAAGTAATCAGTCTGAGCAAAGTAGAGCATATCTTTTTTATTAATATTATCAAATCAAGCAATTACTCTGGCTGAAAAAAATAGCAATGTACAATGTGTGTTTTTTTATTAATGTTACCTCCATGCCTCAATAGTGAAAATTAACATAACATAACATAACATCAGTTGGAAGGGACCTTGGAGGCCTTCTAGTCCAACCCCCTGCCCAGGCAGGAAACCCTACACCATCTCAGTCAGATGGTTATCCAACATTTTCTTAAAAATTTCCAGTGTTGGAGCATTCACAACTTCTGAAGGCAAGTCATTCCACTTATTAATTGTTCTAACTGTCAGGAAATTTCTCCTTAGTTCTAAGTTGCTTCTTTCTTTGATCAGTTTCCACCCATTGCTTCTTGTTCTACCCTCAGGTGCTTTGGAGAACAGCCCGACTCCCTCTTCTTTGTGGCAGCCCCTGAGATATTGGAAGACTGCTATCATGTCTCCCCTAGTCCTTCTTTTTGTTAAACTAGACATACCCAGTTCCTGCAACCGTTCTTCATATGTTTTATCCTCCAGTCCCCTAATCATCTTTGTTGCTCTTCTCTGCACTCTTTCTAGAGTCTCAACATCTTTTTTACATCGTGGCGACCAAAACTGGATGCAATATTCCAAGTGTGGCCTTACCAGGGCATTATAAAGTGGTACTAACACTTCACGTGATCTTGATTCTATCCCTCTGTTTATGCAGCCCAGAACTGTGTTGGCTTTTTTAACAGCTGCTGCACACTGCTGGCTCATATCTAAATGGTTATCCACTAGGACTCCAAGATCCCTCTCACAGGTACTACTATTGAGCAAGGTACCGCATATACGGTACTGGGGCATTTTGTTTTTTTGGCCTAAATGTAGAACCTTACTTTTTTCACTGTTGAATTTCATTTTGTTAGATAGCGCCCAATGTTCAAGTCTGTCAAGATCTTTCTGTAACTTGAGCCTATCTTCTGGAGTGTTGGCTATTCCTGCCAGCTTGGTGTCATCTGCAAATTTGATGTGTTCCCCATCTATCCCCTCGTCCAAGTCATTGATGAAGATGTTGAAGAGTACTGGGCCTAAAACAGAGCCTTGGGGTACTCCACTGCATACTTCCCTCCATGTGGATGTAGTTCCGTTGAGGACTACACGTTGAGTGCGGTTGGTCAGCCAGTTACGAATCCATCTGGTGGTGGTGCTGTCTAACCCACATTTTCTACTTTATCTAGTAGTAGGTTATGGTCTACTTTATCAAATGCTTTACTGAAGTCCAAGTAAATTATATCGACAGCATTCCTCTGGTCTACTAATTTTGTCATTTTGTCAAAGAATGCGATAAGATTAGTCTGGCATGATCTGTTTTTGACAAACCCATGTTGGCTTTTGGTTATTACTTTGTTTGCTTCTAGGTGTTCGGTGATTCGTTGCTTGATTATCTTTTCCAGAATCTTCCCCGGTATTGAGGTCAGGCTGATAGGTCTGTAGTTTCCTGGATCTGTTTTTTTTCCTTTTTTGAAGATGGGAACTACATCAGCTCTTTTCCAGTCCTCTGGCAGCTCCCCTGTGCTCCAGGATCTTTGAAAGATATAGTTCAGTGGTTCTGAGATCACGTCTGCCAGTTCCTTCAGAACCTTGGGGTGTAATCCATCCGGTCCTGGTGATCAGAAGTATTGAAATAGAGTGTTTCTTTACACACTCACCTATATTTTGTTGTACAAAAGATAATATGTTGGGATATTGATTTAACACCTAAGAGTCATGTGTTTTTTAATTGCCTCTCTCTCCTTTCTTATTTCTCATCCTAATAAATAAAGAGGATTGTTTTGCATTGTTGTTTCCTAGATGTTTTGATCAATTTATTGTTCTCAAGTAAAACAGTAAGTAGTATTGTTAACAGAAACAGCTAATATACTTTTCCACATAACTTCTTCCTGTAATTTCATCCATAGTCATCACTGGTAAGGTAAGTCATCAGTATCAATCTGATTTTTAAGCAACAAAAACAAAAAAAGTCAGGAAAATGAAAAGCAAGCAAAGGAAAAGAGAGCATCTATTAGATAAAATAAGCATATTCACTACATATAAGCTTCAGCATTCTGCTTTTTAAAAACATTGAAACCATTTCTTCACATCTTTATTCATACATTTGCATACTTAATTGTCCTGACTACACACAAACACTCAAACTAAGTTCTAAGTATGTAGAGAAGAAGTATAAGATAGCAGGACAAGATATAACTATAACATCTGAAAAACATAATGTTGTGACTCGTTCTCCCTCCTCTCCTCAGCCGGGCCCCTCCCGTCTCCAACCGGGCCTTTTATCAGACTCTGAGTCTGATAATGAAGATGAATGGCCTGTCAATGCTCCAGCCCCCGGCCCTGGCCCCATGCCCGGAGAGGATTCCAGGAGTGGAAGGACAAGCCCGATAAACCTCACTCATACAGTGTGTGTTCCTTTGGCTCAGCCTTCAGAGCAGGAAGTCAGCCAGGTGCTGGAATTACTCGGCCCTACTCCCTCTGACCCCTCCCTTTCCCAGAAGCTGCCAGCAGATCCAGCTGAAGACAATTCAGGGTGGGAGGACCCTCGCTTCCGAAGATCTGAGAGGCGACGCCAGCAGAAGGAGGGGTAGGGCAGGCCTGGATAAATGCTGAGTCATGGAGCCACACCCCACAGTCTATATAAAGGACCTGCTTTTGGCATTCCAACCTTGAGTCAAGCAAAGTCTTATCTAGTTTGCTGATATCAGACTCTATCGCTGAAGTCACAACTTGGACTCCTGCCTGCCCTGATAAACCTCAAAGGAACTTGACAAGCCAAGTTTGTTACAGACTTCCTTGACTCGTTCATCGGAGTGCTAGTGGGACACGATGCATAAGCTAGGAATGAATATATTGAAGCATTAAATATTCCTTTTTGTACTACATCCTTCTGACATTCTGCTAAATCTTAAATACCATGTTTTCCCAAAGATAAGTCCCTGTCTTATTTTTTTTGAACCCTAAAATAAGCATTATTGCCATGAACTCAAAAGCCCAATTGGGCTTATTATCAGGGAATGTCTTATTTTGGGGGAAACAGGGTATATGAAACATGAGGAGAATGGTTCCAACACTCTCTTCCTTTAAACATCCTCCAGATGTTTCAGAACTACAGCTTCAGTAAAGCAATGGTTAGGGATGAAAAAATTGCTGTTTGCAACAGCTGGAAGGCTAACTTAAAGCTGACATAAAGCATCACAAATGATTCATAGAAGACCAAGATGGAGAAGTTTCCTTCATTGGAAGATGATGCCAATCCATAGAATCCAACTCAAAGAATTTAGAGAAGATAATTATTTGGACATGATACCTTCAATTATCATTTGCAATCTGAGGATTCCATAATATCAGGAAGTAAGATTATTTTTATGCATGATTATTCCATGGTGTACTTGAGCTTCATGCCAGATTGATCATATGAACTGCATTACCTCAAAGTCTCAATATAGCAATCTGATTGCTATAGTCCTACCACAAATAGTGTTTTAATTTGGGCGTGAAGGAAATAACCACCATTTACTTTCTTCATCTCCCATGCCGAAATAAAACTGCATTGTATGCTTTCATTTTCTTCTTTTGTAATGTCAACTATAATCCTTTTGAAGAATTTCATTCGTAAACATTACCTCCCTAATTCAACTTTCTTATTTTAGCATTACACATCCCATAAATGTCATATAATGATGCCATCTTCTTAGAAGTCAGCTGCTAGTACAAACAAACTTTTTATTGAAGTGACAATACCAGCATTACTTATACAGGAAAAGGAAAGGGAAAGGGAAAGGGACTCTTCTCTTCAGCTTATTTTGCAGGGGATAGAAGAGATCAAGCAAAAGATGGAAAAAACAGATGAAAAAGTAGAAGATATCCAACAGATGCTGAAAAATTAAGAGGTTAGACTTCAGAAAGTAGAGGAAAGAGAAGAACAAAGAGACCAAAAAATTCAAAACATCAACAGTAGATTGGAAGTGATAGAAAAGGAGCAAGGTGGAGCCTTAGGTTGAGAGATTGATAAAGCAGAAATTTTTTTGAGATTTCAAAATATAGAAGAGAAGAGTGAAAATTTGGCTGATAAAATGGTAGAAATATTGGCTGAACTTTTGGAAATTAGTAAGGAAAAGGCACTCGATGGAATTGATGAGATTTTTAGAGTGTATACAAGATATGCAGCAAGACACAATCTTCCTAGGGAAGTCCATATAAGATTTACTAAAATCATTTAAAGCACAAATTCTACAAGCAGCAAGAGAGAAGACAATGAAACACAACGGCAAAGAAATCATTGTTTTGAAACAAGTTCCCAGAAGGGTAAGAGAATTAAGAAGAGAATACCAATTTTTGTCCAAGGCTTTATTGCAGAAAGGTGTGGATTATAGATGGTTGGCGCCAGAGGGCTGTTTTTTACATGGCAACAGCAAAAATATAGAATTGATACAATAGATAAAGCCAAGGATTTTTACGCAGAATTCTTCAACGACAAAGGAAAGACAAGCGCTGAAGTTTCACTGATCAAACTTCAAGAGTCAGAGTTAGCAGCTTTATTACAAAAAGAAGGAGGAGCTGTAGGTGGCACGATTGAAGTTAATCCTCGTCATGAACCAAGATCAACAAGAGCAATAAACCCTAAGTATAAAACATAGAAATGGAGGAGAGGAAATTGATATCAATAAACATTAATGGATTAAATTTGGCAATTAAGAAGAGGAAAATATTTCATAAATTAGAAAAATTGAAATTGTATATAATATGCTTGCAAGAAGTTCATATTAAAAAACAACATGAACAAATATTAACACAATCAAAATTGGGGAAAGTATATACATCATTACCACAATGTAAGAAAAGAGGTATAGCCATATATATAAAAGAGCCTATTAGGGCAAATTTAGTATATTCTGACGAGAATGGTAGAATTTTGATACTGGAAACAATTGATGACAATAAAAAAATACTTTTAGTAGCAATATATGCTCCAAATGACAATCAAGAAAAGTTCTACAGGAAACTCCACAGAAAGATTGTTGAATTGGATTATGAAAATATATGTATCCTTGGTGATTGGAATGGCGTTGTTGATGTAAAGATGGATTATAAAACTCAGAAAACAACTAGGCAAAATAGAAAGACCCTCCCAAAGTCCTTTTTTAAAATGGTGGAGGAAATGAATTTGAAAGATGTATGGAAAGAAAGGAATCAGCAGAGTAGACAATATACCTTTTACTCAGGTAGACATTTATCCTGGTCTAAAATAGATATGATATGGATGACAACAGAAATGAGTTTCAATATAAGAAAAATTGATATAGAAGCCAATACCTGGGCAGACCACAGCCCTATGATGTTGATATGGAAAGGACAAAGGAAAAGTTCTAGATGGACTTTAAATACGATGATTCTAAAAGATAGGGAACTTACACAAAAAATAGAGAAGGAACTGACTTTTTTCTTCAAAGAAAACAAAAAAGAAGATACTTCAATACAAAACAGTTGGGATGCGATGAAAGCATATGTAAGAGATTTGTTCATAGACTATGTAAGGAAAAGGAACCGTAAGAAAAAACAAACCTTTTTTAGGTTTGAAAATGACTTTAAAAAATGGGAACAAGAATTACAAAGATTTCCAGAGAAGATAGATATTAAGATGAGAATGGATTTAATTAAACACAAAATGGCTTTGCTTGAAAAGGAAGAGTTAACACAAAAAATCAAAGGTGCAAAACAGAATTATTTTGAAAATGCTAATAAACCAGGTAGATGGCTAGCTTATAAACTTAAAAAAGAGAAAGAAAAATATAGAATTTCACATTTAGAAGATTGCAATGGCCAGATTCAATTTATGAACGAAGAGAAGAAAAGAATTGTTCAGAACTTTTATACGCAATTATATAAAGAAGAGGGAATCAATAAGGAAAATGTGAAACAATATTTGAATAAAGCAAGTTTACCTCAAATTCCTAAAGATATTGAAGCTATGTTGGAGGGAAATATAACAATGATGGAATTAATGCAAACGCTGAAAAAACAAAAAAAAGGGAAAGCTCCAGGCCCAGATGGATTGCCAGTTGAATACTATGTGACATTTCAAGAACAACTGGGTCTCCCATTTTTAGAGATAATGAATGAAGTGATGCAGAAAGGGAAAATACCTGAGACCTGGACAGAGGCTTATATTACTTTGATTCCAAAATAGGACTCTGATTTAAATCAAGTTAAAAATTATAGACCTATATCCCTGTTGAACTCAGACTATAAAGTATTTGCTTTAATACTTGCAGAATGTCTTAAAAGATATTTGAATGAATTTATACATTCGGATCAAAATGGATTTCTGCCTAAAAGACAAATTAGGAATAATATGAGAGTAGTCTTGGATACTTTAGAATATTATGAGGCTCATCCCGAAAAACAGATGGCGTTGATCTTTTTAGACACAAAAAGCATTTGACAATGTTAATTGGCATTTTATCTTCCTACAATTGAAGCAAATGGGCTTCAGTGAAAGATTTATTAAAGCATTAGAAACTATATACTATAAACAATCAGCTAAGATAATGATAAATGGTGAATTGACGGATGCGATTCAAATTGGAAAAGGTACAAGACAAGGCTGTCCACTGTCACTGCTGCTGTTTGTGTTGACCTTGGAAGCATTGAATAGAAATATTAGAGAGGAAAGGGGAATAAAAGGCATAAAAATTCAGAAGGAAGAATACAAATTTTAAGCTTTTGCTGATGATTTGGTTTTTATTATTGAGGATCCTTTGGAATCTATAATTTGTTTGTTAGAAAGAATTGATGAATATGGGAAAGTGGCAGGCTTGAAAATTAATAGAGACAAAACAAAAAATTTGACAAAAAATATGTTGATGAAGCAAAAAAATGAGTTGGTAGAATATTCTGGGATGCAGATTGCAAATAAAGTTCAATATTTGGGGATATATCTTACTCCAAGGTGTAGCACTTTAAAAGAAAATAACTATGGTAAACTCAAACAGCAGATTGTGGCGGATTTGACCAAGTGGGAACATCTACAATTTTCTTTGTTGGGAAGAATATCAACAATTAAGATGAATATATTACCTAGAATTCTGTATTTGTTTCAGACTATACCTATTAAATTGACCAGAGGGAACTTTGAGGAGCTGGATAAAGCGATGCTGAAGTATATCTGGCAAGGGAAAAAAGCAAGGATAAAAATAAAATTATTACAAGATAAGAGGAGTAAGGCAGTTTTGGGCTACCCAATTGGGTATATTATCAAGCAGCGAATATGATGTGGATTAAAGAATGGATAACCCTAAAAAATAATAGAATATTAACTCTGGAAGGCCATGATTTGTTTTTGGGATGGCACGCCTTTTTATGGTATGGATAAGCTAAATCACAGGGCTATTTTAGAAGACATATAGTCGGAGAAACGTTATTAAATTGGGAAAAGATTAAGAAAAGTCACTTCTTAAAAATTCCAATGTGGGTTTCACCCATTGAGGCATTCTCTTATTCAATAACATTTAAAAAGGAACATATTGTTAGATATAATGAATTGTTGAATGAAAGGGATGAGTTAAAATCCAAATTAGAATTAGAGGCAGAGGGTATAACAATGAATTGGTTTGCATACTTGCAAATACAATCCAGATATGATAATGATGTTAAAACAGAAGGCTTTTATAATAACCTAACGAGTTTTGATGAGAATTTAACAGGTTCAGATGACAACTTGATAAAGAAACTGTATGGATACTTACTAGAGGTTAAGTTAGAGGAAGAACAGGTTAAAGAGACAATGATTGCTTGGGGGAGGAATTTTGATCATGGGATAGATCTAGATGACTGGCAGAAATTGTGGATGTATAATTATAAAATGACAATGTCGACAGCATTTAAAGAGAATTTGTATAAGATGTTTTACAGGTGGCATCTACCCCTGACAAGAATTGCCAGAATGTCTAAGGACAAATCTGAAAAATGTTGGAAATGTCATCAGATACCTGGATCATATTACCACATGTGGTGGACATGCATTGAAGCTAAAAGATATTGGACTAAAATACACACATGGCTGGAAAAAATGATTAAAAAGCATATTGACTTTAAGCCAGAAATCTTTCTGTTGGGAATTATACCGGAGATATATACTAGAGATGTAAAATATTTGATTGTGAATATTACTACAGCAGCTAGGATTGTATTTGCAAAAAATTGGAAAAATGAAAAGTTACCTTTGCAAGATGAAATAATTAGAAGAATGTTGGAATGTGCAGAGATGAGTAAATTAACATTTGAAATTTGAGAACAAGAAGGCAAACAATATTATAAAATATGGGATTTATTCTATAATTGGTTAAATGGAAAGATACGTTAGGAAAAATGAGTATAAGATATATGTATGGAAGAGATGATTATTTTGTGAAGATATGTTAACACCCTTACAGCACGTTGTAATGGAATTGATTTGATGAGGTTTTTTTATTTTATGTTTAAAAATAAATAAAAATTTTTTAAAAAACAACACTTTTTATTGAAGTTCATGTTGTAAATCTTGGGAAATTATTAATTGATTTAACTAGTCACTGAAAATATACATCATTGTGATGGAATGTGCAGCTGGAAAAGGAGTGGAGGGAGGGAATCTTGGCAATAGCCCCACAGTTTCCCAAGACGAAAGAGTATATGCCAGAGGGAAGTGCAAAATAAGAGACTGCACAACCTTGAATTGGATGGCGGACGGAGGAAAAAGTTCAAGGTAGCCACATCCTAGTATCTTCCATGGTATATCTATTAGGTTAGAAGCTTATAGCTTTAGTTTGGTGAGATTTTGTCTACTTGGTGTAAGCAAAGAAAGAACTGGACTCAATTGGATTTCACCATGTCATTTTTGGATTTGGCGCTGACAGAGGAAAATGGAGTTAAGTTGGATGTCTTTATTACAGAAATTCAATTATTTCTTCAAAGACATAAAATCAGCTTACTGTAATTAGTGGAATCTACTAACCAATAAAACTAATATGGAAGATTGCATCTGATGAAACCCAGCAGCCTATTACATGTCGGCTGGGAAATTCTGGGAATGGAAGTCTATAGATCTTAAAGTTTTGGTGGTTGAGATAGTTTGGTTAAACTTTATAATGCCATGACCCTCGTTGGTTTTGCTATAATACAAATTAACTCAGATAATTTTCTGAAAACCTTACTGGATTTAGTTTAGTTATTTAGATTTAGATTTTGAGATTTCTGCCATTTACAGCTTTTTTTCTGTCTGTGGACAAATATACATGTTACTAATAATAGCTTTCCAAATCTCCCACGCAGACTTTTCCATCAATATTCTTACTATTATCATAGATAGATGGCAGGGACTTTTTTAATGTCCATCTTGTGTCCTGCCCCTGCCCCTCCTTTCAAATATTGAATGGTTGATAAGCAAAACAATCATGAAGATTTCTGTAATAAATACGAAGGCACTCCACATAAACCTTTCAAATCTGCAATTTTATTTGAAGAGTCAAATAAAATAAAGGAATTCTGTAGCACATTCAGATGATTTATACAAATCATTTATCCACCATTACCAACCACTCTAATGACTTCCTCTATCTGCCCTATTTTCACTTCAAAAATTGTTATGCAGATGGCTTATCTCTGTTCATAAAATTCCAAAGGGGGTTTCTTGATATGAAAGTTATAACGAGTCACTTCCCACTTTTTTTTTTGGATGCATACAATTTATGAAGTAATTTGCATGCTATCCCATTCTTGACAACCACAAAAAAGGGTTTTAAAATGTCATTATGATGAACACCCTAACAGTAGGTGGTCTGACAACAGGCATTTGGAAAGTGTGTGCTGTTTTGCAGTGTGCAAATGGCTGCCAAGAGATGTGAATTATTATTCTCATAAGGCTTCAATATGGCAGTTTATGGGGACTAGTAGGGAAAGGTATAGTACTGAACTTCTAATTTCTTCTATTTTATTATACATTATAAAAAGAAAGGGAGTGTACCTGTGTAGAGGCTGAACGCTTAGCTATTATCTAGATTTTATTTGCCAAGATTTTGTGGAAAATTTATAAACCACAAAATTCCATTAGACTGAAGACTTCTCACCAATAGAAG
Organism: Ahaetulla prasina; assembly: GCF_028640845.1. Lineage (NCBI taxonomy): Eukaryota > Metazoa > Chordata > Lepidosauria > Squamata > Colubridae > Ahaetulla > Ahaetulla prasina. Next base: position 251,263,466 of record NC_080540.1, on the reverse strand, counting down.
AGGTATTTAGGACATTCTGTTCAGTAATAACCCATTTCTTATTAGTGATTTTTATTTTGACATCAATGTAGGCAGTATTGTTATTCAGTTTATTTGTCCCTCACACAGAGACATATCTTTCAAGCCATTATCAGGAAAATTTCATAATCTTTGAAAGTGAAAAAGAAGCAGTAGATGTAGATGTGCAGATATGTCAACTGTGTATATATTGTCCATCTGGAGACTGCTGACGATATGGTAATAACTTACCAAGAGGCAAGGACAAAATTGTATGTGCCTTGAATGCATCTTGCAGAGAGACACTGAGGAGAATTAAAGATAAAATGTTATGTAAAAGTGTGGAGCAATGTTATGTAAAAGTGTGGGACTAGAAGTCTAACACACCTATTTTATTCCTTCTTTGTTGCAAAATAACCACACAGTTTAAAACCAGTGAATTGCAGTCAAATTTCAATGGGAAATTTTAATAACTACAAGTATGGGGATCGCATATCTCTGAACTTGGGTAAATGAACTCAATCAAATCATTTAAGATGAACTGAACCCCCAGGGATTTCAGTGGATCTATTTCAAGCATGACTGCATTGGATCCAAACCAGACATACTTCTAATGCTCATTTAATACCTCCTGAAAAAAAGGAGCATCTATTGTCAAGCATTAAACAGAAGTGTTCTGTTTCCCTTCCCCCAATACTCCCAGCAAAGAGTCAGTCAGAGGCCTCCTTTTCTGATTTATTTACATATATATAAATGTCCTGGCCACGTCTACCCACGGGCCTGCCAAGTTTCTGGAGATAACAAGGAAATTACAGATAAGGCCAGAATTACTCACGAATATATTCTTCCCTCCATTGATACAGTTTGCCCGCGCAAATTCATTGCTTTGTCCAAGACAAAAAACCAGGAAGTCCCGCCTCCTATTTATAGTCTCTGCAGATGTCACTGCATGACAATTATGACTTGGCTTTATCCCAACGTTGCTTCTGCTGCGCGCGCCGGTCACGCCTGCGCAGTCTTGCATCACTCCAAAACTGTTCTTGGGACGTTGCCAAATCAGAAGAAGGCTCCAGGGAATCAGGCCTTGCCGGCCCCTCCTCCTCCCTTTGAGTGGGTGCCAGGGAGGGAAAGGGCTCAAGAGAAGCAGGGCTTGCCAGGTCTTCTCCCTCACTTTCTGAATCATCCGAGTCCAGGAGTCCGGGTCCAGGAACCTGGATCACAAAACTATCCCTCACCGCAGGGCCCTTCCCCCGGGGCTGACGATCGGGATGCGGTCGGGCTGGGTTCTGCTCATGGAAGGCCTGCACCAGGTCAGGGGCATGAACGTCAGAGGCATCTACCCAGGAGAAATCAGTCCCATATCCCTTCCACGCGATCAAATATTGGAAACGACCCTTCAGCCAGCGGGAGTCTCGTATGCTGTGGACTTCGTATTCCTCCGACCCGTCCTTGGCGACAGTGACGGGTGCTGTTGGGCACCGAAGGGGACTCGGTGTGGCCTCAGGAACCAGAAGGGACCGGTGAAAAACGGGATGGATCCGCATGGATCGTGGCAGGGTCAGTCGGTAGGCTACCGGGTTGATGACTGCCTCGACAGGGAACGGGCCGATGAATCGGTGGTCCAACTTCTTTACCGGGCAGTCGGACGGGAGGTGTTTGGTGGAGAGCCACACCCAGTCTCCAACTGCCAGCGGGGGCGTTGCCCGTCGGGAGCGGTCGGCGGACCGTTTGTAGTCCTCCTTTGCCCGATTCAGCTGCTGACGTACCAACTGTTGGACCGCATGCAATTCCGTCAGGAAGGTCTGCGTTTCGGGAACAGGAGAGTCCGGTGGTGCCAGAGGGAAGAGCCGCGGATGGTACCCCACATTGGCAAAGAACGGGGTCATCTGAGTAGAGGTGTGCTGAGAGTTGTTAAAAGCAAACTCCGCCAGGGACAGGTAGTCGGCCCAGTTGTCCTGTTGCTGGTTGATGAAGCAACGGAGATACTGTTCCAGTATACCGATGACCTTCTCTGTACCCCCGTCGGTCTCCGGATGGTGCGATGACGACAGACACACCTGCACCTCCAACGCGGCCATCAGGCTCTTCCAGAAGCGGGCTGTGAACTGAACTCCGCGGTCCGAAACCACCCTGTCCGGTAGACCATGGAGGCGGAAGATGTGCTGCAGAAAGAGATGGGCCGTTTTTGCGGCTGTGGGCAGTCCGCGGCATGGGATGAAGTGTGCCATCTTGGTGAGCATGTCCACCACCACCAGCACCGTGGTGAACCCAGAGGACGGCGGCAGGTCCATCAGGAAGTCCATGGAGATCGCCCCCCAGGGTCTGTCGGGTGTCGGCAAGGGCTGGAGGAGCCCGGGAGGGGCCCCCGTGGCGGCCTTGGCTTGCCGGCACGGTACGCAGGATGTCACGTAGGCATGTACATCATGCCGCACTCGGGGCCACCAAAAGGTCCGTGTCACCAGGTGAAGGGTCTTGAAGAACCCAAAATGTCCTGCTGCAGGGTTGTCGTGGCACTGGGTCATGACGAGGGCTCGGAGTGGTCCTGTGGGCACATATAATTGCCCCCAAAACTTGAGTAAGTCCTCCTCCAAGGTCCAAGGAGACGCGGGGCCCACCTCCGCTCTCCTTTGCTGCGACAAGGCGTCCTGGCGCTGCGCCTCTCGCACCTGGGCCCGCAAGTCCACTGCCTCCCGTGCTGCGGCCAAGGCTTCTGCCGGCAGCACTGTCCATGGAGGAAGGGGGTCCTTGGCGCAGAGGTACTCTGGCTTGCAGGACAGGGCATCCGCCCTCCGGTTGTGACCGCTGGGAATGTAGGTCACGCGGAAGTTGAACTGGGCAAAAAACAACGACCACCGGATCTGCCGCTGGTTCAACTTCCGAGCTGTGGTGAGGTGCTCGAGATTCCGATGGTCCGTTCGGACCTCCACCTGATGTCGGGCCCCCTCCAGATGGTGTCGCCAAGTCTCGAATGCAGCCTTGATAGCCAGCAACTCTTTTTCCCAGATGGTGTAGTTGCGCTCGGAAGGATTGAGTTTCCGGGAGTATTAAGCGCAGGGAAAAAGTGTGCCGCCATTCATCAGAGCCTGTAGCAGCACCGCTCCCAGAGCCACATTGGACGCGTCCGTTTCCACCACAAAAGGCCGGAGCGGGTCGGGATGCCTCAGGACGGGTTCCGTGACGAAGGCTTTCTTGAGGGCTGTGAATGCTTCTTGCTGCGGGGGACCCCACCGGAACGCAACCTTCTTCCTGAGGAGCTGGGTAAGTGGAGCCGTCAGTGTGGCGAAGCCCGGGATGAAGGTCCGGTAGTAGTTGGCGAAGCCCAGCAGGCGCTGAACATCCTTCACCCGACGAGGGGCTTCCCAGCTACACAAAGCTTCTACTTTGCATGGGTCCATGGCTATGCCCTCGGGCGAGATGATATGCCCGAGGAATTCTATGGAAGTCCGGAAGAAGACGCATTTCTCCAGCTTCACATTGAGTTGTTGCTCCCGCAAGCGTTGCAGAACCAGACAGACGTGTCGAAGGTGGCTTTCCCTGGACCGGGAGTAAATCAGGATGTTGTTCAGGTAGATAACCACGAACCGATCCAACATGTCTCGGAACACGTCGTTCATGAAGTGCTGGAAAACGGCGGGAGCGTTGGTCAACCCAAATGGCATGACAGTGTATTCGTAGTGTCCGTATCGGGTGCCGAATGCCATCTTCCACTCGTCTCCTTCTCGCATCCGCACCAGGTTGTAGGCCCCCCGGAGATCGAGCTTGGTGAAGATCGTGGCCTCCCGCAACCTCTCCAGTAGCTCTGGGATGAGCGGCAGGGGGTAGCGATTCCGCACCGTAATGGCGTTTAGCCGGCGGTAATCACAGCACAGGCGCAAGTCCCCTGTCTTCTTCTTCACGAAGAGGACCAGGGCCGAGAGAGGGGACTTTGAAGGCCGGATGAACCCTCAGGCCAGATTTTTGTCCAGGAAGTCCCTGAGGGCGGCCAACTCGGGCTCCGACATGGAATACAGGCGTCCCACAGGCAGTGGTGCGTTGGGCAGAAGGTCCACGGGGCAATCGTAGGGCCGATGCGGGGGTAGTCGGTCCGCCTCCTTCTCACTGAACACGTCGGCGAAGTCCGTCAGCTCAGGAGGCAAGGTGATGGCAGCGGTGGGGACGTTCTGCCCGGCACAGGTGTGGTGGATGTGGTCGACGCACTGCAGACTCGGGAAAGTCGTGGCGTTCCGCGACCAGGCCACCTGAGGATCGTGGGTCCGAAGCCAGGCCATCCCAAGGACCAAGGGAAAATGAAGGTCCGCCGTGACATAAAACTGGATCGCCTCCTCATGGTCCCCAATAGCCAGGCGCAAAGGCTGGATGGCGAATTTAATGGGGCCGGACACCAGTTCTCGTCCATCAATTGTCTCTACCCGCATCGGAGGGTCCACCGGAACCACGGGGACTGCAAACTGGGTCACAAAGGCCTGGTCCATAAAGTTTGTTATGGCCCCTGAGTCCACCAGCGCATGTGCCTGGAGCCCGTCCGACTGGTTCCCCAACCATATTTGTGTGTCCAGAATCAGATGCCGAGGGGGCCCAGAGTCTACTTCCGCAACATCCAGTGGGGGCTTAGTACGTGCCCAACCTAGGGTTTCCCCGAGGTCGGGCCTGCTCCATTTCCCGATTGGTCACGCTGTGATTCGGGGACCGGCGTGCGTACCCCACTTCGCTTTCTGGGGCAAGAAGCGGCGAAGTGGCCGGGCTCTCCACAGTACAGGCACAATCCCCCTTGGTGCCTCCGGTTCCGCTCCTGGGCTGTCAGGCGAGGTCTGGCCGCTCCCAACTCCATGGGCTCTTCCGCAGCGGTTACAAAATGTGGGGCGACCCGGGATGCTGGTGGTGCAGGAAGTGGGGGTGCAGATGTCGACGGCGGGTCCCGGGGGTGCGACGGGGCACCAAGTTGTCGAGGGTCCGCGGCGCCTCCACCCGGGCCAGCTCGTCTTGCAATTCCTCTGAGAGTCCCTCCTGGAACGCGTCCACCAGCGCTGCATCATTCCAGTCAGAGTCCTGGCACAAAAGACGAAATTCGGCGATGTACTCCTGCAGGGGGCGTTTCCCTTGACAGAGTTCCTTAAGGCGCCTGGTTGCCGTCAGCATTCGAACGGGGTCCTCGTACATGGTGCGCAGGTGCTGCCAAAAATGCTGTTGGTCCGCCAGCAGGGGGCTGTCCTGGAGCAAGAGGGGCATGGCCCATCGAGCAGCCGAGCCGGAAAGAAGGTTAATCACGAAGGCCACCTTAGCCCGGTCGTCTGGGAAATCCTCTGGCCACATAGCCATGTAGAGCTGGCACTGTCCCAAGAAGGTTGGGAACATCTCTGGCTGCCCAGAAAACTTATCCGGCATGGTTATCGGGCACTTGCGACGAGGAGGAGGAGTGGGAGGATGGGGGGGGGACTGCAGGCACATTCCCGGCAGCAAGTTGGCCTGCCAAGTGAGCCACTTGCTGCTGGAGCTGTTGATTAGCCGCTTGTAGCTGCTGTAACTGCTGTTGTACCTGCTGCTGGTCCATCTTTGGTGGAAGATGTTTTAGTCGGGATCTTGGACAAAAGGTTCTGTTTCCCTTCCCCCAATACTCCCAGCAAAGAGTCAGTCAGAGGCCTCCTTTTCTGATTTATTTACATATATATAAATGTCCTGGCCACGTCTACCCACGGGCCTGCCAAGTTTCTGGAGATAACAAGGAAATTACAGATAAGGCCAGAATTACTCAGGAATATATTCTTCCCTCCATTGATACAGTTTGCCCGCGCAAATTCATTGCTTTGTCCAAGACAAAAAACCAGGAAGTCCCGCCTCCTATTTATAGTCTCTGCAGATGTCACTGCATGACAATTATGACTTGGCTTTATCCCAACGTTGCTTCTGCTGCGCGCGCCGGTCACGCCTGCGCAGTCTTGCATCACTCCAAAACTGTTCTTGGGGCGTTGCCAAATCAGAAGAAGGCTCCAGGGAATCAGGCCTTGCCGGCCCCTCCTCCTCCCTTTGAGTGGGTGCCAGGGAGGGAAAGGGCTCAAGAGAAGCAGGGCTTGCCAGGTCTTCTCCCTCACTTTCTGAATCATCCGAGTCCAGGAGTCCGGGTCCAGGAACCTGGGTCACAACAAGAAGTGAAATATGAGAAAGAGAAATTTTGAGTAGTTCGAAGAACCAGTAGTAAAAATTCTGACTGGCCCTGCCCCCATCTATTTTCTGCCTCCCAAATCCCAGCTGATCGGGAGGAAATGGAGATTTTGCAGTATCCTTCCCCTGCCATGCCTACCAAGCCACGTACAGCAAGCCATGCCATACCATGACCAGCAAGCCACACCCACAGAACTGGTAGTAAAAAAATTTGAAACCCACCACTTCTTCTTTGGCATTGACTGGTTTCTCCCTCATTTCTGTGGCCAGGTTTACATTCTTTAAGACTTACACCAAAACGCTTTGCCATTGATCTTGGCTCTAATGTTGATTTCTTTATAAGCCAACTGGCTTCAATGTGTATATCAATAACATGACCTCTACAGGAAGCAATTTAGAAATTGCTTTTGAACTATTTTGTGATTAATGCTCCAAAATGCTTTCAGCTAGCCTTTAGAAGTCCCCAGAGGTATAGATTACTCTGTGATGCCACTTTAAAAAGATAAGTGGCCCTCAGTTAATTAAACAGACCCCTGTGTGCAACTCACACGGGTTGTTGGGGGGGGGGGTTCTTTACTGAATCAAAATGGAATGGCTTCATGTGACTCCATTCAGAGTATAATTCACTTTCTTCGAAGGGCATGCAATGCTAGCAATATTTGGATCAGAAATGCTTGGATCCCTGGGCATGTTTGCTAATAATATTGAAACATGGGGGGGGGGGAGGAATCAATGGGTGGGGATCTTGGAAGGTTTGAGAATTGGTCCTCTTTGCTTTTTTTGTTTTAATAGGATTGCATAGGTTGCTGGCAGTGCAGTTTGCTGAATGTCACTGTGCCTTTTGCTTAAAAAAAGAACTGAATGGATATGAACAGGGATAATCTAAAGAAGGAAACAGTATTCAGGGTCATCTAAAGAGTTTGATTATTTTATTTATTTATTAAAACCTGGTTCAAGTCCAATTCCAAATATGGAAGTTTACTAGGTAATTTTAGCTCAATCACTGATATTTTAAAATGAGATTTAAAGAAGGAGCATTGATCTATAAATTGTTAGCCTTTCAGATAATGTTTATTGGTACCTATGTAATTCATCAACAGAAGAAAATGATACATGTACTTTTGTAAACCTAAACAATCCCAAAAATATTAATTTTTTTAGTCTTGTGTCACTAGACATTTGGACTGCCAATTTAAAGTGAATGTGAAATGGGAGGGAGAAAATAAGGTGCTGAAGAAATTATCTAATGGCTAATTCAATTGCAAATGAAGGCTGCTCTCTCTTTTCTTATAGAGTTAGAAATTTTGTGGCTATTTGATTTGCTAGAATCTTCTTGAAGGAGCATTAGTTCTTAAATACATAAAGGCCTTGGTTGGTTGTTTTTCTGGCTCATGAGTTGGTCAGTCCATATTTTTGGGATTAGTCTACCTACTAGTCCTAAAAATCAGACCAGTTCTTGAAATTAGCACACGTTTAGGAACTCAGTACTGCCTTCAGTAGGAAATGTTTATTTGCATACCATTTATTACTATTTTTGCTATTTCTTGCTATGTAGCGGATCTTTTTTGTAGGTTTTCCTTTACCACCAGCCTTGCTAGTTTTGGCCTTATTATTACTTCTTTACTACCTTACTACCTTCATAAGGTAAAGGTAAAGGTTCCCTTCGCACATATGCTGGTCGTTCCTGACTCTAGGGGGCGATGCTCATCTCCGTCTCAAAGCCAAAGAGCTAGTGTTGTCCAAAGACGTCTCTGTGGTCATGTGGCTGGCATGACTAAATGCCAAAGGCGCACAGAACACTGTTAACTTCCCACCAAAGGTGGTCCCTATTTTTCTACTTGCATTTTTTACGTGCTTTCGAACTGCTAGGTTGGCAGAAGTGGGACAAGTAACAGGAACTCACCCCATTACGTGGCACTAGGGATTCAAACCGCTGAACTGCCGACCTTTCGATCCAGCATCTTAGCCATTGAGACACCGCGTCCCTTATTACTTCTATAGACAATGATTAATCAAGGCATAATCAATATCATATTACTATCTTTTACTTCAAACTACCTCATCAGATTCTTGTGCTGGAAAATTGCTATTAGAGCAAAGGCGACATATAAATCTAATGAATAAACATTAGGGTTGTATTTTTATGATGTCTGTTGATTGCATTATTCCCAGAAATATTTCCATGCAAGGTCCCTTAGCCCATCTGAGTTTTGTTTTAGTTTTGTTTTGTTGTCTAAAATAGACAAATTAGAATCTGTCCTGGAAGATTAGAGTAGCACCGATGAGATTATCTATTTTGGAGTAACAAAATGTTTGCAAGAAAACAACCAAGCTCAGATAGTACCAAAGACCCTTAAATTAGAAGCTAGCATAATTCAAAAAAATATGTCAGCCCCTGATAACATTCTTTCTACAACATTCTGTAAACTCTGACTAGGCACTAATTACATGCATAGAATTTTTTTTTTAAAATGGTGGCCAGATGATCCCTAATATTTTGGAGTGTGTCTATCTATTCAGAAAAGAGTCAGTCAGAAAAACATTAGGATGGTAGAGAACATCATAAGAGATTAATGGAGCAGCAGAAAACAGCAATTTGTGACTAGACAAACCCTTCTCAAGAGCCATTTTGGGAGAAAGACCATAACATGCTTTAAAAGCTCCCAAAATGCCCACCATAGATGTCTATTCTAACCATGTTAATGCCCAAAAAATAAACATATATCCTGATCTGACAAAATAAAAGCGCCCACATTTATTTACTTGATCATGACATTGCACAACGGGGCAGGGTTTACATGATGAAGTCATGACACACATTTTGTAACTTACCCTGTTTTCCCCTGAGTGGCCCTGGCAACCACCAGCCCAGTTTGCATATCTGCTAATAGTTTAAATAGAAGATCTCCTTTAGTTAGCTTGTAAGCTTGGATTGTTATGCATAGGAGTAAATAGGAAATGACATTATTTGAAGCCTGCAAGCAGACAGAGCTTTCCTGGAGTAGTATTTAGGTTTACCACTCTTGGAGATCTTTCTCTAGATATATACCAAATGCAGATTATTTTGCAATTCTTCTTTGGCATATAGACATAGACAGACAGTGGTGTATTTCCCATGTCCACTATACATTTATTTGTTACTTCTATCTTTCTTTTGTTAACTGTGTTAGTGTCATGACTAGAAACAGCCAAGTTGGGCTTATGTGCCTTGCTATTTCCCTGGCCTTGCTGGTCTTTTCAATTGTCATTCTGCAATTAATAAGTCATACCTTTTACCTGTTTCGATCACATTTTTATCACATTTTCACACAAGCCCCAACTAGAGCTGTGATGGCGAACCTATGGCACGCGTACCACAGGTGGCACGCTGAGCCATATCGGTGGGCACGCAAGTGTAATGTATCTTTAAATATTTTGGCGGGAAACAAGCACGTTGCTGATTGGTTGAAGCCGCCGGTTAAACTGTATATAAAGAGAGGTTTTTCCCAGCCCGGGTTGCTGGGTTCACCATATAGTAAAGAGCTGTTGTCACTATCCTGGTCTCCTGCCTCGTTATTGCCCGAATCTAACACTGGCGACGAAGGTAGGATCTCGAGGCTAAGAGCGCCAGGAAAAGAGCTGAACTCACCAGGAAGACGCGAACCCAGCAAAACAAGGGCGGAAAGCAGCGATGTCCGGCTACACACCGCCAGCGCCATTCGACCCAGCCAAGGAGAAATGGGGGTCATACATGGCTCGCTTCGAGTGCTTCCTCGAAGCAAACGAACTTCAAGGGGTTTCCGACAATAGGAAACGAGCCTATTTCCTGAGCCACTGCGGTCCAGAAGTTTTCGACACCGCAGAATCCCTGGCTGAGCCAACGCCGGTACAGTCGGTACCGTGGCAAACTCTACAAACTCTGCTGAAAGCGCATTTCGCACCGATGCCATCCAAGTATGTGCAACGGTTTGAATTCGGGGAGCGCAGACAGCAAGAAGGCGAGTCCATTAGTGCATACATGGCCGCCCTAAGAAAAGCCTCAAAACATTGCGAGTATCGAGACTTGGACGAGGCATTGCTGGAGCAACTCATCCGCGGGGTCAGGGACATCCGTTTGCGGAGGCGGCTGCTGGCTAAAAGCAACCTAACGCTGGCAAACGCCCTGGACGAAGCCAGGGCTCACGAGATGTCCACCCAAGCGGCAGAGACCTTACAAAAGCAGGTCACACCAACGGCTGGTGCGAAATCAACCCCGGTCCACAGTGAAGAGGTCCAGGCCGAATCGGAGGACGAGGAAGGAGTCTTCCACACCGGGAGGCCGGAGAAAGACGACCGGGGCGACTGCGCGAGTTGCGGAGGGCAACACCAACGACAACAATGCAGATTTAAAGATGCAACATGTCGGCGATGCGAAAGGAAGGGGCACCTAGCACAGGTCTGTCGAGCTCCCCAACCTTCCCGCCAAAAATTCAAACCAGCCAATCAGAGCGCGGGAACGACGAAGCGGCCCGCGAGTGGTCAGTTTAAAAAAGGCGCGAAATTAAACCAAACTGTCGTGAGAGTGGGTCACGCATCAACTCGCCTAGAAAAGAAAATCTTCACAAAAGCAAAGATTGAGGGGGTGCCGTGCCGACTGGAGGTGGACACCGGCTCATCGATCACGATCATGTCCTGGGACAACCTCGTGAGAGCCTTACCCGCCATCGCAAAGCGCAAGCTGCAACCACAAAGACTAAAAGTACAGGACTACCAGGGGAATCGCATCCCTGTTCGAGGGGTAACGTCCGTCCACGTCGAATATGGACACTACAAGAAAACTCTGCCCATCACCATCGTTGATGGGACCCTGCCAAGCTTGTTGGGACTGGACTGGTTCCGAGCGTTGGGCATGGGAGTGACCGGAATCTTCAGAAACGAAGTCGACCTCAAAGACACACTCACGAAGGAGTTTGGGGACGTTTTCAAAGACTGCCTGGGCAAGTACAAGGGGACCCCTATATCCTTTAACTTAGATCCCTGTTGCCCTATCCGCCTAAAGGCTAGGAGGGTCCCGTTCGCCCTAAAGCCCAGGATTGACCGGGAACTGGACAAACTAGTAAACCAGGGAATTCTAGTGCCAGTTGACCATGCCAAGTGGGAGACCCCTATAGTCACTCCAGTCAAACCGGACGGATCGGTCCGAATTTGTGCTGACTACAAGGCAACGCTTAACAAAGCGTTGCAAAAGAGTGCTTACCCCGTTCCGGTGGTACAGCACTTACTGCACTCAATAGGGCAAGGGCAAGTTTTTGCCAAGCTAGACCTGGCCCAAGCCTACCAACAGCTGCCCGTAGACAGCAGCACAGCCGAAGCGCAGACAATTGTGACTCACAGAGGGGCTTTTAAGTGTACCCGATTACAGTTTGGGGTTAGTGTGGCTCCAGGGTTATTTCAGAACCTGATGGAGCGGCTATTGCAGGGCCTCCCAGGGGTGGTACCATACTTTGACGATGTACTGGTATCCGCTGAAAACCTAGAGGAATTAGGGGCGAGGCTGCGAAAAGTTTTGGGCATTTTCCGGTCTGCCGGCCTCACGGTTAAACTAAACAAATGCCAGATCGGGGTTGAGTCTGTAGAATTCCTGGGCTACCGGATAGACAGGGAAGGGATTCACCCCACTGAAAGCAAGGTACGGGCCATCAGGAAGGCCCCGGTGCCCAAGAACAAAACGGAGTTGCAGGCATTCTTGGGTCTGGTCAACTTTTATGCAGTATTCTTAAAGAATAAGGCAACAGTAGCTGAGCCGCTGCATAAATTATTAGCTAAGACGGCTGCATGGTCTTGGGGAAAGGCGGAAGCTAGGGCATTCGAAGGGGTCAAAAATCTCCTAACAAGCAATAGCCTCCTTATCCAGTACAATGGCACACTACCTCTAGTGTTAAGCTGCGATGCATCTCCCTACGGGGTGGGGGCTGTGCTCAGCCACAGGTTACCTAATGGCACAGAAGCCCCCATTGCATACTATTCCCGAACCATGTCATCAACGGAAAGGAATTATAGCCAGCTTGATAAGGAAGCCTTGGCTATAGTCGCAGGGGTAAAGAAATTCCATGAGTATGTATTTGGTCGTGATTTTGAAATCATCACGGACCATAGACCTTTGCTAGGTCTGCTAGCAGGCGACCGCCCAACGCCCGTGGCACTTTCGCCAAGACTGACCAGATGGACTATCTTCCTGGCAGCGTATTCTTACAAATTGCTACACCGGCCAGGAAAGGATTTAGGGCACGCAGACGCACTGAGCAGATGCCCGTTACCTGAGACTATTGAAGACCCCACTCCAGGAATACCAGTTCTGCTAATTGACTCTTGGGACTCTGGCCCAGTCACATCCAAAGAGGTGGCTCGGGCTTCGTATAAAGACATTACAATACGAACTGTACTTGGTTGGGTACAAAGAGGGTGGCCCGCTGCGCCGGGCGAGCGTTTTAAAGAGTTTGTAAAGAAACGAGGGGAACTTTCGGCTCAAGGGGGGTGCCTGCTATGGGGGGATCGAGTGGTGATCCCAGAGAGATTGAGGAAAAGGGTGTTGGATCTCCTTCACGAAGGTCACCCAGGGATCGTGAGGATGAAGGGTCTAGCGAGAAGCTATGTGTGGTGGCCCTTAATGGACTCGGAAATTGCTGAGAGGGTAGGGAAATGCCAGGCCTGCCAGGAGTCCAGACCGCTACCCCCAACGGCCCCGATTCGGGAATGGGAGAGACCCCAGGGCCCTTGGTCTAGGATCCATATCGATTTTGCCGGTCCCTTTCACGGCCAAACCTTTCTGGTAGTAGTCGATGCCTACTCCAAATGGCTGGAAATCATTCTCATGAGATCCATGACAGCCGAGGCCGTGATTTCAGTCCTACGGCACCTATTTGTAACCCATGGGTTGCCCGACACGTTAGTATCCGATAACGGCCCGCAATTCACGGCAACCCAGTTTGAGGGGTACTTGGCAGAAGAGGGCATCCGGCATGTCCTCTCGGCGCCTTTCCACCCTGCGACGAATGGCCTTGCAGAACGTTCCGTCCGGAGCGCAAAAGAGGCATTGTCCAGAATCAAGCCAGGCGACTGGCAAACAAAAATCGATACCTTCCTGGCCGTCCAACACAGAACCCCCTGTGTCACAACTGGCAGAAGCCCAGCAGAATTATTAATGGGTCGGAAGCTCAGGTGCCCACTAGACCGGTTAAACCCGAACTACACACCAGACGGTTACAAGGGGACACTCGATAAAACAAGAGGGATGGAAATAGGCGACCGAGTGTGGGCACACAACTATGGCGAAGGCCCGACCTGGTTAGCAGGAAAAATCCTAGACATAACAGGTCCCAAATCATATTTAGTGGAGATAAAGGATGGCCGGGTATGGAAGCGCCACATAGACCAAATAAGAAAACGCATAACCGAACAGCCCGAATTAGACGAAACAGGCCCTGACTATACAATGTTTGAATCCACAGCTGACTCAAACCCGGGGCAAACGCGGGACTTATCTGACTCCCAGGAGGTCCAGCGACGCCAACAGGTTCCATCAGAAAACAGCAGGGACGACTCGGCAAATAATCCAGGGCCGAATGGCCTAGAGGAGGAGCTGAGAGGAACAAACAGTCCCTCCGGTCAGCTCGACTCACTCCCAGAGAATGAATTGCGCAGGTCTGAAAGAGTTAGGAGACGCCCAGTCTACTTGCGTGATTACGTTGAAAAATAATATGTAAATATCATGTAAATAATGGTAAAGTGTTTTCTGGGAGGGAAGGAGTGTAATGTATCTTTAAATATTTTGGCGGGAAACAAGCACGTTGCTGATTGGTTGAAGCCGCCGGTTAAACTGTATATAAAGAGAGGTTTTTCCCAGCCCTGGTTGCTGGGTTCACCATATAGTAAAGAGCTGTTGTCACTATCCTGGTCTCCTGCCTCGTTATTGCCCGAATCTAACAGCAAGCGTTGCCCTAGCTCAGCAAACAGGCCATTTCCAACCTCTGGAGGGCCTCCGGGGGTGATGGGGAAGGCTGTTTTCGCCCACCCCAGGCTCCTAGAAAGGCTCTGGAGCCTGGGGAGAGTAAAAAACGGTCCTCCCAGGCCCACCAGGCCATCATACGCCAAAAGCGAGGGGAGCACAGGGGGGGGTCATGCACGCACGCGTGGGGGGGCTGGACACATTGAATTATGGGTGTGGGCATGCACATGTGTGACACACACACCCTCACTCCCCCCTGCTTTTGGTACATGACGGCAAAAAGGTTAGTTATCACTGAACTAGAAAGAGAAAAAAACCAAGGGAAAACCAACTTTTCTCCAGTTGCAAGTGACACTGACGCTTAGGATAATTCTTCCAGTACATTAAACAATTTCCAGTTCCTGAAATTAATAGTGTCTTCTAATCATTTTGTCAACAGCTCCTCCCACTGGGAACATGCAAGAATGAGCAAGTGACCGAATAAGAAAGCCTGAAAGACAGAATGTCTGAGAGAGGGAATGAATGAGAGAGTTCAAGAGGCAAATAGACCAAGAGAGAGTAGTCAAGAAAGCAAATTAAATCAGTCAGAGATGGAGTAAGAAAGAAGAAAGTGATAGTGAGCAATGGAAAAAGGGGAGAAAGTAGCGTGCAAGATGGAATTATCAAAAGATATGTACAGAGAAATGTATAGCTGTGTAGAATGAGAAAGACTGAACAAAACAGAGAGAGGGAAAAAACATAGCTCATATGGAGTGTGAATGCAGTATGTACACCTGTGGGAGGAGTGGGAGCTTCCCGGTAAAACAGAAGCATAAATCAGAATATGGGTGGATGCTTTTCCAGCTAGTAGAGGAGGGAGGAAACAATACGCTGACACAGGTTTATACTATGTCATGGACTAAAAGAAAACATATTAAACCAATTGTATGGATGTGCCCTATAACTACTTTTATTGCCAGCCAAAGTGCTCTGGGGTTGAGGGTTATAGTCCAACCTGAAATCATTTCCTCAAAGATCTTTGTCCTATCTTTATGTTTGTCATAGCCATGTTTTCTTTCGCATGACGGTTTCTACTGTTGTTTTCTTCTCCTCATCAGAAATTATTCATAGAAATTCCACTGCTTCATTTCTGCTCATTATGAATTTATGCTTTCCTCCTACACCTATGTTCTGCTCTCTGCCAAGCAAGCCTTCCCTTGACAAATTTCAATCTTCTTCTTCCTAAAAATCCATTTTCAGCTCCTTTCTGAGATCTTTGGGCATAGCAAAAATGGTCTGCTAGTTTATTTTATTGTTAAAAATGTTCTTACTTGCAGGTCACTTTCTTTTTTAGTATTATTATTTTCTAATTTCCCCTATTTTATTCTTCTCTCGGTGGTGTTTGTTTTGCTTTTTCTTGAATTTACCACTTTTCTCATTGATTTAATTTTTTATTTATTTATTTTGTCACAACAGTATACACAAACAATTGTCATAGATAAAACAACATGTATTGAAGAAAATATATAAGTAAAAATATGCATCAATAATATTAATTTGATATAATGAAGGGAACAATAGGACAGGAACGGTAGGCACTATTGTGCTCTTATGCACGCCCCTTAATTTCCTTTAATTGTTTGCTTTTTCCTGTCCATAACATTATTCTTCAGATTTTATGATCTGTTGCTTTAAAGATGAGATTATATTCTGGGGATGGGGGAGATGAATTCCCATTATTTATCCTTACTTCCTTAAATCAAAGCCTTCAGATCACAAGAAAACCTGTTGTGTTGGTCAGTAATGGTCATGCTCAGAATCCTTGTAAGATTCTAAGAACCCTGGTAGGAGGACATCCATTTTGAACACTTCCTTCACTCTAATGCAGGGGTGTCCAAACTTGGCCCCTTGAAGAGTGGTGGACTTCAACTCCCAGAATTCCCCAGCCAGCATGAGCTATAAATATGAGCAAGTTGCTGGCTGGGGAATTCTGAGAGCTGAAGTCCATCACTCTTCAAGGGGCCAAGTTTGGACATCCCTGCTCTAATGCCTGCGTAGAGTTCAGATTACACCAGCATGGGATAGCACCTAAGGGTGCAGTATGGAAATGTCCTTCAGCTGTGCATTGGTGGCCAGGCCAAAGGTATATGCAGTGATTATAATAATAAGGAACCAAAGAGCAAAGCCTTCTTAGAACTTTTCACTGATTGGATAAAAGAGATGTAGTTAACCTTATTAAGATTGTCATACTTAAAAATTACATGCTGAAAGAGAAGAGCAATCTACTTGGCTTCTGAGATGCAAAACCACCATTCTTTGTAAAAAAAAATTAGAATAGAAACACTGGCAGATATCAGAATGCAGGTATTTAAAGGTACAAATTCTGCAATTTATAACGTGGCATACTATACAAACAATAAACACATCACTGTATTTATGTAGAATACAATGATGCTGTAGAATCTGAATTTTAATCAAGATCCTGTTGAGATCATCTAAATCTTATGGAATACAGTAAAATTAACACCACGTGATGTATAGGTTTTCCTAATAAATTCTCTTTTTCCCCTGAATTTTTGATATAAATACAGATCAAGAAAAAGACATTGCTGGGGTAAAATATGTTTCACCATTCTTTGTGTTAATAATTAAAAACGATTGCCTATCATTCTAAAAACTGTATAAAATTCTCATTACTATCGGGAGTGGGTGCAATTCCATTAACATGTGGGATTTGTGTCAGCAAAAGCGGATAACTGTCTTCAATGATTGTTTTCAAGATGGACATCTCAAACCCCAATGTTTCCTGATTTTGTATGAAAGAGTTTTATGAACTCATGAGGAAGGGAGATCAACAAAAACAAAAGGCAAATGATAGGCTACTATGAAAATCTTTTTAGCACAGTATGGCCAAATGGATCTAATGGTCTCAACAGTAGCGATGTGTTTCTTTCCCTTTCCTGTCAATCTTTATTTTCTTAGTTTTTCAGAATCATATTTACGCAGATAACATTTAGTTATACCAGTCCTATACAAAACCTGATCACGGTGGGGGAAAACTATATTGAACTATGTAAATGATATTTTGACAAAGAAGAATATAAAGTATGGGTGTCAAAGTCGATTCACGTCATGGGCCAGATTGTGATGTGTCACGATGTTTTTTGCCTCTGAGGAGCCTGGGTGGGTGTAGCCTGCAAGTGATGTCTCTGGTCCACAGGCCACCCGTTTCACAGGCCTGCTATAAAGTGTGTTTGGGTCATTTTCCCCACTAATGACTTACAAGATCTGGTGTTTTACAGGTAGTCCTCAAGTTACAACAGTTCATTTAGTGACCATTCAAAGTTACAACATCAGTTGAAAAAAGTGAATTGTGATCATTTTCACACTTACGACCATTGTGGCTTCTCCATGGACACATGATCAAAATTCAAATGCTTGGCATTTATGCCATAAATTTATATTTATGAGGGTTGCAGTGTGAGATCACGTGGTCACCTTTTGCAACCTTCTGACAAGCAAAGTCAATGGGGAAGCCAGATTCATTTAACTATCGTGTTACTAACTTAACAACTGAAGTGATTCACTTAACAACTGTGGTAAGAAAGGTCATAAAATGGAGCAAAATTCACTTAACAAATGTTCTCATTTAACAACAGAAATGTAGGGCTCAACTGTGGTCGTAAGCGGTTTTTAATTCCTTTTTGTTGTTATTGTTGAAAGGAATGCTACAAATTATTATTATTATTATTGAACAATTTTCTTTATTTCCTTTCTGTAATATGTAACATAATAAAATATAATTCCTTTAATAACATGATAGAATCAAATTTACTACATGTATTTTTATAGTTTGGAATTACTGAGCAATCTTAAAAATGGTACAAAACCAATTGATTAGGAGTGTAAATAGGTATAAAAAGACATAAAATGGCTGGAAGTCTTGAGTTAGCCTTTCATACCCACTTTAAAATTCTTTTCCTGCCAAATAAACACTTTCCTGTAAAATTGTTGCATATCTTTGGGATTTGCAGTAATAATGAGTCCAGTTAACAATTTTCTCCTAAATTGATCACTTAACGTTCTTTATATTTTGCTTTTGTAAGGTTTCCTAATTTCTGAAAATAAACAGAAATGCTGTGAACTCTATTTCTTAATGGGTATTGCCGCTATGATTAAGATTAGGTTTAAAAGGTTAATGGATTGTATTTTTCATATCTTGGCAATGAATGCAAAATTTACTTATCAACTTTGAAGATAAAAGTGTCTATGTGAAAAGAATACATAACAAATATTGGTGCTATGAACATGTTAACATGTTTTAAAGATAAAACCTACTGCATACATCTACTAGTTTTTTATAGGGTTTTAAAATATTTAAATTATTACTTTGTTGAGCGAAACAACTTACCTGGCATAGAAACACACACACACACACACACACACACACACACACACACACACATATTATATATATCCATACATCCATACATACATATATATATATCCCGCTGTCCCGGTGTTTGGAAGCTGTACGGGTCTGGATGGGGAGAAACAGGCTCAAGCTTAATCCCTCCAAGACGGAGTGGCTGTGGATGCCGGCACCCCGATTCAGTCAGCTGCAGCCGCGGCTGACTGTTGGAGGCGAGTTACTGGCCCCAAAGGATAGGGTGCGCAACTTAGGTGTCCTCCTGGATGATCGGCTGTCGTTTGAAGACCATTTGACGGCCGTCTCCAGGAGGGCCTTCCACCAGGTTCGCCTGGTTCGGCAGTTGCGCCCCTTCCTTGATCGGGATGCCTTATGCACAGTCACTCATGCGCTCGTTACCTCTCGCTTGGATTACTGTAATACTCTCTACATGGGGCTCCCCTTGAAGTGCACTCGGAGGCTTCAGTTAGTCCAGAATGCAGCTGCGCGGGTTATAGAGGGAGCTACGCGTAGCTCCCATGTAACACCGCTCCTGCGCAGACTGCACTGGCTGCCTGTGGCCTTCCGGGTGCACTTTAAGGTGTTGGTTACAACCTTTAAAGCGCTCCATGGCTTAGGACCTGGGTACTTACGGGACCGCCTGCTGTTACCACACGCCTCCCACCGACCTGTACGCTCCCATAGAGAGGGACTTCTCAGGGTGCCGTCCGCTAAACAATGCCGGCTGGCGGCCCCCAGGGGAAGGGCCTTCTCTGTGGGGGCTCCCACACTCTGGAACGAGCTTCCCCCGGGTTTACGCCAAATACCTGACCTTCGGACATTCCGTCGCGAACTGAAGACTCATCTTTTTATCCGCGCGGGGCTGGCTTAAATTGGGATTTTAATGTTAATTTATTAATTTTAAACGGGGTTTTTTAGAATGGTAAATTTTAATCACCAGGCTAATTTTAAATAAGTTTTTTAAATCGTATTTTAAATTTGTATATTGTATTGTCGGTTTTATCATGCCTGTACACCGCCCTGAGTCCTTCGGGAGAAGGGCGGTATAAAAATCAAATCAAATAAATAAATAATAAATAAATAAATATATATATATATATATATATATATATATATACACACATACATACATACATACATACATACATACATACATACATACATACATACTGTCGTGTCCCACTCCTCCTCTGACGGCCGGGTCAGGGAAGTCCGTATCAAGGACAAAAATACAAACAAATAGAAGGAGCACCCATGGGATCACCCCTCTCACCTGTCATTGCCAACCTCTACATGGAACACTTTGAAACCCAAGCACTAGAAAAACCTGATCACAAACCCAAACTCTGGCTCAGATACGTATATATTCTGAGGTTTTTGCGGGTGTTTGTATGTAGGTCTTTGGTTATTCGGGTTTTCTCCTGCGTAAAATTGGAAGTGTCTTGGCAACATTTCGACGAAGTCTCATTCGTCATCTTCAGGCTGGTGTTATCAGCTTCGTGCTTCTAGGAGCAATTAGAAGCACGAAGCTGATAACACCAGCTTGAAGATGACGAATGAGACTTCGTCGAAATGTCGCCAAGGCACTTCCAATTTTATGCGGGAGGAAACCCAAATAACCAAAGATAGATAGATGATAGATAGATAGATAGATAGATAGATAGATAGATAGATAGATAGATAGATAGATAGATAGATATATGCCGTGTTTCTCCAAATACACACACACAAATAAACACACACAAACTACAGTTGGGACTGTAGGAACAGTATCATACAGAGAGTAATTAAACAATTAAACAAAAGCAAACAAAAACAGTAAAAAGAAAATATTTTGATCCTAAGGATAAATATAAATGATAATAATACTAATGAGCTCTAAAATAAAAAATAAAGTCAATCTTTTTAAAGTTAAAATTACTAATATTTAATTTATTCAAATCTGGAGGGGCAGAATCATATTTTTGCCTGACAAGGTTCCAGCTGAGTCATCTTGGGGAAGTTATTTTATTAATGAAGAACTATCATTGAATATTTTTCACATCAGATGCCATAGTTTCACCAGGAAAGAGAAAGAAAAAAACCCCAGTGATAATTTCCATGAAGAGATATTATGTGAAGAATATTATGGAAATTATGGTTATGAGAAGAAGCAATTTAACAAATGTTTTAAATATTTTCTTAATATATGACAGAGTCAGCAACTTTACCATTGCGATGTTACCAAAATCTCATGGACACAAAACCATTAGAATTACCAAAAATCTCATGAGATCTTATGTGAGAATACTGAAAGTTATCTGATTATCTGGTCATATTTGAGATTTTTAAAAAATGAATCCCCACAGAAGCTATTAGGAGTTTCGTGTACCATAATGTTCACGAATACGGTATTACAAAACTCTAGGAAATTATTGTCATTAACTTTCAATTTTGTGTTATCTCAAAGACTATGGGGTTTTTTGGTGAAATTTTGCTTCACAATAAATTTCTCCTACAATACCCTTAAAGGACAGGGATAATATAAAGGTGACCCTCACACACATACATCTCCTATTACTTTTCCAAATTAAGAAACAAAAATGCCTTCCAGCTATGACTAAATGAGAGGTGGAAAAATTAAATGCATATCTTTTGCTCTATTTCTTCAGCATGAGTCACCTTACTTGTTAAAATATATACAAATAAGAATGATTTCTTCCTTGCTTGTGATAATTCAATTAAAGAGATTAGTTACTAAAATAATGCTACTAGTACAGTAGATTTTCTAAATCAATGATGCACTTCAAAATGATGGATACTTTCCCTTTACTCCATCAGTTTTAGTTACGATGTACAAAAGTTGCTAAGGAATTTCTATAATATCAGCAACATTAGAGACATATATAACCTACTTAGCTAAATAGATACATACGTATGATCTGGATTTTGAACATACATTTTGGACTGGAAATTGCAAACACTGAAAAAATATGGCTTTGAAAGTATATCCAGTTGAAGATGCCACCTGTGTACATTATAGTGTTGGAATGAGATGTCTGAATGGTACTGTATTTCATTGAATATCTGATCAGGATCCAATCTGGGTCGGTCACCAAAACCAGAGGTTTAGTCTTTCAAGCTTTCAGAGTCAGGTCAGGGAACTTCTCTCTACCGGAATATGTGCTTTGGACTATTCTATGTATTGTCTTTATGTGGTGCCTGGTTGGGTGTGGCTTCTTATTGATTGATTGGTGGTTTTTTTTGGGGGGAGAACATTATATGAACAGTGTGTTGTGGCCCGCCAGGTGCCAGCAGAGCTGGCGGCAAACTCAGATGAGGAGGAGGTTGGAGAGGAACTTGGGCCAGTAGTGCTGGAGTCTGGGGAAGGCTCTGATGGATGCTCTGCATCGGATGCAAAGATAGAGCCAGGGCCGTCCGACATTTCCCAGCCTCTGGAGAGGCAGCTGCCTTTGCAGGCTGAGATAAGTGAGGAGGAAGAACAGCTGGGGCCTGTTCCAGATGCACATATGGGCAGAGCAGTTAGGAGAGGAGAACAATGGAGGACAAGGAGTTGATTCGGGAAGAAAAGCACATGTGGACACTGAATGGCCCTTCACTGGCTGGGGAATAAATAGAAGGAAAGGGAAGTGGTTGTCGTAGGAGACAACAATTCGTATTTCTGAAGATTTTGTTCATTGCGTTTCATGCGTTTCACAAAGACTGCTTGCTAGAACTTAAATTTACAGCCTTTCAGCTGGGAGCTCACAGCCTTGTAATTATCACAAGGAACTGATAAGGTCTGTACTGCAGTTAATTCCTTGAAGGACTAATGCCTGGACTTTTCAGTGGGTGAATGCAATTAATTCACAAGAGGAAAATAAAGAGGGGTTTTTCATGACAAGGAGCCTGTTTCTTATTTCTGCTAAGGCTAGATCAGAACACAGTGAGGCATCTAGGTATCATTCATTTAAATACAAATAATAATAGTAATATTAATATTTGTTACATTAATCATACTTATGAACTGTGGTGTTATTATACATATTTGTATAAGAGTGTGCTCCTTCATTGTTTAGTTGTTCAGTGTTTTTGTGCACCATTCTAATAACAATCACAATATTATTTAAATGTACATAGTGATATCATCTTTCAACATCTAATCTTTACATATAGCTATTAATTTTAGTATATTATGTAAAAATATGTATAATAATATTCCCTCTTGTCTTGTTTCTACCTCTATTCTAGTTCTCAATAAAGCCAATCTTATATTAAACAGCATTCCTTTTCTAACCATCCTCTTTTGCCCACTTTAGTATTTCAATTCTTATTCTTTTTTTTGACTTGCCTCCCAAACTCCTCCGTTGGGTCTTTGTCTCTGTCTACATCTTTCCTATTTAACCAAATATTTCTTCCATTTCTACTATCGTTTGCTGCCATACCTCCGGAGGATCTGCCCAAACCCCTCTCTTCTCTTCAAAACTATCTTTCTTTTTATCCAATCCCATTTTTTGATCTCTTAATATATATTGTCCCTTATTTGATTAATAAGTCTTTATTGTCTTCTTCTTCTCTTCTTCTTTTATTTATTGATTTATCTGTTCCGTCTTTTCCTCTGGTCTTTCTATTATCTCCTCTATTTCCTATGTTTTATGATCTTTATTCATTGTCTCTTGTTGAACATGTTCTGATTTCCCCACAATGTCATGCATTAAGTTTCCGGTTTGACGTTGCAGTGAGATCAGACATGAGGAGTGGGGCTCTGTGAATTTGCACCAAATCCTCCTTGTTGGAGGGGCCCCCAAGGGGCTAAAGTCACCCTGTGGGGGTGACAAAGAAAGGAGGGGCACTCTGCAGGTGACAGAGAGTGGTGGTTCTCCAGCTGGACCCAGGGATTCCCTCCCATCAAACTAGAAGAGGAGAGGCAGCCATTAGGGCTGCCGTGAAGCTGGGGCAGCCAAAGAAACAAAGAATGTGCTGGAACAGTGTAGATGAACAGTGACTGGAACTTGGTGAGGTGATTCTTTTTTTACCTAGAACCTAACCCCAAAGAAAATAAACCCTGGAAAAGAGACTTTTTGAAATGCTTGCCAAAGCGGTGAATAATTAAAGAGAAAAAAATTATAGACCCAAAAGAAAAGGAACTAAAGGGAGAGTGCAAAATCTTTAAAATATAGAAAGATTGGATTTTTAAACTTTATTGGCAATATTTTGGTATGGCATTTTAAAATGCTGGAATTATTTGTTTGAATATTGACTGTTTGCAGAAAAATTGAAATAAATATTTGTCAAAGTTTGTGCAATGTTGAAATTTAAGCTGAAGGCGCCATCTAGTGATGAATGGAATATATAGTAAATATATATATTATATATATATAATAGTAAATATATATATATAGTAAACCCAAGGTTGTATAGTAATACAATCTTGGGAAGTACTGATAAGACAAAGGGGAGGGGGTGAAAATAAATAACACCTGGAGGACTGCTGTGCTATCTACTGTTCTATATCTGTGTACTTTATGGTTATTGGAGGTTTAACTGTGCGATTATGGAAGATATCTAAAGAAAGTGACTTTTAAAATGCCAGGATCTAGGACTGAACTTACAGAGTAAATTTAAGGAGACATTTGGAAATCTTCCTAGATTATCTAAATGGAACTAATTGACTGACTGTGGGATACAAAGAACTATAACTATTGCATTCTCCTGAGGAGCAATGCTAGGATTGAGCAAACTGTTTCTAAGCTGGCTTTCTGAGGTCATAGACAATTGAGACTTTGGGGCGGTGACAGACTATTGACAGGCTATTGAGCAATATTTGGACCTATCAAAATAAGACATGATGTTGCATCAGGAGGAGATGAGTGGATTTCAAAAGAAAATGGTGTTGATGCTCCAAAGTACTTATGATATGTTGATAAAGAACCACAGGTTGATTGGTATGTTGATGGCTAACTATTAAGTTGTTGGCTGCTGTTTCCTTGTGCTGCTTAGTCCTTGACTTTTAAGTACCTGATAAACTGGTGGTAAATCAGCACTCCTAATACTGACAAAGGGCCAGAGCTGGTATTCAGATGATTCAGACCCGTTCGCCCGAACCAGTAGCGGAAATTGCAGGTGAACCCACCCTTGCCCACCCACCCTCCAGCTCTATGCCATCCTATTTAGGCACCTTTTTGAGGCTGGGCGCATGCGCAGAAGGCACACACCCCAGCAAAGCTCATGTGCAAAAGGCCAGGCACATGCATGGATATGCATATGCTCACATTTGCGAACCAGTAGGGAAAGTAATTGAATACCACCCCTTCAAGGGGCCTATGTCATTTATACATGCTCGGTCAACAATCTTAGTAGATGCAAAATTGAATATATGTCCTTGTTCATTGCAATATGAGGTTACCAATGAGTTTGGGTGTCCTCATCTGACCTTTCACTTGTGTTCTTGCAATTTGGTGGTTAGCTACCTCCCCTTATGTCCTACACCAGTGGTAGTCAACCTGGTCCCTACCGCCCACTAGTGGGCATTCCAGCTTTCATGGTGGGCGGTAGAGGTTTTGTCTCATACTGAAGCACTTTACTTTTTTTTAATTTAATTGACTTTTTAAAAAATTTTCATAGCATTATTTAAAAACATTTTCATTAGGTTTTCATAAAATTCCCCGTGACAATTTAAATTTCTGAAAATATACTATTTGTATCACCCACGCATACGTTTAGTTCACATTACGTAAGTGAAATTAAATGGTGCTCTAGTGCATCCGCAAACAAAAGAGCCTCGTCCCAGAAAACTCATGCATCTCCCTCCACACTACCCAGCTGTAACAGACAAGCAGAGCTGGTAGCCGGCACCCCCCGCAAACCCAATCCACAATGCGCGAGAGGCATGTGCAGATGACGATACACGGCACAGGCTCTTTTGTTTGCGGTCGCACTGGTCAGTATGCAGTTAGATTTCTGTGAGTGAGCATGAACTGGTGGGCGGTTAGAAAATTTTACTACTAACAGAAATACAAAAGTGGGCGGTAGGTATAAAAAGGTTGACTACCCCTGTCCTACACAATATTTGATCACGTTCTAGCTGCTTCTTATGACTTACAAGCTAAGTCAGGATTCTTCAATTTCTACAATTTCTAAAGCAGACTACAGGGTGTCTCAGGTGGTAGTGGTGCCCTGGGCAGGCAGATCTGGTTCTGTGCTAGGCTTCCCTGTCTATCCTCCACCTGAGACCACCATGTTTGTTTAACAAACTGCATCAGAAAAAATGGGGCCTGGGTATCATTAAGTGAGATTATCTCACTTAATGGCTATGACCACTTCCGACCACAATGGGTAGGCTTCATTACGGCCATAGGTCAAGGACTACTTGTTATAAACTTAATAAGCATGGGCATTTTAGAAATTGAAGAGAGTTTCCATCTGCCTCCAAACAGGCAATGCCATTATGGCTCCCTCTGTTCTTCCCACTAAAATTGAGACAAGAATATGCTACTGCTTGAACCCATCCTTGCTGCAGCAAGCCAAGTACAGCAGGCATTTCCCCATCTCTAAGTATTCAAGTCTGCGCCAGAGATGAAATGGGATTCTGTACTTTAATGTTCTACCTATCTTAAGAAGTTTTCCGGCTTCCAACCAGTGATGGAATTCATTTTTTTTTTATTACCAGTTCTGCGGGCATGGCTTGGTGGGTGTGGCAGGGGAAGGATACTGTAAAATCTCCATTCCCATCCCATTCCAGGGTAAGGATACTGCAAAATCCCCATTCCCTCTTCACTCCTGGGGAAAGGATATTGCAAAATCTCCATTTCCACCCGACTCTAGGGCCAACCAGAGCTGGTATTTGCCAGTTCTCCAAACTACTCAAAATTTCTGCTACCGGTTTTCCAGAACCTTTCAGAACCTGCTGAATAGCACCCCTGCTTCCAACTATGTGTATGTGAATGCCTGTCACGTGTTATGTGTTTATGTCTCAGAAAGGATGTTAGTCAAATTAGAGCTAAAGGATTGACAGGATGAGCACAAAGCCGGACCGGCTATCTCACTCCTGTCTCTCAATCCTTATTTAGCTCTGAAAAAATGGATGATCTGGCTTGTTTCTGAAAAATGTATTTATGCACAACATAGAATAGAATAGAATAGAATAGAATAGAATAGAATAGAATAGAATAGAATAGAATAGAATAGAATAGAATAGAATAGAATAGAATAGAATAGAATAGAATTTATTGGCCAAGTGTGGTTGGACACACAAGGAATTTGTCTTGGTGCATATGCTCTCGGTGAACATAAAAGAAAAGATTCCTTCATCAAGGTACAACATTTAACATACACAATGTCATGTGTGATATCTATAAGAAGATCATCTTTGTCCTTGAACAAAGTGATTTTATTGATAACAAGAAGTCATTATTTTAACTTTTTAAAGCCAAGTATGTTCAAAATGGGAATTGAGCTTATTGGGCAATTTCTCTCTTACCCTTATATCAACCATAGACAAGGCAGTTTATGTCTTTATTTTTTTCTCTTGGGCATAAGACAGATTCAGTGGTTAGGAAGATACGAAAGCAATCCCTTTTTGAGACTTCTGAAAACTCACATCCAAACTTCAACTCTAAATCCAAAAAGAACCCTGGTTAATGGAGTATAATAAGAGCAATGATGGGAAACTACCTTAGATAATTGTAAATAAACAAACTGTGAAATGATCCTGCTTACCTACACTAAATAGTGGGGGGGGGGATATGCTGAAGCATCTAGAAAGTTGGTCAGAAAAGATGATGAAATAAATGGCGTGCCAAACTGCTTAAAATGCTGGCAAGAATTAAACTAGTATTTTCTATATCAATTTTTGTTGTTTGGGAAAAGGGGCAGGAGTGATTACCCCTAATATGTTTCACCAATTTTATTATATAATCTTTTATTATAAAGATCAGTTACCTTGATAAAAAATCTGAAATTGATGCAATAAGTTTAGCCAAACTTTACATAACTACTGTTTATCGAATGCACTATAATTGTCTAGTTCACATGAAATATTCAACCATATACAAAGCATATTTTGTGTGTGAATGGGGAGGTAGCTCAGTATTTCAGTTCTAAAATATCTGCTTAACTCCTAAGCATGTTTGAACCAACAATTGATAATATCATCCAAATACCATTGCGGCAATATCATTAATAAGGATATTTATTATTGCCATAATGATGGCTCAGTAATGCAACAAAAATTTACAATGCTGCCTATCTCAACCTAGTGACCCTGCAGAGCCAACAATACATAAACACATAAAATAGAAAGAAAAGGAAATGTGAACAAGGCACGAAGCAAAGCTCACCATAAAGCAAGGATGGGGAATGATGGCCCTTTTACGACTTATGGACTTCAACTCCCAAAATTCTTGAACCAGACATGCTGGTTCACAAGTTGAAGTCCACAAGTCATAAAGAGGCATCGTTTGCCACCTCTGCCACAAAGGATACCTAGTAGCTCAAATATCTGGCCCCATAACCATCTCTTCAAGGCTTTTGCTTCCAGCTGCCATGAGTTCTGTCTTCACATAGTTTTTCATGACAAAGATGAGATATCTTAGACAAGATGCCAGAGTGATGACTACAAAACAAACGTCAAACAGCTATTAGTTAAAAATGCTATTTTATATAAGCCTACTGAAACCCACACACATATTAAGTTTAATAAGAACAAATGGAGGTAAGGTTGTAGCCTTTCGGTATGATGTATATGTTGAGCCTCCCACAAAATATGTAGGATGAAGTGATTTGCAATAATTACAGCCTCCCATCATGTTCTTGTATTTATTCAATTTTGCTAAGAAAAGGTCTACATTTATTTAAAAAAATAAACTCAAGATCATCATGTAATACAGCATCATCCCATAAAAACATATTCAATATAAATAATCAGCAATAACTACAATGGGAACCGTTTCAAATATTAGCTAAGATAATTAGTTAAAAGCCTTCTACTGTAAACATGTTTTGGCTACACCCTGGGAAAATAAATGTTTGTGGTTATTGTTTTAATAATAACTGACCAAGGTCTGGCAAATTTCCTAACATACAGCATTTTTTATAGTGATGGACATCATCTAAAAGTATTTGATCTTGGCAACTATCCAACCCTCTATATCTCTTTCAAGGAAGATAACTGGAACAAGTCTTCGGATATTTATTAAATAAGTCAGGCAATAACATATAATGTCATATCAGTGTCAGCTGAAGTCATGTTTGTGTGTTTTTGAAAGACAAGAAGGCTAGGCTAAACTAACAATATAACATTCCTGCAATGTAGGATAAGTAGAATGTTCTCCTCCATTGCACCAAAGAGCAGCTGAAGTTGCAAGATGGCATACACAATTTTTTCTAATTTACCTAAACTGAAAATACACTCCTCTGCTCCTTAACTAGCTCCTTTGCTAGTTAATTTTTCAGAATTTGTGGAGCCAAAGGTTTTATTAGTCTTTTCTATTATTATGAACTGTGGTGGCACAGTGGTTAGAATGCAGTACTGCTGGCTACTTCTGGCTGCCTGCAATTTGGCAGTTCGAATCTCACCAGGCTCAAGGTTGACTCAGCCTTCCATCCTTCCGAAGTGGGTAAAATGAGGACCCAGATTGTGGGGGGCAATATGCTGACTCTATAAACCGCTTAGAAAGGGCTGTAAAGCACTGTGCAGCGGTATATATGGTAAGTCTAAGAACTATAGCTAAGTGCTATTACCCACCAGTGCCTATATAAAATCAATTATGGTATAGCAACATACACACTTTTAATGATATTTTTTTCCTGCACCAGATATTTTAGACATTACCCCTATTACCCCATTTCTACATTTTATTTGGCTCATCCCACATTCACAAAATCTTTCATGCTAAAGGAGTGAGAGGATCCCTTTAGTATTCAAGTGGTCACTTTTATCTTATAGTCCACTTTAATAATAATAATAACAACAGAGTTGGAAGGGACCTTGGAGGCCTTCTAGTCCAACCCCCTGCCCTTTGTTTCTAAGCATCATGTTAGTTATTGAAGATGATTACCCTATGTACAATTCATGGATTGTATCTATCTATCGTCCACCCGTCTATCCTATGTACAATTCATGGATTGTATCTATCTATCGTCCACCCGTCTATCTATCTATCTATCTGTCTGTCTGTCTGTCTGTCTGTCTGTCTGTCTGTCTGTCTGTCTATCTATCTATCTATCTATCTATCTATCTATCTATCTATCTATCTATCTATCTATCTATCATCTTTGACCCTTTTACTGCAACTGAAGTTCAGTTCAGTAACACTAAACCAGTGGTGAAATGCTATCAGTTCACACGGGATCGGGTGAACCGGTAGTGATAAAAACTACCGGTTTGGGTGAACCAGTAATAAAAAAAAGTTCCCAGTTCCTCCAAACCGGTATTTCCAACGATCAGCTGTGCTGATTTAAAATTGCCAGAAAGCAGGAAATCCTGCTTTCTAGTGAATCTAAATCACATGGCACAGCTGTTCTCTCCCCCCCCTTCCCGCTTTTCTACTTACCTTCCCAAGCCTCCTTTTTCCGCACGAAGCTCATGTTTGGCGCACACTGTGCATATGTATGCAGTGTGCATTTGGTGCACACTATACATGCACACACAGTGTGCATTTGGTGCACACTGTGCATGCACAGACAGCAAACCAGTGGCAAACTGGGGAAGATTTCTGCACTAACCTCTAGGGATCTACAAAATATTTGAAAAGGCATTTCATGAACATTTTGAGGCACTGCCAGACTGGTGCTTGTTTGTTTGTTTGTTTGGGTAACATGTTTTTCTATTAGCAAGCCTAGACATTTTCATCCCATAGCCTTTTTATTTTTAAGGTTACTTGTTCACAGAAATAAATTTTATCTGTTGATGTGGTTTACCTTTTAGTTCTATTCATGTGGTTTTGCTTTATAATTTTTTTTTTAAATTTTAACATTAAAAGTATAGCATTAACTTGAACACTGCTATAGAAGAAATATGATATTGATGGGATAATAATATTATAATAATAACAGAGTTGGAAGGGACCTTGGAGGTCTTCTAGTCCAACCACCTGCCCTTTGTTTCTAAGCATCATGTTAGTTATTGAAGATGATTACCCTATGTACAATTCATGGATTGTATCTATCTATCTATCATCTTTGACCCTTTTACTGCAATTGAAGTTCAGTTCAGTAACACTAAACCAGTGGTGAAATGCTATCAGTTCACATGGGATCGGGTGAACCGGTAGTGATAAAAACTACCGGTTTGGGTGAACCAGTAATAAAAAAAAGTTCCCAGTTCCTCCAAACCGGTATTTCCAACGATCAGCTGTGCTGATTTAAAATTGCCAGAAAGCAGGAAATCCTGCTTTCTAGTGAATCTAAATCACATGGCACAGCTGTTCTCTCCCCCCCCTTCCCGCTTTTCTACTTACCTTCCCAAGCCTCCTTTTTCCGCACGAAGCTCATGTTTGGCGCACACTGTGCATATGTATGCAGTGTGCATTTGGTGCACACTGTGCATATGTATGCAGTGTGCATTTGGTGCACACTGTGCATATGTATGCAGTGTGCATTTGGTGCACACTGTGCATGCATGGACAGCAAACCAGTGGCAAACTGGGGAAGATTTCACCACTGCACTAACCTCTAGGGATCTACAAAATATTTGAAAAGGCATTTCATGAACATTTTGAGGCACTGCCAGACTGGTGCTTGTTTGTTTGGGTAACATGTTTTTCTATTAGCAAGCCTAGACATTTTCATCCCATAGCCTTTTTATTTTTAAGGTTACTTGTTCACAGAAATAAATTTTATCTGTTGATGTGGTTTACCTTTTAGTTCTATTCATGTGGTTTTGCTTTATAATTTTTTTTCTTAAATTTTAACATTAAAAGTATAGCATTAACTTGAACACTGCTATAGAAGAAATATGATATTGATGGGATAATAATATTATAATAATAACAGAGTTGGAAGGGACCTTGGAGGTCTTCTAGTCCAACCACCTGCCCAGGCAGGAAAACCTACACCATTTCAGACAAATGGTTATCCAACATTTTCTTAAAAATTTCCAGTGTTGGAGCATTTACAACTTCTGCAGGCAAGTTGTTCCACTGATTAATTGTTCTAACTGTCAGGAAATTTCTTCTTTGTTCTAGGTTGCTTGTCTCCTTGATTAGTTTCCACCCATTGCTTCTTGTTCTACCCTCAGGTGCTTTGGAGAATAGTTTGATTCAGGGGTGAAATCTAAAAATTTTTGCTACCTATTCTGTGGGTGTGGCTTGGTGGGTGGGTGTGTCCTGTGACTGAGTGGGTGTGACCAACTCAATGTCACTCACAGCCATGCCCACTCAGTCACAACCTTCCCCACCAAGCCACGCCCACAGAACCCAGTAAGGGGGAAAAATAATTTCTTTTTTTTTTTTAATTCAAAAAGTTTTACAAAAAAAATTTTCCCCCCCTTTCCCCCAGCCTCCCTCCCCTCTCCCTTCACAAACCCTCCTCCCCCCCGACTTCCCGGAACAAACACAAGGTATAGTTAAAAATAAAACAAACATATGCTAAAAAAAAAAAATTTCCCTCAAAACTATTATACCAATTTTCCCTCTCTAGCTCTGACTTCCTCCTTACATAACCAAAACCCTTCAAAAAAAAAATTAACAATTAACAGTAATAAAATATATAAATCAATAAAACAAATTAATCCTAAAGTATTTAAAACCAGCTAATGCGTAAAAATCCAATCCAATTCAGAGAATATCTCCCTTATAATTTCTATAACCATATAATTTCCCCCCCAAATCTTTCTTACGTAAGATCTTTTGAGAATATTCTATTTGCAATTCAGTACAACACATTATATAATTTCAATACAAGAAATTACAATATCTATTCAACTTTAGTCATAACATAACATAACAACAGAGTTGGAAGGGACCTTGGAGGCCTTCTAGTCCAACCCCCTGCCTAGGCAGGAACCCTACACCATCTCAGTCAGATGGTTATCTAACATTTTCTTAAAAATTTCCAGTGTTGGAGCATTCACAACTTCTGCAGGCAAGTCGTTCCACTTATTAATTGTTCTAACTGTCAGGAAATTTCTCCTTAGTTCTAAGTTGCTTCTTTCTTTGATCAGTTTCCACCCATTGCTTCTTGTTCTACCCTCAGGTGCTTTGGAGAACAGCCCGACTCCCTCTTCTTTGTGGCAACCCCTGAGATATTGGAACACAGCTATCATGTCTCCCCTAGTCCTTCTTTTTATTAAACTAGACATACCCAGTTCCTGCAACCGTTCTTCATATGTTTTATCCTCCAGTCCCCTAATCATCTTTGTTGCTCTTCTCTGCACTCTTTCTAGAGTCTCAACATCTTTTTTACATCGTGGAGACCAAAACTGGATGCAATATTCCAAGTGTGGCCTTACCAAGGCATTATAAAGTGGTACTAACACTTCACGTGATCTTGATTCTATCCCTCTGTTTATGCAGCCCAGAACTGTGTTGGCTTTTTTAGCAGCTGCTGCACACTGCTGGCTCATATCTAAATGGTTATCCACTAGGACTCCAAGATCCCTCTCACAGGTACTACTATTGAGCAAGGTACCACATATATGATACCGGTGCATTTTGGTTTTTTTGCCTAAATGTAGAATCTTACTTTTTTCACTGTTGAATTTCATTTTGTTAGATAGCGCCCAATGTTCAAGTCTGTCAAGATCTTTCTGTAACTTGAGCCTATCTTCTGGAGTGTTGGCTATTCCTGCCAGCTTGGTGTCATCTGCAAATTTGATGAGTTCCCCATCTATCCCCTCGTCCAAGTCATTGATGAAGATGTTGAAGAGTACTGGGCCTAAAACAGAGCCTTGGGGTACTCCACTGCATACTTCCCTCCATGTGGATGTAGTTCCGTTGAGGACTACACGTTGAGTGCGGTTGGTCAGCCAGTTACGAATCCATCTGGTGGTGGTGCTGTCTAACCCACATTTTTCTACTTTATCTAGTAGTAGGTTATGGTCTACTTTATCAAATGCTTTACTGAAGTCCAAGTAAATTATATCGACAGCATTCCTCTGGTCTACTAATTTTGTCATTTTGTCAAAGAATGCGATAAGATTAGTCTGGCATGATCTGTTTTGACAAACCCATGTTGGCTTTTGGTTATTACTTTGTTTGCTTCTAGGTGTTTGGTGATTCGTTGCTTGATTATCTTTTCCAGAATCTTCCCGGTATTGAGGTCAGGCTGATAGGTCTGTAGTTTCCTGGATCTGTTTTTTCCTTTTTGAAGATGGGAACTACATCAGCTCTTTTCCAGTCCTCTGGCAGCTCCCTGTGCTCCAGGATCTTTGAAAGATATAGTTCAGTGGTTCTGAGATCACGTCTGCCAGTTCCTTCAGAACCTTGGGGTGTAATCCATCCGGTCCTGGTGATTTGAACTCGTCTAGGTAGACAGGTGTTCACTTACCATTTTCTTCCCTATTTTAACTTGTGTTTCTAATCTGTTTTTGTAGTGCTGTTTTGATAGGTTGGATTGTTTTTCCTTTTGTGTAAAGACAGATGCAAAATATGAGTTAAGTAGATCTGCTTTCTCCTGTTGCTTGTCATCTTCTTGCCACTTTCTCCCAGCAATGGGCCAATTGTTTCCTTGACTTTTTCTTGTTTTTAACATGTTGGAAGAAGCTTTTTGTTATTTTTACTTTTGTCGCTAGCCTTTGTTCATTGTGAGCCTTAGCTTTCCTCACTTCATCTTTACAGGCTCGGGCTATTTGCTGATATTCTGCCTTAGTTATTTGCCCCTCTTTCCACTTTTTATATTTGTCCTTTTTGTCTTTCAATTTGTCAGATAGTTCTTTATGCATCCATGCTGGTTTCTTTTGAGATCTATTATTTTTCTTCTTCATTGGTATTGTGCTAGACTGCGCTTTTATAATCTCACTTTTCAAAATTTCCCAAGCTTCTTGAGTTGTTTTCCCTCTGAGGATTCTCATCCATTGAATCCTTCTCAAGCTCTCTCTAAGTTTATTGAAATTAGCTCTCTTAAAGTCCAAGACTCTAGTTTGACTTTGTTCTACTAGTCCTAGTCTTTTATGATAGATGTGAAACATATAATCAACCCATTTCTTCCAGATCTTTCTCACATAAAGTCTTTCAGGAATGCTAATATTTTTATCTGTTAATATTTCAAAAAAAAACTTCTTTCCAGGGTAATACTTTTATCTCTTGCCATTTTTTTTACGCATTAGTCTCTGTCTTTCCTTCATTACTCCTTTTAAAAAGTCAATCACAATATTTCCTAATAGTTCCTTATGTCCAACAATCCACAAGTTACTGCCATATATTCCATCAGTCCGGAAAGAGAACTCTTGGAAAGCATTAATCCTGTGAATTTTTCCGGTTCGGGAGGCAGCCTCTTGTAAGACAGATTCAGGCATTTCATCTAAACTTTTTAGAAAAAGCCTCTTTACATCATTTTGTTTATTCATGATCATATCTTCATTTTTATCTGTTTTTGCTTGCACCTCCATTCCATATTCCAAGTACCGATTATACTGGTTAATTTCCTCCAAGCTCTCATCCAAAACATCCCCATTTTTTATCAATTCGTATTTTTGAATAATTAAATACATTCTTTCTGTACAATCCTGTATAAAGTCATGAATCCATTCTTCTAAAAGAGCCTTCATGGCAACGTTCTTGCTGAGAATCCCCTTATGAAATACTTAAACAAACTAATATAATCCAACAGTCCACAGTCCAACACAATAAGATAAAGTCTCCATTATTAGTTATGCAGCTTGCTCCTTTCCACTTTACTTTTCGCTTTACTTTCACTTCCTCTCAAACGCCATTTTAAACAGTCAGTTAAAGCAAGGGGGGGGAAAGTTTCTCTTTTTAAAAGGTGGAAGTCAGGAAATCAAAAATACTTGCAATCCAATAATTGTTCACTCGTGTTTCTTCCGTCTGCATGTAGAGATCCACAAAAAGAAATCAATTGAGCAGAGGTGGACACCTTCCTCTTTTCCTGCTTTTGCAGGAGCACGCTGAATACTGGAGATTGAAGCAGGATTGTGGGATTCAACCTTTCGGGACTTTGCATAACAAAAACAAAGCCCCTAGGGGAATCTACCACTCCCCCGCCTGTGCTCTATTCTCTCTCTTTCAACCAGAGAGGGAAATTAAAGCCGGGAACAGCTGTTCTTCGCTGTTTTCACCGGCTTTTACGATATCCAGTGCGGAGTGACTTAAATTAGCACCCAGCGAGAAAGGTGGCGCCAACCGGAAGTCCGGAAATTTCCTGACAGTTAGAACAATTAATAAGTGGAACAATTTGCCTGCGGAAGTTATAAATGCTCCAACACTGGAAATTTTTAAGAAAATGTTGGATAACCATCTGTCTGAGATGGTGTAGGGTTTCCTGCCTGGGCAGGGGGTTGGACTAGAAGTCCTCCAAGGTCCCTTCCAACTCTGTTGTTGTTGTTGTTGTTGTTGTTGTTGTTGTTGTTGTTGTTGTTGTTATTATTATTATTATTATTATTATTATTATTATTATTATTTTGTTTACATTTATACCCCGCCCTTCTCCGAAGACTCAGGGCGGCTTACAGTGTATAAGGCAATAGTCTCATTCTATTTGTAAATTTTTTTTACAAAGTCAACTTATTGCCCCCCCAACAATCTGGGTCCTCATTTTACCTACCTTATAAAGGTATTATTATTATTATTATTATTACTTATTTTCTCCTTGGAGCAACTCAATAATAATCTATTGACTATTAGTGACAACTTTGCCCCAAATTTATTCAAGGGCAAATAACCCCTAGGACCGTGATGGTGAACCTATGGCCCGCGTGCTGGAAGTGGCAGAGCCATCTCTCCGGGTATGCCAGCTGTCACCTGTTGCTCTTCCAGTTTCCGGTGTGTGCATGTGCAAAGACCAGCTAGCAAGCATGCATGTGAGTGGCGAAATCCAGAAGAGCAACAGGTGATGGCTGGAGTGCCCGGAGAGATGAGCTTCTGGTTTCCGGTGCACGCATGCATGCAGGCCAGCTGGTCTTTTCGTGCGCATGCATGCCAGAAACCCAGAAGTCCAGCTGCTCTTCTGGTTTGCGGCACTCCCACATATGCGCACCAGACAGCTGCTCTTTGGGTTTCTGGCACTCCCCTGCACATGCACGCACACTCCCATTTCAGCACCTGGTGCCAAAAAGATTCACCAACACTGCCCTAGGACAAGTATAGAATTTGAGTGGAAGTTTTTCCCTGTAAGACCAATATAATAGTATTAACTTTTGGTGTAGTGTATTACATTCTTCCTTAGGCACGGATGGTGGCTAAGCAATTTTGGGTTAATCACTCTCTTTCACTCTCACTGTGATGACCCAGGGCATGGCACAAAAGCAACACAACCAGGGAACAGGTCTAACTCCCCTTTATTGCTCCAACTTTGCCTCCAAAGTCCCCACGTTTACTACAAATCCTGGAGCAAAGCTCTCACATGCACCTTCAACAGCCTCTGGCTATGAATAGTCCAGTAAGCCAGGTCAGCCAAACAGTAATCAGGGCCAGCAGTCCAATAAGCCAAGTTTAACCAAACAGTAACCAGAGAAAGAAGTTCAGTGAAGAAGGCAAATCAGGCAAGCCTCACAAGACGGAGCACAGTAATCTCCATGTGTCAGCAAGGCTCTACAGATTCAATGCTTGTTCCTAACAAATGCCCTCCCACCGGCACTTCCTTACATCTCAGTCCCCAGGTATGCTTTGTGAAGGGGGACGGGGCACTCTCCTCCCTCGCAGCCCATTGTCTGTGTTGGTCTTGCCTTCTCTCTTCTCTCATGCTTTAGGATCAGGAGAGGGTGGTCCTTGCTCTTCGCTTGATCTCTGTCTCTCCTGCTCTTGCCTGTCTGCAAGCCTTTCTAATCCTGAAAAGCCTTGCCCAGACTGACTCAGCCCTTCCCCAGTTTCCTCCAAGGCCAATGGAGTCACCCTCTCAGTCTCTGTCGGCTGTTGTTCCAGCTCATCTTCCCCCGTAGATTCAGACTCTGACTCGGGCATGACATCAACCCATCTCATAAGGTTGAGTTAGTGGAGAAAATAGGAGGAATGGTTTCCTTGAGTTGCAAATTAGATTAGTTCTATCCTCAGTATTGCAAAGGGAAGTAGGGAGGCAGTTTCCAAGGAATCTCATCTCCACCTCATGGCTGACAGACCTGGAAAAAGCTGCTGGACAAAAAAAAATTTCCATACACTAAAGCAAACATCTAGATTTATATGATTATTATTGGTCTTGCATGTAATAGGAATAGCCATCACAGAGGCACCTGATGCTTCCAAATCCCCAGTGGAGTAGGAAAAGGCACATTCCTGAATGGGACACAAATAAGTATGTGCATTGTATGAACAGTTGAATGAAAAACTCCCAGATTGTGAAAAACTGAAGTTGCGTGATATACATGAAGAATTACCTAGGAAGGGCAATAGTTTTAATGATTGTGGTGCCTTTGCCCAAGTCCACAGAGATAACAAAAATAATTTTAAAGTATAGCCTCAAACCAAAACCACCCAATCCCCTTGTCAGCAGAAATAGCAGGAAACTTGTAAATCACAGGTTGACATATTAGCAATCTATAGCGGACAGAACCTAATTCTTGTTCCTTGTTTAAATTCATCTTCTGTGCATCAGTGGACTGGGGATTTCTCGTACTCCAAACTAAAATGGCAAGCAGGGGAGTGAGGTACAGCAGGGTTTTGTTTAGCAACCAAAGAGGAGAGGATGAATCCAAGGCAGCCTAAAGTAGTTGGGCAAATTCCAACTTCTACTCTCAGCCAAATAGTCACTGAAAGGTGCCAGATTAAATCACTGGCAAAGAGAAGATGGAAAGTCCTAGTTTAAAACCAGAACAGCTCCAGACAACTTTAACCTGTTTCGTTTACAGTCTAGGGAAAAATAGTGACCTTATGAGGACATGACAGCAAAAAAAGATTCATATTATGGTTAGGGGCAAATGAGAATGAACCCTTAGAGATGTAGGATATTGTTGTGGTATGCCAGCCAGCAGCCCACGGACCTGGCAATGGAGTCAGACAGTGAGGAGACTGGGGAGGACAATGAGCCAGTCCTGAAGTCAGGGGAAGGCCCAGACGAAGGCTCTGCATTAGAGGCAGACATGGGGCCAGTGCCATCTGGGAGCGATGCGCAGACTCCGGAGCCTCCAGAAGCAGACAGCAGAGAGGCAGAGGAACAGGAGGAGCCTGTTCCTAGTGCACATATGCAAAGAGCTGCCAGAAGGCAAGAGCAGCTGAAGAAAAAAGGACAACTCAGGAGTAAGGCAGAAGATGATTGGCCACTCCCATAAGGCTTAAAAGAGCAGCAACGAGCTGTTGGGTTCTTTGTAGAAAAGCAACGTTGATTTCCGTGCTTCTTGTCAGAATCTCTTGAACTTTGTGGGGGTTTTGCCAAGAAAAGACTTTGGCAGGTTGCCAGAGACATCAAAGATTGGTGATAAGGCTGTGGTGTTGGTTATTAAGAATTTTGTTTTGGACTAAGCTGAGAATGAATTGATTCTCAGCTCTTTTAATAAAATAAGTTTATTAAAATAAGTTTGTTGAGGACTGAATTGTGTTTAGTAATCACTACTTGGGCCTTGGTCACAACAGATATAGAGGTAAATTTCTACTTAAGGTGAAATTCTCTATTCGAATTAACTAAGCTAATGAAAGAAAAAGTATATTTCTCCTGAATCTTTGTAGAGAAATTATAATAAAGGCCTCAGCGGTGAAGTTCAGGTTTAATGTTTGAGAAGGAGTAGAAGGAGACAGATTTGGGTTAGAGGTGGAAGACTGGCAGTGGAGAACAATAAGGGAGCAAACAAGTGAATTTCATAAGGACATGAGTTTTGTGACCACGGAGACGTCTTCGGACAGCGCTGGGTCTTTGGCTTTGAAAAGAAGATGAGCACCACTCCCTAGAGTCGGGAATGACTAGTACATATGTGCGAGGGAAACCTTTACCTTTTACTAGACCCAGCTTTTCCTAGCCCAACACCCTTTGGGGGTCTGTGACTTTGCAAAGGATGCTTAGCCAGACACCCCTATTTTCCACATCCCCAGTTTTCCATGTATCCATTTTAAGGGTTACACTCTTCTTTTTTAATCTGGGTTTCTAAATATACACATACATATGCCTATGGGAGCAATTGCCTCTCTTTTGATGGATGTTTTCTAGCAATTTCAATTTCCCTTAAAATGTACTTTGAAATGTGCATATATTTAAATGGATCAGCAGATGAAGATAATGCTGCGCTTTGGTTCTGTTTTTATCAAGATTGGAGATAACTTTCTATATGAGAAAATAACTTGCACAGATAATATTAGCAGTTGCAGGACCATTCAGTAAATTAGTCATACTCCTGGTATTAATAGACTTTTCATCTTTCTATTTGTTATCTCTAAACTGTTTAGCTTGGCTCCTTTCCAAAGATTATGATAAAGGACTTGATACATACACAGTTTTAAGAAACCATTAATTGAGACAGAAATAATATTTAATAAATGATTACAGTGCCCCCTGGTATGTCTTTGCTGACTTTAGAGAATAAGGAAGATGACCTTGATGGAGAAATACAGGCTCTGTTGCCTAGGCAAAAAAGGCTGGAGCATTTTTCTTTCATCCAGAACAGTCAAATAATATTCAGAAGCAACTCAGACATATGCCTCTCTAAGTCACTGAACTATAAGGAGGAGGCAGAGCAAAATTCTGTTACTTTAGCCAACCTCAATAAAAAGTAATTTTAGCCTTTATGTGGTGTTGATTTCCTGATCTGGTCCATCTAATGGAGCTGACACTGCTGGTCAGTTTGTTTGTAAGGGTCTTCAGATTATATTGTCACTCTTGTCTGCAACAAGTCTTGTGAAAGCTGAGATTTTTAATTTATTAGGATGTGCAGTACCCAACAATCCATGCTGAAGTTATTCTATGCAGAGAACAGGCTCCATGCATGACTTGAAACAGATACATTTCAAATATTTTGGGTTGTATCCAGAATGAATCAAGGCTGTTTTGTTCCAAATACAGACTAAGACGCAGATGCTCTGAGTAGACCTCAGTGGTGAAATCCAAATTTTTTTACTACCAGTTTTGGTAGTAAGCCACTCCCACCAGGCTTGGTGGGAGTGGCTTGGTAGGTATGGCAGGGGAAGGATACTGCAAAATTTCCATTCCTACCCCACTCCAGGGGAAGGATATTGCAAAATCTCCATTCCCACCCCACTCTGGGGCCAGCCAGAGGTCATATTTGCCGATTCTCCGAACTACTCAAAATTTCTGCTACCGGTTCTCCGAACTACTCAAAATTTCTGCTACCGGTTCTCCAGAACCTGTCAGAACCTGCTGGATTTCACCCCTGGTAGACCTAATTGTAGAAGTGACAGGAAGAAGCTGTGGATTATGATTTTCCTTGGTGATAATCAGTGTGGACATCAACAGCAACACCTATAGGGTAAAAGGGAAGGGAAGAAGCTGGAAAAATGGAGATGGAAGAGTTGCTTGCATAGCCATGTGGAGGATGAGGGGAGAGATGGGGCAATGTACACAATCCGTGTCCTATCCAAAGCTTGCCAGGCTGGGTTTGGTTTTGGCCAAACTCCAGAGCAACTAAACCATTCTAGGTTTTGTTAAACCATAATTGATCCAAAACTGTTCATTTAAGCCTCTGGAATTAGATGGTCTGCTTGGGTTCAAACAAAATCACTTTTCTATTTTCATGTATATTTGTCTCAGGTTGTATTTATGAGTTCCAGTCTTTCAAACCAGCACTTCAAAACTTTGGTGATGGATATAACTGTGTATTCATGGGAAACTAACATATTTAGAAATGTTAGTACCGGGGGAAAATATTTACCTGGAGGAGAAAGTTGAAATTTAGGGACAAAATGAACTCCTTGTGTGTTTTAAGCACCATTTACAATACTAGATTCATTCATTGAAGAACATCAACAGTCTGTGTCTGAATTCACTCCTCTTGGAATCATCATCTGTTAAATTTTAAAAGTGTGGCTAAATAATAAATTTAGAAGTATGGTTGGGTGAATGACTTTTCACAAAACAATTAGGAAATATTTTATTATAGGTTAACTGATGTGTGAAAATATATCTATGTAGCTCAACTGGAATTTCATATTATGAATTCTATTGATAGACGACATTTCCTTTCACAGTATTTAAGACATTAGGAGTAGCCACTGAAAGACCAGGGAAAGTGAAACAATACA
Source organism: Ahaetulla prasina (assembly GCF_028640845.1). NCBI lineage: Eukaryota > Metazoa > Chordata > Lepidosauria > Squamata > Colubridae > Ahaetulla > Ahaetulla prasina. The sequence goes on along the minus strand of NC_080540.1, from coordinate 251,221,675 downwards.
ATAATCTTGCTTCAGTTTTAGAGAAAAAATTGAATTTTGAAAGCAATGTCAGTTGAAGCACCCTTTTGAAACTTTGTGCTGCTTACTTAGGTAACAATAAGAACCTGATTCCGGTCTCAAATCTTCAAATGCTTTACCTTAATTAAGGAAGACTACAAATTGATTTTATCACATATTGTTAATCAATAATTCTTCAAAACAGAATGGCAATGTTTGCAAATTAAATTAAATCACACAATTTATACAGGAGCTGTTTGTTAACATTTATAGGGTCACCCCGTACCACCACAGTAATTTATGGTGATAAACCAAGTTAAAACAGAAAACACAATAAAAGTTACCAATAAACCCTCTTTGGTCTAGTGACCAGATAGAGTAGAAACTAGGAAATTGTGAGTTCTAGTCCTGACTAATGCATGAAAGCTGACTAGGTTACTTTGGGTTAGTCACTCTCTCTCAGCCCAACTCATATCACAGGGTTGTTGTTTTGGGGGAAATAGGAGGAAGAAGTATTATTGCCACCTTGAGTTATTTATAAAATCAGTAAAGGTGAGATATAAAAATAAATATATAACATTGAAACATACCACTCAAAATGTACAATTTGATATTTGAAAAAATAGTTTTTCAGAGTGCCTTAGATGACTGGGGAGCAATATTTATTTACAGTGACATAACCGATTATTCTTGGAATTTGTCTGATAGGTATTCCAAAAGCAGGGCAGAAGGTATGCTTAAACTGTGCATAATCATTAAACAGGAGCATGAACTAAAAAAAAATGCAGTAAATCCTTGGCTTTGATAAAGATTGCATGTTGCTTATTTTGATCATCCTCTGCAGGAAGTGTTCAATCTTTCAGTTATATAGAGATGTAAATTACCCAATAGTTTTTATGATGTATGAAAACTTCAGGTCAAAAGGTACAGTTCCATATAATCTTTTGAAAATAATTTGCTACTGGCAGTTGATGGTCTTCATACAATTTTTAACAGAGATTTTATAAGATACATCTGTCTTCTTCTTGGTTACCTAACAATAGATGTTGAGGTTTTATCTGGCTTCTCCCACAGGATTTAGTGTTTCTGTTTTATTTCTAATTCTGCAATGCAATTAATATCAAGAAAAGGAAGAAGCAGCAAATCTATTGGGCAGAAGAGAAGGCTGGGAATGAAGAGATTTCCTTTTGTGCAGTGTTGTTCAGTCAACAGTCAATAGTCACCATCTACTGGCAAAACTGAATATCAGCAACAGCAAGTCAACCTTTAGGGTGTGCTACGTGGAAAATATTGGAAGGTGGAAATCAAAGTATAAAAAGACATCAGATGGCTTTGGTTCCAAGAGCATTTACTAAATATAACAATAATGATACATTGCAGATTGTATTATCATTTTGAACTCATGAGCCAAATTCACCACGAGGATAAATGGAAAGAGGCAGATGAGGGGAAGGATACTTCGCAGGCTGCTGCCGAGTTCATCTCTCACCTGCCCTATTTATTATTAGTTAAATCAGTATAAGTGATTGTTAAGATTTAGTGAGAGCTGAGCTGATCTCCTAACTTACATCTAAACCAACTCATATTAGGAAGATTTGTATATGTTTTGTTACTTAAGCACCTAAATAACAGGCATGGACTATTTGAAATACACTATTTTGGATGATTAATTATAGGCTAATCTTGAGACAACATTACTCCAAGGGTGAAATCTACTTACCTTCCTTACTGGTCCGGAAGTGCACGCGCTGTGTGTGCATGCTCATTTTACTCACATACACACATGTCACATGCACACGCAGACCTTCTGCGCATGCACAAAACCTTCTGCTCATGCACAGAAAGTAAAAAACACCCAGGTGGGTGGGTGGGTGGAGCTTCGTTCCGCCATCGCTACCAGATCGCCAAACCACTGGCCCCAATTGCTACCAAATCATGCGATCCAGTCTGATCTGGGAGCATTTCACCCCTGCATTACTCCTGGTAAGTCACAAGTTAAACCCAAGTATCTCCCAGCCCAAATATCACACCATCTCTTTCAAACAAAGTACAGTTTTCCATGCACTCCTCCAGGGGCCCCAGTGCAATGGACTCATATTGGATTCAGTCCAAAGAGCATGCTTTGCAATTCAGGCATCTATAAACAACAATAACACTAATACACAAATATTTTGTGTTGTATGTAAGGTACACCCAGTTGTGGACAGAAAATAACTGTCAAGAATTTTCCCTTGATAACTATCAGTCAAGATGAAAGCTGCCCCACCCATATTTATTCTTGGTCTCCCAAAGCTTTTTGGCACAAACCACTGACTTGTCCACCACCTTTCTGTATGTCTCAGGAGGGCTGAAAGTTAAAGCGGCATCAGATGCCATCATTTCCAGATCCTCCTTAAAAGTGATAATCAATGGGCTTTCAAATTAATACATGCTTTGTAAAAAATATATGTAATATTAGCAACAGCAGGGTGAATAACAGGGTGAATAACCAACTCAGTAAGCTCAAACTGGCCAAGGAGCTGATTCAGTTCTACAGAGGAATTATTGAATCTGTCATTTGCACCTCTATAACTGTCTGGTTCGGTTCTGCAACCCAACAAGAAAGACACAGACTTCAGAGGATAATTAGAACTGCAGAAAAAACAATTGCTACCAACCTGCCTTCCATTGAGGACCTGAATAGGACTGCACAGGTCAAAAAGAGGGTTTTGAAAATATTTAGATCCCTCTTCCGGTTTGGCTCTGCTTCGTGCAGAAAGCAGCTATGATTTAGCTGCTGACTCCCTAGTCTGTAAAAGCTGTTAGGACATCGTAAATCAGTCCAACAGCTTGTATTCTTTCCTCCAGGCGAAGGAGGAAGGCTGAGCAATTAGATTTGAGGTTGAGATGCCCTTATCTGGTGGGAAGTTCTCCTTCTATAATCTGATAAGCTCCGGGCTAGAAGAGGCACTTGCCGTCATGGCAAACAAACGAAGCATCCAACCGCCACGACAAGAATTGATTTAATGACGGATTTAAACGTGGACGGAGCAAAAACTGGAGTTCTAACATCTGCTTGTAAGAAGATTGTGAAACCCTGAGGATTTATTGGCTGCGAAGATAGGAGAGAAGAAAGCAAATGGCAGTTTTGTGGAATGTGTGCTTTGAAAACGAAAGTAGAAATGCTTACTAACAGCTAGTGTTGAAGTAGAAGAAAGAAGATACATAGAAACATACTGACTAAACGGAAGATATGAGAATTTTATGATTTATATTTTTTCTCTTTTTGGGCTTGACTTGTTATATATATTTTAAATGGCTTTTAAGCAAATAGTGCCAAAAGTGTGCTGAAAAAGAAGATATATAGGAAGATACTGACTAACTGGAAGAAATGAGAATCTTATGGTTTATATTTTTTCATCTTCCTTGGGATTATAGACTTAAAAGATAGGGTTTTTTTGAAATTTTCTTTTAAAATTTTTTCTTCTTTCTTTTTTTTGGTTTATTATTAAGCTACCCTTTTTTTTTTTTTTAAATGGCCTTTAAGCAAATAGTGCCAAAAGTTATTAAAAACTTTGAAATTTCAGCTGAAATTTCTTCAGCTCAGATTCAAAAATTAAAAGAAGAAATCAAAAAGGAAGTAAGAAATTTTTTACAGGAGTTTTTGGAGAGTCATTTTTTAGAAATAGATCAAAAATTTGATGAAATAGAGAAAGAGATGTTGGATTTTAAGGAAATGGTGGAAGAGCAGAAGAGGGAAATGAAAATGGTAAAGGATGCAATTGCGCAAATATTAAGTTCTTGTATTCAGATGCAGGACGATCTTGCAGAATTTAATAAAACTAATTTAGAGCTGCAAAGGAAAATAGAAGATATTCAAAAAAATCAAAACAATTGGAACTTAGATAATAAGATGGAAGATATAAAGGCAAAGGTAGATAGGGCAGATGAAGAAAGAGTAATATTACAATATAGATTAATGGAATATGCTATAAGGGTGAGGGGGTTGAAACAAAATAGGAAGGAAAATTTAAAGGAGATTTTACGCAAGCCTTTGCACAGATAAAGGGTGTGAAGCCAGAAGATTTTGAGATTAATATTGAAAGAATTTATCGTGTTAATTCTTGGTGGGCAAGACAAAATAGAGTACCTAGGGATGTGGTTATTTATTTTACAACTAAAAGGTTAGGCATGAAATCTTGCAAGCCTTTTATAAAAATAAATTTCAGATATTGGGACAAGATATAAAAATGATGAAGGAAATTCCCCCTAAAATGTTAAGAAACAGAAGAGAATTTGCTTTTTTGGTGGATGAGCTTAAGAAATATCAGATATATTTTAGATGGGAAGTCCCAATGGGTTTGTCACTGAATTTTAGAGGTAGAAAGTATTTTCTTAATTCAGTTATGAAAGCGAGACATATTTATATTAATGTTTTAAAGAGTGGGAATCCTTTGTTGTTAGATGCTAAGTTAACTGGTTTGGAAATGATGCAAAATAGAATGGGAGAGGGGAGGAATGTTTAAGATGTGAATATGATGATTATGGTTAATTTTTGGAATTGATTTGTTTAGGATATAAATTATAGGATTTTGTTATTTGCTATTTGTATGGTATAAATCTATGGGATGATATTATTCAATTGTGAAGGATGGAAAGTGAAATTTATGAATTTAGATAATGTGGATGTAATGATTTTAACTGCTTACTGTTATATTGTGGATGTAGTTTAAATGATTATTTATTTTAATTGATACGTTTATAGATAGTAAAAGTTATGAAGTTAAGCTGGAAATATTATATTTGAGAGATTTTATTTGAAATGATATTTGATTGATGGAGTAGTATTGGAAGATTGGATATTAAATCTTACGACAATTGAAGAAATATATAAGTGATGAAAATTTGAATTTGAGAAGCTGGATTGTAATTTAAGAAATGGACTTATGAAATTTGAAGGAATATATAAGTGGGTGAAAAAAAAATTGAACTTTAGAAGATGGACTAATTTTTAAAATGGACTGTAAGAAGAACGGACATTAAATGTTATGGCAACTGAAGAAATATATAAGTGATAAAAATTTGAGTTCGAGAAGATGGACTGTAATTTGAGAAATGGACTTATGAAATTTGAAGGAATATACAAGTGGAAAAAAAAATTGAATTTGAGAAGATGGATTAATTTTAAAAATGAACTGTAAGAAGAAGTAATATGTGAAGTTGGTACTGCTTCTTTTCTTTTCTTTTTTTTTTTATTATTCTTTCCTATCTTTTTATTCTTAATGTGAGGGGATCTAAAGTTTTAAATTTTTAAAGGTGGGAGGTTATGTATATTTTGCATACTTTAGCTTGTGATTGTTGGTTATAATACCCGGTATTTGCTCTGGGAAGTCTGGGGGGGGGGGAAGGGGGAGGAGGGGGGGAAGGGGGGGAAATGATACATGGATTGATTATTAATGTACAGTAATTTTTGAAGATATGAAATTAAAAAAAAAAAATTAAAATGATATTGGGGATGCTCGACTGCCATTTCAGGAAGAAAAGGAGAGAGGAGTAGAAGGAGGGAAGAAAGTAGGCAGGAAAGAGTAGAGAAGGAGGAGGGGAATAAGAAGGTTAGATAGGGTGGAAGAAGGGTGGAAGAAGGGAGGAGTGGAGAAGGAGGAGAGGAAGTAGTAAAGTGAAGGAGATGAAGGATGGGAAAGTAGTAGAGGGTAGAGAGGGAAAGTAGTAGAGGGTAGAGAGGGAGGTTGTGTAGAAAGGAAGTGGCAATCGGGCAGGCCTGAATCAGTTATAAATAAAAAATAATGATTAATGATGGATAATAGTTTGTACATAAATATGATGTTGGAAAATGGAAATAAAAATTATTGAAAATAGAAAATATTTAGATCCCTCACATCCAGGACATAAACTGTTTCAACTCCTACCCTCAAAACGACGCTATAGAGCACTGCACAACAGAACAACTAGAGACAAGAACAGTTTTTTCCCGAAGGCCATCGCTCTGCTAAACAAATAATTCACTCAACACTGTCAAACTATTTACTAAATCTGCACTACTATTAATCTTCTCATCGTTCCCATCACCAATCTCTTTCCACTTATGACTGTATGACTGTAACTTTGTTGCTGGCAATCCTTATGATTTATATTGATATATTGACCATCATTTGTGTTGTAAATGTTGTAACTTGATGAAGGTATCTTTTCTTTTATGTACACTGAGCATATGCACCAAGACAAATTCCTTGTGTGTCCAATCACACTTGGCCAATTAGAAATTGTATTCTATTCTATTCTATATCACATAACAGTTCCTGAATTGTTGGCCCAACAGCAGTACCATGAGATGGTATCCATTTTATTTATTTATTCATTCATCAAATGTACCTAGCCATTCATCTCACAAGAACTCTAGGTGGCATACAATCTATCCTGACTCTGCTTCTTTCACCTGAACAGACTGAAAAGCTTTATGAATTTAGGATAATTTATTTCTAATCAGACAAAAATGAACTGGATCCTTGAGGAATTACAGGAATTTCCTGTAAGCCGCCCTGAATTGTTGTGAGCGAGTAGGTGGCAATATAAAATTTCCAAATAAATAAATAATATTCTGAAGAGCAGATTTGAAGGACAGCAGGAAGAAGCTCTAACAGTGAAACATTCCTTTAGCAGACTAATAGCCATAGGATAATATTCAGAACTCTTTGAAGCTTGTTCCCTTTGTCTGTGGATTGGATTGGCCATTAATCTATCCTAAGGAATTGCACTATTGAATGTGAAAAGTTTTGAATGACACCTGGATTATAGTTGTTGTAGTTATCTGTTCATCATACAGTTTTCTAAAAGTAGAATTAGTAACGTGCACTGTGTTATCTCTTGTGAACACATTAGTATGAGATTAGAAAAAATTCAGCATAGAATAACTGTATTGTTCTGGACGTGTTTACGTAGGGTTGTTTTGAATTACACTAACATACTCTGTTACAATAATTTAGCATAGTCAATTACTGCTTGATTAGTCCTTTGATGCAGAGTATAGAGAAAATTCAAATTACACAGGTCATGCCTAAGCATTCACATTTATAGCTATCTTCTTAATTGGTTACAATTTAGACAGCTATTTGAATTTCCTTCACGGATGTTTCGTATAAAAATTTTTTTTTTACTTATTAAAGGCAGAGTTAGAGAACATAATTCATTCTTAACCCAGCGACTGCCCATATTCCCCACCCAACAAATATTTTCTCAAGTTGTTAATAGGGGACAAGCATTGTTTTACCTTCCATTTATCCTATTTGCTATTGTCAAAGTTTGTAAGAGCACTCCAAATTTAAAGCACCTTGCCTAACTATTTTGTGAACATTCTCCTTCCTGTTACGAATGCTGTGAGTGCTAGGTGTTATCTATACAGTACAGTGATTCCAGACACTTGTTAACAGACATGAGTATTACTTTAGTTATTAGTTGTATGGTGATTGACATGTTTTTGATGAATGCTGACCCAAAATATTAGTATATATAATGTACTTTTAATATGTTATCTCTGAGAAAAGCAGATTTTAATTTTAAGGGTAGTAAATAGTGTTGCTATTCAACAATGAACCAACATGTATTGCCAGTTGATATTAGAAACACTACAGGTTAACGACTGTTCTTAAACTAGCATACAGTATTGAACTTGAACTACCATAATAAAATTGCAACATAGCAATTGTAACAACTGAAATCCAGCCAATTGGAATGAGACACAATAATAAGTTGTATTATTCTAGCAGCTAGTAGAAAGAAAACCAAAGGATATTATAGTAGGCATCTCCTAAATAAGGGAGGGCATCATGGAGGCCACCACCATACAACCCATTCATGGCAAAAGTGACTCAGAATATATGACTGAAGATACCCTGAAATTTCAATCATTATCTGCTCTATAAGGGTAAAGGGGCTTAAATACATCTAAGTAAAGTGAAGAATTAAGGGCACATAACAATAAACTATCACTGGTTTGGTGGTACCAGTGCCTCAGATAGGTCCATAGAAAGAATGGAAAGGACAGCCGAGATTATAGGAAACTCGCTTCCCCCATTAGTCAGGATACTGCTTATAAGCGCTATTTGCTTAGAGCTCGAAGCATTGTTAAAGATCCCACATACCCACTTCACGGTCTGTTTCTGTTGCTCCCCACTGGGAGGAGGTTTCAATGTATTTATAGCAGGACTACTAGATTCTATAATAGCTTTGTTCCTTATGCCATCTGTCTCGTAAATTTGCAGGATTCTTTTTTTTCGCCATGTAAATGTATACATTTGAACTATGTGATGTTTCTGTGCTAAATTGGTCTGTGTATTTGGGTATATGCATAATGGTTATCTTTTGAAAGCGGAATGCAACAAAATTTCATTTTAATGTATACTGATTAGTGTACATTTAAAGTGATAATAAAGTTCTATTCTATTCCATTCCATTCTATTCTATAGTGTACAACTTAAAAAGCTAAACAATTTTTATTCATAAATAAACTAAACTAGTGAATCATTTACAATTAGTACTATATACACAGAAGACCTTACAGTATTGCATTATCAAGGATTTGAAAGCAGAATTTGGGTTAAAATAATCCCAAACTTCATTAGGAAATTTTTACTAGTAGCTGCAAGTCCTAGATTTTTTCACTATTGGTATTAATTGAAAAGATGGGACACAAATTATAGATTTTCAATTTTCTCATAACAGCAACATAGTAACCAGGTTCAAATATAAGAAGAAAGAGACATTTTATTTGTTATTTTTATTAGAAAACAAAACTGAGAAAATCTTCAGAAATGTTACATTTCCACTTCACAATATCTTCAAAACAAGGCCTTATGGGTTGTTATTAAAGCTTCAAAAATTATTTTGTAAAAAACAATCTCCATGATGTACCTTTGCCTAGAGTTCACTCATTATGGAGTGGTTACCAACTTTCTTGTTAGTTATAGCAGCTATATTGCAAGTAATCCACATAAGGTTTAGCTTAGTCTGTATGTAAAGTGCAGAAAATAAAATTGTTTATTTTTCCTTTCCTCCCGCCCCTCCCCCCCATTTTTGTACACCACATGGCTAGGTATTTTTCTGGTCCCTTAAACTAAAGAAAAGCACCACTTTTTGCATTCAGGAGGCCCTGAATATTCTACTATTTCCCAGCACAAATTATTATTTTTAATTCAAACAGTAGAGTGCGTAAAGGCAGAAAAAATGTTCAAATCCATTGGGTAGATTAAATTGATGGCATTAATTAAACTGACTTTAAGCAGAATATCACTTCACTGTAAATAAATAATTATCACGTTATAAATAAAAAAGTTTAAATTAATCTTTTGGGTTATTATTATTTGATTCAGAGTAACTAGTGCTTACCAGATCTTGTGTACTACTGCATAGTTGATATTTTTTGAAACAGTATTTAACACATAAAATGGACTACACACATCTATTTATGTAAAACAAATTAAAAACCCTATGACCTGAAGTGCAAAGCTTCACAAACATGAAGCAATTTTTTTTTACACACTTAAGAAGATTATATGGAGCTTTAGACTATTTTGTATGGATTGCTTTTTAGCTAAGAAGTTTAGATTGATGATACCTTAAGGTGAAAGTGTTTCAAACTAAATTTATCAGTGCTTTTATTCTAAACACACTGACTGCCTTAATTTTATAAAGAATTAAATGTGCCAAAACATTTTCTTAAAGAAAAATATAAAATCCAAATTGTGTCTGCATTTTATCCCCCCACCCTCCACACAAGTCACATATGCAGAGGTTTAACACCAAGGTTTGATGAAAAATTGCACTTATTTAAACATATATTAAATAAAAGCATATAGGAGACAACCTAAAATACTGAAAAAAACACATAAGAACCTGCTTTTAATCACTGCACCAGTTTTAAAAATCAGTTTTATGAATCACAATAAATCTATGTGAGACACAGTAACTGTGATTCATTATCCATCTCCTAAATGCTACCAATTCGCTCATAGCTTGGATTCACAAAGCACTTTGCTCTGATGCAAAGACAGTTTCTGAGACACACTTGACCACTCAGGATAGTCAAAATTAGCTCCTTCTGAAGTGAATAAATCTATAATTACAAGAAGAGCCTACTTCCATTTGTTTAAAAATGGAATGTAAATGGAGGCAATATCAGAAATAAGGATTTAAACAGACTGGCAGGTTTCCAGTTTATAAAAGGCAATGAGGGTGCTAATCTGAGTATCCAAGGTCTATAAGACAAAAAAAAAACACCACAGTTCAAAGAGGTCTTCAGGTACAGTTTTCTGGACACTAGACATTTAGTAGAGATGTTTTTTTTCTGCAATTAAAAAACAAAAGAAAAACAGACTCGAAAGCAGGGGGTGCAGCAGATGCACTTGGAGTTATGATGTAATTAAGACACAAAGCTAAAGGTGGGTCCTTGGGTATTAAATGTCTTCATCCTGATATTGTAGGTATTTCGCTGCAATCGTTTCTTCTAGATGAATTCCTGAGCTCCCCATTAATGCAAAAGCTGGATACATTTTACCAGAGCATTCCACTGGCCGTTCATAAAGACACTTCATTCGATCTGCATCATAGAATCCAATGTTGCCTTTGTCACAGTCAAGGCAGATTCCAATATTTGATGGCATGGGAAGAACTCTGTTCACACAATCTTTGGGCGCAGCTGAAGCAGATGATGCCTTAGGAATAAACATTTTTTTCATGCCTATAGTTATTAATGTAAAAGGCTGCAAGGACTCAGCAAAGATGTCTTCACTCCCACTGTCATGACCACTGTCTTGTTCGTATCTGAAAAAGAAATACTAGTCATGCCACAATACTCAGGTTTTCAGTGAATTTTTCAGACTTCAGCACAATGTTCACACAATATGGTTTTGTCTTTAAAAATATTGTTCTGTACAATATCACAATGTGCTTGTAGGAGAGAATAATAAATAAAGGTAAGTTGTGTGTGCTTTATTAAATATTAAACACCCTAGAAAGGATTCTAACTTATTAGAACATTTAACTGATCAAAATGCTCTTTCCAGATGAATTGCAAATACAATCATGTTGGGGATGCAATCTGGCTGCAACACTATTTCAGTGTAAACTCTTTGGGGGGAGGGGGGAATCATGAAATAAGAAGCAATCCACCCCCATCCAGTGCTCATCTCAACTACAGTGTGCCAGCAGGATCAGTGTGTATGGCACTTCGAATCCTCTAATCTACCCTGTCTAATACAAGTAACCCTCAATTTACAACAGTTCACTTAGTGACCATTTGAAGTTATAACAGCCCAAAAACCGTGATTTATGACAGCTTTCCACACTTACGACTGTTGTAATATCTCCATGGTCACGTGCTCAAAATTCAGATGCTTTGCAACTGACTCATTTCACTTTATTGCCTCAACTGACTTCTTTCAGATCACAGTTCTCAATCTTTCTGGCTCCATGGACCAGTGGCAGCAGTGGGTAATGGCAGGAGGATGGTTTCACGTGGACAAGCTAGGTCCAGTGCATGCACGAATAAGCTTTGTGCACTCATCTGCCATTTGCATGGCCCAATTTCCAACAGGCTGCAGACTGATACTGGTCGGCAGCCCAGGGGTTGGGCACCCCTGCCTTAGATTATAAGAAAATATCAGTATGATGCAAGTTTCAGATTCTAGATCTAATTTTTCACAAGATCAAAATACACACTTAAGATACTATATTTTTTACACTATAAGATGCTCCGGACCATAAGAAGCACCTAGCTTTTGGGGAAGAAAACAAGAAAAAAATACTGCCTCTGCCTCCTAGCATCCATCGGTATTCATCTGGCTAGCATCTTTGCAACAAACAGCCTGGTCAGCTTCAGCACATTATTGCAGCCCGATTTAGCACAAGCAACTGATTGGCGGTTGGATCGGCCTACCAGAATACCGCCGATCAGCTGTTCCAGGCTACGGGGATCGCCATTGCCTATTGCCGCCTTCACGCATCCCGTTTTCAGCCTCTGCGCATCCCATTTTTGGCTTGTTCTGGCAGCAGGCACTGCCACTGCCTATCATCGCTGCTGCCTATCACCGGCAGCAAAGGTGATAGGCAGTGGCAACAATCCCCACCGCCTGGAATGGGCCAAAAACGGGCTGCGTGAAGGCTGAAAACGCAGTGTGCAGAGGCCAAAAACAGAGCACGTGGAGGCCAAAAATGGCCAAAGGGTGTGGGGTGGTGGGTGGGTGGATCTTCGGCAACATTTGCTGTATAAGACGCAGAGACATTTCCACCCACTTTGGGGGTGGTGGTGAGAAAGTGTGTCTTATAGACGAAAAATACAGTAATCTAAGTACAACTGGATGAACCTGTGGCTCAGGGAATACATAAAAGGGAGAGGGTATCATGATTTTTCAAGAGTGGATAACTCTTACAAAGCCACATTTTTTTTCTATCTTAGATTAGCTTGCTCTCAGATTGCCTTTTATATGATTTAAATTTCATGTCTTACTTCTAACCTACAGCTTTAGAAGTGATCTATTTACATTTCTTTCAGCTAGATCAGGGGTATCAAACTCAATTTCATTGAGGGCCGCATCAGGGTTGTGTTTCACCTTGGGGGGCCAGGGTGGGTGTGGCCAGGGTTGGCATGGTCAGTTCAACATCACTCATGTCAGGGACGCCTTTGGTGGCTCAAATGCTCTGCCAGCAAAAATGGGCTTCCAAACTGTTTTCGGCTGTGATGGCCTTCTACAACCCTCTGCCAGTGAAAACGGAGTTGGCAGAACCTTCCGCGGCCCTCGGGAGCTCCGTTTTTGGCTGCGACAGCCTCCTGCAACCCTCTGCCAGTGAAAACAGAGCTCAGGAGGGCGCGGACAGCACTGTCAACTCCATTTTCATTGGCAGAGGCACTGCAGGCCAGTCCTTCACTGTTTCCAGGGCAGCCCCGAGGACCAGATCTAAGCACCTCGCAGGCCCCATCCGGTCCCCAGGCCTTGAGTTTGACACCCCTGAGCTAGATGTATTCTTTTCTACATTCCATGAAGTATTCTGATTGTTATCAAATACATTTTCTTTATCCTATTAATAGAGTTGCCTCGAGATAGGCAGCAAACAAATTTAATAACTAAATAAATAAATAAATCCTAAGTAAACAACATATTCCAATTGTCACATTTCTCAAAATCATGGCACAATGGATTTAACGTGTGCATACTATATATAAAATTATAAATCTCTTAACTTGAGGGAAGTATCTACATATTTTGTTAATAATATACTTAAGTATGTCTATTTTAAGTATCTTAACATTATGATATGTAATGGCTAAGACCCTAGATGTAGCCCTCAAGGATTATTGTTGCTGTTCTTGTTGTTATTGAAGTCTGCTAGACTTCTTCCATCAAAAGATCATGAAGCTGCTTTTGGAACTTTCAATTCAATGAAAGCATGTTGTAATCCATTTGACATACACAGACTAAAATTCCTCTGGGCGTGAAAAAATGGTTCCGTATTTCTTTAGATGCAGATCATTATCGAAAATATTATCTTCCATATTAACATCCAATTAATGCATTTGACCTAATGGATAAATGCTAAACTATTAAATTACAACAGCAGAACTTAAAAAAAATATGAAAACAATAGAAAATGATTACTTACCTGGGGCTACTTTGTTCACGAGAATTGTGAAACCATTCTTGGATCTTAACATCAGATGCAACTCCTACTTTCACAAGATATGAATAGGGTTCTACATGGAAAGCCCAGAAATGCTTTCCTTTCACAACACCAGTATCTCCAATAATGTAATCTAGGGCAGTATAACAGCCTTGTTGGATACGTTCAGCTTCCAAAAGCAGAGGAAACCCAGCTCTGCTTTCCACAACATTTCTTCTTGCATTTAGCAGAAGACGTTCACTATTGTAGCCACATTTGTCATCCAAAAGAAAACTGAAAACTAAAAATGAATAACCAGTTAGTAGAATTATAGCTTCAGAAAATATCCTAAAGAGGAGGATAATAAACTTCTCTCTTTCCCAAAATTTCTAGACTACCCAATTCCATGACTCTGGGAGGCTTAACATGTATAAACAATAATATCAAAATAAAATCCAGAAAAGTATTAGAGGGAACAACAAAAAGTTCTAAAGAATACAGACAGTCTTGAGTTACCGCAATTCATTTAGTGACCTTGGGAAACTATAATGCTGAAGGGTCTTACAATTGGTCCTTAAAGTTCTGGCTGTTGCAGTGTCCCCATGGTTCCAGTACCTGGCAAACAGTTCACACTTTCAACTAGATCCAGCATCCCATAGTCACATGATTATCATCTGTGTCCTTCTCTGTTGGCTTCCCCCAAGCAAAGTCAACAGAAAGTCACAAATTGCTGGGGAAAGTCTCCCCTCCACCTTTCTTTGTTTGCATGTACCCCACCCTCCATTCATACACATCTTCTGCTCTTTTTAGATGGCCTCCCTACACCTACATGCATCCCAAACCCTTTCTACAGCTTCCCTGGAATCACACACACTCTACACTCTCTTTCCATGTCCTCCCTGCTATGCACGCACAATGCATATATATGTACCACCATACTCATTTTCCTTTTTCCTTGATCTTCCTGCAATCGCACACATACACCATGCTCTCTTTTTCTGACCTCCCTGCACTCATATATTTACATGGTCTCCACACTCACTTGCCCTGTCTTTCTGCACTTCCTACATATGCACTTCGTACTCTTTTTCTCCAGCCTCACTGAACTTGCACACATGCATCATCTTTCTCCGTCTGAATTCGTGCAGCACCAACCCCACTTCCCCCAATTCACTGCAACCTGTGTCAGTCCTTCCTCACCCCTTTGCAGCACCCCTGCATTCCTTACCTCTTCTGTTTCCTGCTTAACTATTTGTGCATCTTAACTACCTGGATTGCTGTCACTAAGCAATGCAGTGATGTTACACTTTATTGTTTAGTAATGGCAATCCCGGTCCTATTAGAGTTGTAATTTGAAGGCTAGCAAGATGGATGGAAGGATGGATGGAGATAGATAGAGACAGACAGACAAGACAGGCAGACTATATACTTTGAATAGTATTTTAAAGTAACTGCTGTTGGTAACGAATCTCAAGAATATGTTATAATTTTTGTCAAAGTTTCTTCTGATGCATTATTAGAAAATGGACAGTAAACCAAGTAGTCAAACTATTTAATTTCTGCTTTTATCTAAATTGCTGAAGAATTCTTTTTTCTCTAAAAACAAGTATTACTTTATATTCAGATACTAAAAATACTTTCCTCCTTTTGATTTAAATATTCAATAATCTCAGTACAGTCATATATCATGGCATCTTATACCTCATTAAGGCAACTTAAAGACTGACGAGAATCTGTGGATATCATCTAAATTCTGTTATGTAGACTTAAGTACGATTGTTTAAATTTATACCTAACACTCTTCGGTTTCACTAATTGCAACAAGAGAACAGGGACAAAAGTATAATGTGTATATTTTTTATTGTACCTGGAGCTGGTGGTGTATGTAAGATAAGTTCTCTGCTCCATGGGCTACAGATAGATCCTTTATATCCTCTGACCCTAAAGGCATAGGTACTGTTTGTGTCAAGGTCAGAAATTACTTCACTCTTATTGCAGACTTCAATTTCTTGCCATGCTGTATTAGCCTCTTCTTTATTAAGCTTGCGATATTCAAGTATGTAAGTATCAGCTGAACCTGTTTTCTGTGGATGATCCCAACAGATCAAAGCTTTGTTATACATTTTGCTCCGTTCCTCACTGATTTCTGGTATATCATTCCCTGCATTAAACATACAAGGTGTTAATATATAAAAATACTGATAGAGGATAAATACATTTATATATATATATATTCATAACATTAAGGAGAGAAGAAGAGCAAAACATGTTTACATCACCTCAGTCGAGTGTTGTTGTCTTCATCCAGCCTATCCAGCCAAATTTAGGTGTGTTCAATTCTCGAGTGGGCATCATTTTTGAGAACCAGAAACGAACCAAAGGACCTTTTTGTAGGTTACTTACCCACACATATTATCCTCACCAAACCATAGTCCTGCTCATAACATACCAACTTCTCCCTTGCAACAAACATTACACAAAAATTTGGCCTTCCTGCATAGATGGCCAGATAACACCTGCTATGGGTCCCCTTCATCCCATTACCCATGAGACGTAACAAATAGGGGCAAGCATTTTCTGTAGGATTCCCTTCCAGTGGAATATTCTGTTCATTGACCTGAGGATCAACCTGCCCATTCTTCCAAAAGACTGGAAAATATCTCTTCCAGATGGTCATTGTAGATTGATTGTGGCATAATCAATGTTAAAATTAGTGTTATGGTACTATGTTTTCTATTTTATTATCTTTGTATTGGTCCCACAGTCAAGCAGATGTTTAGACTGGATTTGAAATTTTGTTGTGCAGCCAGAATTAATCCCTCTGTCTCTTTCTTCAATTTTTCTGCTCTTATCCATTGACCATTCTACTGTACACCCATTCAAATACTATATATGAACTCAGGCTAAGAGATGATAGTAATATCCTAAGACCTATGCAAGGGTCCTCTTTGTAGACTTTAGCTCAGCATTCAACACCATCATTCAAGACACTCTTCTAACTAAGCTAAACCAGCTACAGGTACCTGAACAGACTTGTAAGTGGATCACAAGCTTCCTAACAAACAGGAAGCAGCAGGTGAAGCTAAGCAGAATCACATCAGATACCTGTACAATTAGTACAGCCCACCACCCCCAAGACTGTGTGCTCTCCCTACTTCTCTTTGTATACCAATGACTGCATCTCTTAACGATCAATCTGTTAAACTACTGAAGTTCACAGATGACACAACAGTGATCTGTCTCATTCAAGACAATGATGAATCTGCATACAGACGGTAGGTTGAACGTCTAGCCTCATGGTGCAACCAGAACAATCTGGAACTGAACACACTCAAAACCGTAGAAATGGTGGTAGACTTTAGGAGAAACCCTTCCACACTTCCACCTCTCACAATACTAGACAACACAGTATCAAAAGTAGAAACCTTCAAATTTCTAGGTTCTACCATATCGCAAGATCTAAAATGGACAGCTAATATCAAAAACGTCATCAAAAAAGGACAACAAAGAATATTCTTTCTGCGCCAACTTAGAAAGCCCAAGAAGCTGCTGATCCAGTTCTACAGAGGAATTATTGAGTCTGTCATCTGCACCTCTATAACTGTCTGGTTTGGTTCTGCAACCCAACAAGACGGACACAGACTTCAGAGGATCATTAGAACTGCAGAAAAAATAATTGCTACCAATCTGCCTTCTATTGAGGACCTGTATATTGCACAAATCAAAAAGAGGGCTGTGAAAATATTTACAGACCCCTCACATCCTGGACATAAACTGTTTCAACGCCTACCCTCAAAACGATGCTATAGAGCACTGCACACCAGAACAACTAGACACAAGAACAGTTTTTTCCCAAACGCCATCACTCTGCTAAACCAATAATTCCCTCAACACTGTCAAACTATTTACTAAATCTGCACTACTATTAATCTTCTCATCATTCCCATCACCCATCTCCTTCCACTTATGACTGTAACTTTGTTGCTTGTATCCTTAAAATTTACATTGTAATTGATTGTTTCCTGATTGCTTAACTGTAGCCTATGACTATCATTAAGTGTTGTATCATTAAGTGTTAAATTTGTACCCTATGACTATCATTAAGTGTGGTAAGTGTTGTACCTTGATGAAGGTATCTTTTCTTTTATGTACACTGAGAGCATATGCACCAAGACAAATTCCTTGTGTGTCCAATCACACTTGGCCAATAAAAAATTCTATTCTATTCTATTCTATTCTATTCTATTCTATTCTATTCTATTCTATTCTATTCTATTCTAATCTAATCTAATCTAATCTAATCTAATCTAATGACCAATTTTTTCTTCCTATAAGAATTTTTAGTATACTACAAAATTCCCATTTGAGGATGATAAGTGTGTGTTCAACCAACTTTTGAAGAATATTGAATACTGCATGGGTAATAAACCTTTTTATACCTACCGCCCACTTTTGTATCTCTGTAAGTAGTACAATTTTCTAACCGCCTACCAGTTCTACAGTAATGCGCCATGTATCGTAATCTGTGCATGCTTCTCGCGCATCGTGGATTGGGTTTCGGGGGGACACTGGCTACCAGCTCTGCTTGTCTGTTACAGCTGGGTGGTGTGGAGGAAGATGAACGAGCTATTCTGGGACGAGGCTCTTTTGTTTGCAGTCACACTATAGCACCATTTAGTTTCACTTACATAAAGTGAACTAAACTTATGCGCGGGTGATACAAATAGTATATTTTCAGAAATTTAAATTGTCACGGGGAATTTTATCAAAACCTAATGAAAATGTTTTTAAATAATGCTATGAAATTTTTTTTTAAAGTTAATTAAATTAAAAAAAAAAGGAAAGGGCTTCAGTATTGGACAAAACCCTTACCGCCCACCATGAAAACTGGAATGCCCACTAGTGGGCAATAGGGACCAGGTTGACTACCACTGGAATACTGTATCAAGAGCAAACTGTATTTGTAAGTCTTCTGAGGTGGAAGAGGTTAAATGTTTTTTCCTTTAAACTTACCATTTGAATGGAAACACATATTTTCAAGAGCTTCCTGTTGCTTTTCTGTGTCAAGAACAAAGTCTTCAAAAGAAGCTTGAGCTGCAGGCCTGAAGCACTTTAAAGATTCAGTAGCTTTCTGAATTCTATAGACAGGAAAAAAATACCAATATTATGCACACACTAACAAATTGCCTTTAATACTTTAATACAGATAAAAAATAAATGCATACCATTCATGAACCATAAAATACGTGATTCTTTGCTTTTTACTTCTAACTGCAAATTAATAAAAAATAATTATTTCACTAAAGAAAATCCCTACTTTATAATGAAATTAGTCAACACTAGCAGCTGAACTAAAGTTCACATAAATTGGATCAAATTTTTAAGATCGTAAAATGTAATCCAACAAAAATTCCCTTGTGCAAACTAATTAAAATAGATAGGAACGTAATAGATCTCATCTTGCATTGTATCATTGGGTCCAAAGCAGAACATTCATCAGCAGAATATACTTCTATAGGTATATTTTATATAAGGCAAGTTTCTAATTTTTATACCTGTTACCCTTGCACTGCATTCATCCCAAACCAATGGGAACTATTGGAGAAATGATTTGCAAAAGTACAACTAAAAGAAAATTGGGAAAGAGACATGCAGTGGATTACGCACAATTCAAGCCACTCTGAAAAGAAATAAATTACATACCTATCATGAAGCTGCTTTGCTGTTTGAACAAAACAGGATGGATCTGTTTCTTTGAGAACTTCTTGTGCATATCCCACTAGGCCGTTATTTTCTAGAAGTCCCTGATACTCTTCTATTTGAGAATGCAATTTGTCCATTCTTAAATTTTTGGATGCTTCAATAGCTCTAAGTGCAGTGTTTTTCCTTTCCTCCAAAACATGAAACAGCTTATCGAAGTTATTAGAAGCTTCCTCCTTCGCTCTTTCACCATTGCACTGGGGTTTTTTTTAAGTTAAAGCAGGATAATATATTAACTTTAAGCATCTTTTTTTATTAGTTTCAAGAACTATTTCAAGGAAGGTAGTGAGATTAATGTGATGTACAAAACCAGAATTCTTTCTATAGCAGGGCTGTCAAACTTGCGGCCTGCGGACCAGATGCGTCACACGATGGCCACGCCCACCCCCCAATTTAGCGAAGGGGAAAAGAAGTTGCAATACATCACGTGACAATGTGACGACATGAGTTTGACACCCCTGTTCTATAGGAACATAAGTTAAAATATTTGATACACTGAAATAGCATTGTTCATCTTTATGATTCTGAAGTACAGTTTACAATCCAACTTTACACGTGCAATTAACCATGGCAAACTACAGTTGTAAACAAAGAATTGCTCTTAAAATTTTAGACATCAGAACATCTGTGACAATCAGGACAAATATATATAGGATGAAGAAACACTTCATCTAAATTACTTCTCTACATTAAATGTTAGGTTTCAAGGTCACAGTAGTACAAAACTGCTAGAAAAAAAAATAGAAAAACACTATTTTTTAAAAGAACACGCTTGTAATAGAAGCTTTTCAAAACTCTTTAAAAATTGAAATATTTTCACTGTGCATTTCAGAATAATAACATGGATATTTCCATCTCACAATCTCAAAGGCAATTTAAAACAAACTACCTTTTCATAACAAGAGTTATTTCAGGAGGAAAGGGTAAGAGATGCCTCTTCAGTATGTAGGCATTTAGCAAATATTTTTCCAATCAGGGCCATTCATGGGGCAAATACCAAAGAGTAACAAAGAACAAGGAGTCTGCAACACTTCCTTTTCTGGGCAAGATAAAAAGTGAACAGAGGGAGGCCACTTAGGCTACTCAGCTTGCCCCAAAGAGAATGCTTTCTTTGCCAAACAGGGTGAGGGACACTTTCCACTTTCTCCATTCCTATAATATTTTTTTCTAATTTGAACAAAATTGTAAAATGGGTTAGCACTGGCTCTGGCTGCTTGTTGATTGTGCCATAATTTTCTGAATATTTTATATAATTACCAAGCTGTAGAATATGATTAATCTGATTTTCAATAAGACTTTCTAAAATTAAATGCTAGCTGCTCAGCAGCCAAATTTTTATTTGATAGTCATAATAGCTAGCAATACACTTAATAGTCAAGTGTCACAAATACAGTAACTGAATGATCAGTTGTAGCACAATTTTTTAATACAGCATAAACCTATTTACGAAGCAGAAACTATGTAGCTCTTTGGGGTTTTTTAATGCAATATGTAAGATCTTGAAATAAATTAGTCAAATTATAATGGATAGAAACATTTTAGTTTGAATAAAATTGTTTATGTAGAAATTCACATTAATACTAGTACTATTAAAGAGCCACAAAGTAGCCCTTTTTTTTGCCCAAGGCAAAAATAAATAGTACTTACCTCAGCTTCTTTCACTAAAAGACCAAGCTCTGTAATTTGGTTTTTCACATGGCTCTCCTTACTAATGAGGTAGTGTATATCCTGTGAAAGTTTATCCTATGAAAAATCATACTGCATGGTTAAAAATGATTGTAAAGTACTATTTTTGCATTTGTGAATACAAGGAACATTAATATTTTTGTTTTGTGATTGACAGTTCGGTTCAATAAATTTCTACGTTCTATATTATCTATCAAAACTACAAGCCCAGCAATTGTTTTAGAGTTAACTAAAAGTGCACATAGTTCAATCATGATATGAGAATAAAGAAATGTGATGGGCCTTGGCATAAACTATGTAGGGACCAATGTTAAATATAGCTGCATTAAAAAAGGTAACCATGTTCTTTCACTAATATGGAAACATTTGTTGTTTCACTGCTTCTTTGTTTGCTTACAAATTAAAAAGGTTATTAAAAGAATATGGTATACAATAAGTCAATTAAAACCTGCAGTGAACCAAAACAACTTAAGCCAATATTAAATATTATCAAATTACATGCTTTGTCTTTGTTCCAAGAGCTAATCTCGTATGTTACTTGTCCCATCAAATATTTATCTATTTGAACAGATGGCATGAGTCAATATAAGGTATTCAATGATGCGGATTAAATTTAAATGTTCTTCTTCTTCAAGGATATTAAACATTTTGTAAGCTATGGCAATGACCTTGTATTATAGATGGAAATACTCAAATGTGCCTAAATGTTAAAACATGATTAGGACCACAGATATTTAAGCAAAGTTGAAGTCAATTTTATTTCTGAGGAAATTTCTAATATTCTGCAGATATAACCCACTTTGGAAGGTGAAAATTATTGAGCCTGCTGGTCACAAAATTGTCGCATAAGTCAGAATCAAAACAGACTGGATGCTCTTTAATTACCCAGGTTTTAGTAACATGTCATGACACTGAATATAGGATCAGTAAAGCAGCTACTTTACACTCTGTAACACTAAGCAACACAAAACCAGCCAAAAAATAAAGAGGGGAGACACCTTAAGTGTTTTGTAGGCACTGCTCATGGTAGTCACTCGATGGTTTGCATGTGTACCACCCAATTTGCAAAGGTGACAAACCGGTCGTCTGCATATTTCACAGTACATATTTACTTTTTCCATTTCATGTTCCGGACACATCAAAATCTGAGAATAAAATAATGGAATATAAAATATACTTCAAGAACTGTGTAATGATGAAGTAAAATCAGAAGTATTTTCGTTTTGTTTTTCATATACATTTTAATCTTTATGAAGATATTAAAATTATTTTCTTTCTTTCTTATCAGATAGTACTTATATACAAATGAATGGATTTATACTGGGCTACATTGTATCAAATTGTTTAAAAATGAATACACAAGTTCTTTGCAACTTTCCAAAGAGTAAATTTTCTCGCAAAACTTTCTCTTGTTCAATATTGAACTATTTTATGCTGAAATCTGTGTCTCCAGCCAATAGATTCTCTTAATCTCTTCTGGAGATTTTAGGGACACACTGCAGAGGAAAAAGTTGCATGAGGAACTGTCTCTGTAACACTGGATGGAGACTTTTTAAATAGTATTCATGTAACTATACAACTTCGACATACTATGACCTTATTGTAAGAAATACTGTATATTTCGTTATTTTGGAAAATTTCAATCTCATTTGCTTCTACTGCCTTTTGAATAAATTTTGTCTTAAGAATAGAACATTAGACTTTTTCTTTCAGACCCGGAAGCCTAGTTACCTGTATTTTTTCACCTTCAAAGTAAATGAAAACAAATTCCTTAACCATTTGTTTTGCATCAAAGCTTTTCTTTTTTTTTTTTCAGCTTAACTACATCAGTTATACAGTACTATATTTTTCTAAATTTTAGAATTAATGGAAAATACGATAGTTTTGGCTAAAGTATCATAATTGCCTAAAGTTCACTTAAATCTGATTATAAAATTACATCTTACTGAAGCTATTTAATTATAATTGGAACTAGCTCAAGAATATCACCATCTTCCCTGAAATATTACATATGTTTATTCTTTAATTACTTTACAAGGCAGTTTTTTACAATTATAAGTTTTTTTATACTAATGGAAGGCACCTCCACTTACAGGGATATGGCAATATTCATAAGGCTGAAGCTATAGTCCTCTGCTGCAGGAGATGTCATAATAGAAATTTTTTAATGTTGACAAAAGCATTTTGCATGAGGTAGGAAGTTATTGCATTTATAATATGGTTGGGAAACCCAGACGTTGTTGAACTACAGTGATCAGTTGGGGGAAAGAGTGCTCATTGCTCCTGGGGTGAGTCTGTTAAACCACAAATTATTTCATTTGGGCAATTTAAGTCATTTGTATAACGACATAATTATGCAAAACGTAGAAATTATGTTACTCCTGGTGATTTTCATCATTTGAATAATAAAGATGTAAATTGATGCAAATTACATAATTACATAATCTCTAACAATATGTTAGAGATATTTATTAACAAAGATTATTTATATTAATGTCAATTTAACAGTTCATCTAGACTATTTTGATCCATTATAGTTTGCTAAAAGGGGTTCCATTAAACTGAATTTCACTATATAACTATCCGTAATAGTGGTTATGTTAACTGTTTTTGCAATTCTACAATCTCTCCAATATTTAATTATTTGATTCAAGCTACTATTTAGACTAATGGGAGATTTAATACTGGTTCAAGAGCGAGTGCAAATGGATGCAACGATGAGCAAATTATAAACTAGAAACTAGGAAGGGAAAGATAACAATTTTGACAATGAAGACTTGGAATAATCCCTGAAAGCTAAACCTCCTAATTTAATTTTCTAAACTGCACAATTTCATACATTACTTACAATAAATTTCAATATCAGACATCAATAGACAAATCTTAAGAATATAATCATCATCAGTCCAATTCATATTTTTTTGCTTGAAGAATTAAAAGATGTATTTAAAAAAATCAGGAAGTAATCACCGAGACTCAGGATTCTCTTCATTTACTTACAGTTATGAAACATGGAGATCATTTAAAATTGACAAATAGATAAGTATTTTTATAAGTAAAACAGTAGTCTTGGGGTAGCATTACAAAACAAAGATGTTGAGCGGAAAAGGACATTTTCTGTTATATGCTACAGGGCATGCTCACTTGAGACTTTAAGCCAATTAACATCTGAATCCACAGCTATTCCACAAAATGTTATAATCTGATTCATGATGAAGAACAATCTATTCACAACATACAATGAGGCAGAACTGACCTAAAACCCTACTATCGAGCAAGGTTTCCTCACTCTGAACAAGTTGCTGAACAGCAGAAAACTTCAACCATGATGTCAGAATTGCTACTGTGTGATGTGTAGCATAAACTGAGCTATAGCTAGAGGTCAACAAGACCATTTTTATGAATTGGCTTTTGCAAAATATCAACTTTTCCCCAGTTCTGTGTTCTTTGTCCCATTTAGCAGCGTGTAAGAGTATCTGTTCTCAAAATTATAATCATGGCTTTTACCACATTACCAAAAAATAAAGCTGATTTCTTCTTTCTAGCTATCTAATGTAATCTATTTATGAAAGACTGTCAGAACAAAGTCTATTACAATTTCTCTGACAGTTTAAATAAAACAGTAAATCAGGGATGGCAACATTTTCAGCATTGTTCTGCATACACACTACCTTTCCAGCAGTTTTACATGATTATTTTAAAAATATAGAAATAAGATATGGATCTAATAAGGCTGAACACATGGCATCTATGATATACTTACATGTGAACAAATATTATCCAATTTCCTGTTCCTTTTTAAAAAAAACAAAAAACTAGAATTTTGTCAGGTACGTTGTTCAAATAAACTGATTTATTGCTAAAGTCTGTGCACAGGAATCTTTTCAAGTAATGATCAATACCTTGCTAGAGTTAGATAAGAGCCAACTACACTCAAGGGGGAAGAGTTGGACTTAGTTCACTTGTGGCTACTTAACTATTCTAGCCTGATCCTCTCTTCACTCTGCCCCCAAGTTCTGCCATTCCTTCTCCTACAAATTTGGCCAATAGCAAAACATAGCACATCTCATTTTTATTTCTAAAAATACCAAATATAGTTTCACTACATGTTCTTAGAAAAACAAATACTAAAGGGAGGCAATAATCTTTGGGGGGGGGGGAAGGAAATGTGCTCATCCATCTACAAAATGGTGATTTACAATGCAAGAAAAAAATCCAATACGACTAGCAGTAAGACCTCAAATTCCACTTTAGCAGCATTAGGTTTCTTAACAAAATATTTAAGATTTGGGGTGACATATATAAAATAATACTCTAATCACCATAAGAGCTCATTGTGCTAAATAAGGTAATAAAGTTAAGTTAAAGAAAATACTAAGAATTCAGCATGACTAATTCCACAAGGTAATATTACTTGATATTTTAGTAATAAAATTAATATAGATCTTAAAAATACTTGCATTTCAAATTATTTGAATTTAAAATACACCTACAAGCATTTTATATATATATATATATATGTATGTATGTATGTATGTATTTATTTTATTTATTTATTTATTTATTTATCAAATTTATATACCGCCCTATCTCCCGAAGGACTCAGGGCGGTGTACAGGCATTTAAAACACATAAATACAATGTAAGAAATATAAAAACAGTTAAAAAACTTATTCTAAACGCCTATTAATTTAAAATTAAAAATATAAAATAAAAGCCAATTTAAAAACCAGTAATTTAAAATTTAAAATTTAGCTCAGCCCTGTATGTATATGTATATGTATATGTATGTATGTATGTGTACACACACACACACACACACACACACACACACACACACACACTATGCTTATCATAAATCTGCCTTGGTAATAACTGTAAACTGTACATTTCCTCAAAGTGCAACTTGGCTCCTTTAAGACTTGTGGATTTCAAAGGAGCCAAGTTTGCAGACCCCTGCTATATACATTTCAGCTCATTCATTAACATCTACAGCAACCGAGTCAAAATCTGAACAGTACTGTGAATGGTTCTGTTACCGTTTGTTAGGAGTATTAAAGCAATTGTTTCATACCAAAATTTAATGAACAGTTGGTTTAAACAGATGCATATACATTCAAATCTATGTGATTAAATGCACACTGAAGGAAAACACAGCTTACTTTAGGTCTGAAATTGGTGGTTGGTCCCACATATTCATGTTGGGCTTTTAAAGTTCCCCAGGGATGGTGTATTTTGAAGCATTCGTTGCAATAACTTGCACTACAATCCATGCAGCTCTTTGTGGATTCTTGTGCTGGAGGTTTACATAGATCACACATAATAGCTGTGGCTGCCCTCGCTGCCTGCCTGTACCGTTCTACAATAGTTTCCAAGGTGACATTTCGAAATAGGCCACTGATGCCACGTTCGCCAAGATCTACATCATGCCGGCATCCTGGGCAAGGGAAGGTAGTTGTCCTAGGAGTCAATGAATTGCGTTTCCAACCTGCATAGATGGTAGGATCTGGTTTAATTACAATGCAATGAAACATGTTTTATCTTTTCAAGAGATGAAGAAATGCTAAACACTGGACTGCATTTTAAAAAAATTAATGTACATCATAGGTAGATACTAAATTAGTGTCACAGAGTACTATTATTAAACAACTTTTCAAGTTGTTATTAAACATCTCAAATGAACTTTGTAATCTTAACAACATAGAAAATTACAGTAAATGCTTTATAAATGGACAGTTGGTGAGTAAAATGTTGGGATAAATACATATAGAATATAGTAACAACCATAATTGAGAATATAATTTAAATGAGAAAGATTGTATAATTGGAAGGGTTTGTTCAGATCCTTCCTTATCTAGAAACCCACAATAGCCTTTTGTAGTTTAGGGTCTCCCAACCCAATCTGTCGTGAATGTTTTTAATAAGGTATTTAACTGATCCTATTATTGTTGTGGAACAGAAATAAGAAAAGAAAGAAATCAGCCTGTGAAGCAAAGGAGTAATACTATACTTCATTCCAAAACTGCAAGCAATTACTAATTAGTCATTAAAATTGCCTCATACAACAGGTTTTTTTCCCCATAAACATGCAAATATATGCATGTCACATGCTCCAATATTAGTAATATTCTTTTGGATCTACAGGATCAACAGCCCTTCAAATATAACTCATGAAATCCTATACAAATTTCTATAGAAAGAAAAGCTGATTTTTCTCACCTTTGATGTCAAAAATAAAGTAAATCCCCCCTCTGAGTTTAAGTAAATCTAGACAACTTTCAAATATTACATATAGATAATCTTCTGTAGATTCACTTTCCCAAAATATCTATATTGTTTTGGAAAACTATAATGCAAACGTAAAATAAATTATACGGCTTCTTTTTACAAAAAGAAACTTTTGAACGTAATTCTAAAATATATGAAGAAGTCGTCATTCTTAATTACATTACAATGGCATTTATTAAAATATTATTTTCTAAATAATTTATGTACTATTTAGACTCAGAACATCTGTGTGAATCAAAGATAAAGTAATATTCTAAGAAAGCTTTAGAAAAATGATTAGCACCAGATGCATATGAAAATTTGCAATAATTGAGACTAGTCGGTCAATAAACTAATTTAAAATGATTATTTTAAAAAAATTGGTTAGGACAGCAAGTTTTATCTAAAAAAGTCAGACATGCTAACAGCATAATACAAATGCATTTTTAAAATTAAAATACAGTATGTTCTAAACAAAATTTAACTCACAGCACAAACCACTACTGATACACTGAGAAGTGCCATTGAGTTAATAGGAGTTATTTAAAAGTAATTGATATAAGTCTTTAAAATGTAAACAGCAGGAGAGTATACCCTATAGCATGCAACATGCAATTAAGCAATGCTGCAGAAGCAAACTTAGGCTGGCAAATTAAGCAGGGAAGTAATTTACGGCATTATTATTCAATAATGAGATTAAACATATATGAAAAATAAAATGTAATATAAATTAAAGTGCAGTGGTCAAGTATAGATAGTATGATTTGAAATGTTTAGATAGTAACATGCTTTTGAAATGCCCATAAGGGCAAATATTTTCACTGAAGCCAAAGCATGAATGCTTAGAACTGTTTCAAGTTTAATTACAAATAAAAGTAACAATAATGAAAACATGTGATGTGATGATGATAATGATAGTATGTTAGAGATCTAAGATGTTCTATCCCTTTTCATATTCTCTTTTTATATTTGCTTCAACTAAGGTAGTATATGGCATTTTACCCTTATTTGCAGATATCACAGACCTCGGGCATTATTATTAGTAGTAGCAAATCTTTATTTGTCTGGGCAAAATTTATTTGCATTTGAATTTAAAAATAGTTTAAACCCCTAACAGCACAGTTAATATAGACTGCTAGTATGTTATTTGTCTTTGTGCTTTCTATTATACTTTATATCTAGAGGATCAGAAAATTTCAGCTGGGCTGAACACAGTATGTCGCTCTCATATTCAATTAAGGTACTGAGTTCAATTTTAAGCCACTAAAGAACTTGGTACCTAGACTCTTAAGACATCTATGAATCTGCATTAAATTTAAGATTGTTCTAGATATCCTCCAATGAATATCACCTTTGCATGGCACCAGAAGTAGCTCAACATTTAAGAATACACATACTCTTATATTTTCTTCTACCTATACAAATACAGAACTTGGTAAAAACAGGTGGCTAAGAAAAATTTCTAACTGCCTTTTTCTGCTTCTACATGATATTGCAAGAATATTACCTGTGGTTGCAGGGCAGAAAGTCCTTTTATCAATGCAATGAATGTATGTAATAGAGCTTCTGCTACTCAGGGAGAGATAAATTATTTATTCAATATTCTAATGGATTCACAAATAATTCACAATACCACACGACGAAGTAGCAAAGGGATAATACACCCTTAATTTACTGTAGAGTTCTGAATCAACAGTATCACCAGCATATCACATGAAAAATAAGAAGAATCAGTTCATGGGCTGTATTTAAAAAACACTCTGCAACATTAAGTCAACTGGATTCATAATTTGATACTAACAATGCTCTTCCGATAGCAAAAACAGCCTTCCTATCTTTTAATATAATATTTTAAGATTATTAGAGAAAGACAAAGATTAAATTGGGAACTAAATTGGGAACTAAATCACAGTTTGGGAATAAGAATTTTTGAACAGAGATTATTAGATCTAATTAGAATAATAATATCGAAAATCTATTACCCTCAGATTGGATGATTTTTTGGTTTCAGTCATACTTTTCGGGCATTCAATTCTGCTAACAAAAATGAATTTTGAAAAAGGGGCATAATCTCATAATATTCTTTCCAGAAAATAATGAAAATACAAACCTGGTAGCAAAAATCAGTGTATGGAATACAGCATTTACTCATTATTTTCCTCCTTTACAACAGAATGTGAATAAAATTCCTTTAATAGTGAATTTAAATTTTGCAATTGACATCTATACTTTTTCAAAACTTATTTGTGTCAAAGGGCCGTGGATAGCTCAGGCTGTAAGGAGCCTGTTATTAGAACACAGTAGCCTGCAATTACTGCAGGTTCAAGCCCGGCCCAAGGTTGACTCAGCCTTCCATCCTTTATAAGGTAGGTAAAATGAGTATCCAGATTGTTGGGGGGGCAATAAGTTGACTTTGTAAATATACAAATAGAATGAGACTATTGCCTTATACACTGTAAGCCGGGTTATTTACGGGACCGCCTACTGCGACCGAATACCTCCCACCGTCCCGTGCGCTCTCACAGAGAGGGTCTCCTCAGGGTGCCGTCAGCGAGGCAATGTCGTCTGGCGACGCCCAGGGGAAGGGCCTTCTCTGTGGGGGCTCCCACCCTCTGGAACGATCTACCCCCCGGACTTCGTCAGCTTTCGGACCTTCGGACCTTCCGCCGCGGGCTTAAAACATACTTATTTAATTTTGCAGGACTGAGCTAGATTTTAAATTTTGGGTTTTAAATTGGGTTTTATTTCTATTTTTTAATTGGACGGGCTTTAGAATAAGTTTTTTAAATGTTTTATATTGTATTTATATTCTATTTATCTGTTTTTAGTGCCTGTAAACCGCCCTGAGTCCCTTGGGAGATAGGGCGGTATATAAATATGATTAAATAAATAAATAAATAAATAAATAATAAGCCGCCCTGAGTCTTCGGAAAAGGGCGGGATATAAATGTAAATAAATAAAAATAATAATAATAATAAAGGAGAACTCAGAATATAAAAACTAACAAAATTTTTCACTTAAGACATCTCGGCAACATCAGAATCGCTATACCAAAATTCAAAATATCATTTATTACGTCTAAAGTTAATGCTTAATGCATTTTTAAATCATTTATTGAAGGTGCAATATTGCCCTTTTGAATCCAGTGAGCTCTAGATGAATTAGCAAAATGAAAGTAATTTTTGTTTGCAATATTGCCAACTGATAATTTTGGACTTGACCACTGATACTTAAAATAATAATACTAAACCTAGTATAATAAGATCCATGTTCTACCAAATATTATCTACAGCCATATAAAAGGAAACATTTCTACCTCTCAACCCATGAGGCCTCCTCTGTGAGGCTGTAAACAGTGAACAGAGAAGCATTTTTAGAAGCTGAAAAGGAAGGATTCTTGTTTACAGTGGTTTACATACCACTGGTTTAGAGTGTATGCTGGAGATAACATAGCATTTCATAACAGCAACTTGGTTAAGTTTAAGCCATGCACACTTATTTGAAAGTTCTATTGAGGAATAATGGGATTAACATTTGTGTAAGCAAGTATCAGAGGTAAGAAGAAAATTTATATCACCATTTATATCTGAAAGATATAATTATTATTAGAACATACTTTAATGATGATTCTAACTATAGAATTGCTAAGGTTTCAAGCATTTTTTCTTAAAATGTGATTTATTAAGAAATCTAATCAAGCATACATCAACTTAACCTGAGGAATCAAAATTCTTATCCTCATTTCTGTGCTTCTTTAACACCAATAACACAATCTCTCTAAATATTTAGACAAAAAAAATTACAGATTAGTTTGAAAACATTGATTACAGGTAGTCCTTGATTGGCAGCCTCCCCATTATGTAAGTCATGATTTTCGTAAAGCAGGTCATCACGTGACCAGACCCACTTTTATGACTTAGTTCTTAGGCAGCTGTTGAAAGACTGTTGTGATCACTAAGTAACCAACACAGTAATTAAGCAATCATCGTGTTCATTAATCCATTGTTTGCTATGGAAATTTTTGCTAAAAACCACAAGCAAATGCCAGTTTTCAGCAAAAATGTTAAAAATTGCAGTCACTTGATTGCGGGACACTGCAAATGGCCATAAATCATGGTCTCATTACCAACCATCAAAAATATAATCATGTGAATGGAGGGAGAGCACAGCAATAATCAGAACTTTAGATTCAGGTCATAATTTTCCTTCAGGGGATCCAGCTAACTTCAAACAGTTGCTAAATGACCAGTTGTAAATCAGGAAGAGTCTGTACCCTCTTGCCTAAAACAATGAGGGAATTTGGTACTAGAGCTTATGAACTCTTGGTAGAAGACAACCAGTTAAAATCCGTATTTTACATGATCAGTAGGAGGCCATCCATGATTAATTAATTTTAATTTTCAATTCTAGTTACAATTGCTAAAACTATTGAGAATCAAAAACTGTTAATAATCTATTGAAAATGATTCAAAGATCCATTAGTTGATAACAATCTATCTTTGACAATATCAGAAAGACTGCAGTAACATGAAAATGACCATAACTCAATCACCAATGCATATATTTTATATGCAAAAGATCATAGATTCATACTCTTGATATCCACATTTAAAGGAAAAAGGAAATACAGTGGGGTAAAAAAGTATTTAGTCAGCCACCAGTTGTGCAAGTTCTCCCACTGAAAAAGATGAGAGGGGCCTGTAATTGTTATCATAGGTATACCTCAACTAGGAGAGACAACATGAGAAAACACATCCAGAAAATCACATTGTCTGATTTGTAATGAATTTATTTGCAAATTATGGTGGAAAATAAGTATTTGGTCAATATCAAAAGTTCATCTCAATACTTCGTTATATATCCTTTGCTGGCAATTACAGAGGTCAAACGTTTTCTGTACTTCTTCACAAGGTTTTCACACACTGTTGCTGGTTTGTTGGCCCATTCCTCCATGCAGATCTCCTCTAGAGCAGTGATGTTTTGGGGCTGTCGCTGGGCAACACGGACTTTCAACTCCCTCCAAAGGTTTTCTATGGGGTTGAGATCTGGTGACTGGCTAGGCCACTCCAGAACCTTGAAATGCTTCTTACGGAGCCACTCCTTCGTTGCCCAGGCGGTGTGTTTAGGATCATTGTCATGCTGAAAGACCCAGCCAGGTTTCATCTTCAATGCCCTTGCTGATGGAAGGAGGTTTGCACTCAAAATCTCACGATACATGGCCCCATTCATTCTTTCCTTTACACGGATCAGTCGTCCTGCTCCCTTTGGAGAGAAACAGCCCCACAGCATGATGTTGCCACCCCCATGCTTCACAGTAGGTATGGTGTTCTTTGGATGCAACTCAGCATTCTCTCTCCTCCAAACACGATGAGTTGAGTTTCTACCAAACAGTTCTACTTTGGTTTCATCTGACCATATGACATTCTCCCAATCCTCTTCTGCATCATCCAAATGCTCTCTAGCAAACTTCAGACGGGCCCGGACATGTACTGGCTTAAGCAGGGGGACATGTCTGGCACTGCAGGATCTGAGTCCCTGGCGGTGTAGTGTGTTACTGATGGTAGCCTTTGTTACGCTGGTCCCAGCTCTCTGCAGGTCATTCACTAGGTCCCCCTGTGTGGTTCTGGGATATTTGCTCACCGTTCTTGTGAACATTTTGACCCCACGGGGTGAGATCTTGCATGGAGCCCCAGATCGGGGGAGATTATGAGTGGTCTTGTATGTCTTCCATTTTCTAATTATTCCTCCCACAGTTGATTTCTTCACACCAAGCTGCTTGCCTGTTGCAGATTCAGTCTTCCCAGCCTGGTGCAGGTCTACAATTTCGTGTCTGGTGTCCTTCGACAGCTCTTTGGTCTTCACCATAGTGGAGTTTGGAGTGTGACTGTTTGAGGTTGTGGACAGGTGTCTTTTATACTGATAACAAGTTCAAACAGGTACCATTAATACAGGTAATGAGTGGAGAACAGAGGAGCCTCTTAAAGTAGAAGTTACAGGTCTGTGAGAGCCAGAAATCTTGCTTGTTTGTTGGTGACCAAATACTTATTTTCCACCATAATTTGCAAATAAATTCGTTACAAATCAGACAATGTGATTTTCTGGATGTGTTTTCTCATGTTGTCTCTCCTAGTTGAGTATACCTATGATGACAATTACAGGCCTCTCTCATCTTTTTCAGTGGGAGAACTTGTACAACTGGTGGCTGACTAAATACTTTTTTACCCACTGTATGTGATAAACATGACCTCTTGCCCTAAGACTCTAATCAGTAACATCTAGTCAGAATAAACAGCTGTGAACTAGATAAATAGGGCAAGTTGATGAAAACATTTCCCAATTTTGGCTGTGTTTGTGAAGAATTCCATTGTCGTATATGCAAATGAAATCTAATACAGTAGAGAAAGAAGTGGAGAAACCAACACCATGATCTCAGCCACTCTTCCTGAGATTGCATTAATTTAGTAACTTTATGCAGAATGCAAGCACCTGGTGCTGAATCAGTACAAAAATATTGCATATTCTTAGAAAAGTGAAAAGGCACATACCATGAAGAATCAAACATTGTATTCAAGTAAACAATTAAGCTTTGTAGAGACGACTTCTGGTGTCCAGCGGCAACGGACGTCTGGAAGGCTTCTCCTGCCTCCAGCGCCCGAATCCGGCCGAGGCCTCAGGGGCCAGGTGTTCGAAAGGACACCTGCCGCACGGACGGCTCGCCAGGGTCTCCCAGCCGACATACAGGACTGTGGGGACCGATGCTGGCGCGTCCTAGGCTCGGCGGGGTTCGAGGCCACAGGCGCGGCCATTATTTTGGTCGTCGCCTGGGCGCTGTGCCCGTGACACCGGGCATTGGATTTATAACTGCAGCAGCCTGGTGGTGAACAGGGCACGGAGAAGAATTGAGGAGGAGAAGGAAGGAATATCGGTAACGTGAGTGGAGTGCTCCGGAGTGCGGGGGGGTCTTTTCTCCCCTGCGGTTGGAAGGAGCACGAGTTATTCTGGAGAGAGGAGAACTTAAAATAAGAAGATTACCGGTTTTGTGGAGCTCTGGAGAGAAGAGGTGATGGAGAAATTTAGGAGGGAAGGTTTGAGGCCCCTCCTTCTGGGGAACAGTGGTGGCGTCCAGCTTCCGCCTTCACTATGAGAATTTTGATGACATCACTTCCTTCGGCTTCCTGGTTGACTAACTGTACTCTGGACTCGTTGCTCCTGTGAGTGCCCCTGGTGGATCCGGAGGAAATTACAAGGATACTGTGCCTGCCTGAGGATTTTGTATTTTTTTTCCTTAATGGCAAAAGGTCAGAGACCAACTGCTGGAGAGATGGAGAGAATTTTGGAAAAGTTATCTAATATGGACAAGAAATTGATGAAATAAGAGCAGAAATTGTGACTATCCAAAAGGATTTAAAGGATACTCAACAAGTTTCAGCAGAAAACAAGCAGAAAGTGGAAGGTTTGGAGGGTGAGATCGGGCAGTGCAGAAAAGAGAGGAGACGACAGGCAATGCTGTGCTTGGACTACAGATGGATAAAATGTCTTATTTCCTTAGGTTTCAAAATTTGGAAGAAGTGGACCAAGAAGACTTGAGAGATGTTGTGACTAAATTGTTGGGAGAATTTCTTGGGAGAGGTGTTGATTTCATGAATTGGGATGTGGATCGAGTTTATAGAGTTAATTAGCAATATGCACGCACGCATGCAGTTCCCAGAGAGGTTCATGTCAAATTTGTGAGAAGAGAGACGAGATGAAATTCTTAGAAAACATAGGAGTGGGGCACTGATTTACAGGGGCAGGAGATAGCCATTCTGAGGCAGATTCCCAGACAGGTACGTGAAAAAGAAAGAAATATTATTTTTGTCAAGCAAATTGTACCAGAAGGAGTGGGCTTCAGATGGCTGATGCCAGAGGATTGATGATTTTCCGGGAGGGCATTACGAAAAAATCAGTACAATTGCGGAGGCTACGGCCTATGTGGAGGAACACAAAGCCTTCCTGGAATCAGATGACCCAGGAATTGAAGAAGGGAGGTTATAGATCATGGGGCTGAAGCGGCTGCCGCTGTTGCGGCCCTGGAGTTGGGTCAGGCTGAACCCAGAGTTCTGAGATCCAAAACTAGGAAGTGATAAAGATATTTGGGATTGTGTTGGTTTTCCTTATTCTCTTTTGTACGATATTCTGTTTATTCTTGACTCTTCTTTATTACGTATTTAAAATTTGCAAACTTAGCTACTTCGTGTCACCTGCTTGCCTTATGGCTGTTGTATGTGTTAAAAATTTGAGTAAAATTCTTATTTTAGATAAGAAAAATGAAAATTTACCATACCTGATATGTATTTGTATAAACCTTTTTTGACTAATAAAAACTTTTTGAATAAAAAAAAAAAAAAAAAAAAACAATTAAGCTTTGTTCTACTCTAAATGCTGGAGACCACTAATTTCATGATGCTACATGTATGTGCATAGATACATGAATTACAAAAGCTATTTATTGGAACATTAATACCCTAACTTCATCTTGACAACATAGCAAGAAAGCATTTTACATTTTTTTGATTCATTAATAATACACTGTGCAATTCAGATGATACTAATCAAGAGATATTTCTAATGTTAGATCCAAACATATATATTGTTCAAGCATTTTGACTCTTTGACATAACTGGATGTAGCTATCATGACATGATGTGGTTTTATTAAGGTTATTGTTTTGTAAATTACCATGTTACTTTAAGAATAATTTTTAAAAACTTTTTTTTACATACCTGATCTATTAACCCTGTCAATTCTATCCAAGCTAGGGGAATTCATTCTACTGCGAGGGCTACTATGATTGGAAGTTTCTGAAGCAGCATCATTGAACGAATCTTCAAATGTTAAGTATAGAATTTCTTTTACACATTTGTGGCAGATACTATGTTGACAAGGGAGAATAAGTGGATGGGTAAATAACTCCTTGCATGCTGGGCAGATGAGTTCTCGTTCAATATTCTTAATGGTAACCTATAAGCAAAAAGAAATGAGAAACTATAAGAAGTACCATGATGGCTACAGCCAGTTAAAAAAACATAACATTATTTCAGTCAGGTAATTTTAAAGAAATTAAAATATACTGTATGCTGTACATAGCTATTTTGACATTCAGCAATCCAGATAACCTATAATTTCCACTATAAACAGTTGTTCATACAATAACTAAAGAGAGCAAGAGTAATAACTAAAGATAACCATTTTGAGAAATTAAGAGCAGTCAAAAATGAAATACTAACTTAATACATTTTATAAGAGCAAGAACATAAAAATGGAATGGGAAAGAATTTATAAAATATGACCAAAGGAGGTAGAGGATAGGGCTTCAACCAATATGGAAGCTTATTAACTGCCTTGGAAGGAAGACTGATTTCTTGAGCTTAGTGAAAATTTACTTTGAGCAAGGGAAATGTTCTTCAAAAACCATGATGTATACAGTATATTTATTTAAAGTAAATATATAACTACAGCATGACTAAACTGAAAGGAAAAGAAAGGAAAAGTAATTGAATTATATGACAAAAAGCAATAAAGCTATTTTGTAATTCATTTATACTGTTAATATTGCAATCTTACTTACCTGTGTATATTTGTGTGTATAATGTATTTAGTATTATTTAGTATTATATACTAAACATATATGTTTGTACTATTTTTTCTAGGTTTAATTTACTATATTTGTTAACTATTCTAGTCTTATGATCCAAGATAGTAAATAATTATGTTTCATTGCACAATTAGCTGGATATTCACACTGGATTTGGCATTTTTGTCTACCTATTGAGTCCTTTTCAAGGACCTGGGATAGGTAGATGGATGGACATTTGATGGTATTACAGATATAAGCTATTCCAGGTATAGCCACCCATTGCAATTGACTGATGGTGAATTTGTCAATGCTGATGGTTCAAATGGTGCTTCATTTTGGGGAGGATTGCACCCAATAATTACTTTGGTATTACCTTTGCTTACTTTTGCCAGAGTCATTCTATTTCTATTTGCAGATCTTTGTATTTTGTTATCTTCTCCATTTATTTCTCTTATATTCCGTTGTCTCCAGATACTGCCATATCCACTATCCAGACTTTTTTGCCTTTCTTATTGACAACTGTTACATCTAAGATGTTATGTGGTGATTGCCTGTCTGCTTCAATTCTGAAGTCCCAGAGCAATTTAGCTTTTTCATTTTCTATGACTTTTATTGTCCCAAGAGTTCTTGCTTGCAGGCAAATATTTCCTGCAGATCTTCCAATGCACAACTGTTGCTACTTTATCATTTGTGTTGATAGGGATTGAGTGGTCCAGTTCACAGCTTCTCTTTTGTAGCATGCTATATGGCTCAGTATTCTCTCCATTCCTTTTTAACATATAAATGAAGCCATTAGGTGATCACCCATCATCTATCACCATGGGTACCCCGATGATAGTCAACTTTACACCTCCATCCTTGGAGATTCAAATGAAGCTATTGCTGCCCTCTCACAGTGCCTGGAGTCTGTGAGGATTTGGATGGGGGACAACAGACTTTGGATGAACCCTGGTAAGACCAAGTGGCTTTGGGTATGTGGAGCTTCAAGATCCAGGACTTTTAACATCTTTAGTTGTAGATGGGGATACAGTGCCCGAATGTGCAACTTGGGGATTCTCCTGGACTCACAATTCCTGCTTAAAGAACCAGTGTCAGTCATGGCTAGAAGAGCCTTTGGACAGTTTCATGTTATGCATCATATGTGCTCTTTTCTGAATCAGGATATCCTACACTCAGTCACTCAAGCCTTGTTCATCTCATGCTTGCACTACTGCAAACCACTCTATATGGGACTCACAATTTGAGCAAAATGCATCCATACAGACAATCCTTGGTACCCTAAGTTATACCACTATGAACTGCATTGGTTGCCAGTTTGCTTCTGGATCTAATTCAAGGTGTTCTCATCTTTAAAGTCATTCATGGCATGGGTCCAGGTTATTTGAGGAACTATCTTACTCCAGTGGGATTGGCCTTCCCCACCCACACTGGCAGAAGGGACATGAAGACCCTGTCAATCAAGCAATTCCAGATGGTGGGGTTCAGGAGAAAAGTCTTTTTGTGCTGTGACCCCTGTCTTCTGGAACATTGTGCTCCCCCCACCTGCAGGGTGAGATCTGCATGTATCCAAATAGGTCTGAAGACCTGGCTCTCTCAATACAGTGGGGCCATGTAATTGTGGAGGTGGTTAATAGATTAAGTCCCCATCTCCTTTCCATGTGATTTTGCTCCTTTCCTTGTCAATTTGAAATCGATCAAATCAATTTGAAATCTTTGTCAATTTGAATTTGATTTTGGTGTTGTATTTATTGTTCTAATGTTTAATCTTGTTGTATTTATTGACTGTAAGTCACCAAGAGCTGCCCCTTGGCAAGCTGGGCATCATAAAAGTTTAATAAATAAATAAAGGAGTTAAAAACAAACCAGGGATAAAGAAAATCTAAAAATGTTAAATTATTTTACCTCTTGTAGAAAAAAAAGCAAATAAATATAACACTATAGAGAAAACAAATGCCAAAAACAATATAACAATTTTTGATTCTGAGAGTTGCACTTTCACATTGATAACATGGTATGGTAGTAAAAACCTTAAGAGTTTATCAAACCACTTTAGACATGAGAATTAATGTTGTTTGTTAAAAATCTATTTTAGCCTAAATATTTAACAAAAGGATGCAAATCCTATCCAATTTATTATTGTATTTTCTAGTTCTAAAAATAGTACTACATAGACTGAAGCCCCTGTGCTTTAAATACACATTTAGTAAGCATATGGCAATTTTTTTTTGCTTCCTTTCCAAAAGGATTTGGAAGAAGTAAGTAAGTACATGGATAGAAAAGATGCTTGTCCCAGTTACAGTTCAGTCAGAATAAGTTATAAGCTGGTTGAATAAATCAGGAGATGTATTCTGCAACATTCAGTTGTTCACCTTTTGGGAATGTCAATTTGCAAACTCAGCAACTAAAGATTTAAAATACTCATTATTCATTCTCCAGGAAAAAAAATTACTTTCCACTTATCCAAAGAAAAAAGAGAAATGAGAGAAATAGTGTTCCATGTTACTCTGTAATATGTTGACTAGAGACAGAGTTCTTTTTCGGTTAAAATTGAAAATATGATGGAAAGATAGATGCATTTTTGTCACACTGTCATTTTCTCAAAGGAATTTTGAAGTACCACAATCTGCAATCTAATCTTTCAAAATATATTTGCTTTAACATAAGCAAAATACATAAACAAACCACCATCTCTTCATTTATTTACTCAAATTCACTCAAAAAAATTATAGTTATTTTCACTGTTTAAAAATCATTTTCCACTGATAATTTAAACTGAAATTTCTTAAAGACCTATGGTACTGACTCTCCCTTTTACTTTCTATAGCTTGACAATATTGTTTGCAAAAGTTGTTTGCAAATTAAGACTTAGCACTTATATCCTAAATGATAAAAGCAAACAAAATGAGTTAAACGTTGGACTTTATAAAGTTTTCCTTGAAGAATTAGTTATCTTTCACTTTGGAAGATACAATAATCTGCCTTTTAAAAATCTACTTTGTATGCTGTAAAGCTGAACATTTAACATCAGCTAAATGAAGCATAATCATTACAGACTGAAAAACTATTGTACAGAATAGTGCTTATACAAAATAGTGTTTGTACAAAAGCAATTTTGCAACAAAGAGTCCTGAAGGAGTTGCAGTGAACAGCTAGGCATTGTCTTTGGGTTCACTAATTCAGGTGACTATTTTTTCCCAACTTCAGTTTGTTTACCAATAACAACTTTTACTTCAGTTTCCCACATCTTGGTTTCATGCAGATTAGAGTGTAGTCCAATATTCTGATTTGCATTGGTTATCTTTGTTTAAGAAAACTGGATACAGCTGCAGTAATGCAAATAATATTTGAGTAACAATGTGGAACCTAGTCTTCTTTTGCCTCGATTTCCCTCTC
Source organism: Ahaetulla prasina (assembly GCF_028640845.1). Lineage (NCBI taxonomy): Eukaryota > Metazoa > Chordata > Lepidosauria > Squamata > Colubridae > Ahaetulla > Ahaetulla prasina. The sequence goes on along the minus strand of NC_080540.1, from coordinate 251,181,311 downwards.
ATTTTCCCAAGCGCCTTTGCATACATTCATCTACTTGGCTGCATGTACGCTTTAGAAAGCAAGGCTGAAATCATCTTATTTGCTTGTGCAAAGCAATTCATGACCGAATGACTAACCCTCTCTAGTCAATACTTACTCACAGTGCAAAGCTGGAAGATGGACCTCACCTACCCAGCCTAGATCAAGAGAATATGAAGGATGGACATACTCACTTGATCTCCTATGCAAGCTCCAGTAAAGGAAGATGGACCTCACCTACCCAGCCTAGATCAAGAGAATATGAAGGATGGACATACTCACTTGATCTCCTATGCAAGCTCCAGTAAAGGAAGATGGACCTCACCTACCCAGCCTAGATCAAGAGAATATGAAGGATAGACATACTCACTTGATCTCTTACGCAAGCTCCAATAAAGTGTTCCTACCACATCTGCAACAATGCAGACATTTCTCAAAGATCTGAAAGAAGTCACGATCAAAGACTGAAATAGCTGCAGCTCCTCCTTGGGATAGTCCATCAAACGCTCAATTACACACTATGAGTTTGCACAAAGCTTTGGCGAGAGAACACCCCGGGCTCTTTCAAAGCCTGTGTCTCGCTTAAAGCAAACAAGGGGGTGGGAGAAGAGTCAGCCTTCAAGCGAAGGACGGACGGGTGAGGCTATTTGGCAAGGCGGCTGTTGAAAAGGCAACCACAATCTCTTCGGAGAAGGGAGCGGAAAAGGCTGCCACGGAGTTCTGCTTTTGCAGCCGAGCCACGGGGAGAAACAGAAGGGAACCAGCCTGCCGTGATCGGGCTCCCTTCCTCCCCACGGTCGGGGGGAAGCCACGGTGAAGCCCCGCAGGTCGGGGGGAGGGATCCTCAGATCATCCCCCTTCCCTCCCAAATGACGACCTCCCCCTGCCCCGTCAAAGCCCCACTTCGGGGCGGAGTGGAGGGACGACCCTCCCGTCTCCTCAGCCTGCAATTTCCCTCAGGAACACTCACGACGGGTTCCAGCCGGTCCCCTTCCATCCTGGAATCGTCACTACCACTGACGCCGCCTTAGGTCCCGGACAGTTGAGCCGAAGGTGCCCGGGGCGCGCGTGTCTGGTTCTCTCGCCCTCTTCGCAGACTCTCGGAACCGGTCGAGTCCGCCCTTCCCCCTCCCGAGAGCGCGGCGCGAGGGAAGGGATCAAGAGAGCACGCGCGAAGCGGCTACGAGGCGCCCAGCAGCTGCCACTGCTGCCCCTAGGAAACTCCGGCACCGGGCGGGTGGGCGGGTGGGGGGGGAAAGGAGGTGGGGCAAAGGAAGAGGGGCGGGGCCTGCCTGGCAACAGCCTCCACGCCACAATGTGGGGGGCGGAGCGTCAGCGCCACCTGGCACCTTTGTTGAGCCGCCGTTAGGGTGTTTTTTCCACCTTTCTTTCCAGGAAGGGAGCGGGGGAGGGCGGAAGCCATAGCATGAGTTCCCTCCCTGACCCATCCATTTGTGGGAACCAGGAGTTATGATATTATTATAATAGCTCCTCTCGAGAAGTTCTCAGTCTGGCTCGAACCACAATTGCTGCCACCCGTTTCCAGCCTAACGGAGTCTCCGAGGAAGACGGCAAAGGGCAGTTTTTTTTTTTTTTTTTTTTTTTTTTATTTGCATTTATATCCCGCCCTTCTCCGAAGACTCAGGGCGGCTTACACTATGTTAGCAATAGTCTTCATCCTATTTGTATATTTATATACAAAGTCAAAGTTGCAACAAGGGCTGCTGCACGTAACTGGATTTCTGTCTCAACAGACAAAAAGACTAGAGAGGGGGAGGAAAGGAGGAAAAGAGCGCAGTTTTTACATTGTTTTCAAGGCAAAGTTTTGGGAGTTTTATTCTAGAAACGACAATTGCAGAAAGAATTGATGCTGTTTACAATTTTCCGATAGAGAGAGCACCGGTATAATTTTTCTTTGGGCAGAATCAGAAAAGGCACTAGTCTTAACTCGCTGATGCTTTGGCTCTTTTCTAAAGCAAATTATAAGAATTGGAGCAGATCAGTTACCCTTTGCAGGCCTAGGGTTTCCGCAAGCCACTCTTTTCTTAGTCTTGGTTCCACTCCTTTATGAGGAGTATCAAAACAGTTTCCCTAGCCTAGCCTAATATAAGAATTTAAGAATTACACTAAGCTGGGAAAATTAACTCTGAAAAAAAAATGTTTTACTCATGATTTGATAACTAACTGGAACACATTCACTGCATGCAGTGTTACTCTTAATACGGTAGTTACACAAATTTGTGCAATGTGCATTTGGCCTTTAAATCCAAAACCTATTTTTCTCCATAAAAACAATTTATAAGGAAAGTTGGGTTGAGAATGACTATGCCAAAGTCACCCAGTGGCTGAGAGTTTACGCTGGCCATAAGTTATGAATTACAAATACACAAAATCTAAGCCAAACCACATTATAGCTTGGTGCAATGTGTGAATTTAGAGAAAGAGCATTAACAGACAAAATATATTTCTCTACCGAAATATCACTTATTGGAGAGTTTTATTACAAAATGCATAGGACTTCCTAAGTTGAGGCTAAGACACAGTCTGAAGGCAATAGTGCTTACCACATATACTGGTGTTTCTCAGCCATGGCAACTTTAACAAGTGTGAACTTCAATTCCCAGATTCCCCAGCTATTATGACTGACTGATGAATTTTTGGAGTCAGGAAACACTGGTTTACACATTGATTTGTGTTGCTAGGAACTGATAAAGAGAGAAGTTGGAGGAAGACACCAGTCTTCCATCTGATTACATAAAACCTTTGGGAAAGTACGATAAATATCTTCAGATTAATTCTTTTTATATCAAATGTCTTTGAGTCACTTTTTAAAAAAAGTTTGATTAAAACAAAGAATCTGACCTAAAGCTTTGTTTTAAATCATTTTTCATTTCCTGTATTGAGCTTTACACCCCCCACCCCCCAAAAAAATCTTAGAGCCATTCATCACTATTAGGCTGATTTCCACCCCTGAGTCAGCAGAAACTATACCAATGTAAAAGATATCCTGTCCTTTGCTAATCCATACCCTGCTTCAAGTCATCACAATCCTGAGTTCCTTCCAAGATGACAATACTTAAAATATTTTATAACTTTGAGATTGCCTTTTGTGACAAGAGGGAAAATATCCATCAAAGGAAAGCTATTTGACCTTGAACTAGACAGAATGAAGACAAATGATGTGTATAAACAAAAGCAAAAATCACGTTTGGCTATATTTATACTGCAGTCAGATTAAGGAAAGATCTTTCATCACAAGCATAACCAAAAGTAAGTCCACCATTGTTTAAAGAAAATAAGAATAGTAAATTAAAAATAATTTAGCATTTCATAGGTGATAACATTTTTATTTTTAATAGCAGGCTAGAAATGCCAGCTGGATGATTTTGGGCCAGTCACATACTTTCAGCCTACAATGCCAGGCTCAGATGACAAGCCAGATGGTCAATTCCTCACACAACCAATGAAACAAAACACAGTTGAACTACAACAAAAAGCAGACTCCCATAGTTGCAGGGAAACACTAGGAAGACTTAAATATAAAGTGGGCTCATCATAAGTCTATGGAGGTTCCCAATCATCCAGATCATGGTTGTCCCAAAGGTGCTTTTCCCAAAGCCCAAATGGACTTTTTTGCTGTTGTTTTTCCTTTGAAAATGTTTAGCTTCTCATCCAAGAAGCTTCTTCAGTTCTGAACTAAAGAACCTTCTTGGATAAGAACCAAAATGTTGTCAAAGAAAAAAACAAGGAAGTCCAGTTGCATTTGGGAAAAGTACCTTTGGGGCTCATCATAAAACTTCAACATTCTTTGCAAATACACACACATACACATACACACACACACACACCAATGAGCTGCTGAAAGAATGCCTGAGGCAGCAGATATGGCAGAAAGATCAAGCAGTAGTGTCATGGCAATACAAGACCCTGTATGGCATGTACAATGGACAGATATCTTAGGTAGGGGAATTGGGAATTGGGAAATTTTACCGGTGGCTGGAAAGGGTTGGATTAAAAGACAGCACTGATCATAACAGCACAAGAACAGGCGCTAAGCAACAAATTCATAGGAACAGGGATCTACCACATTAGACAGGACCCAAGATGCTGGCTATGCAGAGAGGCCTCAGAGGCAGTCCAACAAATCGAGGCAGGTTATAAGATGCATGCAGGAACAGCATACACTGAACTGCACAATCAAGCAACTGGCATTGTATACAGGAACATTATACTGCTGGGTGACGCTGGAACCTGGATCTGCTCCCGAGACCAGGAACCATTCTTCACCCACTTTAACTCAAAGTTGGAAGGACATTATGACAGTACAGTACACAGTGCTGTTATCTGAACCATGCCATAATTTTAATTAACAAATTAATTTTCTGAAACAATAATTCATTTCAATAACATGCCTATTTTCATTGAGAAACGTCGTCTTCCTTGAATCTCATTTTGGGGGATACATTGCCTGAGTGGGATCACAGCTTGATGGAAGAATACATCCCTTCATCATACTCCCCGCCCCACTTTTTTTTCTTTTTCTGATTATTCCCTACTTACTTTCTCACCTTCCCTATTCCCCATCCAAATGACACAGTAGGCTGCCAGAAAAAGAGAGATCATTTTGGCTAGAGACCCAAACTGAATGGGATTAGCAGAAATTCTAATACTGTGTAGAATATCTAACTGGATCAGAGAGTATATTTATTAGGAAATAGATATATACCATTCTTTGGAATAAATATACCAAAAACATACAATAACATTGCAGTATCTTTAACAAGCAGTCTTAGTATTGACCAACAAAATACAGCAAGGATATTAATACCATACATCTAACTATAAGAGCAGCATTTTATTCATTCTTCACCTAATCTATATTGGAACAAAGTGGCTCTGACTCAGCAGAGCTCTTGAAGATGTACACTAATTGACTTGGTTGAAATGAATGCATTACAGTAAGTATTTCTGTCTGTTAGCAAAGAAAAAGACTAAGTGCTCTTCTGGCCAACCAAATACAGGAAACCACAGACTGTAACCATTTTCAGGGCAGATACGTGACTTCACAGTCTGTCATTAAGATGCATTGTATTGAATGGGGTTCATTCCCCAAGAATTGAATTAAATATGGCAAGGATTCGGTCGTATTCAATAACTTGGAGTAAACCCTATTTGTCAGAACATACTTCTATAAAAATTGATAGGCCTCAGGAGAGTAGAATTATTCTTTTGCACAGAAACTTTTTTTTTTTTTTACATTTATACCTCGCCCTTCTCCGAAGACTCAGGGCGGCTTACAGTGTATAAGGCAATAGTCTCATTCTATTTGTATATTTTTACAAAGTCAACTTATTGCCCCCCCAACAATCTGGGTCCTCATTTTACCTACCTTATAAAGGATGGAAGGCTGAGTCAACCTTGGGCCGGGCTTGAACCTGCAGTAATTGCAGGCTTTGTGTTCTTAATAACAGGCTTTACCAGCCTGAGCTATCCGGCCCCAACTTGCCTTTTCACAGAAAAACAGGACTAGATTCTTTATCTATTATTATTCAAGTGTGCAAGTTATCAGAATGAACCCTTATTTGGAACCAATGATAATGTTTCTATATGATAATTGTGAGCTATCTTGAACATTTTTTACCATAGAAAAGCAATATGTAAACAAATGATGGAAGGTTAAAGTAGGTTTCCTTTAGTGAGTCAACAGCCCAGATTGACTGTAACACCAAGGCCGTACGGACTGACTTGGAGGAGAATGGCTTGTCATCTGGACCTGGGAAAGTGGGGCCGTTTGGGTTTGGGGGTAGAATAACGGCCCCACGGAATCCTGGAAGTCCATGATCCATCTCGCCAGCCAGGGAGTCTAGTCTTGCTGCAATGACATTTTGCCATCTTGACCGGCTTGGATGGACTGCTGACTGTACTGTATTTTTATTTTTATTGATGCGAAGATTTTCAACTGCGGACCTTCTTGCCCTGCGAGATTCCCCTCTCTCGCAGGTCTGGCCCTCCACACTATCGAGGGCACATCTCGAGGACGGGTTTTGGAACCCCGAGAGTTGGCATGCGAAATCTAGGAGGCTTAGGGGATTTTTAATGAACTGTTTTAATCGTTTTTTACCAGGGAGTTTTAAGGGGAATTTTAAGGGGAGGAAACTGACGGGTTTGGTTCTGGGGGGTGGATGGGCCCGTCAGGAAGGGGCTAGGTCCACCATGTGTTGTGTAACTTAATAGGTCCTGGGGTTATGGCGAGGGTGTCGTTCCAGTTTGTCAGGGTCGAGCTATTACTACGGTAAGTGGGAGAGGCAGATATGACGGAAGGGGGGGGCCACATCAGGTTTCGGGGGCTCGCCCTCGCTGTTTACGAGCGATTGCGTGCTCCGGCCCCCCAGAAATTTCCCGTGACCCGAGTGGCCAGGATAATCGGGACCTGGGCCTCCGGCTGGTGTTATGTAATGCCAGGTCCGCGGTTAATAAAGCCCCCCTGATTTCAGATCTTATTCAGGAAGGGACCGCGGACGTTATGGGCGTTACGGAGACCTGGTTGGGCACCAAAGGGGGGGTTCCCCTAGTGGAGATGTGCCCACCAGGCTTCCGAGCATTCCATCAGCCGAGGGCCCAGGGTAGGGGTGGAGGGGTGGCGGTTATCATCAAGGAGAGTCTGGAGCCGAGGGAGACCACTGTGCCTCAGATAGCTGGGTGTGAATCCCTCTTCGTGAAGTGGGGTCGTAGAACTCAGGTGGGCTTGTTGATCACGTACCTGGCTCCTTGCTGCGTGACTACAGCCCTGCCTGAGCTGTTGGAGTTGCTGGCCGGGTTGGCAGTTGAAACCCCCAGACTGTTGGTCATGGGGGATTTCAATTTGCCATCAGCCGGCGTAGCATCCTCGGCAGCTCAGGAGTTCATGGCTTCCATGACGGCCATGGACCTGATTCAGTTAATTGACGGCCCTACCCACGTCGGGGGAGGTACCCTAGACCTGATTTTTATCTCTGGCCAGTGGTTTAATGATCTGGTTTTAAATGATTTAGTTGTGGAACCTTTGTCATGGTCAGATCATTTTCTCCTTCGTCTAGACTTTCTGACCGCTACCCACCATCGCAGGGAGACGGAACCAATGCGTTGGTTCCGTCCCAGGCGCCTGATGGACCCGGAGAGGTTCCTGACGGAGCTTGGGCCGTTTCCCGAACACCTGACCCACGACTCGACTGAAGAGGTAGTTGCGGCCTGGGAACGGGCCGCGGCTGGAGCTTTGGACCGTGTCGTGCCTTTGCGGCCTCTGACCCGGCGTCGGTCTCAACCAGCTCCTTGGTTCTCCAAGGAGCTGAGGGAGATGAAGCGCCGGAGAAGACGCCTAGAGAGTGCCTGGAGATCCAGCCGCTCTGAGGCTGACCGGATACTAGCTAGGTCCTATAGTAGGACCTACCTAGTGACAATGAGGGTTGCGAAGCGTTCCTACGTTTCCTCCCTCATTGCGTCGGCAGATAACCGCCCGGCCGCCCTGTTTCGGGTGACCCGCTCGCTCCTCCAACAGGAGGGGCGGGAGGACCCCCTACAAGGGCGTGCCGAGGAGTTTAAGGGTTATCTATACGACAAAATCGTTCAGCTTCGGGACGGATTGGATCAAAATTGGGTAGATCCAGGCGAGGGTTCCGAGGCCCGTCTTGTTGAGGTGGTTTGGGATGACTTTGATCCTGTGACTCCCGAGGACATGGACAGGTTGCTGGGTAGGCTGAACGCCACCACATGTTTACTGGGTCCGTGCCCCTCCTGGTTAGTACTGGCTACTCAGGAGGTGACACGAGGCTGGCTCAGGGATTACAAATGCTTCTTTGCGGAGGGGTCTTTCCGCGGCCTTGAAAGAGGCTGTGGTGAGACCCTCCTCAAGAAGCCTTCCTGGACCCAGCTGTTTTAGGAACTACCGGCCAGTCTCCAATCTTCGCTTCACGGCGAAGGTTGTAGAGAGTGTGGTGGCATGTCAGCTACCCCAGTACCTGGATGAAGCTGTCTATCTAGACCCGTTCCAGTCCGGCTTCCGGCCCGGATACAGTACGGAGACAGCTCTGGTGGATGATCTCTGGAGGGCCAGGGATAGGGGTTACTCCTCTGCCCTGGTCCTATTAGACCTCTCAGCGGCTTTTGATACCATCGACCATGGTATCCTGCTGCGCCGGTTGGAGGGGTTGGGAGTGGGAGGCACCGTTTATCGGTGGTTCTCCTCCTACCTCTCTGATCGGACGCAGACGGTGTTGACAGGGGGGCAGAGATCGACTCCAAGGTGCCTCGTGTGGGGTGCCGCAGGGGTCGATTCTCTCACCCCTCCTGTTCAACATCTATATGAAGCCGCTGGGTGAGATCATCAGTGGCTTTGGGGTGAGATACCAACTGTACGCTGATGACACCCAGCTGTACTTTTCCACCCCGGGCCACCCCAGTGAAGCTGTCGAAGTGTTGTCCCGGTGTCTGGAAGCCGTACGGGTCTGGATGGGGAGGAACAGGCTCAAACTTAGACGGAGTGGTTGTGGATGCCGGCACCTCGGTACAGTCAGCTGCAGATGCGGCTGTCTGTCGGGGGTGAATCATTGGCCCCGATGGAGAAGGTACGCAACTTGGGCGTGCTCCTGGATGGCCGGTTGTCCTTTGAAGACCATTTGGCGACCGTCTCCAGGAGAGCATTTTATCAGGTTCGCCTGATCCACCAGTTGCGGCCCTTCCTGGACCGGGATGCCTTATGCACAGTCACTCATGCCCTTGTTACCTCTCGCCTGGACTACTGCAATGCTGTCTACATGGGGCTCCCCTTGAAGAGCACCCGGAGACTTCAGCTAGTTCAGAACGCGGCTGCGCGGGTTATTGAGGGAGCGTCTCGGAGCTCCCACATAACACCTATCCTGCGCAGACTGCACTGGCTACCTGTTGCTTTCCGGGTGCGCTTCAAGGTATTGGTTACCACCTTTAAAGCGCTCCATGGCTTAGGACCGGGCTATCTACGGGACCGCCTACTGCCGGCTTCTATCTCCCATCGTCCGCACGCTCCCACAGAGAGGACTCCTCAGGGTGCCGTCAGCCAAACAGTGTCGACTGGCGGCCCCAGGGGAGGGCCTTCTCTGTGGGAGCTCCGACCCTGTGGAACGAACTTCCCCTCGGACTTGACAATTACCTGACCTTAGGACCTTTCATGAACTTAAAACTTATTTATTTCATATGGCTGGACTAGCCTGATTTTTATTTTTATTGGATGGGTTTTTAAAATTGTGTTATTTTACAGGGGAGTATGTTTTTTAACATTTTGGGCATTTAAATTAGTTTTTTAAGGGTTGTTTTAAATTATTGTGTGTATTATATTTTATCTGCCTGTTCACCGCCCTGAGTCCTTCGGGAGAAGGGCGGTATACAAATTAAAATATTATTATTATTATTATTAACAGAAATTGCCATTAAAGGGAAAGTTTAACATTATTAAAAAAACAAACTTTTTGGTAACACGTGAAACTGATGGACATCTTGTACAATAGTACATCCCCTTCTTCTACCTATAATCTTCTTTGTATCCACCACACACAAAAATACGTTCTGGAGCAGTGTTTCTCGATCTTGGCAATTTTAATATGTGTGAACTTCAAACTCCCAAGAATTCTCCAGCCAGCATAATGCGCAATTGCACTCAGAAGTCAACTAATAACCAGTACAGCATGTGTGGCAGTGATGACATATTGGAAATGCCAACAGGTTCCCTTTGCTGCTCACACCACTGCATTTTGAAACAGGTCTAGTTTCTGGGTGGTCTTCAAGGGCAGCTCCATGCAGGAGCATTGCAATAATCTAGTCACCAGATGATTAGGGTATGAATACCTCTGATTGAGGAAAAGGCACAACCTGCGCACAAGGTGAATCTGTGGAAAGGCCCTCTGGGCCATAAACCTATCTGATCTTCAAACAGTAACTATGACTCCAGAAAGACCCCAGGTAGTTTATGAGTCTTAAATGGAGAAGTTCAGTTTGAGATATGAGGACTAACTGATTAACATCAAGCTCTTTCAAGATTAGATTTTTAAAAACGTTCTAGGTTATAAAAAAAACTTTCATTTTGTTGCAGAATGACATGAAAATAGCAGGAATGGTAGATTACTGAAAAGAATAATCCTAACAAGTATCAAAGGGGCATGATGGGTTAGTGGTTCAAGATGCTGAACTTGTCATCTGGAAAGCTGAGACCCCAGTTCAAGACCCCAGTGCCATGTGATGGGGTGAGCTTCTCCCAGTTCCTGCAAACCTAACAATTCAAAAGCATGCCAATGCAAATAGATAAATAGGTAGCAATTGGTGGGAAGGTAACAGTGTTCCATGTGCCTCAGCATACAGTCATGATAGCCACATGACCACAGGAGTATCTTCAGATTAAGTTTTAGAAAATGAAAGGAGGAATAAAGAAATTATTGAAAAATTAGGGTTAAGCTGGTTTGAAAAAATACAGATAGAAAAATGGACAAAAAAATTAAGGGAAAACTATTCGATAAATAGGTGTGAAACTGAATTTGAATATTTAGTATCTCGGATTATGAAAGATGAAATTGGGCTAAAGGGACTATAAACTCTGATGAAAAATTACAAAGAGTGATGAGGACAAATTGGGAAAAAGATCTTAATATTGAAATGCCAGAGTCAGATTGGAATGTGAATTGGAATAGTAGAATTATGAGAACCTTATCTATAAGGATTAAAGAGCATAATTATAAAGTTGTTTGGAAATGGTATTTGACTCCAGTAAGATTGTCACAAATGGATAAAAAAATTAGTAAAAAATGTTGGAGATGTGAAATGGAATTGGGGACTTATGAACATATGTGGTATAAATGTGATAAGGTTAAAAAGTTTTGGCAACAATTGGAGAAAATATTTGAAATGATGGGGAAAGTAATAACATTGAGAGTGGAAACTATATTATTGTTGGTAATTAAGGAAATAGAATTAACAAAATATGAAAAAGAATTGATTAGAATTATGATTATAATAGGTAGAATTATAATAGCTAGATATTGGAAACTAGATGTGATTTTTAGAATAGAAGAGTGGAATTCTGAAATGTGGAAATTAGCTTTAAATGATAAAATGACATGTGATATTAAAATTAGAAGTGGTGTGTATAAAGAAGATATTTTCTGGAAGACTTGGAAACCATTTGTGGACTATGCGCTTGGAACATTGGACGCTTCGGTACCTGTACCTCGAGAACGTGGATTTTGGCAATCATGAGGATATATCCGAAGACCCAAATCTTCCTCTTTTTTTTTATGTATAGCACAAGGGTGGAAAATGTATTTTCTTTTTTTGTTTGTAACGTTAAAAATTTATAAAAATTAAAAAAATAAAAAAATAAAAAGGAGTATCTTCAGATAACGCTGGCTACCTCGGCTAAGAAACTAAGATGAACACACAAGAAGAAACTAAGATGAACAACACCCCCAGAATGTGACATGACTAGACAGGGTAAACCTTTACTTTTAACAAGCATCAACTTCTTACCTTCAAAGATTTCACAGATTGATTTGATTAAAAATTTGTCTAAGGCAGTCTTTCAAATATGATTTCAAACTTGGCATTTAAGATGTATGGACTCCAAGGATTCTTAAAGTTGCCAACATCTTAAAGTTGCCAAGTTTGAAAATACTACTTTAAGCAATCCAATCGTGCATTGCCTTGATAAAGGTTAATATGGAGTAGTTCAAAAATAGACTCAATCAGTAAGAAGAATTGCATTGCAATATTCCCAAAGAAGGTGTTTGGGAATACTAGGAAGTCCAAATGGAAATGTTAATAAAGCTGTCTCTAATTTATTAGGGACTTCAACAGCCTGTCCGTCCCCCGTTTCCCCAATCTCACCCATATAATATGCTGTTTGGAGATTGTGAAACTTCAGTTCCACAATGAGAAATGAAGTTTATTGCCACAATAAAAGTTATTCTAAAATGAATGCAAGTTTTCAGCCTTTCAAGAAGAACATAATTACACAGAAACATTATTGTAAGTCCTGAATCATTTCCTGAAAGAAGACAGTTTTTCCTATTATAGCCTTACTGTTATCATTGCAAAAGAAAGCATTTTTAGCACTCAGTAACATGAAACTACTGCTTATGCATAGATTAGATCTCCAAATGGTCATAATTAACTTTAATTCAGTATTTTTCATCTCCCATGATGGTTGGAGAATTCTGAGAGTTGAAGTTCACGCATCTTAAAATTGCCAAGATGGAAAAACATTGTTAAGTATCAGACTCTTTGTTGTCCGGGTCCAGCATGTAAACAGGACAAAATGTTAACTAGCTAGAAAAAGTTTCCAAGTTGTATCGATTTCGCATCACTTGAGCATTCTACTGAACTCTTTCTTCTGTTCAATCTTAAGCAAAGGTATTGAATGCTCCACATTTATTATTTTTTGAAAGTTGTATTCCTCTTTTCTCCCAGTGACTGGTGCTCCAGGGAATAACAAATGTATTGATTTACTTTACTGCCACATTTATAAGCGATTATAATAAAAATCAAATTAATTACATCCAACACATAGTTAAAAAGTAATTCTTAAAGCTGTCAAGTCCTTTAAAAATTAATATAATCAAGTTAAATTATAATGAGCATGCAGTGGCAAATCTTAATTAAAAGTCTTTCTAAACAGGTCAGTTTTCAAAAGATATAGAAAGAGGGAGGTTATCCAGATGTTTGTAAAAGGATGGTCCCTAGAAATGGTGCCTCTACTGAAAAACAAGATGTTCTTGCATTTCCTTGAATTTCACATGGGGAAAGAATTGGAATGTCCCAACCTGAAACTTGTGCACTGGACAGATAACATCCATTGGAAAATCATTATGTGCCACTGAATTGTTTTCACCTCCTAGCAACCATACAGATTTTCCCATGACGATCTATTTGTAACCTGTTCTTTCAATTCTCCCTGCAATCCACTCATCACTACTTTAACTGAGTCCATCCATCTTACTGCTGGTCACCCTCTTCTCCTCTTTTTTTACACCTTTTCCAGCATTACAGACTTTCCCAGAGCAACGAACCCCAGGTGAACTAAATAATGGGAAGGGAACAATAACTACAATAACCATCTCACACTATGTGAGATGGTTGGCTATACAATGTATTTAAATAATTACTTTTATTTTTTAGCACCATGAGGCAAATATTTTATATAACACAAAATATTTTTGACGAACTCAAGCTTGTGAGAAAGATCACAAAGTCTGCTTCAACCTCACCTCAAGACTTTGAAATAGAAATCATCATAAGCTATAGAGATCATAAGATCAGACAAGATATATAGTCAAGGTGGTCAGAAATGGCCTTTTTGTCTCATAAAACAAAAAGCAGAATTCCCAATGTGTTCTTATAACCCAACAATATAAGTATTCACAGTCCATCATCTCATGAAGAGAGCTCTTGATTACCACCAACTTTCTTTGATGAGAAAGTGAATTTCACTGTGAATTAACTTGATCTTATTACACAGGCATTTGGCATTTACCAGCAACAGCCTGAGACTGAAGATCTCACGGACTTCCAGATAGACTTTTTCCTTGAACAATTTTTCTGGCGCTCTTTCCTGAATCTTCTATTTATTACTACCTCGATTATCACCACTAATTATGTTATGGATTGTCTAATTTTGTCTGATATTATTTCTAGGTGTTTCTCTGAAAATACCAATTCCCCAAGTAATTTTGCCGCCACCTTTTGAGCTCAGCTTCATTTTTCACATCTGAAAAAAATGACTTTCAATTTATACATTTAAATATTTCACATTTTCTATACCTCAGCTTAAAACCTTATTGTTGATCCCTTCCCGTTACAACCGCCCCCTCATGAGGCTGATGTAGGTAGGAATTCCTTCCCCATTCTGTCACTTTAGAAGGGATGCAGTGGCTCAGTGGCTAAGACACTGAGCTTGTCGATCAAAAGATTGGCAGTTCAGTGGTTCAAATCCCTAGTGCCGTGTAATGGGGTGAGCTCCCATTACTTGTCCCAGCTTCTGCCTACCTAGCAGTTCGAAAGCATGTAAAAAATGCAAGTAGAAAAATAGGGACCACCTGTGGTGGGAAGGTAACAGCGTTCTATGCGCCTTTGGCATTGAGTCATGCCGGCCACATGACCACAGAGATGTCTTCGGACAGCGCTGGCTCTTTGGCTTTGAAACGGAGATGAGCACCGCCCCCTAGAGTCGGGAATGACTAGCACATATGTGCGAGGGGAACCTTTACCTTTACCTCTGTCACTTTGAGGGAATTCTCTTCCTTGAGTTTGAATATCCAATCCTTCTGTTAGTCAGTCCGCACAATATATTTCCATGCCACATTGGCTCATATATTAGAGAATCTTATTATTACTTATTATTACATTATTATTCTGGCAGTTTCTCTTTCATTTTATCAATTGTCATTCTCACATTTTTCTTCTCTCTCAGTCCCATTCCTCTTTAATCAAATTGTTTTTGATTTGTAATCAAATCTCCTTCTGTAGAAACATGTTACACCAACTCCATATACTGTCCTCTATTCTGATACTCTAATCCAGAGGCCCCCAACCCTTTGGGCACTAGGGACCAATTCTGTGGAGAGGTTTTTCCGTGAGCTGGAAGGGGCATGATTTCATGGGCTGCCTGCATGGATGGGGCTTCGCTTTTTTACATGGCCTGGTTTCTCATATGCTGTAGACTAATGCCAGTCCATGGACTTGGGGTTGGGGACCCCTGCTCTAATCAATAGTGCTACCGTTCACTTTTTTGTGTTTGACATTACATTTCCCAGGGTTCAGTCTTTGATGACTGGCGGCCAGCTCTTTTGAAAGGATCCCAGCCTTAAAAATTCTCCCTTGTATTCAGATATATTGATTGGGTTTATACTGTATTATAGGATCCAGGAGACACACTATCTTTGCCTAGACCCCAGTGTAGAGAATTTCCCAAGATATCAAAAGCAGCATCCATAACCAGGGCTGAAAAATGGATCTAGATCAGGGGTGTCAAACTTGCAGCCCACGGGCCAGATGCATCAAGTACTGGCCACGCTTACCCCATTTTAACGAAGGGGGGAAAAGTCACACTACATCACATGATGACGTGACACCGCAAGTTTGACACCCCTGATCCATTCATTTCCTTGAATTCAGAACTTTGCCCAGGAATAAAATATCTGATTTCTGCACAAGAATTGAAAAAGAAATGAATAGCACGTCAATAAAAATGTATTTAGTACCAACTTTGTCAGCTTAGCCAGAACTTACCTCAACTTTTATTAGCTAAAAAAATAACAGTAAACACATAAAAAGGAGATTCTCCTTTTCAGAGAAAGACTCTCTGAAAAATAATCTATTAAAACTGGATAAGCCATAATTACAGCTATTGGATTTGTATCATATGTAATTGGCACAATTACAAATCACTGAACCAAACTCATAAGTTCCATAAAAACTGATGAGAGCAAGCTGCTGAATACTCCAAATTCTTTATACACAAACAAGAATGTTGTGAGGTTTTTAGTATGCTAGAATGATCCACTGGAGATTTCTGTACAGGCACAACCTTGTTATAGAGTTGTATTTCTGCCCATCACCACTCCCTGGAACTGATCTCCAAATAGGTTCTAACCTATACTGTTTTAGCTTTCTGCTAGTATCAGTCTAGGCTGCTTTCATATTTCATTGCTGCTGACTATGAAAAAGCAAAAACTCCTTTGGCTTGCTTGAACAGGAGAAAACACTCAGGGGCAATTCATGCAATCATCCAAGTCATTTCCCTTTTCTAGACGTGAGCTAGGGCTTTAAGAGAACTGAACAAGGTAATGGAAAAATGTACAAGCCTGTCAGGAAATTTGGATAAATTAATAAATGTGCCTTTTCGGAATAATCAGCTGTGGTAGTCAAACAAGGAACTCAGAATATTTTACAGCTGCAATTGAAGCTATACAGCTGCTTAACGAATTACTTGGGTCAAGCATAAGCTTTAGCCATATTTCAAATCCTTTGTATGACAAATCCTTTGTCCTAGCAAATTGTTGCAGTCTTCTTAAACATTTACATTACAATGTAAATTAAACTCAGAAGACAGCATACTATATAGTGCAGTTTCTTCCCATTTCTCTAAATCAGAGGTGTTCAAACTTGGCAGCTTTAAGGCTTGTGGACTTCAACTCCCAGAATTCTTCAGCCAGCATAGCATAACTGGCTGGAGAATTCTGAGAATTGAAGTTCACAAGTCTTAAAGCTGCCAAGTTTGGGGACCCCTGTTCTAGATGGATGACTAAATGAAGATCATGTGCACAAGATTACATGAAGATTGAAAATGTTTTTTAACTATTGCTGCCCAATGTCCCTAAAAGTGACATTGAACTGGGCTGGATACTAGATGAAAAGAAAGGAGATTCTGCCTTATTAAAAATATTAAAACTATCCAGAACGTAAGTCTGATTTTTTAGCATTTGCACCCATTACTTTTAAAAAGCTAAATTTAATTTCTGTTTATAATCAAAATATGCATCCACTAAGGATGTGTAGTTAAATTACTTAAAATTCAGTCCTAAGAGCAGGATTTTTCAGTTTGGATATTCCCTATAGGTAAAGTAGCCAGATTCCAGTTTGGTGCCTAAGTGAAGTTCTGGTTCTGATCTGTTTTTATCTGCAGCTTTAAGTCACTGCCTTAGTTCATAGCAGCTGAAACAGCCACTAATGCTTTTGTTATAGACACAAATGAACATGTTGATATGGTCAAAGTTTGGGATGTGCCCAGTGGTGGGTTCAGCCAGTTCGCACCACTTCGGGAGAACCGGTTGTTAACTTTCTGAGCAGTTTGGTAAACTGGTTGTTGGAAGAAATCATTAGGGCAGAGAACCGGTTGTTAAATTACTTGAATCCCACCACTGGATGTGCCCAATTCCTAACATTTCCGATTGCTGTAGTTATATTCCCTACTCTCTGACTGCTGGCCATTTTGCATTAAGCTGCAGGATAGATTTGACAGCTGATTTCTGCAGAGTTATCAACCCACTTTCCAAGCCACTTTCAAGGTTTTATATGGTTTTACTAACCTTATTTTTTAAACATGACTTTAGTGTTCTTTTATTTATTTATTTATTTATTTATTTATTCAAATTTATATACCGCCCTATCTCCCGAAGGACTCAGGGCGGTGTACAGGCATTTAAAAAACATATAAATACAATATAAAACAATTAAAAAACTGATTCTAAGAAGCCCGTAAATTTAGAATTAAAATATCAAGTAAAACCCAATTTAAAACCAATAATTTAAAATCTAGCTCAGCCCTGCACAATTAAATAAATACGTTTTAAGCCCGCGGCGGAAGGTCCGGAGGTCCGAGAGCTGACGAAGTCCGGGGGGTAGTTCATTCCAGAGGGTGGGGGCCCCCACAGAGAAGGCCCTTCCCCTGGGTGTCGCCAGACGACATTGCCGCGCCGACGGCACCCTGAGGAGACCCTCTCTGTGAGAGCGCACGGGTCGGTGAGAGATATTCGGTAGCAGTAGGCGGTCCCGTAAGTAACCCGGCCCAATGCCATGGAGCGCTTTAAAGGTGGTCACCAAAACCTTGAAGCGCACCCGGAAAGCCACAGGTAGCCAGTGCAGCCTGCGCAGGATGGGTGTTATACGGGAGCCACGGGGGGCTCCATCTATCACCCGCGCAGCCGCATTCTGGACTAACTGCAGCCTCCGGATGCCCTTCAAGGGGAGCCCCATGTAGAGAGCATTGCAGTAATCCAGACGAGACGTCACGAGTGCGTGAGTGACCGTGCATAGGGCACTGAAGGAACACTGAGCTTCTGTTTTAAAAAAAAAGACCAATGCTTACCTAACATGTTGCACAAAGAATGATTTAAACCAGGTTCTATCTCCAAAAAGATACTGCATTACAATGTTTGTGCTAACTCTGTTGACAATGGTTTTGCACTTAATTTTTAAGTGGGAGTGGGCAGAACCATTCTACTTTATTCCCCAGCCTGCTTCTCAATGCTGATGTTCATAGCCACTTACAGCAAAATGCTTTTGCAGAACTGAGGATGGACTTATTTCTTCACTTTTCACTCTTTGTCTACTTACAATTCTACCTTTGGACATGAGTTTAGCACTGTTTGAAAAGAACACCATACTCATATTCAGGAATAGCCTGATTGATACTTTTAACATGTAACACTTATGAGCTGTAGATTGAGCAACTTAACAAATGCACCAATCCATCTGATATTAAGGGGAGTAATTTTCCCACTCATAGGTAACAATAAAAAAGGAACAAAACTGGGGAAATCTATTTTCCTTAACGTATCCCATTTTAAAACAGCAAGGGCAACACTACTCACTGGTCTCATCATTGAGGTATAATAGGATCAGCAATGACAACAGCACAATTTGTACTTTCCTACTACTCACAGGGAAGGGAAACATTTTGCCATAGCTGTTAAAATACCCACATTCAAGATCCCTCTTAGTGATTTATATTATGTTCTAGCACAGGGGTCTCCAACCTTGGCAACTTTAAGACTTGTGGACTTCAACTCCCAGAATTCCTCAGCCAGCTATGCTATGCTGGCTGAAGAATTCTGGGAGTTGAAGTCCACAAGTCTTAAAGTTGCTAAGGTTGGAGACCCCTGTTCTAGCACACCTCCAGCCATTTCAGAAGCAATCACAACAAGTGATACTTATCACTAATGGGATCCTATCATAGTTTCCATGAGAAGTACCAGAAGGTGTTAACATAAGTGATGTAGGCAAGATTCAGTCCAAGGGATCTATCACTTCCTTCTTCAAATTTATGCCCTTCATGTATGTTGGGTTACAATGATAGATTATGCTGAATAGATAGAATGTGAGTTACTGCACAACACATTTGGAAGACAGCTCCGGTGTAGAAGATCTTACCTCCCTGTGCAAGATACATTTATCCCGAATAACTTCTACTTCCTAAATCAGACAGTATAAAGACACATGGTCACCCAGAAATGAGTTTTAATACTATTCAATGTGTTGTACTCCTAAATTTAATTTACACAATTTTAAAATCTTTGCTTTCAACAATTTTCCCAAGTGACATAGAAAAAAAGATAAAGATTAAAGCAACCTGGTTGTAATCAATAGAGATGCTTCAGGTGTAGAAACAGCTCAGCTTTAAAAGCCTGGGATGGGGATAATGCAGCTAATTATCCATTTTACACTTTCAGCTGTAGCTTTGCAGTAAGTTTCAATGGCCATCCTGTGGAATTGCTATAATTCAGAGCATCACCATGGAGCACAAACTGTACATTGATTTTCATTCTAATTTTTATTTTAATTCCTAGACCATGAAATTATCAAATATAGTAATGAGAAACTAATTTAGAGCAAATTAATGACATCATTCATTAATCATACAGCCTCAACTTCTTTTGTCTCTAGTACTTGTTGAGTTCTGACAGGAATTGCTACCATACTGCGTTCACCACATGCTTAACCAAACTCTGCACTGCATAAAACGATCTTGCTTGATTTTTACATCCTGGTTTAGTGTACCTTGTAAACCCAGCCAATTGGGATTCATTTAATATCTTGGCTTAACAACTTGAACAATTGTTAATACAAAGAAAGCTAATACAAGGAAAGAGACACTTATTTCAAACACCTAGTAGCTGTTTTAGCTAAAGCGTCATACTTACATGTTATCTGAACCATGGTTTACTTTAACCCAGATTTCAGGCTTTATATGCCACTTTCACTGAACCATTGACTACAAGTAGTCCTCGACTTACAACAGTTCATTTAGTGACCATTCCACATTACCACGGCAATGAAAAAAGTGACTTATGACCATTTTTCACACTTACGACCATTTCAGCATTCCCGTGGTCATGTGATCAAAATTCAGATGATTGGCAACTGACTCATATTTATGACAGTTGTTGTGTCATAAAATCCCCTTTTATGACAAGCAAAGTCCAATGGAAAACCAGATTCGGCTAACAGCCATGTTACTAATTGAATAACTGCGGTGATTCACTTAACAACAGTGACAATAAAAATGGCAAAACGGAGAGGGGGCAAAACTCACTCAACAAACGTTTCGCTCAGCAACATACACTTTGGGCTCATTGTGGTCGTAAGTCGAGGACTCCCCGTAGTGGGCCGAGTTCGCCAAAAACCCCTTAGGCAAAAGCGTGATTGGCTCCTTGGTGGCTTAACTACGTCGTGCGAAGAATAGCCAGGGAGCTACTCCTAACCGTAGAGTCACTGGAGGATTTGAAATCCAGCTCGGCCGTTGAGTCTGTTAAATAAACAAGAACCCGGCGTGCTCTAACTAGCCAAGACTCCCGGGATAGCGGCTTAACGACTCAACGCGCAACTCACACTTTATCCCAGAGGGCGGACAAAGCCGCCCCGTCCAGTCGGTCTGGTTAAGCAGCTCCCCCGCCTGCTTCTCCCTTCCGCCGCCTCGGAAACTCTTTTCTCGCGGCTGGTCGGTTATTCCCGCAAGCCTGAGCCTGAAGTTGCTTTGCACCTGCGAGCGCGGCACCCGCAGGGCTTACTTCGTATCGGACGCCGAATTACCGGCGACAAACGCGAGGGAGTTTTTTTGGGTTTGTCTGGGTTTTTTTGGCGGGGAAGCGAGAGGGGATTCGCTTTTACCTTGCCTTTTGCTAATAGCTCCACTATGTAGCCGAACGCGCGCTCTTCCTTCGCCTCGGACATCGTTTCAAAGAAAGCCCTGCGGAGGCAGACGCTTCCACCGCCAACCCCAGCTCGCTCCACGCCCCCGGGAGCGTGTCAGCAGAGCCCCGGCGTCGGAGCAGCGGAACTCCGAGGAGAGAGGAGGACCATCCCCCCCACACCGCCTTCCTCCTCGACTGCCCCCGGTCGGAAGTGGCCGTGCCAAGAAAACCGCGAACGCCGCGGCCGCTGAGGAGGACCGCCGCGGCGGGCGGGGCGGAAAGTGGGTGGGGTGGCGGGAGAGACGGAGACGGGCTGCCTTAATGAATTCTGTTTGACGGCAGGTCAAGGAAAAGGTGAGCGAAGGAGAAAGGGAAAAGAAGCTGCCCGGATTTGAAACGATGAGTAGCTGGTCTCCGTCTCCGGACAGGCGGGGCAAAGGTTTTATTCTCACTCCCTCTCTGGCGAATAGCTCTGATCCACGGGGGTCAAATGAACCCAAAGCCAAGATCGTTTCAGCAAGTGGGTGGAGGGGGTGGAAGGCTCTGTTTACTCCGAGGACAGTTGTAAGCCAAAGCCATAAAATCAGGAGGCTGATGGCACCTTTCCCACTTGACATTGGAGAACAGGCAGTCCTCGTCTTACAACAGTTCATTTAGTGATGTTCCAAGCATACAATGGGTGTTGGAAGCGGGGGAAGTGACTGATGACCATTTTTCACAGGTATGACCATGGCCCCATCTCCATGGTCATGTGATTTCAGTGGTGGGATTCAAATAATTTAACAACAGGTTCTCCATTCTAATGACCACCTGGGTAGGCGTGGCTCAGTGGTCTTGTGACCATGTGGGCGTGGCAACTCAATGTCAATAGGCGCTTTGCCTTAGCTGTTACAATGTAATAAGGGTTAACCCTTATTACATTGAGAGGCAGTTTCTGTAAGCAGGGCAATAAATATTAGTCTAGAAAGAACACCAGAATGTTTCCTTCCTATTTTCCTTACAGGATTAGCCCTGTAAAGTGGGAAAAAACAAAATAAGATTTCTTCCAACAACCGGTTCTCCAAACTGCTTAGAAAGTTAACAACCGGTTCTCCCAATAGGTGTGAACTGGCTGAATCCCACTGTGTGATTTCCATTCAGATGCTTGACAATTGACTCACAGTTATAATGGTTGCAATGTCTTGGAGTCATGTGATCTCCTTTTGCCAACCTTCTGACAAGCAAATTCAATAGGGAAACTAGGTTCACTTAACAACTGTGTTACTAATTTAAGAACTGCAGTGATTCACTTAACAAATCTGGTGAGAAAAACCGTAAAATGGAGCAAAACTTAACAAATTTCTCACTTAGCAACATAAATTTTGGGTTCAACTGTGATTGTAAATTGAGGGCTATCTATATATAGCCTGGGAAGTAGAAATTCTCTTTTGTTCATATTTTAAATCCTGATGTCAGACTTGTGCCATTAATTGTTCTTGTCCTGTTTTTCCTATATAGAATCCAGAGGGGTGTTGATGCTAGATGGTGGCATCTGCCCTACTAGAGGAAGAGCATGTAAAAGTGTTGCTGATCTTGTGTATTTACTTTTTGGGGCCTGTGACAGTGTTCCTGACATAGATGTGAGGGCAAAGGAGATATCTGGTCTTCCCATACCCATACCAACAGCACCATCGCAAATCCTATTGACGTTGGGGCCCACTCCAAAATAAGTGGTCATAGAATTGCATGTTTAGTAGAACTCTTCATGCTTCACGGTTAAGAATCAGATCAATTTTAAATAGTAGATTCTTTAATGCCGTTATTTTTCGGGTATGAAAAATGAAAAAAGTTAGGCTGCTCTAATAAACAGCAGATAAATGCTACTCTCCTGCAAGATTAATCTTACTAATGATTTCCTAGTTAAAGTTTTTTGTATTTCTTGATGCCAGTATAGTATTCTACTAGATTTCTGCAGTCCTGGTGTATTATGCCTAGATAAGTAGCATTTTAAAGAATTCTCTCTTCTTTTTTTTATTACCTATTCTGCATACTCTTTTTGGAAAATAGCACAAGTGGAAATTGGTTCATCATTCTACTGTTTTGCTATTTGAACTGAGTTAGGTATGCTGTTATGTCATTTTGATAGACTAGCAGCGCAGCACTGCTGAACTGAAGTAATCAGGGATGCAACATCAAAATGGAGGCAGACTGGTGCTAACCAGCGGTAGGAAGAAAAAAGTATGCCCTCATCAATCTGAAATGGCTACTAAGAGAATTAGAATTACTCTAATTCTGCATACAACAGATAAATCTGATTTTATTCCTGAATGGCTGTAACAGATTTTACATGTCTTAGGGCTTTTGTTTGATAGTGTTGCCACAAGAAGAAAAATACTACCCTAACTTTAATACAACTAGGTAAAGGCTACCTTATGTGCCAAGATGAGATGGAGCTATTTCATGGAGACATGCCCCCCTCCCAAAAAAATTGCTAGGGCATGTTTGCATCATAGTTCAGTACAAGTGGAGAAGGGTCCATTACGACACATTTGCAGTGTATTCTTACAAACTGAAAGCAAATTCTATTAAAAATCTGATCTCAGTTAATTATGTAACCTCATTAAATCTATCCATGAGCTTCTTGAGAGCTACTTTAGGAGAGTTGAATTGCTCTTTTCAGAGTGTTCAATGGTTATGGTTACTGCAGTGATATTATAGCTTTCTACAGTTTAACCTTGATACAAAATACTCTTCCCTTTAGAAAACTGAGCACAAAGCTAGGTATCAAGCTCAATTGTTACTGGATACTCTGCTTTTCACTCAATCATTCATTAGCTAAACAGCTTGCTATTTATTGTGTCCTGTTTCAGCAAAGGCACAGGCCTTCTCCAGTGACTTATCTTTTTTCCCATTGTTCAGTACTATCTTATAAAGTTTTGCAACTAAGCACCCAAATGAATTACATAACTCGATACAAAAAAAGGAGCAGTCATCAACCAATACAGAAAGGAGTTCAAAGAAGAAGAGAAAGGTAGAAATGTTATATTGCTGGTCTTGTTTGGGCCTTGATAACAAAACAAGTAATGTGCATCACCTTCACTAGTTGATGAGGCCTTTCCTCTGGCCAACTCCTCTCAGTTCTTAGGTCCAAAGGCTGGACCTATGATGCATTCTGTAGCCATCTTCTTTCTGAAGTAGCTACTGCAGGGCCTCTATTGTAGCTGAAATGGGACCTAGGAAAATTGGCTTGTTAGGCAATAACCTGAGAAGGCAAAGGGCATTCCAGCTAGCTACAGGGCTGAACCGCCTTCTGAACTATCCTTGCTTGACCTTCAGTTATTCCGTTTTTCCTATATTTTACATTTATTTTGCTCCCAAGAATCAACTTTTGTTGGATAAAAATTCAATTAGATTGAAGAGAAACACAACACCAATTCATCCCTTTCTCTGAATTCAAACTTAGTGGTGAAACAGGTAACATTGGAATCAACGGCCGTAACTGATATTTGGCTCCCAATTTTAAAAGACAAAGAAGCCAGGAAAAAGTTGATTTATATATTTGCTAGCCAAAAATCATAGGAAGTCTGGTAGAACCTTTAATAAAGATCAAAGGCTTAAGCTTTCTTGACCTGCCCTTCATTTCATCAGATGTGGTGAGTAGCTAGACTGGTGTAGAATATGAATTGTGATGAGGCAGAATGAGGGAGAGGACAGATTTGGTATTACATATGAGACAGATTATCAGTATCTTTTGCTATTAAAACCCATTGTGTTTGTTGAGAGCTTCTGAGATTACCTAAATCTTTTATTGTTTGTCTGTTCATCAGTTCTTGCTCAATAGTGGAGTTAAGGACCTTTGAGTTCAGCTATAGAGTATCCTGGGAAGATGATTTGTTCTAATACTATTTTGCACTCAGGTAAGAAAAAACTGGGCTGGATCTAATCAGTGTTGATCAACCACACCTACTGGTTTGCATTGTTATAATTTAGTGGCGAAACACCCTTTGACTCCTGAGTATCTAAGGATAAAATGCAGAACATAGCCAAGAAAGCAAACTAAGAGATTTCTTTTTGGAAAAATACATCACAGCAGTGAAAGAAACATTTTGGACAATCTTAAAAGTTAACAGTTGTACTTCCATCAGCTTGCATGGACTGAAGGTGAGCTCATTTGAGGGACTGTTGTGTCTCGCTCGCTTTCCCCGCAGCCGGGTCCCTCTTATCTCCTGCCGAACGCTGAGGAATGTCCTGGCATGCCTCCAGGCCCCAGCCCTGGCACCATGCCCAGACAGGCCGAACAAGACGAAGGGCCTGATGTGCCTCCAGCCCCCAGCCCTGGCTCCATGCCCAGGCAAACGGAGCAACTAGACCCCTCCCCCTCCCCCACAGCATGTGAGCCTGAGGAATGTGAATTGCCAACACCTGGAGCCTGGAGAGATCCTCGCTTGAGGAGAATTGATAGGAGGCGTCAGCAAAAGGAAGGGAGGGGCAGGCCTGGATAAGTTCTGAGTCATGGAGCCACACCCCATAGCCTATATAAAGGATCTGCTTTCTGGAATTCTCTGAGTCAGGCAAAGTCTACCTTGGATTGCTGAAGTCACTTCCTGGTCTCCTGCCTGCCTTGAGAACTTTGCTAGGACTTTGGCAGAGCTGCAGAGGCACGCCTGATACGGACTTCCCCGACCCGGCCGTCAGCGGAGGAGTGGGACACGACAGGGACATGAAGCAGAATCCTAAGTTGGCAGATAGATTGTTGGAAGCAAGAAATACTAAAGAGTAAAGTCAAAACGAAATGTAAGAAGCACAGATTCTACAGTCACAGTTCTTTGTCTTTTCTTCAGATCTCATTGCTTTCAGCCTCATGTAGATAGGGCCTTTAAAGGATGTTCTATGCCAGAGGTGTCAAACTCAATTTCATTGAGGGCTGCATCAGGGTTGTGTTTGACCTGGGGGGGGCATGGCCAGCTTGATGTCACTCATGTCCGGGGCACCTGTGGCAACCCGAGCATTCTGCCAGTGAAAACGGGCTCTTGAGCTCCGTTTTCAGCTATGACGGCCTCCTCCAACCTTCTGGTAGCGAAAACAGAGCTCGGTTTTTATTGGCAGAGGCACTGCAAGCCAGTCCTTCTTTGTTTCCAGGGTGGCCCTGCAGGCCAGATCTAAGCACCCTGCAGGCCAGATCTGGGCCCAGGGCCTTGACTTTGACACCCCTGTTCTATGCCATAAGAAAAGTTTGAAGATGAGATAAATGTTATTGCATAATTTTAGATTCTATTGTGTTGCTTGAAGATTCCTAAAGTCTATAGAGTATTTTAACCAGCAATAAGGTCTTGCTAGATTGAATAAGGCCTGGGATGTCTGGAAGGAAATGGGGAGGGGGCTAAAAAAAAAGCCTGAGTTGTGGTTGCAATTGTGTGATTGAAGCCCCATCCCTTTCTACATGTGTGAAACCAATGCATTATAAAAGAATGGGACTTCAATTACACAGTTACATCTACTGTCTTGACTCCCCTCTCACTAAATAAAGTTTTAAGAATAAACAAGGCAGCATTACAGGGCAACTACATTTTCTTATAGCTAGTCATGCTTGTTAAAATCATTAACACTGAGAATCATTTCAAACTTGTATTTCATTTTTATTCTGAAAGAGAAATCAGGCCTGCTTTTTTCCATGACTTCTGTATTAAGAGAAATATTTTATGCTGCATCATCTAAATAATGCACAATATGCCATGCATATTTTGTTACATAGCTGAGGTTACTGTATATTGTTTGGATCATAAACAGAATTTCTTCACAGAAGAAGCTAGTGCACGTATCACCAAGACTACATAGGCAGATCCTTGTAGAATAAAGTGGCCCTGCTTTCTGAAGCTGTCCTTTGTGTTTTGTTAAGCCATCAAACACCTGCTGGGATAAATACAGTCTTGAATTGCTTGCTAAAGTTATCAAAGAGAAGCTGGATGGAATTTCAGCACTTTGAGCTCTTCAGTCTGCTCTGGTTTCCACAAGATGCTTAGCCGTAGTATGATTTGTTCTTGATTGAGATCCTCCTCTATGAACTCAGCCACTGCAATTTATAAACATACCATGCTTCTGGTTTGGTATGTTGTGTGATATTTTTACATTAAAGTGACAGTGTGAAGTGTCTGTCCAGCCATCATTTGTCCTCCAGTTATGGATCCCACTTGAATTTGCTCCTCATGTTAAGCTATGATTTATTTAAAAAGTGCTTACTAAAGAAATGTTGCAAATATGAACAGTTATGGTTTAACAGTGCCCAATTATTACAATTCTTGTAAGCCACCTTGAGTCACCACGTGCGAATAGGCGGCAATATGAATTTCCAAATAAATATATTTCTGTATCAGCAGGGGTGTCCACAAATGGAGGAGTCAAAAGGGATGACAACCACAACTATGGAATTGAAACCCTGACCCTTTTATGTAGGCTGTGACACACTAAAAATAACTACTGTTTCAACTGCATGGTTTTGATTGCCATCTTGGATTTTCTAATTCTTCGCTGCAGACACTGCTATCTGCTAGACAACATTACTCACGTTTTACTATAGGCAAGAAAAACCAAATTCACACTTATAGCATAGATGGTACCTGGCTCAATAGTAGTAACTGCAAGAGGGATCTTGGAGTCCTAGTGAACAAATACTTAAATATGAGCCATCTGTGTGCTACAGCTGGCAAAAAAGCCAACACAATCCTAGGTTGCATTAATAGAGGGATAGAATCAAGACCATGTGAAGTGTTAATATCACTTTATAAAGCCTTGGTAAGACCACACTTGGAATATTACATCCAGTTTTGCTATGATATAAAAAAGACATTAAGACTAGTCTATAAAGAATGCAGAGAAGAGCAACAAAAATGATTAGGGGACTGAACACTAAAATATATAAAGAATGGTTGCAGGAATTGGGTACATCTAGTTTAATGAAAAGAAGGATTAAGGGTGATATGAGAGCAGGGTTCCAATATCTAAGGGGCTGCCACAAAAAACAGGCCCAGCCTATTCTCCAAAACACCTGAAGGCAAGGACAAGAAGCAATGGATGGAAGCTGTTAAGTTTGGGCAATGACGAGACAGGAGACCAAACAAGTGACAACAGCTCTTTAGTTTATTGTGACCCAGCAAAAGACCAACAGGCAAAACCCCACTTTAAATACTATTTTGGCTGAGGCATCAGCCAATCAGCAACGTGCTTGTTCTCGCCCAAACTTCCCTCCTAAAGTTCAAATACATAAAACTCTTCCCCTCCCAGAACGCATTGTGCCACTTTTTTGCATGGAATTTGCATGTTATTTTTCCACGTAGTCATGCAGGTAGACAGGGCGTCTCCTAACTCTTTCTGACCTGCGCAATTCATTCTCTGGGAGTGAGTCGAGCTGGTCGGAGGGACTGTTTGTTCCTCCCAGCTCCTCCTCTGGGCCCTCCGGCCCTGGATTACTTGCAGAGTCGTTCCTGCAGTCTTCTGGAGGAGCCGGTTGGCGTCGCTGGACTTCTTCAAGTTCAGATAAGTCCTCCGATCACCGCGGGTTTGAGTTAGCTGTTGGTTCAAATATTTGGTAGTCAGGGTCTGGTTGCGCGGTTTCTGGTTTGTTTTGTACCCTTTTTCGTAATTGATCTATGTGGCGCCTCCATACTCGGCCATCCCCCATGTCCACTATATATGATTTTGGACCAGTTACTCCAGTGATAGTTCCTTTAAGCCATGCTGGGCCTTCACTATAGTTATGTGCCCACACTAAATCACCCGTTGCTATTCCCCTGGTTTTTTCCTGGATGCCTTGGTACCCGTCAGGGGAGTATGTTGGGTTTAATCGATCTAAGGGACACCTGAGTTTCCTACCCATCAATAGTTCTGATGGGCTGCGCCCTGTGGCTACACAGGGGGTTCTGTGCTGTACCGCTAGAAAGGTATCGATATTCAAGGAAAGAACCAAGCTGGAATTAAGGAGAAATTTCCTGGCAGAACAATTAATCAGTGCACTGATTTGCCTCTAGAAGTTGTAGATGCTCCAACACTGGAGGTTTTTAAGAAAAGATTGGATAACCATTTGTCTGAAATGGCGTTGGACTAGAAGACCTTTAAGGTCCCTTCCAACTCTGTTATTCTGTTATCACAATGCAGCTCCTATAAACAGGCATTTATATTAGGCGATTAAAATTTCAATTATAAAATTTTATAAACATTTGAAATAAAAGAATATAGGTAATGGAATGTTTGAAAGTGGGTTTTGTCTAGGGCCATGCCAGTGCCAATTGAAGTTCTATAAATAATACAAGGCTTTTATGTTTCTGACATATTTCTCATGAAGTTTGTTTCCTGAACTCCATGGAAAAGCCTTGCTCACTTAGCACAAGACTTTAACATTAAAGTATTCAACCCTGAAATATGGGTTGTGTAGACCCCTATAAATATTTCATGTATAATGTTCTATTTGCCATTATGTATTTATAAGCAACAATCCCAAGTCAATGGAAAATAATATACCAATTGCCTTGATATTAAAAAAATGTTTCATTTGGAATACATATCCACATATCTATTGCAGAAACCTTGAATTAATCCTTGATCCTTGAATTAATTGCTACATTTTACCCTTCTTCTTTTTCTTGATTTAATCATTTTATGCCAAATAAGTAGAGTCTTGAAAGACATTTTTAACACAAGAGCATGTGTAAAAGAGCAGACATAATTAACCAATAGGGCAAAAAAAAAATTTAAAGCCCACAAAGAAGCCAGTACACTCAGGGTTAAAATATTAATTGGCTTTGAAGTGCCAAGTAAGTATTCTAATTATGCCAAAGTAATAAACAGGATATTAAAGATTTATGGAAGGAAAAAGGGTGGTTGGGCAATTAATTGTAAAGGCAGGAAATCCCAGAAGATCTTCCAGCATATATATATAAGACAGCAAATAATCCATTCTCCCCCAAGCAGTTCTATAGAACAAAGAATGAACTGACAAAGCTTGGAAATTCTGCCTTTCCTTTTCAGTTTCTAATTCTTAACATACTCTTTCTCTACCTCATATGATTCCCTGACCTTGTAACATTGAAGAAAGAGAATCATGAGAAAATGTAATTATATCGGTGTTCAAAGAAATTCATTAAGAAAGCAAAAATAATCTAAATGGCACCTGAACTAGAAGTTGCAATGGAAATCTGAGGAGACCTATATACATTATAACGTATCTTTTCCTCTGAGAACTCAGCTTTAGAAATGATTTGCCTCTGGAGTTTCACAACTGCATAGACATTTAAACAAATGTTTCCTGCATCTAAGTCAACTTTCTAAGCAATGATAATGATGGAGTTTTCACTAGAAATGTTTCCCTCTAAGGCAGTGGTTCTCAACCTTTATAGTGCTACAACCCCTTTAATACAATTCCCCACAATGTGGTGACCCCTTTAATACAATTTCCCATGATGTGGCGATCCCAACTGTAAAATTATTTTCGTTTTGAATTTATCGCGCCTGAATCCATATTGGCTAGCGATCTGAACTGCTTGCGATTGCCTTGAGGACGGAGGCATTAAAGCGGAGACTCCTTCCCTATTAAGTTTATCGTGCCTGAAGCCAGATTAGGCTAGCGATTGGGAGTAATTGCAGCTGGCTTGAGAGGGAGACATCAGAGCAAAGATTTCTCTCTTTTTTAATTCATCACGCCTGAAGCCGAATTCGGCTAGCAATTTGAAGAGCCTGCAGCTGGCTTATGGAGTCAACCATTGGAGCGCGATTCTTCAACTCACAAGTATACTTCCCATATTTCCAATGGCCTTAGGCGACCCCTGGCAAATTGTCATTCGACCCCCAACGGGGTCGCAACCCACAGGTTGAGAACCGCTGCTCTAAGGGAATCTCTAGTAAAAGTCAAAAGTCTTATATGATCTGAAGAAAAGCTAAAGTATGGCTGGTTTTTAAATAGGTGAACAAAGCATTGCTTCCACAATTGTGAGTGCACATTACAATGATGATAAATGTTTTAAAGGTTTAAAACCCATGCACGTCTAAATATTTTAAATGTGCTGGGACTGAAACACCTATTGGGTGAGCATTGAGAGAATGGAAAGTTTATGAATACTGTATAAAGCCATCTACCTTACAAGCACTTGTAGCTTGTCTGAAACTTATTGCACACAGCATGCAGTTCACATACTGTAGTATTTTCTGTACATATGAAATGTGTGTTGGAGCTAAGGGAATTTTCATTTGCTTTTAGCCACAAAAATATTCCATTGATTAATGGTCATAAGAAGCTGATGCAGCTGCTAAAAGAGGCAGAATAGGAAAGGCAAAGGAGTGAATGAGAGAATGAACCTAATCCAGATTTGGTATCGGATCAACAGCTGCAACAAAATTTTGTTTCCTTTTTTGGAAGGGAAGTCGTGGGAACTCTTGATCTCCACACATTCCATAGTCTGCACGTGCCTTTGAGATCAACATACAAGGGGCCCATGTTACATGTATTCAGATTCCACAGTGCCATTAAATATCAAAGTACACAGAACCAAACTAAACTTACATGCATCTGTAAAGCTGCCTATTTTTAGGCTTTTGGAAGTGCTAGTACAGGGAATGTTTTGTAGCCCATTAAGGCAAGCAGTGGATAGGAGACAGACAATTCTAGACACTTGCATCCTGTAAGATATGAAGAGTATTTATTTTCAGCAAGTAAGTTCAAGGCTATTGGAAGTATCTGCACCCATAAGGAATCATTATAAATAGCATGGCCACTATAAACATCTCATTTTATAGTGATCATTTGAAGAATTTGTGATCAAATCTCAGAGGAGATGGCCAACCTTTCAGTGGCAGTAAATAGTACTTAATCATGTTTAGAGAAATAAGGACACAATTGGCAATTGTTGATGCAAAGTGGACAGAAATATATCATGCATATTGGCTTTGCCAGAATTTTCTGATTTGTGAAGTCCTTACTGTTCAAAGTTTCTTTGCTTGCAGACCTTTTATTAGGTAACATCAATGCAAGTGGTTTGCTTCCATATATAGTAGGCTGCCCTGCAAGCATTGGTAGAGGTATGTTTTTCTCCTTAATAGTTCTTTGATTATTGTTTTCTGCTTGATTGTTTGTCTAGTGTTAATCCTGCTTATCTGGATCTTGGCTGCTAGAGAGGATCTGTTTTTTTTTCCTTTCTGGCTTTTTAATTGTCTCTTTTGAATGGTGAATAAATATGTATGTGGAGATTCTCCACAGTCCAGTTGCCCTTTGAAAAACACCTTCTTGATAGCTGATTTGTCTGAATGCCAAACTTCCAAGAATTCCCTAGCTTTTTTTTTATTATTTAGCTTGGTCTAGGATGTTCAGATTTCCAGTTGAAACTATGGTTCAATTTTCAGACAGAAAGACACCAAAATTAAGAATTGCATTGTGGTTGTATTATATACTCATATACAAGGTAAGACACATTCTGGTAGTCACATGAGTATAATACCTGAAAGCCACAAAACAGTGTGGATACTTTTGATGTCTCAGAATCAATAAGCAGAACAAAATGGGAAGAAAAGAAGAAACAAGATAGTGTAGCTTTTCAAATCTGACTGATAGCAATATTCCAGGTCACATGACCAGGCAGGAGGAGGGAGGGAGCTTAGCATGAAGGAATCAGCAACATACTGGACTACTGACACACTGAAATCTAGAAATCTCGTGTAGGTGGAACATTATTCTTTCTATCCTCCGGTTGGATGTGGTCCATTTTCAACTCAACTCCCCCACTGTTGCAAATCTGGTTCTCTTCCACTCTTTTTCAGAAGATAGACAATGTCTGAAGACCTTTACACAAGGTTATTCCTACATTACTTTAAGTTAGAAAGGATTAAAAGATGAGGGGAGGGGGTAAGAGATGAGAGATACATTAATATTCAGAGCTAACAGTCTCCATTTAGCAAGTCTTAAAAGAGGATGCCAGAATAGGTTTTGGAGATTTAATTTAGATTTGCACAGGTGCTGAGATGCCTTCAGGCTGATGGAAAGGAAAAGATCCCTTGTTCTTAAAAAACTCCAAAGTCAATTGCTACATTTATTCCTAAGGCAATGCATGCATAGCATAAGCAGATATGGAAAACGTTAAATCCATAGAAGAAAACTGAACATGATTGGTAAAGCATCAATTCAAAAAAAGACCATCAAAAAAGAAACTTAGAATGCTTCCCCCAATAAATAAAAAATAAAAATTCCTATATATTCTGCTAAATACGTAATATGTGTTCTATAATATATATTTCAACATATCGCTGCATTACAATTTGAACCTCAAGAAACACAGAACAGAATAACAGAGCTGGAAGGGACCTTGGAGGTCTTCTAGTCCAGGGGTCTCCAACCTTGGCAACTTTAAGACTTGTGGACTTCAACTCCCAGAATTCCTCAGGCAGCAAAGCTGGCTGAGGAATTCTGGGAGTTGAAGTCCACAAGTCTTAAAGTTGCCAAGGTTGGAGACCCCTGTTCTAGTCCAAACCCATGCTCAAGCAGGAAATTCTATGCCAATTCAGACAAATGGTTGTCCCATCTCTTCTTAAAAACCTCCAGTTGTTCCACTGATTAATTGTTCCGTCAGGAAATTTCTCCTTAGTTCTAGGCTGGTTCCCATCTTGATTACTTTCCATCAATTGCTTCTTAACCTGCCTTATGGTGCTTTGAAAAATAGGCTGATTCCGTATTCTATATGGCAACCCCTTAGATATTGGAACACTATCACGTCATGCCTAGCCCTTCTTTTCATTAAATTAGACATACCCAATTCCTACAACTGTTCTTCGTATGTTTTAGCCTTTGAACCACAAAAAATAAGGAAACCAGAAACTTCATTTTAAAATAACTTAACTAGTTTAACCTAGTTAAATATAATTCTATTGAAAAATCAGTGAAGTACAATAAAGTTGAAAGTATACTTCAGATAAAAGAAAATGGCTAAAGGATACAAGAATCCCCAATATGCCATTTATCAGCCCTGAGAACAGAAACAACAACAAAAAAACACCTCTCCTTCATGCTTGGAAGAAATTACATTTCTGATATCGAGGACCTCTTGTTAGGAGCCAGAATTAACAGTTGTCCAGCTGCCACAGAACACTCTCTGGCTTTTCATTTTCCCTTCTGTATTGTGTAAAATGTACATTTTCACACAGATGTAACCTAACAGAAGTTCAACATTAATCACAACACTGAAAAAAAAAGCAAACAAACCTGTATCTACTATAAATGGTTGTGTGTTAAACTGGTATGTTCTGATTATAATAATTTACCAGATTAGATCAAAACTATAATGATATCAGTATGATTTTTCAATTTTAGTTTAAATGTCTTAAGGTTCAGAACTGGTGCAAAATAAATTGGTCTGCAAATATTCACAATCACAACCATTCACAATGGACTTGCAAATTTCACTAACCCATGAGTTAGTGCATCATTAAATAGGCCACAGATCAGTAAACCATAAATTATGATTTATCAATCACCCAATTTAGTTTTCATTTGTTACCACTGTAAAAATGCCATTTCCTAGAAGCAGCTTTTTGAGAAATACAGTCCAATTTCCCTTATTCAGGCTTTCCACACAGTATGTTTGAGACTGACTTTTCACCCAGTTGCTTTTAGTTGTTAAGATAAGCTATCTGTTATTTTACATACCTGATCTTTTCCTTCAGGGACAGAAAAATAACAATGTGGCCTGCTGTCTTCACTGTTGTACAATTATGAAGTATAAGTTTACAAAAGCAGGAAGTCGAATGCACTAAGTGAGAAACTGCTAAATATACCGTGGGTTGGGCCATCTGTGCAACTTTCTGTAGCAAGTCACAATATTTGGTGTATTAGAATGATCCTGAGAATAACAGCATTTTAATTTTTTTTATCAGATTAGCACAATATACCTTAACTATTAAACCTCAATGAAAACTGTAGAACTCCTACTGTCATCTAAAATTCAACTTGTAAAAGCAAATTTATAAAGAATGAGGCCAAATAGGAACTCTCAATGGAGTTCAGTGAGATAGTTTATTGTATAAGGGAGACTCTTGAATGAATTTATCTTTTAAGTCAGGAAATTGGTATGAGTGGTACCTTAAGAAGTGAAAATGAACTGACAGGACCTGTAAAGGACCTGCAACTGTTACTAATGTGTGTGGCATGGTTGCTTCTCTGCCTGAAGATAGCTTAGAAGATTGTAGCAGAAACCTGAAGAAAAAAAGGATTAGAGTAGTGAGTGGACCCATTCTAGTTCATAAGAGTTAATGGTTTATGAAATCAAAGAAACAGCAGGAGGAGCTGCCGGAGGAAGCACTATTCCAACAGGAAGAGATCAAGCAAAGAAGCAAGCTCAGCAGACAAGAGTGACAAGCAAAAACAAAATTCATAAGTACACTTTGAACTCCTGAAATTAAACGAAGAGCTTCATGGAAGAAATCAGCACTGAACACCTTGAGAATTACAAGATGCACCTGGGATGAAAATAACAAGTACATAAGTCCTTGACTTATGACCACAATGGAGCCCAAAAATTCTGTTGTTCAGTGAAACATTTGCTAATTGAGTTTTGCCTGTTTATAACCTTTTTTTTGCCACAGTTGTTAAGTGAATTACTGCAATTGATATATTAGTAAAGTGGTTGTTAAGTGAATCTGGTTTCCCCATTGACTTTGCTTGT
Source organism: Ahaetulla prasina (assembly GCF_028640845.1). Lineage (NCBI taxonomy): Eukaryota > Metazoa > Chordata > Lepidosauria > Squamata > Colubridae > Ahaetulla > Ahaetulla prasina. Next base: position 251,145,943 of record NC_080540.1, on the reverse strand, counting down.
CAGAAGGTCATAAAAGGGGATCACTGAAGCAGCTGAATTTTGGTCACATGATTATGGGGATGCTGCAGTGGTTGCAACTGTGAAAAAGTCATAAGTCATTTTTTTCAGTGCTGTTGTAACTTTGAACAATCACTAAATGAACTGTTGCAAGTTGAGGACTACAAAGAGGATTCAACAAAGACAAAGAGATACATTTGGGAAACAAAAATCAAACACATAAATACCGTCCAAGGAAGGGAAAACCTGGATAGATTAATTTAGGCTGCTGTACTTAATGGGTGACTAGAATTGAGGGCCAAATAGTCTCTTCAAACTATATAATTCTAAATTAAGGTGATCCCCAAATAAATACCATACATGATGAATAAAATAATTTTATTTTTTTTACAAAGATTATACAATTGTTGTCTACCGTAAAGAACACCTTTTAGCAATTAAGACTTAATTTATAAGATACCATATGAAGTCCTTATTACATAAGTATCACTAATTTCAAGATATTTAGTATGAAAATATGTAAGGTCATTTTGAAGTTTCTTTATATCATAGTTTGCCATTGCACTGTTTTAAAATAATAAAGTAGAATTCGTTAACTTATCTCGCTTTGAAGGTCTTTTTCTGAAACCAATCTTCTATCTTTGCATTTGTAAAGGCAAGCATTTTTTTTTTTAAAAAAAGGTCCAATCCAGAAGCTGTCAAGTTGATGCCAGTATATGAATTTGATTCTATGATACCAGTACTTTAAAAGAGCACATCGGTTATACATGGCTTAGAACCTTGGGCTACAATTATGCTACCAAGCTCAAATGGAGTCTCAGTCATGTGGCACTGTGCATTTCCTCTGAAGACTGTTTAGAGTCCTGGGTTGCCCAGATCTGATGAAGGTGCTGAAGGCGTTCTGAAGTCCTTGTGCTTACATTCAGGGCAGGATGAACCTTTCGAATGCCAGACTCGCCCATTAAAGACAGGCCGCAAATCCCAAAGTAGGCATGAAGAGCATCTAGAAAGGCAAACAGAAATGAGTGTGTGTGAGAGATACGTACACTATTCACATATAGGCGCACACAGTACAATAACCTATTATTTTCTAAACTAAGATCTTTTCACTGAAAGTAAATAACAAAGAAAGCTTCATTCTGAGACACAACTACATATTTTGAAAAAAAAAAAATTAATAGGGCAAGCTTAGAGAACACTGCATTATTTTTTGTTTATATTCCACCTTTTGTTCCGCTCAAGATAGCATATGTAGGATTCTCTCCTTCCATTTTTCTTATAAAAACTATAAGCATATGAGGTAGGTTGGGCTGAATGATGGTGAATGGCCCAAAATCAGTCAGTGATTTTAGAAGAAAAGAAAACTCTAATAGGCTGAGAAATTCAATGGCTGGATTTATCACTCTCAAATGCCAACATGTAGATCCCATTATTAAAAGTTTGCAGAATGTCACAAAAAATAGTTTCTGTTTGACCACTGTTTTGGCTTCACTACTGCAACATATGTTCTACTGCTCTTGAAGACATCAGAAAGCTTCAGTTAGTCAGAATGCATCTGCACAGGTAGTCGTAGGCATGTCTTGGTATGCCTGTGTAATATCTGCTTCATGAGCTGCAGTTGCTGGCTTGCTTCCAGCTGCAATTCCAGGTATTCATCATTCCTATAAAGCCCTACAAAGCACAGGGCCTAGTATTTGAGGGATAACCTATCTCTCATAACATCTATTAGGCCTATTTAATCTGGCAGGATTGGTTTGCTTTGGATTCCTTTGATTAAACAATGCCATCTATCAGGACCCAGGAAGTTCACCTTTTAAGTACTAGTTCAGTGTTGGTGAACCTTTCGGCACCAAGTGCTGAAACAGGAGCGTGCGCACGCATGCCAGAAACCAGAAGAGCAGCCGCCTGGTGTGCATTTGCAGGCCGGAAAGATGATCTTCCAGTTTCCAATGCACACCAGCCACCTGGTCTTCCGGTTTCTAGCACGCATGAGCGAGCGAAGACCAGCTGTCCAGTGCGCATGTATGCACCAAAGACTGGAAGATCATCTTCTCAGTGTGTGCATGTGTACCAGGTGGCTGCTCTTCCAGTTTCCAGCACTCCTGCACATGTGAAGACCAGCTGGCTGGCGCACCAGAACCCAGAAGAGCAACAGGTGATGGCTCTGCATGCCACTTCCGGCACATGTGCCATAGGTTCGCCATCACAATACTAGCACCTGCCCTCCAGAATTAAGATCCGTCTGAGATCCTGATAGTAGCCATGCTGGTGGTGTTGAAGGGCCTTGCAGACCTGACTCTTCACCAAGGCTTCAGCAAGGATGAAAAATCAAGGTGAAATAATAATTGCAAGAACCAAAGTTTATATTGATAATAAAAGTTGAATTCAGCATAATGAGTGCCAGCATATGAATCCAATTAGAAATCTTCATGAAAGGAACATCTGATCTTTCTAGTAAGATCCCTGTACAGCTTATATGTTTATTCTTGTATCTACCAATGGTATGGTTAACTCACACAATCTTGCAGAAGAACTTGTAAATGTATTTTCAAACTTTCTAAGAAATAAAAAAGCAGAGAGACACTTGTCCAAGATAGGCAACATTTAACATTCTAATGATATTTGTATATGGACAAATATCAAAAAATTTGTATATGGACAAATATCAAACAATTTGATTTAAAACCTCAAAACAATATTAAATCATCAAAAAGTTTAGCAAACATTTTGGCGTGGGTTTTCCCCCGAGATTCTGCTTGTAGTTTCATAGTTTTTCTTCAAAGTCAGGATGCAAAATGACATGATTCCAAGCAAATTCTATGTCTGTACAAATACACCATGTCTTCCAAGTCAAGTTTGATTTCTGGTGATTTTATGAATATATCCTTTTAGTTTTCTTGGCAACAATATAGAAGTGGTTTACCACTGCTTTCTTCTAGGATGTTAATTTTAACTTTCCAGTCTAGCCTAACTAGGTCCAACCCTGCTTAGCTTTCTAAGATTAGCCAATACATCACAGATCTTTACACAGCCTTGAGTTAGTACTAGAAAACTGCTGAATGCTGGCATAGAGAATCAAAGAATGAATGAGTTGGAAGGGATCTTGTAGACCTTTTCCTGTTTCCTGTGGAAAACTATTAACCTTTTCAGAATATTGGCCATAGAACTGCCATTTGAAAATTTCTAGCAAGGCCAGATTTCTACTGCTTAACAGCCCTAATAGGAAATTTCGTTCTGTTCATTTATTTTAATTTAGTGAATTGATCTGTCATACTTTTGAGTTTCAACACAGAATATCTCTGATGTTTCTTGCATGTGACAACCTTTAAGATGAAGGTAGTCCTTGACTTATGACGAGTTTAATGCCCATTCAAAGTTACAACAGCACTGAAAAAAGTGACTTACAATTGGTACAATCCTCACAGTCACATAATCAAAATTTGGATGCTTGGCAACTGGCATGTATTTATGACAGTTGCAGTGTCCCAGGGTCATTTGATTGCCACTTGTGACCCTCCCAGCTAAGCTTTTGACAAGCAAAGTCAATGGGGGAAGCTGGATTCGTGTAATAACCTGCATGATTCACTTAACAATTGTAGTGATTTGCTTAACAAATGTGGCAAAAAGGTCTTAAAATCAGTTGTGGCTCAGTTATTAACTGCCTTGCTTAGCAACAGAAACTGGACCCAATTGTGGTTGTAAATCGAAGATTGCCTATACCTGTAGACTGCAATCATATCTCCACTTCATTATTTTTTCTGTTACAAGTTAAGCATACCCAACACATTAAAATATTCCTTAGAGGCACTGGTCTCTGTAGCTCTCCCCTGAACCTGTTCCAGCTGTTCCATGTCCCTTTTGAAATGCACCGGACAAAGTAGTTCATCTGCAGCTTGATCAGTGCAGATTAATCCTACAATCTGGATGCAATGCCTCTGTTAATGCAGCCCAGGATTACATGGGGACGGGTTGTTACACTGCTGCCTCATTTTTAACTAGTAGGTATACTAGTACTTCTACATCCTTCTTACATCCACTGCCATCACCCAAAGTCTCTGCATTTCTATACTTATGAACTGATTTTTTTTCCCCTCAAGAGGAAAACCTTACGTTTGTCCCAACTGAACAGCTCCCCCACAAAATCTCCAAAGAGGACACAACAACAAAAGCTCCATTTGTTATTTGATTCACAGGACTTGGAATTCAAAGCTTCATTACCTTGGATTTCATAATATAAAAGCACTTAAAACTTTAAATTTTTGAAAGGTCATCCAATCTTTTTTCTTGCATTTTGTTCCAGATCAATGTTAACTTTTGTTTGCACATTCATTTCTAATTCATCGGCCAGTACTGTATTGTAATCACATCTGGGAAAAATCTAACTTACTCTAAAATCTAGTGAGAATGAAATGAATGAAATTATAATAGTTTTCACCACCCCCCGGATGAGATTTCAGATATTCAGAAGTCAAGAACAGAAGAAGCCTAAAAATTCAGGCTTTAAGGACAGCGTGAAACTCAGAAATATCTGAGTTTGTTATCAAACATTGTTACCACAGGAGAAGCAGGAAATTATTGAATACATATGAGAATGTAATTCCCTACAGTTAAATTGAATTAAATATAAATGGAATCATATCACATTTAGTCTTTGTCCTGGCACTGCTTATTACAAATAGTCCTTGATTTACAACAATTCACTTTGTGACTGTTCTAAGTTACAATGGCACTGATAAAAAGTGACTTATGACCCTTTCTTTCACTTATGACCGTTGCAGCATTCCTATGGTCATGAGATTTACATTTGGATGCTTGACAACTGACCTACATTTATGATGGTTACCCTGGTGTGACCTTCTGACAAGCAAAGTCAATAGGAAAGCCAGATTAACAACCGTGTTACTAATTTAACAACAGCAGCAATGCACTTAACAAATTTCTCATTTAGCAACATAATTTTTGGGCTCAATTGTGGTTGTAAATTGAGGACTACCAGTAGTTTCCGAGTATGGTTCTGTAGATAATTCAGAGTCTTGTTAATACCAATATTATAGAATGTTCTGATAATTTTGAGATGATTAATTAGAAAATTGTATGGTATTCTAAATGCTACCACACAATAACAGGTTTTAAAACTTTAATAGTTCTATCTTTATTCTACGATCCAAAACCCCAAACAAGAAACTTGTGTTTTTTGCTACATTCCAAAATGTATTAAGCCTTAGCACAAATGTGTATCTTTCCTAAATAATACCTACCAGTGTATATTTTCTTCTGCCACCAGATACATCATTTTGCATTTTCTAAATTAGCTCATTTGCTCTTTTATTCAATTTTCAAAGACTTTGGAAAAACAAAGTCTTTATAATCCATTTGAATTTCCTTAGTTATCTGGAACTGCTTCTTAATTTGACTATATCACTGATGATCCAATTCCAGATTATCCTGTATTGTACAAATACCTGAGATTTATTTCCTTCCATTGTAAAAATTATTCATTTATTCTTACACTACTTTTCCTTTTATAATTGACTATTAATCCATATAAGCACTTATTCTATGAATACGTATGCAGAATCTTGCCTGAGAGATTCTACAAAATACTTTATTTGATCACTTTTGTCTATAGATCTTCTCTTTTGAAAAATTGGAGACAAAAATTTATTTCATTCTAGAAAACATTCCTATTTCCTTTTGTTTTCTTTTAAGACAATCTTTTCTTTGTCATAAATAATCACACAAGTAACTAAAAAACTGACAATACCTGGATGACTATCTGGCCATTTAGCAAATCCACCAACAAGGCGATCTTGGGTTGATAAAATGTAATTTCTATTTTTTTCATAGTTTGTGTACTGAAATATTTTCAGAAGCTGAAAGAAAAATTTATCATGTTCAAAACACCTCAGAAACATCACAATAAAGCAATTTCTCATGAGGAACATTCAAAGCTAGATGGTGATGCAATGTTTATATTAAACGCAAAATGACACCCTCAAAGTAATATATATTATTCAAAAATCAACTATAAGTTTTCTCCTTTCTTCCTGCTCATTCATACATTTTAATCAGAAATTTTAGCCCTCTAGCTTGATGAAAAAGTCAGAAGCTTGTATGCTGTTGGCACAATAAAACTACTAATATAGAATAAGCAGGCTATAGATTCTAAGGTCTTATTTATACTTTCAAATTACCTTAAGAGTTGCTCCTACCCAAAATGAGTAACAGGTATCTACAGGCTTGTTGGGTCTTCCTTGATAACCATTCTGTTGCCTCATTTTAACTAGTAGGTATACTAGTACTTCTACATCCTTCTTACATCCACTGCCATCACCCAAAGTCTCTGCATTTCTATACTTATGAACTGATTTTTTCCCTCAAGAGGAAAACCTTATGTTTGTCCCAACTGAACAGCTCCCCACAAAATCTCCAAAGAGGACACAACAACAAAAGCTCCATTTGTTATTTGATTCACAGGACTTGGAATTCAAAGCTTCATTACCTTGAATTTCCTTAGTTATCTGGAACTGCTTCTTAATTTGACTATATCACTGATGATCCAATTCCAGATTATCCTGTATTGTACAAATACCTGAGATTTATTTCCTTCCATTGTAAAATTGAGGACTACCTGTAGTTTCAGTATGGTTCTGTAGATAATTCAGAGTCTTGTTAATACCAATATTATAGAATGTTCTGATAATTTTGAGATGATTAATTAGAAAACTGTATGGTATTCTAAATGCTACCACACAATAACAGGTTTTAAAACTTTAATAGTTCTATCTTTATTCTCGATCCAAAACCCCAAACAAGAAACTTGTGTTTTTTGCTACATTCCAAAATGTATTAAGCCTTAGCACAAATGTGTATCTTTCCTAAATAATACCTACCAGTGTATATTTTCTTCTGCCACCAGATACATCATTTTGCATTTTCTAAATTAGCTCATTTGCTCTATTATTCAATTTTCAAAGACTTTGGAAAAACAAAGTCTTTATAAACCATTTGAATTTCCTTAGTTATCTGGAACTGCTTCTTAATTTGACTATATCACTGATGATCCAATTCCAGATTATCCTGTATTGTACAAATACCTGAGATTTATTTCCTTCCATTGTAAAATTGAGGACTACCTGTAGTTTCCGAGTATGGTTCTGTAGATAATTCAGAGTCTTGTTAATACCAATATTATAGAATGTTCTGATATTTTTGAGATGATTAATTAGAAAACTGTATGGTATTCTAAATGCTACCACACAATAACAGGTTTTAAAACTTTAATAGTTCTATCTTTATTCTACGATCCAAAACCCCAAACAAGAAACTTGTGTTTTTTGCTACATTCCAAAATGTATTAAGCCTTAGCACAAATGTGTATCTTTCCTAAATAATACCTACCAGTGTATATTTTCTTCTGCCACCAGATACATCATTTTGCATTTTCTAAATTAGCTCATTTGCTCTTTTATTCAATTTTCAAAGACTTTGGAAAAACAAAGTCTTTATAATCCATTTGAATTTCCTTAGTTATCTGGAACTGCTTCTTAATTTGACTATATCACTGATGATCCAATTCCAGATTATCCTGTATTGTACAAATACCTGAGATTTATTTCCTTCCATTGTAAAAATTATTCATTTATTCTTACACTACTTTTCCTTTTATAATTGACTATTAATCCATATAAGCACTTATTCTATGAATACGTATGCAGAATCTTGCCTGAGAGATTCTACAAAATACTTTATTTGATCACTTTTGTCTATAGATCTTCTCTTTTGAAAAATTGGAGACAAAAATTTATTTCATTCTAGAAAACATTCCTATTTCCTTTTGTTTTCTTTTAAGACAATCTTTTCTTTGTCATAAATAATCACACAAGTAACTAAAAACTGACAATACCTGGATGACTATCTGGCCATTTAGCAAATCCACCAACAAGGCGATCTTGGGTTGATAAAATGTAATTTCTATTTTTCATAGTTTGTGTACTGAAATATTTTCAGAAGCTGGGCGTGTGTGCGCGCCTAGTCCCTTCTGTTCCGTGGCGCTGGAAGAGAGAGAGAGAGAGAGAGAGAGAGAGAGAGAGAGAGAGAGAGAGAGAGAGAGAGAGAGAGAGAGAGAGAGAGAGAGAGAGAGAGAGAGAGAGAGAGAGAAAGGAGGGCCGTTCCTCCCTTCTTTCATTCTTTCTTCTCCTCCGTGCTTCACCGTGCTGGGCGACCTGGAGCAGCTGCTCTTCAGCCAGATGCTCGTGAGTCAGCCTGCCCCTTCCTTCCCGTGGGGGTCTGCCTTGCTGGTGAAGGTTATTGGGGCTTTTGAGCAAGGGAGGAGGAACGCGAGCACCGCCTTTCGCTGGCATTCCGGGATTTCCTTTGTTTAGAGCTGGGAATCCTCCTTCCCCTTTGCACTCCCTCCTCCCTCCCTCCCTCCCTCCTCTCTCTCTCTCTCTCTCTCTCTCTCTCACACACACACACACAATGTAAAAGCAGCTGCACTTCACACTTCACACAGCCACAAAAGCTCAAAACCAACTTTCACACTTTACACACACACACAATGTAAAAGCAGCTGCACTTCACACTTCACACAGCCACAAAAGCTCAAAACCAACTTTCACACTTTACACACACACAATGTAAAAGCAGCTGCACTTCACACTTCACACAGCCACAAAAGCTCAAAACCAACTTTCACACTTTACACACACACAATGTAAAAGCAGCTGCACTTCACACTTCACACAGCCACAAAAGCTCAAAACCAACTTTCACACTTTACACACACACACAAAATCTCCAAAGAGGACACAACAACAAAAGCTCCATTTCTAGCAAGGCCAGATTTCTACTGCTTAACAGCCCTAATAGGAAATTTCGTTCTGTTCATTTATTTTAATTTAGTGAATTGATCTGTCATACTTTTGAGTTTCAACACAGAATATCTCTGATGTTTCTTGCATGTGACAACCTTTAAGATGAAGGTAGTCCTTGACTTATGACGAGTTTAATGCCCATTCAAAGTTACAACAGCACTGAAAAAAGTGACTTACAATTGGTACAATCCTCACAGTCACATAATCAAAATTTGGATGCTTGGCAACTGGCATGTATTTATGACAGTTGCAGTGTCCCAGGGTCATTTGATTGCCACTTGTGACCCTCCCAGCTAAGCTTTTGACAAGCAAAGTCAATGGGGGAAGCTGGATTCGTGTAATAACCTGCATGATTCACTTAACAATTGTAGTGATTTGCTTAACAAATGTGGCAAAAAGGTCTTAAAATCAGTTGTGGCTCAGTTATTAACTGCCTTGCTTAGCAACAGAAACTGGACCCAATTGTGGTTGTAAATCGAAGATTGCCTATACCTGTAGACTGCAATCATATCTCCACTTCATTATTTTTTCTGTTACAAGTTAAGCATACCCAACACATTAAAATATTCCTTAGAGGCACTGGTCTCTGTAGCTCTCCCCTGAACCTGTTCCAGCTGTTCCATGTCCCTTTGAAATGCACCGGACAAAGTAGTTCATCTGCAGCTTGATCAGTGCAGATTAATCCTACAATCTGGATGCAATGCCTCTGTTAATGCAGCCCAGGATTACATGGGGACGGGTTGTTACACTGCTGCCTCATTTTTAACTAGTAGGTATACTAGTACTTCTACATCCTTCTTACATCCACTGCCATCACCCAAAGTCTCTGCATTTCTATACTTATGAACTGATTTTTTTTCCCCTCAAGAGGAAAACCTTATGTTTGTCCCAACTGAACAGCTCCCCCACAAAATCTCCAAAGAGGACACAACAACAAAAGCTCCATTTGTTATTTGATTCACAGGACTTGGAATTCAAAGCTTCATTACCTTGGATTTCATAATATAAAAGCACTTAAAACTTTAAATTTTTGAAAGGTCATCCAATCTTTTTTCTTGCATTTTGTTCCAGATCAATGTTAACTTTTGTTTGCACATTCATTTCTAATTCATTTTTCACATCTGGGAAAAATCTAACTTACTCTAAAATCTAGTGAGAATGAAATTATATTATTATAATAGTTCCCCCCCCCCCCGGATGAGATTTCAGATATTCAGAAGTCAAGAACAGAAGAAGCCTAAAAATTCAGGCTTTAAGGACAGCGTGAAACTCAGAAATATCTGAGTTTGTTATCAAACATTGTTACCACAGGAGAAGCAGGAAATTATTGAATACATATGAGAATGTAATTCCCTACAGTTAAATTGAATTAAATATAAATGGAATCATATCACATTTAGTCTTTGTCCTGGCACTGCTTATTACAAATAGTCCTTGATTTACAACAATTCACTTTGTGACTGTTCTAAGTTACAATGGCACTGATAAAAAGTGACTTATGACCCTTTCTTTCACTTATGACCGTTGCAGCATTCCTGTGGTCATGAGATTTACATTTGGATGCTTGACAACTGACCTACATTTATGACGGTTGGCAACTGACCTACATTTATGATGGTTACCCTGGTGTGACCTTCTGACAAGCAAAGTCAATAGGAAAGCCAGATTAACAACCGTGTTACTAATTTAACAACAGCAGCAATGCACTTAACAATTCTCCTCCGTGCTTCACCGTGCTGGGCGACCTGGAGCAGCTGCTCTTCAGCCAGATGCTCGTGAGTCAGCCTGCCCCTTCCTTCCCGTGGGGGTCTGCCTTGCTGGTGAAGGTTATTGGGGCTTTTGAGCAAGGGAGGAGGAACGCGAGCACCGCCTTTCGCTGGCATTCCGGGATTTCCTTTGTTTAGAGCTGGGAATCCTCCTTCCCCTTTGCACTCCCTCCTCCCTCCTCTCTCTCTCTCTCTCTCTCACACACACACACACACACACACAGACTTCTAAAGTCGATTGGCACAATGCTAAGCAAACACAGCAGTGGGTCAAGGGTGAAGGCTAGGAACCTGGCAGGTGAAAGGTTGAGCGACATGAAGGCAAAGACCACAATTGTTTTAAGAAAGAAGCTTTAGCAGGAGGGGGATGGGAGGGTGTTTTAAGTTTTGGCAAACAGCCAGGCCAACTGTATTGGAGAAGGTCACACAACTGGCCTTAACATTTTAGCTGCTGTCTTTTCCTCACACTTGGGTTTAATGATATTAGAGATCCTTATTGCCCTGCCAAAAAAAAAAAGAGCCACCCCAACGTCTATGAAAATTAACCTTCTCTGCCAAGAGACACTGTGCAGGGTATTTTCACTATTGGTGTGCATACAGGCTTAGATTTGTGCTGGGTTCTTAGTGCTTAGAGCACTGACCTTCAGAGGCACCCTGGTCCCTTGGAAGCTAAAGGAGGACTCATTTTCATGCTTGCAGTTGTATTGTCAATTTCTGTGAGACAATGTTGTTGAAGTAACTCACTCACTCATTCATTCATTCATTCATTCCTTGTGTGTCCAATCACACTTAGCCAATAAAAATTCTATTCTATTCTATTCTATTCATTCATTCATTCATTTTATTTTGTCAAATACATATTAAATAATTATATAAATATAAGCATGAATTGAATACATAAAAGGAATACAACTAAAGGGAACATTAGGACAGGGACGGTAGGCACGCTGGTGCTCTTATGCACGCCTTACAGACCTCTTAGGAATGGGGTGAGGTCAATACTAGATAGTCTTTGGTTAAGGCTTTGGGGATTTTGGCAACTGACCTACATTTATGACGGTTGGCAACTGACCTACATTTATGACGGTTGGCAACTGACCTACATTTATGACGGTTGGCAACTGACCTACATTTATGATGGTTACCCTGGTGTGACCTTCTGACAAGCAAAGTCAATAGGAAAGCCAGATTAACAACCGTGTTACTAATTTAACAACAGCAGCAATGCACTTAACAAATTTCTCATTTAGCAACATAATTTTGGGCTCAATTGTGGTTGTAAATTGAGGACTACCTGTAGTTTCAGTATGGTTCTGTAGATAATTCAGAGTCTTGTTAATACCAATATTATAGAATGTTCTGATATTTTGAGATGATTAATTAGAAAACTGTATGGTATTCTAAATGCTACCACACAATAACAGGTTTTAAAACTTTAAATTTTTGAAAGGTCATCCAATCTTTTTTCTTGCATTTTGTTCCAGATCAATGTTAACTTTTGTTTGCACATTCATTTCTAATTCATTTTTCACATCTGGGAAAAATCTAACTTACTCTAAAATCTAGTGAGAATGAAATTATATTATTATAATAGTTCCCCCCCCCCCCGGATGAGATTTCAGATATTCAGAAGTCAAGAACAGAAGAAGCCTAAAAATTCAGGCTTTAAGGACAGCGTGAAACTCAGAAATATCTGAGTTTGTTATCAAACATTGTTACCACAGGAGAAGCAGGAAATTATTGAATACATATGAGAATGTAATTCCCTACAGTTAAATTGAATTAAATATAAATGGAATCATATCACATTTAGTCTTTGTCCTGGCACTGCTTATTACAAATAGTCCTTGATTTACAACAATTCACTTTGTGACTGTTCTAAGTTACAATGGCACTGATAAAAAGTGACTTATGACCCTTTCTTTCACTTATGACCGTTGCAGCATTCCTGTGGTCATGAGATTTACATTTGGATGCTTGACAACTGACCTACATTTATGACGGTTGGCAACTGACCTACATTTATGATGGTTACCCTGGTGTGACCTTCTGACAAGCAAAGTCAATAGGAAAGCCAGATTAACAACCGTGTTACTAATTTAACAACAGCAGCAATGCACTTAACAAATGTGTTAAGAAAAGTTGTAAAATGGAGTAAAGTCACTTAACAAATTTCTCATTTAGCAACATAATTTTTGGGCTCAATTGTGGTTGTAAATTGAGGACTACCTGTAGTTTCCGAGTATGGTTCTGTAGATAATTCAGAGTCTTGTTAATACCAATATTATAGAATGTTCTGATATTTTTGAGATGATTAATTAGAAAACTGTATGGTATTCTAAATGCTACCACACAATAACAGGTTTTAAAACTTTAATAGTTCTATCTTTATTCTACGATCCAAAACCCCAAACAAGAAACTTGTGTTTTTTGCTACATTCCAAAATGTATTAAGCCTTAGCACAAATGTGTATCTTTCCTAAATAATACCTACCAGTGTATATTTTCTTCTGCCACCAGATACATCATTTTGCATTTTCTAAATTAGCTCATTTGCTCTTTTATTCAATTTTCAAAGACTTTGGAAAAACAAAGTCTTTATAATCCATTTGAATTTCCTTAGTTATCTGGAACTGCTTCTTAATTTGACTATATCACTGATGATCCAATTCCAGATTATCCTGTATTGTACAAATACCTGAGATTTATTTCCTTCCATTGTAAAAATTATTCATTTATTCTTACACTACTTTTCCTTTTATAATTGACTATTAATCCATATAAGCACTTATTCTATGAATACGTATGCAGAATCTTGCCTGAGAGATTCTACAAAATACTTTATTTGATCACTTTTGTCTATAGATCTTCTCTTTTGAAAAATTGGAGACAAAAATTTATTTCATTCTAGAAAACATTCCTATTTCCTTTTGTTTTCTTTTAAGACAATCTTTTCTTTGTCATAAATAATCACACAAGTAAGTAAAAAACTGACAATACCTGGATGACTATCTGGCCATTTAGCAAATCCACCAACAAGGCGATCTTGGGTTGATAAAATGTAATTTCTATTTTTTTCATAGTTTGTGTACTGAAATATTTTCAGAAGCTGAAAGAAAAATTTATCATGTTCAAAACACCTCAGAAACATCACAATAAAGCAATTTCTCATGAGGAACATTCAAAGCTAGATGGTAATGCAATGTTTATATTAAACGCAAAATGACACCCTCAAAGTAATATATATTATTCAAAAATCAACTATAAGTTTTCTCCTTTCTTCCTGCTCATTCATACATTTTAATCAGAAATTTTAGCCCTCTAGCTTGATGAAAAAGTCAGAAGCTTGTATGCTGTTGGCACAATAAAACTACTAATATAGGATAAGCAGGCTATAGATTCTAAGGTCTTATTTATACTTTCAAATTACCTTAAGAGTTGCTCCTACCCAAAATGAGTAACAGGTATCTACAGGCTTGTTGGGTCTTCCTTGATAACCATTCTGTTGCCTCATAATACACCATCTCCTTATTCTCTTCAGTTCCTTTTCAGAGAAGACTTCCTCAAGTTTACCCATCAGACACAATGATGCAATACCACAAAAAGTAGAGCCACCTATAACATGGGGGACAGTCTCTTCAATATGTTTACAGTCTTTATGGAATTACTAATAAGATTTAATTTAAATGAACTATCATCTGCTATTAATGTTCTCAAGCAACTACTGACACCCATAGTTTTTTCCTCCATGAATTCATTTAATCTTTTAAAGTAACCTCCTACATGGTGTACCTGTTAATAGCCTCCAGCTGAGTCTAATTGGTTCTAATTTATCCAACTTTGAAAACGTACCGTAGCTTTATTTCACATTGCATATGGGAGCAAAAAGTGTAAATTGTTGTAGTAAGCATGACAGCTGAAGAAACAGCAATCCCAATATGGGAGAAGCTAGCTTTTGTCAATAAAAATTAGAGGATTTTTTCCCCTTTCTCACAAGAATTCTCAAAATGGAATTCACAGCGTTCACGTTTTGCCAGCACTGGGATAGAAGTGAAGATCAACCAGATTTCCATGACCATTTTTTAATGATTAGACCAAAACATTACCGTACCATCAGGGGTGAAATCTAAAAATTTTCCCTACTGGTTCTGTGGGTGTGGCTTAATTGGTGGACGTGGCTTGGTGGTCAGATGACTGGGTGGGTGTGGCCAATAACAATAAATAATAAAAATAATAAACAAAGTATAAAAAAACAATAAGAGGCATCAAAAATCAACTTTCACACTTTACACACACACAACACAACACAACAGACTCACACACAATGTAAAAGCAGCTGCACTTCACACTTCACACAGCCACAAAAAGCTCAAAAACCAACTTTCACACTTTACGCACACACAACTCACCACACACACACAAAATGCCACATACAGCTTTCTGAGATTTTGTGTGTTTGTGTAGTTAGAGTGAAACACTACAGAAACACACCAAATCTCAGAAAGCTGCACAAATATTTTATTTTATTATTTTATTTTATTTTATTGTGGACTTCAAATCCCAGAGTTCCTCAGCCAGCAAAGCAGGAAGTCAAAGCAAGCTTTTTTTTCCCCTTCAGTAGCTGAAGAAAGCATGGCGTTGCCAGCCCGAAAGAGCAGTAATTATAGGTAAGTGAGGAGGGGGAATTGGCTGGGTATGAGTGGGGGCTCTTGTAAGTGAGGGCTGTTAAAAAAGTGAGTTTAAAAGCCTGTGAGGATCAGGAAACTCCTCTGGGATCGCCAGAGGAGGCTTTTATAATCTCGTTTTTTTTCTTGTTTTTTTTTCCCCCTTCGGCTGAAGAGGGTTTTTTAAAAAAACTTTTAAAGGGTTTTGATGATCTCTGCTCAGCCCCGTGATCATCAGAGGAGTTTTTTTTTTATTTTTAAAGGCATGTTTCGGCTGAAGAAAAACTTTTAAAAGTAAAAAAAAAAAACCTCTGCTGATGATGCACCTCAGCAGAGGTGGGGGGGGGGCAGGGATTTTTGCTACCGGTCCTCCGAACTAGCAGCTGCCATCGCTACCTAATCGGGCGAGCCAGTGCGAACCAGGAGCATTTCACCCCTGCTTACCATGTGATTCAAGTTCTGCTCCTTGGGCAAGACCATTATCGTAGGACTGAAAAACAAAAATAAATTGACAATGTAATTTTTTTAACAGACAGATTTTTTTAAAATATTGCATAAGGTGAATTGAACTTGGTCAGGACCAAGATCAATGTGTTAGAAAGTAGAACAAAAAGTAGAACAAAAAAACAGAATCACCTCCCTCAATTGCATTCTTCTAACTGGAGATTGGAGCACCATTAAATTGTAGCACTTTTAATTCTAAATGAAAAACAAAGATCTAACTTTTCAATCACTAAAGGAGCAATATAAATATTAATTTTGTGAAAGATTGGATTTTGTTTTAAAAATCTGGAGTTAAAATAACTCTTCTGCTTAGATTTAAATATCTGCAAGCATAACTCTATTCATAGAAAAATGCTTTCTCACCCCATCTTCCCAATGTATTCATTCACCTGCCTCATATAGTTATTTGAGGGTTCAGGATTCCACCAATGGAATCCTCCACCCTGGCACAGGTACAAAAGCAGCAGTAGTAGTATACTAGTATGTGAGTGTATACTAGAATGCACTGAGTAAATGCAGAAACCTGAGGGAAATAGATTCCACACAAGTAGAATCACATAATATATGACTTTCTTTTATAAGTCTATAAGCATACTACCTTAAAATAACATTTGTCTGGTCAAAATAACAACTGATTCCCCAGCTCTATGAATTTCAGCAGCATGCCAATTTGTATTGCTTACACAAGTTGATATTAAATACTAACAGCCTTATTCTTTTGCACAGCAACATAAGATATGGTGAAACAAACAAGCATCTTTGTGTAGTAGTTCTCTAACAATGACATCTATTTTGCCTTGTATAAAGGGCCATTATTCAAATAAATAAAGAGTCAATGTGGTAGTTAAAGTGCCAGACTAGAAACCAGGAGATCATGAATACTAGTCCTCCCTTAGACAGCCTGCTCACTCTCAGCTAATACAAATCTCAGGGTTATTTTTATGGAGAATAAGAGGAGGGGACATTATGTACACTGAATAAAGATGCAATGTAAGTTTGATAAATATATTATCCATAACCTAGAAATCAACATCAGTGATAGTAATTTGCATCAATAATATATTTGGTTTACAATATAATAAATACATACAAACTATGTTATATCTTATGCCTTTTTATACTATATAAATCTTAAAAACCAAATTGAGATTCAAACAGAGCTTGTATGAAAAGACAAATATTTTAAATGAATTCAAATTAAGATCAATAGCTTCATTTAATAAGAATTTCATATTAAATTAAATAATTTCAAGCTTTTATTTCTGCCTATCAGTTAAAATGCTGCCTCCTTTATCCTGTGTCAATCTTAATTCAGAAAAAAACAGAGAAATCCTACGGTATCAGATTTGTTGTTCAACATCATTATTTTGAAGCATACTTCATTTTCCAAGTACTAAATCAAATGTACAATCTTCTCATTCTCTGGGCTCAATCTAGTAATATTTTAGTCATTCCAAGTTTTCCCCACATCAGATCAGAATTAAAAATAAGCAAGTAATCACTTTGTGAAGAATATATTATCTCTTTTCTTAAAGGAATTCATGAAAAAACTAGAGTTGGCCAACTTGAGAAGTAAGGAGCCTGGGACTGAATCATTAGGTAAACACAGTACCAATGCTATCAATAGCCCAATCTGAGAAAAAAAGACTGCATACAATCTATTACAACAAAAGGACAGAAAATAGAAGAAAAGGAATTTAAACTTGAAGGGACACATACACAGTGAGATTTTTGTAAACTCTGTATCTTCATTATTATAGCTATTTTGTATCTGCAATAAATCTTACTTATGTATCAGAGTCCTGTCCTTCCGTGAAAGCTCCTGAGTGCAGACTGAAACATCTAGAGAGATTAATTACAATGATGTGGATATAAGACTGAACATTTGTGGCATTATTACAATCCAAGGGCTATTAAGCTTCTCTAAAAGCAGCCAGTCTGATGCAGTGGTTAAGGTATTAGGTAGAAATTAGGAGACATGAGTTCAAGTCCCATATTTGACCAAAAAACCAAAAAAAACCAAAAAAAACACAGCTGGGTAACTTTGGGCCAGTCACTGTCTCTCAGCCCTAGGAAGGGGGCAATGGCAAATCACTTCTGAAAAACCTTGCCAAGAAAACTGCAGGGAACTGACTAGACAAGAATGAGAATGAGACATAACTGAATGGAAATAAAAAGGAAAAAAAAAACAGCTTAGAGAACACCTAAAAAATAGCAAGTTAACATGCTTGGGATCATGCAATTTCAATCTTGAAGGTTCCAGACTTTCATAGAAATTGAACATTTGCAGTAACCAGATAAGGAGGAGAAAGAGATTTATGTAATTCAGAATTTTGCTCATTCACCACCACCTCACTTTAGAACCTTATAACAGGAAATTGTGTATTTTGTTCATACTGGAATTCTTTGTTTCTTAACAATGATTTAAGACAATGATATTAAGTGTAGTAGACACCTATAATTTAAGGCAACACTCTGGTTTTTAAATTAAAAGTTAACCTATATTTTTACATCCAATGCAGTTATACTGAGGTAAACAAAACTTTCCTATTTTCACTGTATTAGGGAGTAGAATTTATCACTGTAATTACACTTAAATGGTATCCATTAGCTTAAATTGATAGTCTCGGTATTCCTTATTTTGTAAACCAGACATTTAAAAATATTACAACCTCAATTTCCACAAAAGCTAAACACCACAATTTTTACCATAGTACACAATAGTACACTTTATATCTATGGCATGAATATAGAATATACTACCCAAAACAGAATTTAAATTTTTGAATTTAAAAACCACTTCAGTTAATCAGACTTCAAATACCAGATATTTAACATCTTCATTTTTTGTAAAAACATTTTTCATCTTAAACAAGAAAACAATTTAATATACAACTAAAAAGAAAAACTATCAGTAGTTATTAAAAATCAGATGCTAGTTTGTCCAACAGAAGTTCCTAAGGGTAGAGATAAAAAGGATAGAAAATCTATATATTTAGCTAGTACTGTAAGAATACACATTTTACCATCCCTATGAACCCTATATCACCATATATAGTTGTTGAGTTGTATATATGTTATCATTACAGTTGGTCGCAAAGTCAGCCAGATGTTTAGTCTTGGATTTGGCCTTTTTGTCCACCTATTAAGTCCTTCTCAATGATTTGGGATAGGCCCATGTTGTTTAACAATATTAAAAGTATTGTCGCAGATTGTAAACTGCCTTTTGCAACTGACTGATAGTAATTTTGTCAATGCCAATGGTATTCAAGTGATGCTCCAGGTGTTTTGGAATTGTACCCAAGACACTTTTTACTATTGGTAGTATCTTTGCTCTCTTTTACTACAATCATTTTACTTCTATTTGCAGGTTTTATATTTTGTGATTTTTCTCCTTTTCTTTCTTTTCTATTTTGCTATCTTCAGGTATTTTAATGTCCACATCCAGATTTTTTTATCTTTCTTATCAACAATTAAGTGTGGCATGTTGTGTGGCAGTTGCTATCTTTATTATTTAGGGTTAAACTAAAGACTACTCATTCAACTCAAGAAATAGCTAAATATTATCTCTATGATATAACTTGTCAGCAAAAAAGGCATTATCCCAATAAAGCAGGGATGCTCATGAGAAGCAATATAATGGTTTTCTAAGTACAGGATACAAAAAACATTTTAATCAAGAGACACTTGGCAAAACTTACCATGCTTCTTCTAATATAGTCAATGGCTTTCTTTGTATCCATCCCTGACCAACTATTGAGCATGTAGCATATACAAGCAGCACAGTATATAAATCTCATGTCATTTTCACTTCCTTCAAGGACTGCACAAAAACTGGAAAAAACATTTCAGTTATGTAATAGTTATTATATTATTAGTAATATAGTAATTATGTAATTACTATGTAATTTTGTTTCCAAGGTAAAACACAATGGTATGGTCTTCCTTCAATGATCAGGTTTGTTAATAATGCCAAGTATCAATATTTATCTTATCTTATCTTATCTTATCTTATCTTATCTTATCTTATCTTATCTTATCTTATCTTATCTTATCTTATCTTATCTACCTACCTACCTACCTACCTACCTACCTACCTATCTATCTATCTATCATCTTGAAATTTTCCTTGCGTCAAGTTCAATTATAACTCCAATTTAAGCAGATTGAGGCCTTCAGAAAATAGAAAATATTTCCTGTTATGGAAATACAATAATTCAAGCACCCATTTAGAGATCCAAAGCTACACTTTTATTTTTTAGTCTGTATGCCTACGTGACTACTTTTTGCTTTTGCTTTCACATCCTTATTTTTACAGTGTTCATGTGCAAGTTGATACATGAATACTCTATAAAGGAAGACATATGACTCTAAAGAGCTCAATTGCCAATTACAATAGCAAGAGAAATAATTGATATTAGAGATACACAATGCAGCGTTTCCAATTCTTCTCTACATGAAATATTGTGAAGCATCCCTTCAAAGGGCCTCTGGTGGCTCAGACTGCTAAGACAGTCTGTTATTAACACAGCTGCTTGCAATTACTGCAGGTTCAAGTCCCACCAGGCCCAAGGTTGACTCAGTCTTCCATCCTTTATAAGGTAGGTAAAATGAGGACCCAGATTGTTGGTGGCAATAAGTTGACTTTGTATATAATATACAAATGGATGAAGACTATTGCTTAACATAGTGTAAGCTGCCCTGAGTCTTTGGAGAAGGGCGGGATATAAATGCAAATAAAAAAAAAAAGTGAGAACCAGGCATTTTAAAGACAAGCTGGGCCACTTTGAATAGTTTCAAAGTGTTCCAAAAGTGTCAAAGGGTTCAAAGAATAGAGCACAGCACTTCCTGTTCTTGTGTTCCAAGGTTAAAGTGTTTCTAAAATGTTTGATGAAGCCACACAGCAGTTGCAGACCCAAAATAAGATTTTCCCCCCACATTCGTATTTAATCATCATATTGCAAAGCTGTAGAGTGGAATTGTTTCTGTAAGACACAGTTGTAATAAGTACTGTGGGTCATAGAAGAAGATGCATATTTTTTTTTACATATATGTATATATTTTCTTCAAAATATGTTGTTTTATCTATGACAATTGTTTGTGTATACTGTTGTGACAAAAAGAAATAAAAAAAAGATATAAGGTATCACTCCTCCTATATACATCTACAAATATTTCAGTTTCTTGACTCAACATTTTATATTCTATTTCTGTAAATGCAATTTTTGTTAGCCTAGTTGAACATGTCCAACTTGCTGCTTGATTATTATCAAATAAGGGAGGAAGGCCCTGAAACACCTTGCCAATTTTATCATTTAAAGGCAAGAGCATAGGTTTCCCTTATTCCTGAGCTGTGCTTTGTAAAATGAGGAGGAGGCTAGTAAAGACTATTCTAACTGGAAGGCCATGGTGTCCAGTTGCCTTCTCTAAAAAGATAACAATAAAGGCATGGAGCAGGAAGATACCTTTTCTTTATATGCTTAGCTGCCCAATCAAGATTCAGCCTGACCATTTGCTATACTATAATAGTGTGCATGATTTTGACGTTTTTTTCCCTTTTCTAAATATATTTTACTGTACCTCCCATCTTCCAGCTGTAAAGCTCTGAGTCCTGCCAAGCAGGCTTCTTTATTTACTCGACTTAAGTCATCGCCAAGAATAATTAAACAGCAAAGGCCAGTGTAAGTCATTGCTATGTGCCCACTATCATATGGATGAGAAATACCAGGACCCTGAAACAAGAGAAAATGCAAATTTGTTTACCAAACAAAATTATAATTACATAAATATAAGCATTTATTTTACAGAGAATTGCCCTGAGCTTTTTATTGTAATTCAGAAGGGATCTAGTCAGGAATACTGCTTGAAAAGCTATATATAAATGTCCACCTCTACATGACCCACACATATCAGCAACTGTGCGACCACAGGAAGAAACTATTTTAAGGCTACATAGATTTATGATACCAAAGAGTTTTTGCAGGGACTTTTTGTCAATTGGTGACTGTTTTTAATCTCAACTTACCTCTGTTAGTACACATCTCCAACAATATAGCATTTGATAACAAATAACATATTGACACTAGGAAAATACTATATTTATCATTTCAGGAAATCTTCCTAGCAAGAAGTTAAATACCGTATATACTCGAATATAAGCCGATCCGAGTATAAGCCGAGGTCCCCAATTTTACCCCAAAAACTGGGGTAAACTGGGGACTCGAGTATAAGCCGAGGGTGGGAAATGAGGCACCTACGGTTGAAACCCTCCTCCCCCAGCTGAGAAGGCTGGCGGCTCCCCCGCCCCGCCCTCTCACTGCACCGGCAGGGCTTCCGTCCGGTAAAATGTGAAAAAAAGAAAAAAAAAAAACTTGAGTATAAGCCGTATATACTCGAGTATAAGCCGAGGGGCTTAAAAAAAAAAAAAAACTCGAGTATAAGCCGTATATACTCGAGTATAAGCCGAGGGGACGTTTTTCAGCACAAAAAACGTGCTGAAAAACTCGGCTTATACTCGAGTATATACGGTAAGCAGAAACTCACTCTTCAAATAGAAGGTTATAAACATGGTATCAACAAATCCATTCTTTGTTTATTAAATTATTCATAAATGAATTATTATTAGGATGAACTATGGTATGGCAAATCTATTCAAACGGGGAAGACAGCAATTAACAAATGTAACAAAGAGTTATAATGAAAATGAAGAATTCTACTTCAAGAGATTCAGAAACTGTAAAGGTTATTGCACAGTTGGCAAGTCTGTTAAGTCCTGTGATAAATTAGGACAACTGAAGCCTAGGAAAGTTAACCATCAAAAAACCCACCAAGAGGAGGGGTTTCCTCTCTTGTATTGGTTTTCGGAAAAGTGTATCTAGGCTACCTTCATGTAAGCTTACAGAGCAGAGAGATGCAGGTATTATATTATGTCATATCCTCATGTATTCTATATGACTTCCAATTCTCTTGGTAGGAGGGGGGAGTGAAATTTCTCTATTTGGAAATGTTATCAGTTTCTATTTGAGAAATGTTATCAGACCAGATCTGATGATTCCCAGTAAAGATGAAAACAGTAATGTAGTGATTCTTAATACTGTGTTTCCCCGAAAATAAGACTCTGTCTTATATTTTTTTGAACCCTGAAACAAGCACTTGGCCTTATTGCCATGCACTCAAAAGCCCGATTGGGCTTATTATCAGAGGATGTCTTATTTTGGGGGAAACAGGGTAGTTAATGTAACTGAAAAGCCCACCCAAATTGCATCTTGCAGTTTGTCTTTATCCAAGGTTGACCAATAGCTAATAAAAAGAAAAAAACTCTGAAAGTTTGGAACCCTATGGAATGAGTTACCCCCAGGGCTACGCCAACTTCCTGACCTCCGTACCTTCAAGCGGGAACTGAAGACTCTATATTCAATCAGGCGGGACTAGCCTAAATATTTATTTTACTTTAATATTTAGTTTAATTGAATTTTAATTGTACTAATCTATTTATAATTTTATATTCTAAGGGTTTTATATCGGTCTTTGACCGTTTTAGTTTAAATTGGCCTGTTAAATATTTCATTTTAAATGTATTTTAAATTTGGGATTTGTATTGTGTATCTATGTGTTTTAATTAAGGCTGCATACCGCCCTAAATCCTTCGGGAGAAGGGCGGTCTAGAAATCTAATAAATAAATAAATAAATAAATTCCAGAGCAAGCACATTCCAGAATTTCTTTGAACTATGGTGTGCTTGCTAAATACCTAAAATAACCATATCAGAAAGAAAAAGAGAAGCACATTCCAAAAGTGCTTTTTGTTTTTTTCTTTTGAAGATGTTTCACTCCTCATCCAAGAAGCTTTTTGGATGTAAAGCGAAACACTGAAAAAGCTTCTTGGATGAGAAACAAAATGTCTTCAAAAGAAAAAATAAGAAAGTCCAGTTGCCTCCTGAAAAAGCACCTTTGGGATAACCATGACCTGGATGACTGAGATTCTCCATAGACTTTTAGAGAAGTACATTCATTTTTCTGTAAGCCAAGGTATGATCTGAATCATTCTATGGTAAACTGGATAAGAATGGCTCATTATTTAAGATGTAAAAAATATCTGCATTAACTTAAAAGCTTTTATAAAAATACCATATCTGTATTATTATTTATATCTATACCAATTTACTATATTTAATCATGTAAATAAAAATATTTTCCCTACATTTTCAGAAAACATTATAGCATTTTTACAGCATTTAATCTAATTTCTACCCATAAAGCACTATGTTTAGTTTTTACACCTCATATTGATTTTAACTTTTAAAGTGTTGGTTAAAATACATTATTCACTAACCTTAGATGGATTGAAAGGTATTCCTAGATATGAAGAACCACGGAAGCCGCAGTGATGCATGTTTGTCCCTTGGGAGAAAAAAAACTTGTTATTTTGCATACACATTAGAAAATAGGAGAGGTCTCTTAAAAACTGCTAGCACCTGGTAGTAAAAAAAACCCAGCTGAAATTTAAAGTTGTATGTAGCATATCACTATAGATACTTAGAAACGCATGATCACAATTGGAACCAGAATCTGTTGCTAAGTAAGATGGTTGCTAAGCGAATTGTATCAATTATATTACCTTTTTTTGCATGGTTGTTAAGTAAACTTTGAATGGTTGCTAAATGAATGACTATAAGTTGAGGACTGCCTCTAATATAATCATATATACTTATTCATTCATACATAGAAATTCCAGTAAATTCAAAATATTTACTTTTAAATAGGTATGCAGAAAACCCTGCCAGTCTTACAAATTCTAGACAACATATAAACAAAAAAGTCCCCCAGAACTAAGCATCACTACAAAGTATTAAAAAAAAATACGAATGGTAGATACTTGATAGTCCACAATAGGAGGCTGAACTAGCCTACCAAAAATCTAAGAAAGATTAAGGTAAAGGTAAAGGTTCCCCTCGCACATATGTGCTAGTCGTTGCCAACTCTAGGGGGCGGTGCTCATCTCCGTTTCAAAGCCGAAGAGCCAGCGCTGCCCGAAGACGTCTCCGTGGTCATGTGGCCAGCCTGACTCAACGCCAAAGGCGCATGGAACACTGTTACCTTCCCACCAAAGGTGGTCCCTATTTTTTCTACTTACATTTTTACATGCTGCTAGGTTGGCAGAAGCTGGGACAAGTAACGGGAGCTCATCCCGCTACACAGCAGCCGAGCTGCCGACCTTTCGATCGACAAAATTAACGTCCTAGCCCCTGAGCCACCGCGTCCCCTTAAGAAAGATTAGATCTTGTTAATGCTTGAATGGGAGATCATTAAAAAAAATCCAGATTTGACTAGAAAACAAAAAAAAAGCATTCTAGAAAAAGTCAGTGGCAAACCACTACTACCTTGTTGGCAAAAAAAAAAAAATGTCTCCAGGGAGTCACTGGAACTAAATGGTAATAGAGAAAAATCTTCCCCTTTTTAATACAGTTAAGGTGAGCACACAATCATCTGCTCATATTTTCACGGGATACAATGTATAAAACAAGACGTTAAACATTTAGTGAAAAATCACCACAAGCTTTAAACAAATTATTTACATCAAAACATCAAAATATCAATTTCTAGATATTAAGCACTACTGAAGTTTATCAGAAACAATGGGAAAAACTCCTACTGAAAAAATCCAAAGTTTAATTTTTCTTTCGTATTCCATTCAGCTCTTCACAATTACTATTCTTTCCAATTTGGGGTGGGGGGGCACAGATATGCCCAGATTTGCACCCTTCCTAACGGAGGAACTGTTTTATGTTATAATACCAGCCAGCAATAATTTTTAAAGCACTATAGTTCTTTCAGTGCAGTGTAGTTATGCAGCCCTTGTGCAATTTCAATTTTTAATCACCTTTACATAAGATACAATATATAACATTGTACCAATGTTGATTTCTAACAATTGTGTGAGACAATGTTCATGCCTAGACTAGTCTCTGCTGTCTTCTTGGCAAGTGGTTTGCCATTGCCTTCTTCCAAGGACCAAGAGAGTGTGAAACTGACCCAACTGACTTTGACCCTAAAGTGGGACTAAAATTCACAGTCTCTTGGTTTCTAGTCTGCTCCCTTAACTACTATATCAAACTGGTGCTCTCATACAAGGTATAAACAATCTGAAAATGAACATACATTTATTTACAATTTAAATAAAATGCTTATTGTATAAAATGCTAGAATAATAAATATTGACATGGGTATAAATCAAACAGAATTGCAGAATGTCTTCAGAGAACTTTAAAAATATGCTATACTTTGTACAGATAGCCCTTGGTTAACAACAACAATGTTGGCAATTGGGATTGCAATTGCTAACATTGGGACAGTTTTTTGAACAATGGATCCAAAATGTAATCTTAATAGTATCTGTCTGTGTATACAGACTCTGTCCAAATGATGTTATAAAAGAGGAACAAATTCTACCTTGGAAGTGGAATTTAAAATGACATAGAATGTCATGATTAAAAATATTACATTGGATGTACAAAAGGAACTGGCTAATGTCTTAATTAAAAGGGATATGCTAACAACAAATTGAGAGAGTGACTTGAATAATTTTCCTACATTGGATTTATAAAACTGTCTTTTCAAAATTTTGTGACAATGAACAAAGAAAAATGAAAAGAAATTAAATTCTAGCACCTTATTTGAAGGGACTAAAGATCAAGTTAAAAGTAAAAGTAAAAATAGAATACCTCTCAGGAATTTTTAGTATATAAACACAACTCTAGGGTTTTCATTTCATTATTTGCACACAGTTATTTTTAAAAGGAAAGAAAGCTATTTGTGAATTTTTAAACCAACATAGAAAGGTAAAAGCCCATAAGAACACCAACCACAAGCAAGTTTTCTGTTTGTTTGTTTTAAATTCTAGGACTGTACAAATACTTACAAAGAGATGTTTTGATACATGCAGACAAGTCTTTTTCCAAGCTCATGCAGTAGCACTGGAAGTGTTTCTGACTGCCTGGGCAGACACAGCCAGGAACACATTCCAAAGCAGCTGCACAAGCCTGGAGAAAGATGCATCTGCTTTAGTATTTCAAGGAGATGGGTCTCATATACGCCATTGTGTGTATTTTTTTTTTCTGAAGCACTTGCACAATCCTACAAAACACTCTCACTGAACCTGTTGCTTTTAAATTATCTGTACACAATCCAACTCCCTGTAAATCTTGGTTTCAATCTTCTTTAACTTGGTTCCATAAGCACCAATGCGGCCAATGATTATGAGAAATGATTCCACACATTTTGAGGGCATCAATTTTGGAAAAGCTGGTATAATTTTTAATTTAAGTATTCTTGAAATTAATTAACAAAGGAGATACCACAATAAATGTATAAGAAATCACAATAAGAGTCATCCAGCAATCTGAAAATGAAACAAACTGTAGCCAAATGTGAGCTTTTATAATAAAGATTCTGCCACAGTCTAATGCTAAAGTTTGGCACTTTTTGAAATGATAAATGGAGTATGCAAGTTTCACATTGCAGTATCAATGAGTGATAGAATGTATAATTTTAGTTGAATAATTTAATATTATATTAATAACTAGATATAATTTGGTCAACCAGATTTAAAGGAAGTAGTCTAAAAAGATCAGACCAAAGTTACAGCAACAAAATTAAAATCTTGAGGTGCCTTAAAGACTACAACACATTATACTTAAATCTGTAATAGATTTGTTTCTCTAAGGCACTGCCATTAATCTTTCCTTTTATTTGGAATCAAATATAAAATCTCTCTTTTGAAATTATAATCTGAAAGTTTTCTATTAAATTAAATTATGGGAGTGTTCCTCACCAGTAGTATACAGACGTGGAAGTAACTCCCTGTCTCAAATTTAAAATCTTATGCTCATAATTTACCATAATTGATACACACATACAGTATAATAACAAAATAGCTCTGTGTATGTATATGTTTGTATATATCAAGTCATTGGTAGGTCTTAAAATTTGAAATGTCAAAAAACCCTGGATTATAGTATGGTGCCATCTAGTGTTTACAAAAATTGTATTATTACTTCTTGAAAAAAATAAAAGCTTTTTTTAATATGCTGCTTCAAGATATGCTAGATTTTAAGTATTGTCATTTCCCAGTCTTTGGCTCTATTCATTAGAGCATTATGCACTATGGGAAGGATAAATTCCCAAATAAATTAGGATGGATTAAAGCATTCACAAAAGTATATAAAATATTCCATTTATTTAACTCCACAACTATTCTAGGAAATTCACACTAAAATCTGATGACAACATCACACTGAAGTGTAATATAGCTTGTTTAGTTTGATGGCTTTGCTCTAGCAATTGGGTAAACCCAGAAAAAGTATGGTTTAGGGAATTGTTGTGGCGCTGTGGTTAGAATGCAGTATTTCAGGCTGACTCTGCTCACTGCCAAAAGTTTGTTTCTGACCAGCTCAAGGTTGATTCAGCCTTCCACCCTTCTGTAAAATGAGGACCCACATTATTGGACGCAATATGCTGAGCCTTTAAATTGTTTAGAGAGTGCTGTAAAGCAGTGCTGTAAACCCCTGGTCCATGGCATGCCAGAAACTGGGCCACACAAACAAGTGAAGCTCCATCTGCGGGATGCAGGCAGCATGTGAAACCATGCCCCCTCCAGTCTGCGGAAATATCTCTCTCCACAGAACTGGTCCCTGGTGCCAAAAGGCTGGGGAGCATTGCTGTAAAGCACTATGAAGCAATAATATAAGTCTAATTGCTACTGCTGCTATTGCTCTTAAACACTTAAACTAAGGTTAAAAATCATAGCAGTGACAACCCAACTTTATAAAATTATTGAATCTGTCTTAAAAAGTGCAATAAAACTGAGTTCTCCTTTTGCTACTGAGCCAATATTCCTCTGGCATTAATGTAAGAACCTCTGAAAAAAAATCTTGGTTATTTTTGGTAGGAAAGGCTGTACTTAAAAAGATATTACTAGCCCCAATAAAAAGGATGCATGAAATACCTTCTAAATCACTCTGAGCTTCATATTTCAAGAACTCCTGCATACAGTTCATGATGAAGTTGATTACTGGTACATTTTACTCTCTGTGTTCAGTATTTGAAATGAATCCAATGTTTTCATCTCATATTTTAGACTTCTAGTATAGAGATTAAAAGTGCCTTTGTAAACTTGCTAAAACTTTTTATGTAATCTTGCTATGGTTCCACAGAAAATTATGATACTGAGATTTTATATTTGAGCCAATTTTCACTTCTATCTATAGCATTTTTACTTTAAACATACTTTAACACAGGGGTGAAAGGCTCCCGGTTTGGACCATATTGCCTGATCCGGTAGCAAGGCGGCAGGTGGTTCGGAGAACCGGTAGCAAAAATCCCTGCTCCCCCCATGCCCAGCTGAGCCGTGCGATCATCAAAGGTTTTTTTTTTCAACTTTTAAAAGCATTTTTTCTTCGGCCAAAAAAATGCTTTTAAAAGTTAAAAAAAAAACCTCTGATGATCGCGTGGCTGATCTGGGATCCCCAGAGGAGCTTTTTAAAAGCATTTTTTCTACAACCTCTTTGGCCAAAGAGGTTGTAGAAAAAATGCTTTTAAAAGAAAAAAAAAGTTGGCCACGCCCACCCAGTCACATTACCACTAACACCCCACCAAGCCATGCCCACAGAACTGGTAGTAACCAATTTTACATTTCACCCCTGCTTTAACATTACTACCAGAACACGAGGTAGATACAATAAGGAAAACCTCTTCCAGCATCCCTCTACTTAAATCATGATGAATTTTGCAGGCCCAGATTAAGTGCCCTCTCATGCTAAAGTATGGCGAAACACTACAACTCGAGAATGCATTATGAGTTTACCTGACAACCAATGTTTGTGTCTTGTTAACACACTTTATTACTGGGAAGGACTGGTTTTGAAGGGCAGCATTTAATTAAAAATGAAAACCAATCACCATTTGTCTACATTCACTGTATCAGAAAATCTACCTCAAACTTGGTGGAGCAAACAGCACATAGAATGTAGGCCACTGATATCCAACAAGCAAACTGTATTCCAGGCATCCTGTTGGTTATCTTTCTAACAAGTAATGTGACTGCTTTCACTCTATTTTCTTACAGCAGTGAAAAATTAGCCTTACATTTATTAACATAACTGCAGATTGGAAGAGTTACTAATCTGTACATTGGCTACAGTACATCATTATTCATACTTAATAATTCTTTAAAGAAATTCTAGCAAAATAATGAAGAGAAAAAAATCTGATAGTTTGTAAAAAATGTTTTTTTTAATATCATGGCATGCAAAAACAATCTTTTTAAAGTTATTAGCAGGTATCATAGGAATCTCATTTAACTTTCATTCCTTACTTACTTTGGCAAAAGTTATTATCAGCAATGTACAGGCTTTTGACAAGCTTCACTGCACTGTTCATTGATTTAGGTAAGAATAAAGATATTTTAGGACTGACAAGCTTTTTGTGCAGTTCAAATAAAATAGTTTCCACAATTGATATTCAGATGAAGAGAATGGTCTTTATTTTTAAAAGATAGATACTATTCATATGTAATGAAATGTTAATAAAAGAAAAGCTAAAAACTCACTCACTGTCTTCTGTGGGAAGTACTTGCAGAGAATAAATCCATTCTATTATATCCTCCTTGTTCACAACATCTAAGGAATCCAACATATCCAAACCAGAAAGTGCAAAAAAAGCAACTGTCAACCTGAAGGGAGAACAAAAATAGCAATTTACTATTTACCATTAATATTAAATTCCAACCCAGATGATAGTTATTTGCAAGAAGGACAACTGCAGAATTAACTGAAACAACATGGATGTTATAACAAGAAAATAAACTGAACGAAACATACAGGACCACAAGCAAGTAGTTATTCG
The DNA here is from genome assembly GCF_028640845.1 of Ahaetulla prasina. Lineage (NCBI taxonomy): Eukaryota > Metazoa > Chordata > Lepidosauria > Squamata > Colubridae > Ahaetulla > Ahaetulla prasina. The sequence goes on along the minus strand of NC_080540.1, from coordinate 251,115,236 downwards.
ACCATCAAATATATTCATTGTACTTTGATGAATGAGTAGATGTATTATCCTCGTTTCTCACCCTGACTCCAGCATTACACGGTCAATTTTTTCCCACGTTTCTGATATTTTCATTTCCCTGAATTTTCCCTTTCCCTTAACATTAAATCAAATTTAGCTGATCCTCTTACTCAGGCCTGCATAACATACCCCATCAAGCAGCCTTGTGCAGCCTGCTGACACTTTAAAAAAGTTTTACTGGTATTAATTCACCTCTGCACCAGAAAAACACTGCTGAGCACCTACAAGCGTCGCTGCTCCTGCAAGCTGCACTGCTACTACCACCTCAATAGCTGATGAACATCTGATCAGTATAACAACTATTCCTTTGTGGTAAGCAAATATTTTTATTTATAAATGTGACCCTTTCCTCTCTACAAGCTGTGCAGGCTTGTTCTTATTCTTTTCTTACTCTTATGCAGATCACACATTTCCATGGTATATCTGAGTTAATACCAGAAACATGATACTGTTTCCAATGATTTTTCACTAAAACATGTTATTTACTTTATAAGCTATCAAGGGGGAGGGAGATACATGGGTCTCTACATTCAGATTCAGAAGTTCTGAAGACTTATATTCCCCACAGACTAGGGTTGGTCAAATAAATGGGCAGTTGATTGTTACAATCCATCTTTTTTATTGAAGAGCACATGACTACGTTAAAAAATATCAATAACTATTCAAAGGTCTATTAAATTTGCATATATAATAAATACTTCAGGAAAAGTGGGTGAACATTTCAGAGAATGAGCAAAAAGAGCAATAGCCAAAACATGTTGTAGACAATGTTTATATATATCTGGCTGGTGATGGAATAAGTTATTGAGCAGTATTTTTCCAAGTCAGGGTTTTATATATTGAAACTTAGAAATCTATAAGAATACATGTTATATGCACTTAGGACATAAAAGTAAATAGCAAAATTGATTGTGTTACTGATAGTATTAAATCATAAGACACACTATAAATACTTTAGCATTTACATAATGGAACAAAAGACAATTTCCACATTGATATAGAAGCCAAAAAAGCTTTATATAGTGCTGAAAATCAGTCAGTCTGTACAAAAAAAATTTCTGTTTGAGCAAATGTTAAGACTATTGACACAATTATAATTTTGCTTAAATAAAAACTGAAAATAATTTTAAGAAATAAATGCATATTTATTATTTTTAACAAAATAAACTCATGCGTTTCATTGCTTATTTGGTTGTCCAAATTTAGGATAAAATAGGACTTCAGATTCTAGGGGAGTCTTGCTAGCTATGTTCAAGTCTATGCAGGAAAGCTACAGGGAAGTTAATAATAAGCTATTTTCATGGCCTCAATAACTAAGGCCAGAAATTACAGATATAAGTTCCAGCTACCTACATTTCATTTAAATCTTGGGTACTTTGCCAGGAAAAACACAACATCAACTTTAGCTACAAAACAATAACTAGCTCTAGGAAGAACTGTAGAATGCTATTGAATTCTTACACCATATTTTTTGGGGGAAATCTGAGATGCAGTGAATGCAGATTGCAACAATATGCTTCTTATTCACTTTGGAGCATGCAACATTTAATCTTAGAATCTCTCAGTGAATGTTTTTGACAGAAAGATATAGTTTAACATATATCAAGGTTTCACAATGCAGTAAACAAAACAACATCAAGCATATTCATACTTGCTACACCCACTTTTAATTACACTGTGTGTTCAAATTTTAAAATTTAGCTTCACTAATTGTATTCTTTGCATACTCGCCTTTAATAGAATAAATTCTAAATAAGTACCCTAGATCAAGCAGAGTACATTCAGAGTAAATAATGCAGTACAAGTCCCAAGGCCAGAATTAAGATTCCCATCCAATGTAGGAAGCACAGAAAATAAGAACTCCTTTACCTTTGATGTGTTTACCGAAACTGCAACACCTAGCTTAATAGTAGGATAATGAACAAAGAACTAGAGTTAAATCTTTTGCCTCTAATGGACACACTTTTAAATTAGTGAAGACCCTTAGCTCTTTCTCCCCAAATGTAGACATATTAATCTGCAGTTTAAATCAATTCATTCTATTTCAGGATAGTGAATTGAGAAAATTAGTTTCAGAATGAGAAAACTATTGATAAAGAAAATTTCATGAAAAAGAACATATTCTCAAGCTGCTTTTTTAGAAGCTCCACATCTTCTCTTTCTAAGGAGCTTGGACATTAAGTCCACATAATATCCTAATATAGTGATCTCAACTCCAAGCCTAAAAATATAATTTTGCCACTCATCTTGATGACAATCTTACAGGTGTCCATTTTGGACTAAGTTTGGCTGAATTCAATGGGTCACACTGTAAGGTTTTTAAAAATATAGTCTCTGCAACGTTTGTACTATTCACCAGCAGTTTACCCAACATGTTCTTTGTGGATTTATTCTGTTCTTGAAGAAATCTGGGTTGGATAAACTGCTGGTGAATAGTACAAAGATTGCAGAGAGTATTTTCTATATTTTCCATTTCAAGTTCTATAGACTTATTTACCTTTTACACTTTCTCTTTTTAATTCACACTTTCAATCATATGTGTCAAATTCTTTTGAGAATCTTACAGGAAGAGAGGCCTTTCTGAATGCAAAGCAGGTAACCTACCAACTAAACTAGGTAAGCATTACTACGGTCTGCTCTCAAACCTGCTGTATCCATCTCAATCAGGGGAGTAAGCATTCAAAAGTTTTGAAAATGGTACAAAACATCTGGATTCTGATCAAGGGTAAGCTGCAAAATGTTAACAGTTTAATGAAACGAAACAGAAAGTACTTTAACTGTTTTGAGTCTATAATAATTGAAAATAATTTCGTATGCTTGATCTGTTCTCAGTTTTGACCTAAAACGCACGGGGGGGGGGGAACGGGGTCTTAATTTTGTTTTAGTACCAACGGGATTGCCATTGTTAGATCAGCGCACCCCAACATTAAAGCTAACATTCGGAGTGTGTGAATGAACGAGGATCTCTCTCAGCAGACACCGGCTTTCAATTTCAAGCCGCCCCAGACAATCGTCAAGGGTTAGGATGCAGGACTTTTGGCGCCCAGTCAAGTTTAAATAGGAATTAAGGCTAACGCCATTCCACAAATATTGACTCCAAGGAAGCCTCCCAGAGCGCCACTCATCCCCCCCACCCTCCGTCTCAACACCCCTGAGTGGCCAGAAGAGAACAAATCCTGGCGGGTTATTCCCGCTTCCGAGAGGGGAACCCGCCCACCGCCCAGCTGTCCCAAGCACTTCGCGCGCAGGGGCTGCTTGTGGGATGTCAACTCCTCGTCGACTTCCCCACCCGAAGCACCCCGAACGTCTCTCCCGCTTCCCCGAGGGTACCTGCTGGTCTCCAGGGACGAATAGCGTTCGGGCAAAATCTGAAGGCTGCGTTGGAAGAAGCGCACGTGGCGTTCCTTGAGGAAATCCAACCTTTCCCCGTCCCCAAAGCCTCCCTCGTCTTCCACCAGCCCCGTGCTCGCCATGTTGGTCTTCCGCTTCCTACTCCCGCACGCAGCTCCGTCACTGGCGGCACGGTCATGTGACGCAGCCCCAACGCCGGCCCTTTTTTTTTTCCCCCTTCTTCTTTTAGCGGCCGCGACGGCAACAACCGGCACCTGACAGGGCTTAGTTCCGCCTCTTGCGCCTGAGAAAGTGGAGCTAAGCTTTGGCGCCAAGCGAGAGCAGCTTTAAAAAATGCTCTGATCGTTCGTGTAGCTCAGGGTTGAAATGAGGGTGCTCTCTAAGCTTGCTTGATTTCTTCCAGACCTTTCATTACCCTAACTAGGTAACATTATCAGTGCTAGTAAGGAGTGCTGTTTGCTGTCAGTTTATAGTCATAATAGCGCTCCTTACTAGCATTGATGACGTTAGTTAGGGTAATGAAAGGTCTGCAAGAAAACAAGCAATCTCAGCGAGCACCAAGGATCCCTTACACACTGTTGCAAAATTACATATGGTTTCTATTCGCATGGCTTGATCCAGAAAAATTAGATTTGACAACTTTGGTAGCTTCAATGTGCAGAAATATAAGGAATGTAGTTTCTGTCCCAGAGCCTTCTGAAATTATGTCTTTCTCATTGATAAAACGTTGATAAAATATTAAAATAATCTGAAGACCATATGCTACAAAGGTTGACATGGGTTATTAAAATTGAGGTACCGCATGGCAAAACATGGATCTATACTATATTTTATGCAGGTCCTCTAGATTTTTACTTCCAAAGTTCGATAATACCCACAATGGACAAATGGCTGGTGCAGGTGATGAAACTTCCATAGATGCCTAAATTAACTTCTTTGCTTAGACAGAAAACAGTATCTACATATATGGGTGACTGGAAACCCTTTATTAGACATTGTATATAATGAAAACAATGCACTTACAAGGTATGGTTTTGATAATTAGAAAAGCAACTGGATAATAGAGTGAGATTTCTTTTGTTATCATAGAGTAAGAGATAATTTTGTAGTTGTATTGACAGTATATTTGCTGTAAAAGAAATCAGAAGTTTCTATTTCTTTCCCTTTTGGCACAACTGACTTTTTTCTGCTTTTTTTTTATTAGTTTGTCTTAGTTTTTATGTTTTTTGTAACATTTTAAAATAAAGTTTAAGATGCATAACTTAATCATAGACAAGCTTACTTTGAAATATTTTCAATTTTTTGGAAGACTGCAGAAAGAAAATAATACTGTACCTCTTTCTAGGGTTTTTAAATCTGTTATTTTATTTGTAAAAATTATTAGTTTTGAAGGATAACGATTAAGAAACAAATCATTTCTCTATAACAAGAGCTTATTATTTTCTTTCCCATTTTAGGAACATTGAAGATATTATCTGCTTACCCTCTTAAATTAATCTGAGATACATTATGTAATCAATCTACTAAGTAAAGCAAAGAAAAAAACACTTGTGTTAATTTTTTCTATTTATTTCTGGGCTGAAAATAACCATGAAAGTATGTAGAAAGCAATACATTAACTTTTTTCTGAGCTTTACAGAAAGAGATCACTTGCTAAATCCAGGTTCTAAAGAAAAAAAATACAAACCAAAAAAAAGCTTTTGCAAGTACTTTACACAATGAAACAATGTGTACTTGATTTTTATTTAACATAACATTTATATGCATATGTACAACATTTCTCATATATAATACAAACTAATATAACAATACATAATGTTATATTTTCTTCAGATAAATTATTTGCAGATGTCCAATTATAATCCCTGTCGCCAACTTGGGACAGCCCTATCAATGTAAAAATAGATTAGTATCTTGCAAAATACATGAAACATATAAAAGTACATCAATCATATAAATATTTAAATGTAAGGTAATTTAATTTAAGATGTACATTAATCATATAAAATATTTCAATTTTCTCACCTATGAGGAATGTATAACACTGGCCCTGTACCTACAGGCCCAATCTCTTTTGTTCGTTCTTCCCAAACTTTTGTCGGTCTGAATAACCTGCATGGATCCCGAGTTACATTAATGTGAACCTGTTAATAGTGAAAATACAGAAAAAGTAATTGAAGGAATTGCAAATACAAAGGAATTAAACCATAAAGAGTAAGAAGTAAACTTGCATCACACTGTATTTTTATTATTGCAGAGCCCAAAATACTATTTGTTTGGATTACAGACCTAACAATTTATTATGCATCTGATTCTTGTTGGATACTTAGAATAAAGATGCAAATCAAAAAAGTGGTGACTACTAACAGAAAAGAAGTCAAATGGGACCAGACAGTAATTGCAGAGTAGTACTATAGTGGATGGAACCAAGACCAGTGAAATACAAAATTTAAATTTCAGTCCACCAAGATCATTACTCCAACATTTCAGCCTATGGATTGTGATTAGATGCTATGTTTCCATTGCTATTACTAATAGTTAAAATTTAATAAAAAATATACATTTCACATATTGTTTAATATTTAAAGCTCAATTGAAAACAATTTTGCACAAAGTAGTTTTACTGGATTCCAAGGGCTTACTAATTAGATACGAGGCACTAAACTAAAGTCTGGATCAACAATCCTAAAACACTTAGAAGAAACAGGAAGTACTGTTGATTCATCATCTCTACAGTTTTAATTTAAATTTAATTTCTAGAGAAGAGAAGGCAGATAAGATCCCATTTTGTTTTTAAAATGACATGCAGCTTGCACACCTAATTGGGTTACTCTTAACACAATTTCTTTTCCATTTTCTTTCATTCCAACCTATTTACAACTTTTCCTCTTGCTTCCATATGGGCGACTGAATTCCAGTTTCAGGATGTTATATAATGACATTTCAATAAGAGACTAATATCATATAAGATAATTTTTAAATGCCAGAGTTCTTTGAAGTCAGAGATACACACCTGGGAAATGTACATGGGACTGAGATATATAACATATTAAATTCTTACCTTCTTTCTCAGCTTAGACAATCTTTTTTCTTTTTCAATCTTTTCATCTTCCTTTGCCTGCTTTTCTAGAAACTTTAGCTCAAGTTTATGCAGATCCTGAATAAAATAAATAAAATATTGCATACTCTCTCTCTCACTCACTCACTCTTTCCCTCCCCCCTCCCCCCAGGAAATCTTGTTTGAGATAGGCCACCATATAAATTGAATAAATAAACAAATAAAAAAACATATATATATAAGTTGTTTGTTGTTTTAACAGCTAAATTGTCAGTCCCAACTGTGGTCGCTAAACAGGACTACCTATGACTGTCCTGCATTGCCATAGAACACAGGGATACCCGAGAGTTGCAAAAACCTGCTTTGGAGACCTTTCTACAGGCAGAGAGATAAAAAGATCAAATATAGGTTAATGGATTTTAAAAATTTTAAATTGGATTTTTTTTTCAAGCCCACATGAAACATGAAAAATAACCTCATTATAGTCTTCGTTAATGCTAATACTGGGATGTGATATTAGTGAATAGACTATAGCTAATCTCTGTTTAAAAGTACAAATCAAACATGGTCAATGAGTAAGAAATTTCAGATGTAGGCAAGCAAGGGGTATTTGATTGAAAACACAAGGAGGTCTAAATATGAAATTCAGTTAGGAAGTGAAGCAAATAGAGGATCACATTTTTGCCATATAAGGACTTGAGAAACATGTTTAATCTCCTTGAAGATAATAAAACAAAGGTAATTGGTAAAGGTAAATATATCCTTTGATATAGCTTGTTTCCTGAAGGGAGGTTCGCTGCTCTCTTTATGGCCTTCTGAAGAAGTGAAGAATTGTTCTATCAGAACATCTTTAGAGGTTACTTGTATATTGTTCTCAGTAGCGAGATGATTAGTTTTTATTGCTATTGTTATATCATCATTTATTGATATTGTTATATCGTCAATAGCAATATATACGCTATTTTGTTATTCTGTGATATTTTGTATTTTACCCAGAGTACTTCAGAATTGGCAAAGACCACTCTTATGGATAAATAAACTGTAGTCTATTCTGACGTTTTCAAACTTAATATAGTATATTCTTTGATAACATAGATCCTTTTTTTGCTTTAAGGAAATACTGGGGAGACAACTGCTACATGCATTTGTTTTTCATAATTACAGTCTCGTCACTTCAATTCTTGATTACCCCAATCAAATAATTATTTTAAGCCTATATGAATAATTCTTTTAGAAATAATTCCTAAGGTTTACCATTTTTAATGAAAACAATTGTATCCAGATGAGACAAATCAATTGAATTTCAATGTTCATCACCAAGAAGCTTCATACATGGATATTGTCCTTCTCATATGAAAACAAAGAGAAACCAGAAATAAATATGGAAGAGATAAACAAGACTACTCACTCGTTCTTGGAATTTAACAATTTCTTCTGCTGCAAATCTTTTCTTCTCTTCCCTTTCAGCTTCCTCTCTTTTTTCTTTTTCAAGTCTCAGCAGCTCTTCTTGTTCCTTTTTCTCTCTACTATAATCTTCCAACAGTAACTTCATTTGAAGTTGCCGCTGACGTTCTCTCTGTTTTTTTTTCTCCTTCTCTTCTTCCTCTTTTAACTGAGCTTCCTGTTTTGCTGCAGTTGCAAGTGCTTTGTCTTTCTTCCATGCTTCAAGCTCTGCTAATCGTTTTTTCCTTTCCTCTTCAGTTTTCTGCTTCAGAGCTTCTTCACGCTCACGTTGAATATCAGCGGGCACTTCCTCAGGATTCTCTTTCTGGACTAAGATTTTACACTTTTCTTGTTTCTTTATCTTCCATTTTTTAATGGCCTAGAGTATTACAGTAAAGTGAATAAAATAATTCATAAATTTATCATGCCATTTCTAATCCTCTGAAGGAAAACAGGACCTAAGATGTACAATTAGGCCCATAGGTGTCTTCATGCTTCTGAAGAGATGTTAAAAATCTGTTTGATAACTTTGAGAAACAAATTACTATACTAGGATAGGTTTTGGGATGATCTACCAGGGTTTTTCTGGTCTTATAACTATTAGTCATAAGTTGAGGATTACCTTATTATGATTAGGAAATAACAACTAAACTACTGTAATACTTTGTTCGACTATTGAATACTTTCACTTTTCAATGAAACAGATTTCCATAGCCTTGTTAGATGTGAGTCTTAAATGCAACATTCTGATCGAAGTTGAATAAATTCCAGTCTGTATGACGATCACCAAACCCAGAGAATAGAGAAACAATGAACAAATAGGTGAAAGTTTGCTGGTGGGGGAATTATAGGCTGTAAGAATTTTTTTTAAAAAGGGATATAGAATAATAAAAAGAGACAGAGAGGGGGTATAGTCTAATGTAGAACCCAAAAAAGAACAATCTATTTTTCCCAACTATAGTCCTCGAGTTACAACCACAAGTGAGCCCAAACTTTCTGTTGCTAAGTGAAACAATTGTTAAGTGAGTTTAGCCCTATTTTATGACCATTCTTGCCACAGTTGTTAGTAAATCATTGCAGTTGTTAAATTACTAATACGGTTGCTAAGTGAATCTGGCTTCCCCATTGACTTTGCTTATCAGAAGGTTGCAAAAGGTGATCACATAACCCCAGAATAATGCAACCATCATAAATATGAACCAGTTGCCAAGCATTCAAATTTTGATCACGTAACCATAGGGGTGCTACAATGGCCATAAGTATGAAAAACAGTCATAAGTTACTTTTTTCAGTGCTGATGTAACTTTGAAAAGTCACTAAATGAATTGCTGTAAGTTGAGGACTACCTGTACAATATTCTTGGTTATCGCAACAGTACTTCAACATGTTCTCATGTTCCAAAGCACCTATATTTACTACATCTTGTAAACATTCTTCCTAAATCCAATTCCTAGCATAACAATTGGAAGTATGGAATTTATCATTCTACCTCTAAAGGAAGTATTGATGAAAATGGAAGATATTTACATGCTAGCATAAATAAACAACTAATGGTTAAGAAAAAAATAATTGTATAGATCAGTTCTAATATACACTGGCACTGTTAAATTTATAGACAAATGAATTGGCAAAATTCTCTCACCTCCTTTTTCTGTGACTCTAAAATTAGAAATTCTTTATGCCACTTCTCATGTGATTGAATGTCTTCCTTTGTTCTATCAGGGAGGTATTCGAGGGTTTCAGTGATGTACGATGGTTTCCCTTTATGTTTTCTCCAAATTTTTAGGAAGATTTGATGATCACATTCATCCCAACCTCCTTGCCTTCCTCCAGTTTGCTGAAGAAATCTTTCAAGCTCAAGGACTTCTTTAGGAAACTGATTTTGGATTTCCTTATGTACTGGAAATACACATTGCTTGAAAATTCTTGCAGCTGAAGTTCCTACAGCCCACATTTCGATTTTTCTTTCTAAGGCACTGATCTCATTTGTAGCAGCATTCTCGTCTCTTAGAAGTTCATCATAACTAAAAAAAATTAAAAATATAAATAAATCATTTAACATAGAATAAAAAATAATGCGACTAATTCTGTGCCTAACTTTCATGAACATACATCTTGCAAAAGGATGTATAAACTGAACAAATATACAAAAGCAGTGTTATGCGATATCATTTTGCTGCTCATACACTCCTTATGGCACTCAGAAAATCCAAATGGGGTTTTGGATGTATATATTTAGAACAAATCTTTAAATCCTGACACTGGTAGCAAACCTCAGAAATTTTCTTCAGAGAGCTTTAAATCATAAAGATATAATAAAATGCAAGTATTATTCTTACCAAGGCCAAATACTGTATTGTCTTAATTAAACACAAAGTAAAATACATATCTAAAATTAAGACATTTGGATTAACTTTTAAATTCTCAATTTTTTTATACAGTAGAAATATAAATCAAAGATAAAAATAAGATAGCACACTTCAGCACATTAAAGGTTTTTCTTTTACATCCCTATACACACACACACGATTTTTATAACAATAGCACAAATTGGTCAAAATTATTGTCCCTTCCTTATTATATAAATAGATTGAAAGAAAAGTAGTTTGGTCATGGCTGCCAGACAAGCTCATAACAAAAATAATTAATGTTAACCAAACATTTCTGGATGAACTGCTCAATCAGCTAAAAAGCAGTTCATAACCCCATTTGAATGGTTTGAGTGGTAACGATGAGTTTGCCAACAGGATGATCCTATCTTTCCCAGGTGTTCAGCAATGACAGTTGTAAGGAAGGATCCATATGTGAATAAACTATAATTATGTAGCAAAGAGAAAATCTTCTGTAGACATTGTTAGCCTTGACTTCCCTCTTCCTACTTGGCTCAAGAACAGAATTTTCTTTCCTGAAATAAAAAAAAAATGGAAGAGGAAGAAAAAGGAATATTATCCTCCAGTGCTCCCTATATCTGATGTGGACTTCTGGAAACAGCCAAGAAGATGCTGTTTTATTCTGCAACCCAGCCATACATTTTAATTTTATTCTTTAATTTATGTCCTGAATTTCAATTAAATTAAATTTAATTAATTGAATTTCATTCAATTAAATGGAGCATTCGTGAAAATTTGAAACCTTTAAAAAAATACCTAGTGGCCAACAGGGAATTTAATCCTTAACTTCCATAAAGATGGTAAAAAAAGAGAATATTTCATGTCTTTAAAATGCACTTTACTGTTTTATGGGTTATAATATATACAATATTACTAAATATATCTTTATTACATAAACAAATTTAGTTTTTGAGAATAAATTGAATATTTAAACTATTTATATCATATACTAAGAATGATGTTAGAATTGACTTTCTACATATCATTTGTAGTACTTACTTCAATGGCTTTCTATATCACTATTAGAGGGCCTTTGGGTTATTTATGCAGAAATGCTAATTTACTAGAAAACTGTTTTAATAAAGTTAGATTTGTATCTTTTTGTATTCTTTAATTTTAATTAACTTTTAAAATATTATATGAATGTTTCCTAGTTAACATTTTAAATTTTCCTATTAATGGTATGAAAACCCAATATATACATATTTTAATTAATTGTTTTAACCGATTTTTAAGGGAGTTTTAATGGGACTTTACGGGAGGGTGGAAATCGACGGGCTTGGGTTGGTGGGGGGAGGGAGGGTGGGTGGGGGTGGGAGGGTTAGGGCGGATGAGGGGGGTAGCCCGTCGGGAGGGAAACCAGTTCCAGCGCATGCTCGTGGCGACTATCAATTGGGTTCGGAGGTTATGGGGGGGGAGTGTGTTCCTTTGTGTGAGGGTGAGTCTATTTGCACGGTAAGTGGGAGGGGCAGATATGGCGGAAGGGGGGGATCGTATCGACATAGGGGGTCACGCGGTCGATGTCTGCAGGCGATCGCGTGCCCGATCCCCTGACTTCTCCTGCCCCCGGATGGTCAAGACCCTCAGAGCCTGGGCCTTCGCCTGATGTTATGCAACGCACGGTCCGTGGGTTACAAGGCCCCTAATACATGATCTGATACAGGGGTGCCACGGATATTATAGGCGGTACGGAGACCTGGTGGGGCACTGAAGGGGGTGTGCCCCTGGTCGAGATGTGCCCACCGGGTTTCCGTGCATTCCATCAGCCGAGGGCCCAGGGTAGGGGTGGAGGGGTGGCGGTTGCTATTAAAGAGAGTCTAGAGCCGAGGGAGACCACTGTACCTCAGATTGCCGGGTGTGAATCCTCTTGTGAGGTGGGGTCATAGATGTCAGATGGGCTTGCTGGTCGCACCTGGCTCCTTGCTGCGTGACAGCTGCCCTGCCCGAGCTCCTGGAGGTGCTTGCCGGGTGGCAGTGGAGACCCCAGACTTTTAGTCATGGGGACTTTAACTTGCCATCTGCCGGCTGCCGACGGTAGCTCGGGAGTTCCTGGCCTCCATGACGGCCTTGGACCTGACTCAAGTAGTGGATGGCCCCACTCACATCGGGGGAGGCACACTGGACCTGATTTTTGTCTCTGGTCAGTGGTTGAGAGATCTGGACTTAAAGGAAATAGTCACTGAACCTTTGTCATGGTCAGATCACTCTCTTCTTCGCCTGGACTTTCTGACCGCTACCCAACACCGCAGGGAGACGGAACCATTACGGTGGTACCGTCCCAGGCGCCTGATGGACCCAGAGAGGTTTCGGACGGAGCTTGGGCCACTTCCTGAGGGTCTGGCTCACGGCACGGCAGAGGAACTAGCTGCAGCCTGGGAACGGGCTGCGGCTGGGGCTTTAGACCGTGTCGTGCCTTTGCGGCCTCTGACCCGGCGCAGATCCCAACCGGCTCCTTGGTTCTCCGAGGAGCTGAGGGGGATGAAACGCCGGAGAAGACGCCTAGAGAGTTCCTGGAGGTCCAGCCGTTCAGAGGCTGATCGGACACTAGTTAGATCCTATACCAGGACCTACCTAGTGGCACTGAGGGAAGCGAGGCATTGCTACGCCTCCTCCCTCATTGCGTCGGCAGATAACCGCCCAGCTGCCCTGTTTCGGGTGACCCGCCTCCTTCACCAGGGGAGCGGGATGACCCGTTGCGGGGACGTGCTGAGGAGTTTAACGGTTATCTATACGATAAAATCGTTCAGCTTAGGGACGGTCTGGACCAAAATTGTGGCGATTCAGACGGGGTATCTGAGGGCGGTCTTGGTGATGTTGTGTGGGATGAGTTTGACCCTGTGACTCCCGAGGACATGGACAGGTTGCTGGGTAGATTGAATGCCACCACGTGTTTATTGGACCTGCCCCTCCTGGCTGGTGCTGGCCACTCAGGAGGTGACACGAGGCTGGCTCCAGGGATTACGAGTGCTTCCTTGTTGGAGGGAGTCTTCCGCCGCCTTGAAAGAGGCGGTGGTGAGGCCCTCCTCAAGAAGCCTTCCTGACCCGCTGTTTTAGGTAATTATCGCCGTCTCCAACCCGCCGCGCGAAGGTTGTAGAGAGTATGGTGGCATATCAGTTTCTGCACCTGGAGGAAACTGTCTATCTGGACCTGCTCCAGTCCGGCTTCCGACCCGTTACAGCACTGAGACGGCTTTGGTCAAGCAGGATGATCTCTGAGGGCCAGGGATAGGGGTTATTCCTCTGCCCTGGTCCTATTAGACCTCTCAGCGGCTTTTGATACCATCGACCATGGTATCCTGCTGCGCCGTTGGAGGGGTTGGGAGTGGAGGCACCGCTTATCGGTGGTTCTCCTCCTATCTCTCCGACCGTCGCAGACGGTGTTGACGGGCAGAGGTCACCCGCGCGCCTCACTTGTGGGTGCCGCAGGGTCGATTCTCTCGCCTTCTGTTCAACATCTATATGAAGCCGCTGGGTGAGATCATCAGTGGCTTCGTGTGAGGTACCAGCTGTACGCTGATGACACCCAGCTGTACTTTTCCACACCGGCCACCCCAATGAAGCTATCAAGTGCTGTCCCGGTGTCTGGAAGCCGACGGGTCTGGATGGGGAGAAACAGGCTCAAGCTCAATCCTCCAAGACGGAGTGGCTGTGGATGCCGCATCCCGCACAGTCAGCTGAGTCCGCGGCTGACTGTCGGGAGCGAGTCATTGGCCCCGGCGGAAAGGGTGCGTAATTTGGGCGTTCTCCTGGATGCACGGCTGTCTTTTGAAGATCATTTGACGGCCGCCTCCAGGAGAGCTTTCCACCAGGTCCGCCTGGTGCGCCAGTTGCGCCTTTCTAGACCGGGATGCCTTGTGCACAGTCACCACGCCTTGTGACGCCTCGCCTGGACTACTGCAATGCTCTCTACATGGGGCTCCCTTGAAGGGCATCCGGAGGCTGCAGTTGGTCCAGAATGCAGCTGCGCTGGTGATAGAGGGAGCCCTCGTGGCTCCCGAGTGACACCTATCCTGCGCAGGCTGCACTGGCTACCTGTGGCCTTCCGGTGCGCTTCAAGGTGTTGGTGAACGCCTTTAAAGCGCCCATGGCATAGGGCCGGGTTACTTACGGGACCGCCTGCTGCTACCGAATACCTCTCACCGACCCGTGCGCCTCACAGAGAGGGACTCCTCAGGGTGCCGCCGGCGCGACAGTGTCGCCTGGCGACACCCAGGAAGGGCCTTCTGTGGGGGCTCCCGCCTCTGGAACGAGCTCCCCAGGACTTCGTCAACTTCCGGACCTCCGAACCTTTCGCCGCGAGCTCAAAACTTACTTATTTATCTGCGCTGGACTGGGTTAGTTTTTTAAGTTATGGGTTTTTAATGGTGATTTTATAGTTTAGGGTTTTATATCGGTCGTTTGACCGTTTTTAGTTTTAAATTGGCCGGTTAAATATTTCATTTTAAATGTATCTTAAATTTATTGTGTACCTATGTGTTTTAATAAGGCTGTACACCGCCCTGAGTCCTTCGGGAGAAGGGCGGTCTAGAAATCTAATTAATAAATAAATAAAATAAATAAATAAATAAATCAAAGATAAAAATAAGATAGCACACTTCAGCACATTAAAGGTTTTTCTTTTACATCCCTATACACACACACACACACACACACACACTATTTTTATAACAATAGCAGAAATTGGTCAAAATTATTGTCCCTTCCTTATTATATAAATAGATTGAAAGAAAAGTAGTTTGGTCATGGCTGCCAGACAAGCTCATAACAAAAATAATTAATGTTAACCAAACATTTCTGGATGAACTGCTCAATCAGCTAAAAAGCAGTTCATAACCCCATTTGAATGGTTTGAGTGGTAACGATGAGTTTGCCAACAGGATGATCCTATCTTTCCCAGGTGTTCAGCAATGACAGTTGTAAGGAAGGATCCATATGTGAATAAACTATAATTATGTAGCAAAGAGAAAATCTTCTGTAGACATTGTTAGCCTTGACTTCACTCTTCTTATTGAAAAGAAGAACATTCTTATCCTTTTCAAGTTTCACAAGTCTAGGAAAAGGGACAAGATTTATTGAAGTACATATATGACAAGGGACAGAATACATGCTACTATCAGATTGGTTTGATGCCACAGCTTGATTTTGTGAGGTGAGAGATTGATTGGCCCAAAGTCACCCAAGTGGCTTTCATGTCTGATTGGAACGCCTAGGAAAAAATGGAAAAATTGGGGGGAAAAAATTCTGTTTTTTCCAAAGCCATTTAGAAAAAAACAGGGGTGGGGGGAGAGAGACTGTTTTTCCCCCAATTTTTCTGGGTTTTTTTCCAGGCCTTGTAGCCTGGTGTCTTAACAATTAGATCACACCAGGCTCTCTTTCAAACAAAGCATTCAAACAAAGCATATTAAATAAGTGTTTTAATGGTCAGTAAATCCAATTTGTATATTAATATATACTAGTAAGTAATTTAAAAATAGTCTGCAACCACATCATTTTTATATGATATTTTACAGGCAAATTAGATGAGGATTGGCAGGATTGGCAATCCTGCCAACAGGATTGGCCTCATAAAAAAAGTAGTTGAAAGAAAATCTTTCATCCCCAAAGTATAACACATAAAGAAGGTGACTGTGACATATAAACATCATAAATCCAATAATCCACAAAATAATCCTAATAAAAAATTTTGAGAATATAATTTCAAAATAAATAGAATGTAAATTAAAACAGCCATGTAAACAAGCAATAGCCATATCATTTTCCAGAAAGAATTATTCAAAATTAAATTTAGAATGAAAAATATTGTTTCTTAAAAGTATAATTAATTGTTAATTTATTCATTGGATTTATCCCTGCCACAATCAAAGACAGTTTGAAATACATCTTTGAAAATGATAAAATGTCCAAGGATTCATATATCAAACTAAAAATAAAACGTAATAAATTCAATCAATTCATACCTCTCCTCAAAACATACAGACTGAAGACTTCCATACCTCAACAATTCATTGCTATGAGATGGGTGGTCAAATACATTAGTTAAATAAATAAGCAAAATGGCAGCTTTTAATAGCATATGAAACTGATCACATTTCCAAGGGAAGATTATTTCAGTCCATAAGTGCATCAATGGAAAACAATCTCTGCATGTCTATACTCTTTGCAGATGTATGGACTCACTAGTAGATACTGTTTGAACCACAAAGAAAACAAATTATGAAAACAAATGTTTGTGAAACTATTGAAGCTACATTAAAGGTTGCTATAGTACTTACATTGAATAAAAATATCAACAAATTTCAAACATTTTATCCTTATAATACGTGACCATTTTTAAAGTATCTTATTTTTGCTTTATTCCTATGTCTGTTTTAGAGAAGTTATACCATTACAGAATTTAAACTTACTGATTTTTTAGTTTATTGCCTGTTCTTATAAATTCAATTTTCTTAACTTGATCAGTTTTGATCTTCCAGCTCTGAAAATGTTGAAGAGCATCTGAAGCACTAAAACAGCTGCCATTCTATGCGAAACACAATTTTAAAAATCATTATAATGAAATACAGCAGTACATTTTCATTAAAGAGTGTTTAAAACATAAAGAGGGGAAAACTCAATTTAGTCCTAAAACTACTTCAAACCTCATCTTAATGTTATTCATTTTAATAACATGGTAAAATGGTAAATGCAATTCTGCAGGGACCCTCAAAGCTAAATTCTTTTGATATTTTACTACCTTAGCAAGCTTCAAAATTCTATGGCAAAGGATATTGAATACTTGAATGTTGAATTTGACAATAAAGCAGTAGAAAATTGAGAAAACTTTTTTTCCAGAAGCAGGGAATATATGGCAGGGCGTTCAACCCAGCTGCACAACAGGAAGATAGTAATAATATTTTCTCTGCCATTAAACAGTACGAAGAATTTCATGATTTATCTAAAAGACACATACATCATACATCCAATTACTCTTCCCATTTGTCTGGGTTTCCTTGGATATGCATTTTGCCTAGCTGGAGAGCAATATTTCCCAAAATGTCTGGAATTGGAACAACAGTAAATGACAGAGGGCCCTGGCAGTTGAGAGCAGAAAGCAAATGCAGCCTTCAGAAGAAAATCTGACAGAGTATCCCAGCTTTACTGTCTGGAAAAAAAAATAGCTTCTGCCACCTGACTGTTGGGGGGCAGGGGGAGAGAAAGCATCTATCACACACATAAAAATGAAATATAGACAAACACAAGGGAAAAAAAGCTGTAAAAAAAGTAAAAGACAAACACAAGTCTGTAAGGGGCGTGCATAAGCACACCAACATACCTACCGTCCCTGTCCTAATGTCCCCTTTTTTTCGTATCCATTTCATGTATTAATAACCATGTTTATACCTATATCTGTTATCTAATACCTGCTTGACAAAATAAATAAGTAAAATAAATAAATAAAAAATAAACAAGATACTTCTCGTAGCTCCCATGTAACACGTCTCCTGCGCAGGCTGCATTGGTTGCCGGTGGTCTTCCGGGTGCGATTCAAGGTTCTGGTTATCACCTTTAAAGCGCTCCATGGCATGGGACCGGGATATTTACGGGACCACCTACTGCCATCAGTAACCTCCCATCGACCTGTGCGCTCCCACAGAGAGGGCCTCCTCAGGGTGCCGTCGGCCAGACAGTGTCGGCTGGCGACCCCCAGGGGGAGAGTGTTCTCTGTGGGAGCTCCGGCCCTGTGGAATGAACTACCCGTTGGGTTACGCCTTCTCCCTGATCTTCGGACCTTTAAACCTTCTTTTTTCACCAAGCAGGGCTAGCCTGATACAATTTTAAATTGAATGTTTTAATGGGATTTTAAGGGGATTAATTTTATTTACTATTTTTATTCAAAAAATTTAAATGTTCAGCTTATCGAATTAGATTTTTAATGGTTTGTTGTATTTTAAATTTTCTCGTTATTTATGTTTTATTTCTGCTGTACACCGCCCTGAGTCTTCAGAAAAGGGCAGTATAAAAATATGAATAATAAATAAATAAATAAATAAATACCAAAAGCATTCGGATAATGCTGGACAGATCTTTAAATTTAATATTCAGAGGCAGCTTCAGATCACTGGTTGAAGGGACAGCAACTTTTCATAACAAACCATGGTTTCTAGAACCGCAGATATTTGTGTAAAGATTTTTGATTCTGCAAGTTCGAATGTAATGGGGTTTCTTCTGCTCCCTTTTCTCCTATACAGGACTTCCAACTACTGATACGGTTCAGTTAGGAATCCTCAGCTCCCTTTAAAACAGGGGTCTCCAACCTTGGCAATTTTAAGACTTGTGGACTTCAACTCCCAGAGTTCCTCAGCCAGCAAAGCTGGCTGAGGAATTCTGGGAGTTGAAGTCCACAAGTCTTAAAATTGCCAAGGTTGGAGACCCCTGCTTTAAAAGGACCAGGTTTCTTTGTCCATGCCATGCCGTGTCTCGGAAGAAATCGGCCATACCCTGTGAAACCGGACATTTCTGCTAATATGCCTAACTGCCCAGGTAAATCAAACTATAGATCTTCTAGCATAAGACTTCTCCGACTTGGAGCCTTCCAGAGGCGGCAAAAGATAACTGCCAGCATTCCAGGAATTGTAGCTCAGCTAACGTCCAGGTCAGGTAACTTAAGGGGGACGAGGTGAGCGGGGGAGTTTGATTTCAGCTCGATATATCCAGCCAAGTCACTATCCCTCCCGTTGCTCAACCGGGGAGGAAGTCTTTAGTAGCGAAGCAGAGGTGGGCGAAATTACCTGTTGGTACCTGGTCCATCCCTCAAGCGCCGGCGTTGCTAGGGCGGCCATGTTCCAAGCCGAGAAATGAGGCGGGACAGCGCGGCGTCGGAGGGAGGTCGTTTCATTTCTATGGTTGACGTCATGCTAGTACGACCCAAGAGCTGGGTGAGTGGGTAAACGGTTCGAGGAGTTTCATCTTTCTTATACGCTTTTTATATAGGAGCTGCTTCCTGGGAATCAGTAGAGAAATTCAGATCATAAATCTAGCTGTAAAATTAACAACGTTCTAAATTTCTTATACTTCATTAAAGCACAAAGTTTGTCCTGCTCCGTTTGTATTGTGTGGATTGGGGGGGGGGAATATATTTTTTAATGTTCGTTTTGAGTCAGATCAAACTTCATTAATACCATTTATTAAAACTGGTCAAAATGCACTTCCCTAAAATGAAAGCAAATTGAAGGCAATAAAAGCAATCAAATAAGATTATTGTAATAAAAAGAGGCGGATCAAAAATATCAAATCTGAACTGCAGACTTATTGGTGTTCTCTGAACTTGTTTAGGGATGTTCCATTACAAGTTGACTTTAAAGATGATGTGGCTTCAAAGACAGACAATTAGTGATTAAAAAAAATAATCATAAACTCTAGCTGCAGAACTACAAAGCCAAACAATACTAAATGCTCAGAGGTACAAACAGTAACCTTTGCTGAAAATACTTTATTCTTAAATTTAGTTTTTTAAAAATATGTTGGATATGTCCCGCATTTCTTTCTCTTTAATTCTGCACAGCTTCAATTATGTTAGTCATTTTCCATGGTTTTTATTTTGAATTTAATTAATTAGTGGAAGTAATTGAAAGACTGGAAATAGTCATCCAGGCACATTAATTTGTTCCTATTGATTCTTTTAAGGGTTGGATTGAGAATCTCCTGTTTTGTTCTCAAACAACATTGCTCTTTAATCCTTGATTTCAATTTACAATAAAATTTTCAAATTGCATTGAATATGAATAAGATAAATAAAGACACAGATAGACTCTTTGGAATAAGATAAACATTTTTGAATTTATATAATTCCAGGATACTTTTTATTTTTTTTATCTCTCGCCAGAAAATTTGTGGCATGCCATGGACTGGGACCAATCCACAAACTGGTGGAGTCAGAAACATCAGACCAAGTCTTAACGTAACACTTTCTATAAACATTAGAAAGCATAATACATACATAATTATGTAAAGTTGCTAAAATTATCTTACATCTCTGCAATTATACTAGTTTGGTATCTGTCCACACCAGCATGGACCAGGAAAGAGCCATATATACTTGTTTGGATACTATCTACTGTTTCTGACTGTTTCTAAAACCAGAGTAATTACACATATGCAGTATAATTTTAGCAATGTCACCATTCACCAGCTGGGTAACTTTGAGCCAGTCACTTACCCTCTCAGTCCAATCTACTTCGCAGCTTTATGGGGAAAAGAGGAGGGGGTACCGTACATGTTCTCTGCCTTTACTTGCAAGGTAATAAAGGCAGGATAGAAATGTAATAAATAAGTTCCTACATAATTGTGATCTTTAAATCTTGATTTTAAATCTTGTGATCTTGATTTTGGACAAGCCCAAGAAAAAGAGCTATGAGTTTGCTCTAATAATTTGGATTTAGTCTTATCTCTGTCACAAGATGAAAGGATAACTCCAGAAGATTTATATGTAAATGTCCCATTGTCAGATTGCCCAAATGTGGCAGTAGCAAGTGGCTCCTCTGTCGGTTTTAACTGTGATTTGGGAATAGACTTTGTTCATATCATATCCAATTCCCATAGCTTTCATTAAAATCCAAGAGGGAAAATAAGTTTCCTTTTATTTTAAGTAAGGAAACACTCACAATATACTTGATGCATCTATATAGAAGTACGGACTTCAAACCCACATTCTTAGATTAAAATTCCTGTGACATGTTTGTTTATTTTTTTATTTTTTTATTTAATTTTGTCATAACAATATACACAAGCATAACAAGCATAACACAAAAGATTATATATTATATAAACATATATATGGGGAGAAACAAGGTAGTATAAGCATATATACAAAAATACAAACAAATAGAAGAAGCACCCATGGGATCACCCCTCTCACCTGTCATTGCCAACCTCTACATGGAACACTTTGAAACCCAAGCTCTAGAAAAATCTGATCACAAACCCAAACTCTGGCTCAGATACATAGATGACACCTTCATAATCTGGTCACACGGGAAAGAAAAACTTGAAAACTTCCTCACACACCTCAATAGCCAAACCCCAAAATACAGTTCACCATGGAAACAGAAGTTAACAACCAACTTCCCTTCCTAGATGTCTTAGTCTACAGGAAACCCAATGGCTCCCTAGGACACACCATCTACCAGAAGAAAACACACACAAACCGCTATCTGCACGCACTCTCACACCACCACCCAGCACAGATCAACTCCGTAGCCAAGACACTCATCTCCAGAACAAAATGCTTAGCTGACGAACAACACCTAAAAACCGAACTACACACTCTCACTAACGTACTAACATCCAATGGATTCCAGAGAAATAAGATTACCAAACTAATCCAAAAAGAACCCCCCACTAAAATCCAAGACAGAGAACAAGAAAACGGCACAGCCCTCCTCCCATATATAAAAGGCACCACAGACAGAATCAGCAAGATCCTCCACAAACACAACATCAAGACAGCATTCTGCACAAACCAA
The DNA here is from genome assembly GCF_028640845.1 of Ahaetulla prasina. Taxonomy (NCBI): domain Eukaryota; kingdom Metazoa; phylum Chordata; class Lepidosauria; order Squamata; family Colubridae; genus Ahaetulla; species Ahaetulla prasina. Next base: position 251,093,433 of record NC_080540.1, on the reverse strand, counting down.
AAAATATCCACCATCCTAAGAAACCCCAAAGACAAAATTGAGTTAGAAAATCAAGGAGTATATGAAATCCCATGCACCGCCTGCCCCACCACATACATTGGACAAACCAACAGAAGAATAAGTGCACGCATTGAAGAACACAAGAACTCAGTCAAAAAAGAGGAACCAACTTCTTCCCTGGTCCAACACCTTAAAGCCACAGGACACGATATTGACTTTAAAAAGACCAGAACTATCGCCAAAACTGAACACTTTAACAACAGAATAATCAGAGAAGCCATCGAGATAGAAAAACGCCCACACAGCATGAACAAACGAGATGATACCTCCCGCCTACCAGCCATTTGGAAACCTGCCCTTATTGACAAACGTGTCCCTAACACGAGGAATGACACCAGACCCACACTCACGAGGTCCACACAGGATTTCACCACCAAACATCCACCCAGAAAGCAGACCCAAACCCACACTGATCATGAAGCACGATTAAGGACCAGAAGCCAGACCGCAGCTGCAACATTAGCCATTTCAAACCCTCCAATCCATACATGCAGCAGACTGACACCCACTGTGAAGATGTGGCACGACCACAACACGAAGCCAAACAACAGCTGTGCAGCTCACCAGCTCAAATCCCCTGCAGCTCAGACTAATCTGAGCACAACCAAGCCCCCACCCAAACAGGACACACCCCATCCAATCAGAGCACAAAAACCCCATCCAATCAGAGCACAGCCAAGCTCCCACCCAATCAGTTCAAACCCCCACTAGCAGTTAAAAAGGAAGAAACAGCTGCAGTCACACATTGCTCCCAGAAGCACGAAGCTGAAGCCTGAAGATGACGAATGAGACTTCGTCGAAACGTCGCCAAGACACTTCCAATTTTACGCGGGAGAAAACCCGAATAACCAAAGATCTACACACACACACACACACACACACACACACATATATATATATGGGAAGAAACAATAGGACAGGAACGGTAGGCACATTTGTGCTCTTATGCACGCCCCTTAGAGTCCTCTTAGAAATGTGGTGAGGTCAACAGTGGATAGATTTTTAATAAAACTTTTGGGGTTATGAGAAGAGACCACAAAGTCAGGTAATGCATTCCAAGCATAGATAATTCTGTTACTGAAATCGTGTTTTCTGCAATCTAGACTGGTGCGGTTGACATTAAGTTTAAATCTGTTGGTAGCTCTTGTGTTATTGTAGTTGAAACTGAAGTAGTTATTGGCAGGAAGGACGTTACAACGGATGATTCTATAAGCTAAACCCAGGTCCTGTCGAAGGCGACAAAGTTCCAAGTTTTCTAGACCCAGGATATCAAGTCTGGTGGAATAAGGTATTTTATTGGTTTCGGAGGAGTGAAGAACTCTTCTCGTAAAATATCTTTGGACACGCTCAACTGTATTGATATCAGATATATGGTATGGGTTCCAGACAGGCGAGCAGTAATCAAGAATTGGCCTAGCAAAAGTTTTATATGCTCTGGTCAGTAGCGTGGTGTTTTTGGAAAAGAAGCTACGTAGAATTAAACTGTTCATTGAACTGAAGCTGACAAGAAGGCTACCTGGCCAGGATACAAAACACAAAGCAGCAAAATAAACTTGGATAACTCCTAATAACAGATGATGAGCAAGAATGTCAAAACTTCATTTAGGATTATCGTTATCAACTTTATTTTACACTAATCAGTGCATGAAGCATAACTATCATAATAGAAGAAACCCTAAAGGAGAACGGCAGTGAAATTTAGAAATAACAACTTGGTTTTAGAGGAATAATAAGAAAAAAAAAATTACAAAATTGCCTTCTCTGGCCAGCAGATGTCATTAAAAAAACAACATGGCAGATTCTACATGAAGATAATATTGTCTCAAATTGAATTGCTAGAAATAATGCCAATACCATGATATAAAGGAAAAGGGGGGTAGTATTGCCCCTCTTGGACTAAGGTACCAATAAAAACCTCATCAGCTGCTATTTATCCAAAAGAGAGACTTCTTTTGTTGCCAGCATCTCATCAAAACATTTCACAATCACTCAGTTCAGCAGTTTGTAACATCGATGAGAGATTTAGGACAGTTTCTCCTAGTAATGTTAATGCACATTCTTTCTGTTGCTGAATTGGCAGAAAAGTGTGATGATATAAACTGCACAATCCCCACAGTGGTGCTGTACATACAAATTTAACTCAGGGTACTTTCAGGGCAGCAATTGGGAGCTTTCCTGTGTGACCCAACATTGCCTGCATGACAACTCTGAACACTCCTTCCTCTTCATCTTATGTCCCATCTGTCACCAGGTTGCTTAGTTTTTGGGATATTACTTTCTGCAATACATACCAATCAGCTCCTCAACTTTCTTAATATTAAAAAATATTTCTGCTTCCTTCTTTGTGTAGGAAAACAACAGATTTAGGAATTTTATCAGTCTCTGAAAAGCTACAGAGCAGATGAGTATATAATCTCGACAGCACTTGCACCCTTGATCTGTACTTCCAATTTACAATTACGCTGATCCTAGGCATATTTATTCTGAAGAAAGTCTTGTCATTGATGCAAGGCAACTAGTCATGAGTAACAGTGTATCAGAGTTTGGGACTTTTCACAAATTAAATAAGCATTAATTTAAAAATAATTAAATATCATGTTTACACATTTTGGTGCTCCATTCTAAATTCTAGTAAGACTTGAGGAGATAACATCAAAATCTCACAAGATTTCCAGTTAGAATGCTAATACATTGTGTTTTTTGTATAGCTAAATTCTCTATAATATCCTTAGAAACTACAGATTGGAAGTTTATAGAGCATAGAGTTTTGTGAATATTGGCACAACACATACACACTCCCTAAGAAACATCCAGAGGTGGGTTTCAGCAGATTCTGACCAGTTCTGGAGAACTGCTAGCAGGAATTTTGAGTAGTTTGGAGAACTGGTAGTAAAAATTCTGACTGACCCCACCTCTATCTATTCTCTGCCTTCCAAGTCCCAGCTGATCAGGAGGAAATGGGGATTTTGCAGTAACCTTCCCCTGGAGTGGGGTGGGAATCCAGATTTTACAGAATCCTTCCCCTTCCACGCCCATCAAGCCACGCCCACCAAGCCATACCACACCCACCAAGCCATACCCACAGAAGCGGTAGTAAACCATTTTGAAACCCACCACTGGAAACATCCCTTGCTGCAGATATAACTATCTTGTAGAGGGATAAAATCATTTTCTGCTAGGACAAACAGACATAGAAGCACCTACTGCAGGGTGGGAGGAGATGTCTAGATTGGATGCCATATAGGTAACATCATGGCACTATTATTAGACTAAGACTAACCAGCAAGGTGTTAGAATAATTGTATGGGTGCCTTCACCTGGGAGATACATCCTAAATATAGGATACTAAATTTAACACATGTCCCTAGGAAAATTGTTTCTTAATCACACAGCAGGTCTTATAAAATATGTGGTTAATTCCATCTAGTCATTTCCTAAAATGTTCAAATAATACTGTCTTACCATCTGGAGTCTAATATAATTTTATGCCTGCAATCCATTGATTCCTCCATTGTAGTCCTTTTACTAGGAATCTAAATAGAATTTGAATGTTCAAAAATAAAAGACAGTATTTTGAAAAACTTTCATTAGGCATAATGAACACTCTCTTTTTAAAAATGTGTACATTTTAAACCATCTGTTTTTAGCTTGTGAGAACAGAATACTTTAGAAAACATAAAACAAAGGCTGAAAAGAATCTTTCAAAGTTGTTACTCACTGAAGCAGTTTTTATTATACTATGTGCAGAGAAACTGCATCCAGATGCTCAAATTGGCAGAAGAGCCATTTAGTCCTAGCATTGTTTCAACTGAATGTGGTCCATACAATTTGGAACTTGCATTTCCTGCTTATTATTGATGTGACCATATCTCTGATCATAGATCAGATATAGCAGGGGTGTCAAACTCGTGGTGTCACGTTTTTGTCGCATGACATATAGCGACTTTTCCCCCTTCGCTAAACTGGGGGTGGGGATGGCCAGCGCACGACACAAGTTTGACACCACTGAGATATAGCAAATGTGTTTCTGTGGAATAGTTGGGCTGCATTTGTTTGCACTGATTTTATGTTGCATTTTACTTTGCACAATTTCAAATAGATTCTGGTAATTCTGGTAAGATTTGAGGAGAGAATATTAAAATTGCACAAGATTTCTAGTTGGCATGCCAATACTTCGTGTTTTTGTTTTGCACAGTTAGTCTACCTATAGTACCAAAAGCAAAAAGTGGCTCACAAAGGCCCACTAATAGCAATGACAAATTTTATTCTTCATTTTCTTATATAATTACTGTATAGCACTTTCAAAAGAAGCCAAAAGAAGTTAACGTATAACGAGTTTTTGATAGATACGTGATAGATAGATAGATAGATAGATAGATAGATAGATAGATAGATAGATAGATAGATAGATAGATAAGGAGGGAGAAAGAAGAAAGAAGAAAGAAGAAAGAAGAAGAAGAAGAAGAAGAAGAAGAAGAAGAAGAAGAAGAAAGAAAGGTTGGTTGGTTTTCAGAGAAGAAAAGGTTACTTAAATATTGGGGAAACAATTCTATTTCCAAAAAAGGGAGGCAAGTAGAGATTGGCTTTGGCACCTAATAGCTATGCCAGAAATAGTTTTAGCTGCCTTTTCAAGATTGCTCATGCTGGTCCTTTGTGCCTGAATTTCAATTCATTTCTTTTTCCTGTTTTTAAAAACTCCTTCATTTTAAGTATTTTCAACAAAATGCTATTGCTAAGGTTTTTGTTTTTTTTCTATAACCCTGTCTGACATCTATTGAATACAGCCTATAGAAAAGCTGCTTCAATTTCATCTAGCTACAAGTGAAGGTTCCTTGATCACGGAATGTAAATGTTGGATGAGAGCAGGCACGCTCTACAATTCAAAAACTGATGGGAAAGCTATTGCTCTACAATAGGTCTTTTTTCATGCACTGGTTGCAATGGGATAGAATAGGGATTTCAGATTATGCTAACCCATGGCTTTTTTGTCAGTGATTTCATGAGTACACCATAATTTGCTGATTCGTGCAGCAAACTTCATAAAACATGTTTTAAAATCATATTATCTAGATTGCTACAACCAGGAAAGGAGTAGCCAAATAACTCTATTTTGATTTGATGGGTGTGATCCCTTAATACCAGAGGTGGTATTCAGCAGGTTCTGACCAGTTCTGGAGAACCGGTAGCAGAAATTTTGAGTAGTTTTGAGAACCGGTAAACACACCTCTGTCTGGCCCCGCCCCCATCTATTCTCTGCCTCCTGAGTCCAGCTGATCAGGAGGAAATGGGGATTTTGCAGTAACCTTCCCCTGGAGTGGGGAGGGAATGGAGATTTTACAGTATCCTTCCCCTGCCACACACCACGCCACACCCACAGAACCTGTAGTAAAAAAAAATTTGAATCGCACCACTGCTTAATACCTTCCTTTGAACCAAGGATTTTTTTGGAACTAACTTAATTTTCTGAGATTCGTATGGTAGAAGGCCAAAACTTTTCTTCAGAACTCCCTGGGTCTTTACACTCTGGTCCTGACTCCTTTGGGATAGAAACTTGAGAAATCTTGCTGCCACCACTTTTTCCCCAGGGATATTTCAGCTGCCCTTCATTATCCATACCAAATACGCAAGAGAACTTTGGTTTTCTTTCAGGCAATTAAAAAGCCACCATGCAAAATTTGAACTATTTTTTGGAGGACCATCTCCTGGCTATGTATCAGAAGTGGGTTTCAGCAAGTTCTGACAAGTTCTGGAGAACCAGTAGCGGAAATTTTGAGTAGTTCGGAGAACCGGTAGTAAAAATTTTGACTGGCCCCACCCCTATCTATTCTCTGCCTCCCAAGTCCCAGCTGATCAGGGGGAAATGGGGATTTTGCAGTATCCTTCCCCCGGAGTGGGGTGGGAATGGAGATTTTGCAGTATCCTTCCCCTGCCACGCCCACCAAGCCACGCCCACCAAGCCATGCCACGCCTACCAAGCCACACCCACAGAACCGGTGGTAAAAAAATTTGAAACCCACCACTGCTATGTATCATAGAATAGTGGTAACTAAAGGATTCAGCCCTTTCTTCCCCTCTTGAAATAAACTAATCTCTGAAGAAATAAACAATAAAATTTTATTTTAAAACATTCAAATGTGAAAATCCTTTGTACTGTTAAATATTGAAATAGAAATAGTCAATATGGGGGTGGGGGAAGGGTTATTTCAGAGCTGCCAAGATGTGGCAGTATAGCAGTTTGCAAATTAGTTAAGAAAGAAAAATGCAAAAAGCCAGGGAAAGAATAGCCTTTTTCTTGACAGACTCCTTCCATGTTTTGTTTTAAAAAGATCAAAAAAAAAAACCCTTTTTTTTTTACATCCAGCAAAACAGACAAGCTTGACATATAGTATAAAGGTCCAAGAATCATCTCCCACTTGTGGGATTTACATTTGATGCACATACATTCATAACAACTTGGTGTAATGAATCATAAATCAACCACCTAGTGTGCTAAAATTAGTTTATAATGATGCTTAGAAGGACAAACAAGTGCTTGAGTAATTGTATAGCCTCCGTTATTTTCTTCTCAACTCTTTAATGCATTGTTGTCTTCTCAAAGCCTTACTTCCATACCATTAAAAGAACATTCTTATTTTTTTTTTGTTCTTTAAAATAAAAAAGTGTTCTAGGATACTATCGGGAGCATTTTCTCTTTCCATTTTACAATACGTCCTCTGTAGTCTATCCTTATAAAGGCACCAGTAGGCCTTTCCAGTAAATATAATCTCAATGTAATATGATATTACAGAATGTTCACATAGTGTTTGAATTTATGCATTTGGCATTTAACATTTCTGATCTAATGCATTGGTTCAGTCACACCCTATTGTCTTTTAATACCGGTATATACAAGGGAAAACAAGTGAAAAAGTATATATGTATATGTATGTATGTATGTGTGTGTGTGTGTGTATATATATAATTTGTGCTTCTGGGAGCAATGTGATTGCTCCCAGAAGCACGCTGAAGGCTGAAGATGACGAATGAGACTTCGTCGAAACGTCGCCAAGACATTTCCAATTTTACACGGGAGAAAACCCGAACAACCAAAGACCTTTATACAAACACCCGTGAAAACCTCAGAAAACAAATATATATATATATATATATATAATTACATATTTCTATTTTAAATGTTCTCATTCTTCATTCATCTTCAGCTGTACTGACTAGAAGAGCTCCAAGGTCCCTTTCAGCTCTGTTATTCTGTTATCCTTCACATAAAGGATTGTCTTTTGATTGCCTTTGATTCAAATGGGCTCTCCTTTGTAAAGTAAGACACAAGGCCAGGCACAAACAACTTAGCCTTAGCGGTCAAACTTCTTGAAAACTTGTTTCTATACCAAGTAAGGCAAGTAAATTCTCTCCTCATTTGCATTCCAACTACAAGGAGGTAGATAAGTAGATTTATTGCAAAGAATTTGGAAGCCAGACATACAAAAACATTTTCCGTCTAACACCATCTATTGGAATTCTAAGTATATGTTATGCTTCCTAGGTTTAAATTATGTTCCTCTTCCTCCCATGTTTTTAAATGAATGGTCATATGACTATTCATTTCCAATCTTGAATACCTATGCCATCTGTCTCTTATTGACCAGAGAGCTTTCTCTGGCATGAGAATGAAAGATTCCTGCCTCATTAGCTTCTATCCTGACAGTTCCTAGATGTAGCTAGCCATAATATTACATTCTTGGAGACTTCCCCCCTCCCAGACCTCTGACTCACCTGGGCCTCAGTGATCAATAAAACTCATTGCTTTAGAAGAATAGCTTTTAATATTATGAAAACTATTCTTAAGCAATAGCAAGTAAAGCCCATTGAAGAAGTGGAATTGCATTTAGAACATCTACAAGAGAATTGTGAAAGTTGGACCATAAGGAAGGCTGAGCACCAAAGAATTGAGGCCTTTGAACTATGGTGCTGGAGAAGACTCCTGCGAGTTCCTTGGACTGCAAGGTGATCAAACTGGTCAGTCCTAGAGGAGGTCAACCCTGACTGCTCTTTAGAAGGCCAGATCCTGAAGATGAAACTGAAATACTTTGGCCACCTAATGATAAGGAAGGACTCACTGGAGAAGAACCTAATGCTGGGAACGATTGAGGGCAAAAGAAGGGGACAGCAGAGAATGAGGTGGCTGGATGGAGTCACTAAAGCGTGAACTTAAATGGTCTCCAGGGGATGGTAGAGGACAGGAAGGCCTGGAGGAAAGTTGTCCATGGGGTCGCGATGGGTCGGACACAGCCGCAACTAACAACACAGGAGAATTGAGTGCAAGCAAAACAAAGTGAAAGGAATTAGTCACAAATACATGCCACAAAATACATAGATATTTCAAAAACAACTATCATCTAATAAAAGAATAGAGCTGTACAATAGGGCTGTATTGTAGTCTGCCCATTTTTTAATTGTGTGCAGGACTGCAGTTTGGACTTTGTGATTTTGAAGTAATTACAATCAGGAATACATGTGGCTATGTGTTTATTGGTAGGTAAACAGACTGGGATAATTATTTGGATATATATGTTCAGGTATTTCTAGGTCTATCAGACATTAGCTCAGGTTTTATTTATTATACATTATACTTATCTCCTCTCTGCTAATCACATATTATAACTCATCCTTTTCCCCATTCATTCTCTGCTTAATGGGTCCCCAGGAACTCAGTAATCTAGAGAAACCAGACTAAAAACAAGAACCACAGGGGGTGGACAACCTCCACTCTGGAACATATACTTGTTCATTTTCATTATAACATAAGAGCCCAGCTTAGGCGAGTTAGCACTGGGGAAAAAAACTATGCCAGTTCTAGCAACTCAATGCTTGTTTATAGCTGTAACCTAAGAACACTGATAGGCACAATATTTTTAGAGTTCAAGTGATTGATTATGGCAACTCAAAAAAGAAAGCTGACCTATACATTTTTTTTGTAATTTTATATAACATTTAGATGCTCTTGGACTTTGCAATGAAGGTTGAGAGCCCAAGCACATAGAAGTATGATTCCTTATTCAGTAAGGATTATTGGAGGGGGTGTTAACTTTTAGATATACTTTATATTTTCCTCCCAAACAAGGTCTGCTATGGTTTGGTTATTTTCCAAGTCAGATATGAGAAGAATTCCAGATCAGAATTAATTTGAGAATTTCTCCTTTTCACTGTCTTCTTTTCACACCACCCCTAGCAATATACAACAAAATATATTAATGATTACATTTTTTATCATTAGACAAGTTTACCTCCTCATAAATTTAATCGTAAAAGGATTATACAGATATAATTTTGTAGGAATTAGAAGCAAAAAAATATTGTGGATCACCTATTATGTTTAGAATAGAATAGAATAGAATAGAATAGAATAGAATAGAATAGAATAGAATAGAATAGAATAGAATAGAATTTTTTATTGGCCAAGTGTGATTGGACACACAAGGAATTTATCTTGGTGCATATGCTCTCAGCATACATAAAAGAAAAGATACCTTCATCAAGAATCATAAGGTACAACACTTAATGATAGTCAATAGAGTACAGATAAGCAATCAGGAAACAATATCAGTATAAATCGTAAGGATACAAGCAACAAAGTTACAGTCATACAGTTATAAGTGGAAGAAGATGAGTAGTGGGAATGATGAAAAGATTAATAGTAGTGCGGACTTAGTAAATAGTTTGATAGTGTTGGGATTATTTGTTTAGCAGAGTGATGGTGTTTGGGGAAAAACCTAACCGTAATCCAGAGCAGCTTCAGATGATGCATTCCAAGGGTTGGAGAAAACTGAAATTTCCCAACATATGTGGATGATACCAGGCTGTAGAAAGCTACTCAATATTTCTCTGGCAAGGCACAGGAAGCGACAAGCAGTTAGAAAGCAGTATCAGAAAAATAATTAGTTGATGGTTTTGAAATAAAGGCATAGAAAGGGTCTTTCCTTATTTTCTTTGCATAATGGCATAAATACTCTGAAAGCATTTTTTTCCTGCCCTTTCCCCATGGTATTGTCTTCATCTCAACCCCAATCCATGAATAAGAGAACCTTAACTCATGTACTGACATGAGTACTGTCCGCCCTACTGCATTCTAACATTGTCCAAGGGCAGCATCAAGACTTATAAAACCCTTCAGCCTTTGCCACCTGTTACCTTGGAAGGAAATCAGGGTATATATGCTATACCAGTGGTAGTCAACCTGGTCCCTACCGCTCACTAGTGGGCGTTCCAGCTTTCATGGTGGGCAGTAGGGGTTTTGTCTGATACTGAAGCACTTTCCTTTTTTTTTAATTTAATTGACTTTTTTTAAAAAATTCATAGCATTATTTAAAAACATTTTCATTAGGTTTTCATAAAATTCCCCGTAACAATTTAAATTTCTGAAAATATACTATTTGTATCACCCACACATAAGTTTAGTTCACGTTATGCAAGTGCAACTAAATGGCGCTATAGTGCAATCGCAAACAAAAGAGCCTTGTCCCAGAATAGCTCGCGCATCTCCCCACACACCACCCAGCTGTAACAGGCAAGGAGAGCTGGTAGCTGGCACCCCCCCCAAACCCAATCCATGATGCGTGAGAGGCATGCGCAAACGATGATACATGGCATTACTGTGGAATCGGTGGACGGTTAGAAAATTTTATTACTAACAGAGATACAAAAGTGGGTGGTAGGTATAAAAAGGTTGACTACTCCTGTGCTATATGATCAATGGAAATTAAACAGTGCCTTGCAAATCAATATTATTCTATTATAAATAAAATAAAATCCTACTTGTAGAAATTTCAAACTCAGCTGTGGGAGATGGTTGAAGATAGTTCTGAATTAATTGATATTGAATCGTGTTACAGCAGACTGGTACACTTCTAAAGTATTAGAATTTAGTCCCCATAGTGCTCAGGCAACCTGACCAATCTAAAGGACATTAGTTTCAGGAACAATGTGGTTAGCCTTCAAATTCATGCAATCATGTTCAAAACACTGGGAGAACTCTGTTGATGGAAGATAGATGTTTTATAGGTGACTAGATAGAAGATACGAAAAAGATAGATTAAAAAGAGTGACTTAAAGGCTTGAGATGAAAATGCAAGATGCACTGACCTTAACTGAAAAGTTCCATAATAAAAAATTAACAACACTCTAATAGGTTGTTTTATTATTATCACAATTTGGATCAAGTCTAGAGTCACTGTGAAATAAGCTCTTTCCAATCCATTTTTCAGGCCTCACTACTACAAGGAATTTTGGGAAACTATCTAGCTCATTCTACTCAGCAAAGGAAGCTCTTGTATGTGTAACAATAAAGAATAAAATCAATATGATTTACTTAGCTTGAGCACGGAGAGATTCTAAGTCACTAATAGCCTGTGAAGAAAAAAGCAGATTCCTGGTGTGCACAGGCATTTTTGATTGATTTTGCAAGAGTTCTTCAAATGCATTGCACAAACACTGTATTTTTTAACAAGTATAGTCTCAGACTCCTGGTTAGATTGCAATTGCATGGAAACTTCAGCCTGTAATTTTAAAAAAGGTCAAGGTAAGAGGGACCTATTTTCTTGAACTTATCATTAATTTGTCAGTATACTCTCATTATTACCTCTAAACATGGACAAAATACCATACAACAGATATCCATTCTCCATGTCAATTATTTTTTCCCTTGAAATGATCCTCTAGCAAGAATTCCATTTCCATGTGGCAATGCTGAAGCAACAGTTATTTCTTAATTTCTCTTCTTCCCATCCGGTTTGCATTTCTTTGGGTTGGAGCTCTAGAAGAGGTACAACACTACTACTGTTAACAGTCTTTGAATTGACATTGCTAAAGATCTAGGGAATATTTCTGGATTTCTAATTCATAAGGAATATTAGTCAAGAACAGCAGTGATCCAACTTATTTTGCAGCCTCACAAGAAATGACAATTCACCACCTCATTATATGGGTAGAACTGGTTATTGAGTTGAGTTCAACACTGGTCACAGGTAATCTCTTCCATTGTGCCAGAAGGAAATTCACTAGTTTAGGGTATATAAGACTAGCCATACAGCCTACACAACTGCCTTTCAGTACTTTACAGCCAGATGACTCTGGTTTTGTCAAACACTACCTGGATCTGCAGAGTTCAGAAAAATATGAAAAATGATTTTAAAGGAAAATATGAGTCACAAGTAATCCTCCTACTTCTTTGCTCAATTTAATGGAAGTTATCAAATACTTTACAGAGAATTTTTGTCTGGATGTTTAATAATAATTTGATCTTCAATAAAGTGTGGGATTTAAAATGTCTTCATATATTCCATAAAGGGCACATTCAATTACCCACACGCAATAGTAAAAAGTAAAATAGTAAAAAATAGTGCTAGTCCTATGCAAGTATTAATAACAGAAATATATAAACTAATTATCATGCTATATTTTTACAGATATGACAGAATTTCATCAAAATTATTTTCTTCTCTTTCTTTCTTTTTTACTTATGCTAATCTTCTTTCGGTCATGTATAGTCCAGACGATACTATGCAAAGTTAAAACAAGATTCTGTGAAGAAAATGAAGTTTGGAAGACCCCAATTGATTCTGTGGTCAATAGAAAAGCCGTGCTGTTTTCTACTAATGCTATTACATATTGAGAACTCTGCAGTACTAACATAATTCAGTCCCTATAATTCAGATAACTTAAAATTATTACAAATCAAATGTTTAAAGTTTACTAGGCTCATTCAGAGCCTTTTTAAGACTTAAGAGCCAAGGAACAGAATATTCATTTGACATACAATATATGTGCTTCTTATTGCATTGTATGGCGATATACTGTGTGATCTTTTTCCCCATTACATTTTTGTCTTGTCAATAAATAGGAGATTATGGAAAAATGGACTCATTCATGTTGCTGTGGCCTGGCTCTATTTACAACACTGAGAAAGATGTTGCTCAAGCCAATTGGGTGTTGCTTAACCCTTTGCCTACTTTGGACAATAGTGTCCAAAGCACTGACATGTCCCTTAAGAGGTCAAATATTAGTTCCATAAAATAAACAAGATAAATTAGATCAAGCAATTGTCTGAAATTTAATTGCTTAAACCTTCTCAGAGATGTCCAGCCATTTTTTTTATCATTCATCTTTCATAAGGCTAATATTTTAAGGCCTACTACTTGAGAACTTTTCTATAGCTTTAAAGATGGAATATGCCCGTAATTTTTCCCTGATGCAATTCTGCTGAGGGGAAAAAATCAACTGGAACTTTCCTATCTGTGAAATATTAGGGATAAAGTTATTTTGTTGAGATCAGACACACTCAGTATTTTATTTTTAAAATATTCTAGTTCTAATTAGTTTGCCTTTCTTCTACTGAAGGAACTGTATTTACCAGTACTTTCCAGTGAAAAGCACAGAGTATCCTAGCAGTTGTTAATATTATAAAGCTACCATGTTTTCCCGAAAATAAGACCCTATCTTGTATTTTTTTTGAACCCTGAAATAAGGTCTTGGCCTTATTGCCATGCACTCAAAAGCCCGATTGGACTTATTATCAGAGGATGTCTTATTTTGGGGGAAACAGGGTAGATGAGTATTCTTCGTAGGAATTTGAGGTTTGTTGGAGAGATGGCATTTTGGAAAGCTGCCTTCTATTCAAAATGATCTCCCCTTTATTTTCTACCTCATACTAGATTCCAAATTCTTAATTTAAATACATTTTCTTTCTTTTTTTAAATTTTCAAAAAACCTTTGTTAACATTTAAAATATTAAAATAAACATAAAAATACATCTATAACAAAAATACATCCGTAATAGTTCTACAATTCAACGTCAATCTGACAGTACACAGTTCTTAACTTTGTTCATATATTCCCAAATATTCCTATTTAATCAAACATATGTAAATACAATTTATGTCTTATTTTGTTCTATAATTTTCCTATTTTTAATTTCTATCCATTGATACCAATTTTCCCAAGTTGAGGAGAATTCCAAGTATTCCTTATTATTTAATTCTATAGTAAGTTTGTCCATTTCTGCACATTCAAAAATTTTCCGGATTATTACACTGTCTATTGGTATAGTGGACATTTTGTGCGAGTATGATTCTCGCTTCTGTAATAATATGAATAATTGGATATTTAATACTTTTGGAATATTTTTTTTTAATGATCCCCAGAAGAAACAATTCAGGTTTCAATTCTATTTGACAATGCGTAATTTCTTTTAACCATTTTTGCATTTTGAAACTTAAATACATTTTCATTTCAGAAGAACACAGGGATCCCTTCTTTTTCAATACAGCTTACTAGGTTTCCTCTACTTTTGAAGATGTTCCTGCATGTCACGCCCCAAAATAAAACAGGCTTCATGTATCTATTTGTGATACAGTCTAAAACTGGAAATGTCCCTAGAGCATGCTCTGGCATTATGGATACAAATACAGTCAGAGTCATACAGAAGGTTTTAAGCAAAATCATGGGCTGTTGTATAACAAAACTCCTTTGTATGCCCCATCCTCATATTGAATCCAACAAAAATATGGAATTGTAATTTGTGCTCTGTTGCAAGCTTCTTGGATTTTAACTATGTCTGTTTTCTGCACAGATCCAAATTCCATTTCAACTGTGGTAATGCTGTTTGATTAGAGAAAAGAAATAGCATGTTTTTAAAGCATAAGAGAGGTGAAATAAGTTTTTTTCTACTTTCTTTCTGTACAGATTCTCCCAGTCTTTTTTTTTTCATTTATCAAGCTCCAGTTGAGTGAGAAGTGAGAAAAATAGTTGAGACAGTAGTTACAGAAAGTTATGTGACATAATCACATAGAAAGTTCAATTTTCTGTATATACATGCAATGTCTTTTTTCCTCTGCAAAACTTCCCTTTGAATGGAAATGTGGTCACTGAATCACAAAACAGGTCATCTTAGCAAAGCTCTTATGGTAAATACATTGGTTTTTATATGATATGGATTCAGGAAACTGGGGGAATTCTATAAATAACGTTCATTTAACCACAGGTAAACATGTTATATTTTACCTTCCCTGTGTGGGGTACAGACTCAGATTTAAACAGATTTCTCCTGTCACGTTAGTTTGATGGCATCTTTTTTCAGGTTTGAAATTTTGGTTGGCGCTTAAAAGTGGCAAATATTATCAACATACAGGTAGTCCTTGAATTACAACCATTCATTTAGTGACCATTTGAAATTATAACAGCACTGAAAATAGGGACTTATTTACAGCCATTGCAGTATCCCTATGGTTACATGATCAAAATTTGTGTGCTTGGCAACTGGCATGTTTTTATGACAATTGCATTGTCCCAGGGTCATGTAGTCACCATTTGTAACTTCCCAACTGGCTTCTGACAAGCAAAGACAACCAGATTCACTTAACAACCACATGATTCACTTAGCAACTACAGTGATTCATTTAATAACTGTTGCAAAAAGCTGATTAAATAAAACACGACTCACTTAGCAACTGCCTTGATTAGAAACATACATTTTGGGCTCATGCCTCCCACTGACCCGTGCGCTCTCACAGAGAAGGACTTCTCAGGGTGCCGTCCGCCAAGCAATGTCGGCTGGCGGCCCCCAGGGGAAGATCCTTCTCTGTGGGGGCTCCCACCCTCTGGAATGAACTTCCCCCGGGTTTACGCCAAATACCTGACCTTCGGACCTTCCGCCGTGAATTGAAAACACATCTATTTATTCGCGCGGGGCTGGCCTAAATTTTATTGGTTTTAAATTTATTACTAATTTTAATGGGGTTTTTAGTTTTATATATTTTTAAAGTTTTTAGCCCAACTATATAATAAGTTTTTTAATTTGTATTTTAATTGTATATTTTTGTTTTGTTTTGTTTTATCTTGGCTGTACACCGCCCTGAGTCCTTCGGGAGAAGGGCGGTATAAAAATTGAATAAATAATAATAATAATAAAATAATAATTGTGGTAATAAGTCAAGGAGTACTTGTATTCATATCTAGGGATTCTCTTTACTAACTAAAGGAATTGTTGCTGTTATTTTCTTGTGGTTGTTTTCACAGAACATGTTGATCCACAGTTAAGTTGACACATAGTTAACATAATTCAGTTACCTGAGTTTACACAACTCCCTGAACCACCAACTAATGATATTGATTGGATTCATTTAACAGAGTAAACCACAGATTTGCAAAGCACATTTTGGACCAGTGGATGATGTGAAATCATCTTATGTATAATTATATGAAGCAAAGGAAGGAAAGGATACTTGGCACCTATTTGTACATTAGTACTGAACTGTTTCAGAAGCTAGAAGGTAATTAGCAGATAGTTTGAAAATGAAGAGATTTTTCAACCCTTTTTTTCATTCTCTTCTATAAGAAATGCTTTAAACAACTTGCTTTAAATCTAGGTCAGTGATGTCTAACCTTTTTGCCATCATGTGCCAAAAGCAAGAGGGTGTCACACATGTGCGTGCCCACACCCAAAATTCAATGTGCCCCTGCACCCCACCCCATCCCCCGTGGATGCTTGCATGACCCCCACCCCGCATTCCCCCCGCTTTTGGCACGCGATAGCACAGTGGGCTCGGTAGGCCCATTTTTCACCCTTCCCAGGCTCCAGAGGCTTTCTAGGAGTCTGGGGAGGGCAAAAACGGCCTTCCCCATCCCCCCCAAGGCCCTCTGGAGGACAGAAACAGCCTATTTCCTGACTTCTGGTGGGCCCGGAAGGCCCGAAAATCAGCTGGAGCTGAGCTATGGCAATCCTCGTGTGCCCACAGATATGGCTCTGTGTGCCACCTGTGGCACACGCGCCATAGGTTCGCCATCACGGATCTAGGTGATCCACTAAACATAAACAGCCTTCATTTGTCAAATGAACCTGGAGATCCAGATGGCCCTGACCCTGTTAGTCTTTCATAAGTCTTCAAAGACTTGGCTGTTTCCCCCAGGCGCTTGGCCAAAAGCTTAGTCAAACTCCACTGTCCATGTGATTTTATGGTTGGAATGTATTGTTTTCCTGAGGTGTCATGAGTTATTCTTTTGCAATTATTGATTTTTCATCTTTGTATATCATTCAGAGTCACTGCTATGAGACGAGTGATCAAAATAAATTTAAATGTTTTTAAAACAATACAATAAGCATTTGCCATTCAAGCAGAGCTGGGTTTCAGCAGGTTCTGACCAGTTCCGGAGAACTGGTAGCGGAAATTTTGAGTAGTTCGGAGAACCAGTGAACCTCGCCCCCATCTATTCTCTGCCTCTGGAGTCCCAGTTGATTGAGAGGAAATGGGGATTTTGCAGTATCCCTCCCCTGGAGTGGGGAGGGAATGGAGATTTTACAGTAATTTTCCCCTGCAACGCCCACCAAACCACGCCCACAGAACTGATAGTAAAAAAAATTGAAACCCACCACTGCATTCAAGATAAAGGAAAATAATTTCATGTGCAAAAGCCACTTTCTGGATCTTATTTTTATACCATCAACATTAATTTCTTAGGCAATGAGGTACACAAAGCCTCATTCTTCTAGCCATCATTTTCCCTCTGAACTGACTTCTTTCCTTTGCTTTCTAGTAGGGCTGATTCCAGATAGTCTGGTGAATTTGAGAAATATAAGAGTCCCTTCAGCCCTTAGCTTGCCCTGAAATAGTATCTTAATAATTGGCAGTAGAAATTGGTCAACAAACAACTCATATATAAGATGTGGATTGCTAACCTTTGGGGATATGAGTTTGCCAGATGGCCAATGGATCAAGCAGGGATGAAGCAGAGATGTCAGAGATATTATCATCATTTTTCCTCTAGTTAATGTAGTTGTTGGCTTGCCATAGCTAGTAATGCAATCTCTTCTTAAAACTTGCTTCATTCTTTTCCTTTGGGCTGAGGCAGGGGGGAAGGCAAGTATTCCAAAGTAAAGATCACAACTTAAACGATCAGCATTTAGTAAGAACTGAACAGGTAGCCTTATCATCTTCATGTTTCTAGGTAACTTCACCTATAAGTCTCATCAATCCCAGCCAACATGATTAAAATATCTGGAAGGCATCAACTGGGACAGTTATCATGCACCTATCAAATGACTGTATTTTAAGAAGATTCATATTTGTATCACCCTCTGGAAAATGCCCCAAGAAATTATTTTTTCTTGTCCACATTTGTTCCACTGTAGAACAAAATATAAATAGTGTTCACTTGTGCACAATTTAAATCATATATGATTTTGAAATGATTTATCTTATTAAGTTCTTTGAAGGTCTACTTAAAAGTTATTCATAAATTCCCCCAAGCTGGACATTCTTCTTCCATAGAGTTTTATTCTCAGAAGTAAGCATAAGTCTGCAACCCATATTGTACTCATTTTTAAACAATTCACACCATTTCAGCTTAGCCTATAGAAAACCTGATGATTTAGTAAGGTCTGGGTAAGCAAAAAGAGAGATGCTCTTCTCAAAATGAAACTAAATAATTTATTTTAATTTATGATGCCTGGTATAATTTCCAGCTGGATCCTATCTCAGAATGGTAGGAAGCTATGCTGTCGAATCTCAGTAAACTTATAGGGCCAGTCCCCATCTCTTTTCTCCTGCTTTAATAATTGAATGAATCTAGTACTCATAATATTATTGGTAACTACCATTTATCTCTGTACTTGAGAGGAAATGGGATTTTGCAGTATCCCTCCCTGGAGTGGGAGGGAATGGAGATTTTACAGTAATTTTCCCCTGCAACGCCCACCAAACTACGCCCACAGAACTGATAGTAAAAAAAATTGAAACCCACCACTGCATTCAAGATAAAGGAAAATAATTTCATGTGCAAAAGCCACTTTCTGGATCTTATTTTTATACCATCAACATTAATTTCTTAGGCAATGAGGTACACAAAGCCTCATTCTTCTAGCCATCATTTTCCCTCTGAACTGACTTCTTTCCTTTGCTTTCTAGTAGGGCTGATTCCAGATAGTATGGTGAATTTGAGAAATATAAGAGTCCCTTCATCCCTTAGCTTGCACTGAAATAGTATCTTAATAGTTGGCAGTAGAAATTGGTCAACAAACAACTCATATATAAGATGTGAATTGCTAACCTTTGGGGATATGAGTTTGCCAGATGGCCAATGGATCAAGCAGGGATGAAGCAGAGATGTCAGAGATATTATCATCATTTTTCCTCTGAACTGACTTCTTTCCTTTGCTTTCTAGTAGGGCTGATTCCAGATAGTATGGTGAATTTGAGAAATATAAGAGTCCCTTCATCCCTTAGCTTGCACTGAAATAGTATCTTAATAGTTGGCAGTAGAAATTGGTCAACAAACAACTCATATATAAGATGTGAATTGCTAACCTTTGGGGATATGAGTTTGCCAGATGGCCAATGGATCAAGCAGGGATGAAGCAGAGATGTCAGAGATATTATCATCATTTTTCCTCTAGTTAATGTAGTTGTTGGCTTGCCATAGCTAGTAATGCAATCTCTTCTTAAAACTTGCTTCATTCTTTTCCTTTGGGCTGAGGCAGGGGGGGGGAAGGCAAGTATTCCAAAGTAAAGATCACAACTTAAACGATCAGCATTTAGTAAGAACTGAACAGGTAGCCTTATCATCTTCATGTTTCTAGGTAACTTCACCTATAAGTCTCATCAATCCCAGCCAACATGATTAAAATATCTGGAAGGCATCAACTGGGACAGTTATCATGCACCTATCAAATGACTGTATTTTAAGAAGATTCATATTTGTTTCACCCTCTGGAAAATGCCCCAAGAAATTATTTTTTCTTGTCCACATTTGTTCCACTGTAGAACAAAATATAAATAGTGCTCACTTGTGCACAATTTAAATCATATATGATTTTGAAATGATTTATCTTATTAAGTTCTTTGAAGGTCTACTTAAAAGTTATTCATAAATTCCCCCAAGCTGGACATTCTTCTTCCATAGAGTTTTATTCTCAGAAGTAAGCATAAGTCTGCAACCCATATTGTACTCATTTTTAAACAATTTACACCATTTCAGCTTAGCCTATAGAAAACCTGATGATTTAGTAAGGTCTGGGTAAGCAAAAGAGAGAAAGAAAAAGAAGGGAATTTGATCTTTGTTCTTACTGAATTGGCAATTATTAGCTTATAGTAAGGGTGACCAAATGCAGTCAGTCTCACATGTATCCTCCTAGTGTCAAAACCAGAAGCACATTCATTGCAATAAAAAAAGGGGAGGGGGGATACAAAGAAATAGCAGCAACACCACACATTAATTATAGCACTAATCACCAAGAGTGGCCTAGGAAGAAATCCCAGATGTCAACCCACTGTAATGGCACAAACCCTGGATATTTATTTAGAAAATTTATATTACCGCCTATTTGCCCATGGCAACTCAAGACAGTTTATAGGAATATAAAATCTCATATGTAAAAATTAAAACTAATAAAAGAGAATAATCAAATAATAAATTAATATAATAATATAATAATATAATAATATAATAATATAATAATATAATAAACCCCACCCCAGTGACAACAAATCACATGCTGGCAGAACCAGGTCTTCAGCGCCTTCCAGAAGAGTGTTAGAGTGGGGGCCATTCTAATCTCTGGGGGAATTATGTTCCAGAGAGAGGAAGCCATCACAGATATCAAAGAACTGGCTGACTAATTCTATGTCAGTGGTGGTTCTATCCAATTTGGGTGAATCGGTAGCGGCAGCTGCGGGTGGCTCTGCCCACCCGCCCAGACATCATCACGTCCCACTTATTCACATTTTTGATGCCATGCGCATCCATGGAAGGCCCTGTGCATGCGCAGATTTGTGCACTCACATTTGCAAACCAATAACAAAGGTAAGTGAATTCTACCCCTGATCTATGTATTAGCAACAGAAATAAATCATTTTCCCAAACATATTAACTTTAGGTCTTTATCAAGGAAATTAGTATTAAGCAGGAACATATGTAAAAATTAAAACTAATAAAAGAGAATAATCAAATAATAAATTAATATAATAAACCCCACCCCAGTGACAACAAATCACATGCTGGCAGAACCAGGTCTTCAGCGCCTTCCAGAAGAGTGTTAGAGTGGGGGCCATTCTAATCTCTGGGGGAATTATGTTCCAGAGAGAGGAAGCCATCACAGATATCAAAGAACTGGCTGACTAATTCTATGTCAGTGGTGGTTCTATCCAATTTGGGTGAATCGGTAGCGGCAGCTGCGGGTGGCTCTGCCCACCCGCCCAGACATCATCACGTCCCACTTATTCACATTTTTGATGCCATGCGCATCCATGGAAGGCCCTGTGCATGCGCAGATTTGTGCACTCACATTTGCAAACCAATAACAAAGGTAAGTGAATTCTACCCCTGATCTATGTATTAGCAACAGAAATAAATCATTTTCCCAAACATATTAACTTTAGGTCTTTATCAAGGAAATTAGTATTAAGCAGGAACATATGTAAAAATTAAAACTAATAAAAGAGAATAATCAAATAATAAAATAAAAATAACTTTGTCCATAAAAAGGGGCTGAATATTTACAAAAAAGAACTGGAAAACAAGAGAATTAAATCTGCTCTATAATGCTGTCCCCAGGCTTCAATGAGCACTATAATAAATAACCTTCTTTGCATTATTTCATATGTAGGGCTGAGGAACATCTGTTCATTTTGTAGAGAAACTTGGCATTTGTTGGGATTCGTTTTCTTGTTGCAATTTTTTTGTTCCCAAAAAGAGAGAAAGAAAAAGAAGGGAATTTGATCTTTGTTCTTACTGAATTGGCAATTATTAGCTTATAGTAAGGGTGACCAAATGCAGTCAGTCTCACATGTATCCTCCTAGTGTCAAAACCAGAAGCACATTCATTGCAATAAAAAAAGGGGAGGGGGGATACAAAGAAATAGCAGCAACACCACACATTAATTATAGCACTAATCACCAAGAGTGGCCTAGGAAGAAATCCCAGATGTCAACCCACTGTAATGGCACAAACCCTGGATATTTATTTAGAAAATTTATATTACCGCCTATTTGCCCATATATTGGCCCATATATTGGCCCAGGGACGCAGTGGCTCAGGGGCTAGGACGTTGAGCTTGTTGATTGAAAGGTCAGCAGCTCAGCGGTTTGAATCCCTAGTGCTGCTGTGTAACGGGATGAGCTCCCGTTACTTGTCCCAGCTTCTGCCAACCTAGCAGTTTTGAAAGCACGTAACAATGCAAGTAGAAAAAATAGGGACCACCTTGGTGGGAAGGTAACAGCGTTCCGTGCGCCTTTGGCATTGAGTCATGCCGGCCACATGACCACGGAGACGTCTTCGGACAGCGCTGGCTCTTCGGCTTTGAATCAGAGATGAGCACCACCCCCTGGAGTCGGCAATGACTAGCACGTATGTGCGAAGGGAACCTTTACCTTTACCTTTATTTGCCCATGGCAACTCAAGACAGTTTATAGGAATATAAAAATCTCATATGTAAAAAATTAAAACTAATAAAAGAGAATAATCAAATAATAAATTAATATAATAATATAATAAACCCCACCCCAGTGACAACAAATCACATGCTGGCAGAACCAGGTCTTCAGCGCCTTCCAGAAGAGTGTTAGAGTGGGGGCCATTCTAATCTCTGGGGGAATTATGTTCCAGAGAGAGGAAGCCATCACAGATATCAAAGAACTGGCTGACTAATTCTATGTCAGTGGTGGTTCTATCCAATTTGGGTGAATCGGTAGCGGCAGCTGCGGGTGGCTCTGCCCACCCGCCCAGACATCATCACGTCCCACTTATTCACATTTTTGATGCCATGCGCATCCATGGAAGGCCCTGTGCATGCGCAGATTTGTGCACTCACATTTGCAAACCAATAACAAAGGTAAGTGAATTCTACCCCTGATCTATGTATTAGCAACAGAAATAAATCATTTTCCCAAACATATTAACTTTAGGTCTTTATCAAGGAAATTAGTATTAAGCAGGAACATATGTAAAAAAAAAGACAAGCAGGCATAGAAATGGAACAATGGTAATCAGCATTGTTAAGCTAAGCTAAGCTAAGCAGGATAACTTCTAGAGCAGATCAAACATGAATGTGATTGTCTTTCCAGACTTATTGCCAGGAACAGTTTAAGCATTTTTTAAAAAATGTAATCGTGTTAATCCAGTTTTTTTAAACAGTTGGTTTGGTCATTGGATACATGGGGGGTTGCATGTTTATCTATGTGTGCTCATGTTTACATTTAAGGAGCAGTCACCGTAGTTGGGCAGCTTACAAAATATTGTTACCAAGCTCTAGCAGTATCAGTAGTGCAGGATCAGTGGTTAAATATGAACAATAAAAAAATTATCCCTAGGCTCAGTGTGTACATTGAAATTTGAAATCACATTGCAGTGATTTCCGTATTGTCTATGATGGAATGCCAAATAATCATCATAGTTGTTAATATGAGAATTACTGAACACTTTACATGTCAGATAGCTTTTTGATACCATTTGTCTAAGATGGCCTTTCGCAGACTGGTGTCTTACAGATGTTTGGTTACTACAACTCCCAAAATTCATGTCGGCTATAGTTAGCATAACCAATCACAAAACAGTTGTTTTATCAGAAGACAAACCAGTAAGTAAGACCCATTTGGTCATACAGGAAATGATACAATATTTATAAAAATTAAGCAATTCTCCATTTGAGTAATTGTTTTTCACATTGCCTGCACACAATAATAGAAATATGTATACACATACTTTTTTCTTCCTGCTATAGTGAAAAAGATTGTATATCAATGTATGGGAAAGAAACAAGGAGAATTTGAAAGCCTAACATAGATAGATCAATAAAATGTCATGCACATCACTGAAATTTCATGGGATAACATATGACTCGAAAATATCCTTGGATTGCTACAACGTATTCAAAATGAATAGATTCATTAAAAAGGAGGGTGTTGTAGTGTACATAAAAGAAACACATGCCCTACACAAAAATTCATGAGTCACAGCATGGAAAACCTGATGAAAGGATTTGGATAAAAAGAAAATGAGATTGGAAGAAAAATGATAATGTCAGAAACATTTATTATAAAGTGGACAGGCAAAAGATTTGGATGAAACTTTCTATATCAAACGGCCATACTTTCAAGGACCATGTGATATTATCGATGGGAAACTTCAGCTGTCTACCATCTGCTGAAAGTCTACTCTGTCAAGAATGAGAGGTCCAAAAAATTCTTGTCAGATGAGGGAAGAAGCAACAAGGGACTCTGTTATTTTGGATTTAATCTTTGCAACTATTAGTTAAATACATTAATTGAAGAAATGAAGATGATGGGAATCTTTGGATAAAGTGACCAAGTTGTCCTTATGATGTCAGTGGAAGGAGGACAATATTTATACTTTATTTATACTAAATTTCAGAAGAGCAAATGTTAATGAACTTAGAGAGAAAAATAAATCAGATCCTGCAGCTTGAAATCCTGAAAGAGAAGAGTGTCTGCAAACGATCATAACAATTTCTGACAGAACGAGAAATGGGATAATCTTTAAAAGAGACCTAAGTGGATATCACAGTCTTTTAAATTGTTGCAAAGAAAAATGGACAGCGATAGCTGTTATGTATCTTTAATTGGTTCAAATAGTTTTGGCGGGAAACAAGCACGTTGTTGATTGGTTGAAGCCGCCTGGTAAAATGTATAAAAGGAGAGGTTTTTCCCCAGCCCTTTCGCTGGGTTCACCCTATATTAAAGAGCTGTTGTCACTACCCTGGTCTCCAGCCTCGTTACTTCCCGAACTTAACACTGGCGACGAAGGTGGGATATCGAGGTTAAGGAGCACCAGAACCGAGCTGAAGCACGGAAGAACCGAACCCAGCAAACACAGGGCAGAAACGCGGAGATGGCCAGTTACACTCCGCCCGCACCGTTTGACCCAGCTAGAGAGAAATGGGGAACGTATATGACCCGTTTCGAAAGCTTTCTAGAAGCCAATGAACTGCAAGGAGTTCCAGACAACCGCAAAAGGGCATACTTCTTGAGCCACTGCGGTCCTGAGGTCATCGACATCGCGGAAGCCCTGGCAGAGCCAACGCCGGTACAATCGGTATCGTGGCAAACTCTGCAAACCCTGCTAAAAAACCATTTCGCGCCAACGCCGTCCAAATACGTGCGGCGTTTTGAATTTGGAGAGCGCCGACAGCTAGAGGGTGAGTCCATCGGCGACTACATGGCCGCCCTGCGGAAAGCCTCCAAAGACTGTGGATACCGAGACCTGGACGAGGTGCTGCTGGAGCAACTCATCAGGGGGGTCAGAGACATGCGTTTGCGGAGGCGGCTGCTATCGAAAAGCAATCTGACGCTGGCAAACGCCCTGGACGAAGCCCGAGCGCATGAAATGTCCACCCAAGCGGCGGAGACCCTGCAAAAGCCTCTCACCCCAAAGGCGAGCACAAAGTCAACCCCGGTACACCAAGAAGAAATCCAAACCGAATCTGACGGTGAGGATGAGGAAGGGGTTTGTCGAACCGAGAAACGGGGCCAGGAGGACAGGGACGAATGCGGAAGTTGCGGGGGTCAACACCAGCGCCAACGCTGCAAGTTCAAGGACGCAACATGTCGGCGATGCGAGAAGAAGGGGCACCTAGCTCAAGTCTGTCGAGCTCCCCAACCTTCCCGCCGAAAATTCAAATCGGCCAATCAGAGCGCGGGATCGGCACGGCGACCCGCGATTGGCTCAAACAAAAAGAGCGCGAATTCGAACCAAACGACTGTGGTCATAGGCCGCGCCTCAACCCGGGTGGAGAAAAAGATCTTCACCAAACCCAAAATAGAAGGAGTACGGTGCCGGCTCGAAGTGGACACCGGGTCAGCGATCACCATCATGTCCTGGGACACTTTGGCAAAGTCGTTGCCATCAGTCGCGAAGCGCCATTTGCAAACACAACGGCTACGAGTCCACGACTACCAAGGGAATCGCATCCCTGTTCGAGGGACCACCTCTGTCCGAGTCGAGTACGGACCACACAAGAAGACCCTACCCATCACGATCGTCGAAGGGACCCTGCCTAGTTTGCTAGGACTAGACTGGTTTCGTGCACTGGGCATGGGAGTGACTGGCATCTACAGAAGTGACTGTAACCTGAAAGACATACTCATGACTGAGTTCGAAGATGTCTTCAAGGACTGCCTGGGCAAGTACAAGGGGACCCCTATTTCCTTCAACTTAGACCCCCAGGTAGCTCCCATTAGGTTAAAGGCAAGGAGAGTCCCTTTTGCCCTTAAACCGAAAATTGACAAGGAGCTAGATAAGCTCATAAATCAGGGGATTTTGGTGCCAGTCGACCACGCAAAGTGGGAGACGCCAATCGTCACCCCAATAAAACCAGATGGGTCCATTAGAATCTGCGCTGACTACAAGGCGACGCTAAACAAAGCCTTACAGAAAAGCGCTTACCCGGTTCCCGTGGTGCAACACCTGCTGCACTCTTTGGGGCAAGGGCAAGTCTTTGCAAAGTTAGACTTGGCTCAAGCCTACCAACAACTGCCCGTAGACGCCAACACAGCTGAAGCCCAAACGATTGTAACTCACAGGGGTGCATTCAAGTGTACCCGATTACAATTTGGGGTGAGTGTGGCACCGGGGCTGTTCCAAAACTTAATGGAACGACTTCTGCAAGGGCTCCCAGGGGTAGTTCCCTACTTCGATGATGTATTGATATCAGCAGAAAACGTAGAGGAATTGGGGGTGCGTCTGAGAAAGGTTCTGGGCATTTTCCGGGCAGCCGGACTAAAGGTTAAAGTGAACAAATGCCAGATAGGGGTAGAATCCGTCGAATTCTTGGGCTACCGAATAGACAAGAAAGGAATTCACCCCACTGAGAGCAAGGTCAAGGCAATCAGAAAGGCTCCAGCGCCCAAAAACAAAACTGAGCTACAGGCATTCCTGGGGCTAGTGAATTTTTACGCGGTTTTTTTAAAAAGCAAAGCGACCATTGCTGAACCGCTGCATAAACTTCTAGGGAAAAATACTGTTTGGTCTTGGGGAAAGTCGGAAAGTAGGGCTTTCGAAGCAGTAAAAAACCTGCTCTCGAGCGATAGCCTGCTCATCCAGTACCATAGCGCATTGCCCTTATTGCTGGTTTGCGATGCATCTCCCTACGGGGTGGGGGCAGTGCTCAGCCACAGACTCCCAAACGGCACAGAAGCCCCTATAGCCTTCTACTCCAGAACGATGTCCTCCACAGAGAGGAACTATAGCCAGTTAGATAAGGAAGCGCTAGCAATTGTGTCAGGGGTAAAAAAGTTTCACGAATATCTGTTTGGGCGAGACTTTGAAATTGTGACTGACCACAGACCGCTGTTAGGAATACTGGCTGGCGACCGCCCAACGCCTGTGGCACTTTCGCCACGATTGACTCGATGGACTATATTCTTAGCCGCTTATTCGTACAAGCTGCAGCATCGACCGGGAAAAGAAGTGGGGCATGCAGACGCGTTAAGCAGATGCCCACTACCAGGGGCGATCGAAGACCCCACTCCGGGGACGCCCATCCTTCTAATTGACTCTTTGGACTCTGGCCCAGTCACATCGAAGGAAGTGGCTCGGGCATCATACCGGGACATTGTGTTAAGGACTGTACTCGGTTGGGTGCAAAGAGGGTGGCCCGCTGCGCCGGGCGAACGGTTTAAGGACTTTGTAAAAAAACGTGAGGAGCTCTCGGCTCAAGGGGGGTGCCTGCTATGGGGCGATCGAGTGGTAATCCCGGAGAAATTGAGGGAAAGGGTATTGGATCTCCTCCACGAGGGTCACCCAGGGATCGTAAGGATGAAGGGGCTAGCAAGAAGCTATGTGTGGTGGCCACTCATGGACTCAGAAATTGCTGAGAGGGTAGGGAAATGCCAGGCTTGCCAAGAGTCCAGACCTCTACCCCCAACGGCCCCAGTCAGGGAATGGGAAAAACCCCAAGGGCCCTGGTCAAGAATCCACATTGATTTTGCCGGCCCCTTCCACAGCCAAACTTTCCTAGTGGTTGTCGATGCTTTCTCTAAATGGTTGGAGATCATACTCATGAAATCCATGACAGCCGAGGCAGTAATCGCAGCCCTGCGCCACCTATTCGCAACCCACGGGTTACCTGACACACTGGTATCCGACAACGGCCCGCAATTCACGGCAGCCCAGTTTGAGGAATACTTGGCAGATGAGGGCATCCGACATGCCCTCTCTGCGCCTTTCCACCCTGCGTCGAATGGCCTTGCAGAGCGTTCCGTTCGGAGCGCTAAGGAGGCATTGTCCAGGCTCAAGCCAGGGGACTGGCAAACCAAGATAGATTTCTTTCTGGCCGTTCAGCATAGAACCCCAAGCACTGCTACAGGCAGAAGCCCAGCCGAATTGTTGATGGGACGGAAGCTCCGGTGCCCACTAGACCGTTTGAATCCCCATTACACACCAGAGGGTTACAAGGGGGAACTAGAAAAAACGAGAGGAATGGGCATAGGCGACCAAGTGTGGGCCCGCAACTATGGGGACGGCCCAAGCTGGCTAGCAGGGCAAATCATAAAAGCAACTGGTCCAAAATCATACTTAGTTGAGTTAAAAGACAACCGAGTATGGAGGCGACACATAGATCAGATAAGGAAACGAATAGCTGAACAACCCGAGCTAAATGAGACAGATCATGACCACTCCTTATTTGAACCCACAGCTGACCATAACCCGGGGGAGGCGCAAGACTTAGCTGAGGTCCCGGAGGTCCAGCGACGCCATCAGGTTCCCGATGGAAACGGCAGGGAAAACTCAAAAAGTAATCCAAGGCCGGATGGCCAAGAAAAAGAGTCTGCCAGTAATCCAGGGCCGGATGGCCTAGAAAAAGAGCTGGGAGGAGCAAACAGCCCCTCCGACCAGCTCAAAACACCACCAAGGACTGAACCGCGCAGGTCCGAAAGAATCAGGAGACGCCCAGGTTATTTGCGTGACTACGTCGAAAAATAACATGTAAATAATATGTAAATAGAGGTAAAGTGTTTTCTGGGAGGGGAGGAGTGTTATGTATCTTTAATTGGTTTAAATGGTTTTGGCGGGAAACAAGCACGTTGTTGATTGGTTGAAGCCGCCTGGTAAAATGTATAAAAGGAGAGGTTTTTCCCCAGCCCTTTCGCTGGGTTCACCCTATATTAAAGAGCTGTTGTCACTACCCTGGTCTCCAGCCTCGTTACTTCCCGAACATAACAATAGCAAAGGGAAAGGAGGTATATAAAAAAGGCAGTTGCCAGAAATTGCAGGAATTGTGTCATAAAGGCTAACATTCAAAACAACCAGGAAAACATTGGGAAAGTTGCCAGAAACGAAAAGCAAGGCGAAGAGGCTGTAAGTTTGTTGATTGGAGAGGGAGGTGCGGTTGAGAAGGCGAGTGCCTTAACTTGAATTTTAATCTGTCTTCTCTTATAAGGAAATGGAGCTCTAGCCAGTCATCATTGTTCCACTAGAGGCAACTGCAGAACTGCCAGATGTAATTGCTGAGAACTTCTAGAGAACTGGCATGATTGCCCAAGAGACTGGAGGAAAGCAAATCTTGTTATTATCTTCAAAAAAGGAAAGGCGGAGGACTCAGAAAATTAGCCCTGTCAGATTAACGTCTACTCAGGACAAAGTATTAAACAGCATGTGTATGAGCATTTAAATAAGAATGCAACAATGAACAAAAACCTGAAGGAGGTTTGTGCAAATGCTGTTTGTTGATTTTAGTTCAGCGTTCAACACAATCATTCTTCAGCATTTGGTGAACAAACGGGACCTATTAGGTTTTAATACTCCTTTATGTTATTGGATACTGGATTTCCTTATTGATAGGCCCCAATTTGTGCAAGTTGGAAGAAAAGTTTCCAACTCCATCTCCTTGAGTACATGTTCCCCATAGGGCTATGTCTTGAGTCTGCTACAGTTCACCTTGATGACCCAGGACTGCTGTGCCAAATCTGCTATGAATCATACTGTGAAGTATGCAGATGACACAGCAGTGGTGAGTCTTATCTGGGATGACAGTGACGATGCTTATAGGGAAGATGTGAAGGCTCTGGTGTACTGGTGCAATAAAAGTAACCTGGTTCTAAATGTTAATAAAACAAAGGAGATGATTTTAGAAAGTGTCGGCACAGTCATACTCCACTCAGTATCAAGTGAATGTGGCATGCTTCATGCAAACCAGTGTCTGCATTTCCTGTATGGGATGAGGACAGCACATCTTTCTCCTTCTGTCCTCGCCACTTTTTACAGAGGCACAATTGAGAGTATTTTAACAAACTGCATCACTGTTTTATTTGGTGGCAGCTTTGCTTCAGATAGAAAGTCCATACAGAGAGTGGTAAGGACAGCCGAGAAGATTATAGGAAGCTAGCTTCCTGTCATTCAGGATATTACTTATAAGCACTAGAGTTCAAAGCTCTAGTGTGAGTGTACAGTAAGCCTGCTTCTATTGCATTTGAAAACAACAAAATACCTTATCCCACCAGACTTGAAATCCTAGGCTTAGAAAACTTGGAACTCCGTCGCCTTCGACAAGACCTAAGTTTAACTCACAGAATCATCTATTGTAATGTCCTTCCTGTCAAAGACTACTTCAGCTTTAATTGCAATAATACAAGGTCAACCAATAGATTTAAACTTAAAGTTAACCGCTTTAATCTAGATTGCAGAAAATATGACTTCTGTAACAGAATCATCAGTGCTTGGAATACTTTACCTGACTCTGTGGTCTCTTCCCATAATCCTAAAAGCTTTAACCAAAAACTTTCTACTATTGACCTCACCCCATTCCTAAGAGGACCATAAGGGGCGTGCATAAGCGCACAAACGTGCCTACCGTTCCTGTCCTATTGTTTTTCTTTTCTTCTTCCTATATATATATATGCTTATACCTCCTAACATTTACTCATATATATGTTTATATACTATATAATCTTTTTGTATGATGTTGTGACAAAATAAATAAATAAATAAACTTCCCAGAGGCTGCTGGGAGGAGCTGCTGGCTGTAAGTGGGGGAGACTGAGAGGGAGTACAGAGAGCAAAGGTAGAGGACAGAGGACAAAGGTAGCGGCCCATGTGCCTAACGGCACGTGAATCATATAACTACAAACCAAAAATAGCAATACATTCAGGGTAAGCCTGACATTGCATTTTTATTTTATTTCAGAATGACTGGCTCAGTTCAGTCTTTACCAGCCTTTAGTTACCAACCATGCCAGATGAAATATTCTGTAATAATAAGAATAGTACTGGACGATTCTGACACATTTTTGCCAATAGTTCACAAATGCAATCAAAACCCAATTTTAACCCAAGCACAGGCATGCTGTTCTAGGCAAATAGAATTTCTGTCTAAAGTCTGCTTTGAAAGCCAACGTCTTTTGGCTTTCATCCCACCAGGAGAAAGAACATGCACTATATTGACACACACTCAGGATGCATTTACTGACTATCATTTTAAACCAGGAGATGTTGAAAAATTCACAGGCACCACTACTGATAAAATATTTCTGATTCAGGACTCTGCCTAGTTAGCACACTCATTATTTAGAGATTTCTTTGATATGAACGTATCGGGAGACTTAACTCCCTATAACAAAAATAGATTTAGTCCCAATCACCAATGTATTGTTTGGATCTATTGCTTTAGAAATTGATAGACAAAATAGAGAGAGAGAGGAAAGAGAGAATAAATTAATGAACAAGGTCTCTTATGCTTCAGTATGCACAATGCCTTAAACAAATCACATCCATGTTTCTGTATGGGAGGAAGATATCCATCTGTTCCTGCACTCAAGAAGCAGTAAGTGGTCCATGCTGGCAATGGGCCAAGTAGAAAGTGCAGATCTACCTCAGAGAGAATTGATATATACAAGAATTCATCTACTGTCATATGTTGCCTTGGATAGGCCCACTAGTTTCTTGTCTGCAAAGATATTTGTTTCAACTCTCATATCTACTTAATTGGTCTTGTCAATCAATGGCCCTGTATTATTAATCTCATTGTTATTGTCAAACTTTTGAGTGATCTCTTAACTTGTGGTGCTCCTGCATGGAATTTGGCCTTAAAGACCGATTTGTATCTCACTGTTTTCCTTTATGTGGGCATACCCATGTGTCATTCTTGTGAAAAGATTCAATTTCATTTTCTGCAGTTTCTGTTTTTCTGACTCAGTGGCTGAAATTCTCCCAGTTTTCCTTCCACCCACTTCTTGTTGATGCAGGAAAACTCTGAAGTACAATTATTGCCTATCTCTGAACCTGTCAGTTGTGGTGCCTCATCTTCCCCCTGCTAGCTTGCACTTCAGGTATAAACACATGGTAAAGATCCCCATTGAGGCCTGTGGTCTTGACTCATCGTTTATTTGAATATGGAGAACATGATCTGATCTTACAGTACAAGTCATAATAGTATGTGTGATGTGATCTAAAAAAAATTTATGCCTTGCAATATTGTAAATATTTCAACCTGACATACCTCTTTCTAAGATCTGCAATTCAGTCTGGCTCTTGAGTTGTTTTGGCATGTTGCATACCACTTCATTTGTGGCCTTGGTTGAGAGACTGTTGTGCAAGTAGGTGGCAATATTAATGCTTCCCCAATCTTTATTTGCTAGTTTTGCATCTTGCAGCATGCGTCCAGTAGAAAATAATTTTCTACATGCTATTCTTTCTAGCGGTAAGGCAGTGGCGAAATCCATTTTTTTTTACTACCGGTTCTGTAGGCTTGGTGGGCATGGTGTGGCTTGGTGGGTGTGGTGTGGCTTGGTGGGCATGGCTTGGTAGGCGTGGCAGGGGAGGATACTGCAAAATCTCCATTCCTATCCCACTCTTGGGGGAAGGATATTGCAAAATCTCCATTTCCACCCCACTGTAGGGCCAGCCAGAGGTGGTATTTGCTGGTTCTCTGAACTGCTCGAAATTTCTGCTACCAGTTCTCCAGAACCTGTCACAACCTGCTGGATTTCATCTCTGCGGTAAGGCGACTGTGGTCTGCATCTGGGGTGAAATCCAGCAGGTTCTGACAGGCTCTCAAGAACCGGTAGTGGAAATTTTGAGCAGTTTGGAGAACTGGCAAATACCACCTCTGGATGGCCCCAGAGTGGGGTGGGAATGGAGATTTTGCAGTATCCTTTCCCTGCCACGTTCACCAAGCCACACCCACCAAACCACACCACACCACACCCATCAAGTCATGCCCACAGAACCAGTAGTAAAAAAAATTGGATTTCACCACTGCTCTGCATACAATCCTTTGTTATTTTGGGTACTTTTCCAAGTCTTCTCCCATAAATTCACCTGTGCAATGTCTCTTTGCTCTCCCCCCAAATTATTGCTTACTAAAGCTGCTTATTTTTTTTTACTTTGTGTAATATTCCCTTTTGTTTTGTTCAACAAGTAAATCTTGAGTAATAAGCTATAGAACACAATATTAATCTGCTTCTTCCTTAAATAATTGCAGATGTTGCTGTGAACCAACTCCAAGGACTTTTTTCTTTGAACAGAAAGGTCTGAAAAGGAAGGACATGCTTTGGCCTTGAAAAAGCAGGGACATTTTGATTTATATATATTTGCAGCTTTATTTTCAGATTGTTGTCCCCAATTTGGGTCTGAGCCTGGTGCCAAAGCCAATGATGGACGCCAGACACGAGGTGCAGGTTTTCTGATTGTGCTCCAAGGAAAATGATTGTACTCCAACGAAAATGGCTCCTGGCCAAAATGCCAAGAACAAAGAACAAAGGATTAAGAAAACTGTATACGTTTTCACTAAAAGAGAATGCAAGATAATAAGAAATATCGTCTAATAAATATTTTAGTAATAATTCTTCAATTTGTTTTATTAGTCTCTAGCTATCCCTATTCATTAGCCTTGGCTAATGAATGCCCCAGGAGTTATCTAATACACATTTTATTGGCTGCAGGCAGTGGTGAAATCCTAATTTTTTTACTACCTGCTGGGTGTGGGAGGGGAAAGATACTGCAGAATCTCCATTCCCTCCCCACTCCTGGAGGAAGGATATTGCAAAATCTCCATTCCCGCCCCACTCTGGGGCCAGGCAGAGGTGGTATTTGCCAATTCTCCGAACTACTCAAAATTTCCGCTACCGGTTCTCCAAACTGCTCAAAATTTCCGCTACCGGTTACACATGCATATTTCCTGTAGATAAGTATTCTTTGTTTTTGCCAGACACACTCCCCAATTACAGGCTTCCTGATTTACTTTCAAGTGTGTGTCATGACCTGGCTTTATTTTAGCATACAGCCCATCAAGCTCTTTTGCCAACTTGTCTAATTGTGAACCGCATCTAGATTTCTGGGCCTCATTCTTCTGTGCCATACACTACACATACAGGTATATTATGCCTGCAATTTATTGTTGCTCTAGCTTTATTATCTTCACAATTCACTTCAAAAAGTCCATTTTCTTGGAGTGTGCCTTTTATAAATAATTTTCCATTTTGAAACCAATCATCTTTAAAATTTACTTCATACTCCTTTTGTTTTGTAAGTTGTACTGACAATGCACTAAAATCTAAATGTAGAAGACATGTTTTACTGTTAATTTAGTGCCCCTTTCTTTTACTTAACATGTCCGAACTTTTTACTGAACTTCTATCTACTGAGAAA
The DNA here is from genome assembly GCF_028640845.1 of Ahaetulla prasina. NCBI lineage: Eukaryota > Metazoa > Chordata > Lepidosauria > Squamata > Colubridae > Ahaetulla > Ahaetulla prasina. The sequence continues at coordinate 251,058,737 of NC_080540.1, read as the reverse complement.
ATTGGAATTTTTTATCTATTAGATAAAAGTACTTGATTTGTATTCAATAGCTGGATTCATAAGTATCTCCTTTTCCTTAAACAGGTTGCTTGTTACCTTAGAATCAAAGCATAAGCTGTTTTGTGATGGACAAAGACAATCTTAGATGATTTTGCTGGCTTCTTCCATGCATTTCATTTGAGAACATTCTATTTTCTGTCTTTTTTTTCTTTCTCCGTGTTATGACTCAAAGTCTTTGGAACATTCCCAGACTGGTTTTTCTTGTTTCCTATGTTTAGGTCAATGGATTTGCAAATGTAGCACCACCTTTGCTTGTGCTTGGCTTTGCAAGCTGATTCTTGAGTGAAATTTTGTTTTATTTTATTTATTTTTATTTTATTTATTTATTTTTGTCACAACAATATACACAAGCATCACACGAAATGATTATATAGTATATAAACATATATATGAGGAAATATAAGGAAGTATAAGCATATATATATATATATATATATATGAAAAGAAACAATAGGACAGGAACGGTAGGCACATTTGTGCTCTTATGCATGCCCCTTATAGTCCTCTTAGGAATGGGATGAGGTCAAAGCTTTTGGGATTATGAGAAGAGACCACAGAGTCAGGTAATGTGTTCCAAGCACTGATAACTCTGTTACAGAAGTCATATTTTCTGCAATCTAGATTAAAGTGGTTAACATTAAGTTTAAATCTATTGGTTGCTCTTGTATTATTGCAATCAAAGCTGAAGTAGTCTTTAACAGGTAAGGACATTACAATAGATGATTCTATGAGTCACACTTAGATCTTGTCGAAGGCGGCAGAGTTCTAAGTTTTCTAAAGCTAGGATTTCAAGTCTGGTGGGATAAGGTATTTTGTTGTTTTCAGAGGAGTGGAGAACTCTTCTTGTAAAATATTTCTGGACTCGTTCAATTGTATTGATGTCAGAAATGTGGTGTGGGTTCCAGACAGGCAAGCTGTATTAAAGAATTGGCCTAGCAAATGTTTTATATGCTCTGGTTAGTAGTGTAGTGTTTTTGGAAAAAAAGCTACGCAAGATTAGGTTTACAACTCTTAAAGCCATTTTTGCTATGTAGTTGCAGTGGGTTGCTATGTAGTTGCAGTTAAGAAAGAAACTGTGTAGTTTCTTTCTCAGAGTTACATAAATCAAAGTTTTATAGATAGTTAAGGTTAAGATCCACTGTTTCTTTCTAGAGCATTACACTACAGTTTCAGTGCTTTCCAGAAACAATTTTAGGAGAAAGACAATCAGAATTTCTGGTTGTATTTTCCTCTGTTAAATTGACTTGCTGTCCTACATTTTGTTCATATACAGATTCAGACAGCCTCCCTGTTGCAGATGCCTGTTATATAGGTTTATGAAATGATACACTTTTTAAAATGTGCATCTTTTACCATACAAATCATAGAGAGTTTTCCAAATACCTTTTACTTAATCTAACTCTTCAGATATATAAGAACAGAATAAAAGTATTCATTTTTTGTGATTTTCCGTATCCCATGGTCTTTATCTTGCTTTGCATCCATGGGATTATATTTATCACAATCCTTTGGAACGTCAGAAGCATTTTAATCTTGTAGAATCAATGAGAAAATTTTGGTCATTACAGTTTCTCCATTACCTAATGTTCACACCAGTGGCGGGTTTCAAATTTTTTTACTACTGGTTCTGTGGGCATGGTTTGACGGGTCTGGCAGAGGAAGGATATCATAAAATCTCCATTCCCTCCCCACTCCAGGGGAAGGTTACTGCAAAATCCCCATTTCCTCCCAATCAGCTGGGACTAGGGAGGCAGAGAATAGATGGGGGTGGGGCCAGTCAGAATTTTCACTACCAGTTCTCCGAACTACTCAAAATTTTCGCTATTGGTTCTCCAGAACCTGTCAGAACCTGCTGAAACCCACCTCTGGTTCACACTTCAAATCCATGTCCCTGTATGCTAAATGAGCGTCTTTGCCTAGGAGATAGAAATTTAACTTGAGCAAGGATTAGTGAAACAGGTTTTTAATTTAATGGAAGGGTGGGCTACAGTATTTAAAATAAATTCATGACTTAGGCAGAAGTAAGTAAGTAAGCTTTCTATTTAGCTAGCTATATCCTGGTTTTTCCAGTTGCAATGTATGGTTGTGAAAGCTGGACCATAAGGAAGGCTGAGCATCAAAGAATTGAGGCTTTTGAACTCTGGTGCTGGAGAAGACTCCTGTGAGTCCCTTGGACTGCAAGACAATCAAACTGGTCAATCGTAGAGGAGATCAAACCTGATTGCTCTTTAGAAGGCCAGATCCTGAAGATGAAACTGAAATATTTTGGCCACCTAATGAGAAGGAAGGACTCACTGCAGAAGAGCCTAATGCTGGGAATGATTGAGGGCAAAAGAAGAAGGGGATGGCAGAGAATGAGATGGCTGGATGGAATCATTGACGCAGTCAGCATGAGATTAAATGGTCTCTGGGTAATGGTAGAGGACAGGAAAGCCTGGAGGAGCATTGTCCATGGGGTCGCAATGGGTTGGAAACGACTTCACAACTATCAACAACTAACATCAACAACAAAGCTATATCCTACCAAGAAAAGCATCAAGGGAAAATTTACCCAGGTAAATGTTTGTCAAAGGAATGAAGGCAGAAAGTTAGACCTTCAGGGAAGCAATCTTAGAAACAAAGAAACAAAGAGCAGACAGAGTAAAAGATAAAACACAGAGAGAACAATAAGGAACGCTTATGATGAGCGGGTTGGGAAGTGCTGAGAAACAATATATGTGAAGTAACATCTTCAACTTTACACACCTGTTTAAAACTCATACACTCCACATTCAGGTTGTTCTGCAATCGGTCTCTGACTCCATGCCTGTTATTACATTTGCCTTTATTGTTTTCCAGTCTCATCTAGCTTTCTGTGGATGTGAAGAAAACAAAATCTTCATGACAGAGGTTGGAAGGGATGCCATTCTTCTCTTATCTGAGCATTTCCTATAATATTCCAATCAGTGAATTCTATCAGCTATGAAGAGACTATAGATATGGGTTGGGTTACCAGATCTAGACTGCCACTGCTAGATTCCAGACAGCCACTAAATCAGTGTTTATTAAACTTGGAAAGTTTAAATATGTGGGCTTCAGCTCCAGAATTCCCCAGCCACCTTGCATGAAGTCCACTGCACGAAAGAATAACCACAAATTAAGACTTTTTTTGTATCTCTAGCTTGTACTTTTAGCCATCTAATGGTGATACAGAATTTTGCACCCCAGATTTAGTAGCCCAAACAGGATTCATAAGATAAAATCTTTTGTATCAAAGTTTGTTTGACTTCTTTACCAAATATTTATTTGCTTAAGTGTAGTTATCACTTCAGATGACAGTAACATCTCTTCCTTGGGGCCATTAAGCATAATTGGGATAAGATCCCTCGCCGATTCATTCACAGGATTACAGAAAAAGGAAAATTAAAATGTCAATGTGTGTTGGTGTATGCTCATTGAGAAATTACAAACTTTAATGAAATATGTTCAGTTATCTACAATCTATCCATGTGAGGAAGAGCCAAAACAATGTGCAGTGCGTTATCACTCCCTGTTTCCAGCCATTCATTCATATATCTCTTGACTGAATCTTTCTGTTTGTTTTGATTCTATGAACTTATATTTTGCTTTAATACCCCAAATTTTTGGGGGAGCTGGGGAATGTTTTTAATTAGTGTATTCTGTAAACCCAACCATTAAGCATTGCAAACTATTATTTATATCTTTTCGCATGGGTCAAAATATTACAGTTAATTCAATAAATTATGATCAAGCAAAGCGAGACTGAGTGATGCATGAACCAGAGCTTAAAGTATGAGAAGCTCTGTCATATGTATTTCAATCCAAGACTTCTCTGAAATTGCTTCTGAATTTTGTGCTTGCAATGAAAAAAAAAATTAAACTGATTTTGTTTTTGTTAACTAGATAGGCTTATTGTTATACAAATGGCCTGTATTGTACCTACTGTTGTGTAAAAGCAAAAAGTTGTGGTTGTGATGTTGTTGTAGTCTACTGTGCAAAAGAGCATCAGAAGTCAGTGCCTTTTTCCTTCCTTCTCACTATATCTATTTTCTTTTTCCTCCCCCTTTTTTTAGTTTTCTACTACTTTTTTTTCTTCGTATTTTATACTTTGATAAACTAATAAAAATATTCTCTGGCATACTTCAGAAAATATTTTATATGTGGGGAAACTGTAGCTGTCTAATTTGCTCCTACTTAGTAGAATATGTTTTGGCCTTATCAGATGAATCATCAAATTTGCTAGCTTCACCATACATTTAGAAACAGAGCAAAATACATATCTCAATTAAGAGTTCTGTCAAAAGTTATTAACAATGCTATCTGAGCTAATGAATCCATATGAAATGTAACCTGTATCTTCTAAATCGATAGTTTGGTCCGCTATACTGATGTTTTCTCTTTTGGAAAAAAAAAAGTCAGCATCATTCGTGATTCATATAAGGCTACAGTCATAATTATATGGTAACTGATTTTAACACCCACACACACAACAATTTGCTTTCTTCCTTTTATTATATGTGTGATTTTACATCTCACCAAAGTTCTGGCATATTCCTGAGATTTTTTCTAAGGAGCAGTAACAGAATTTGCTTTGCTAAAAACCTGGAGTTGTAAATTTATTTATTTTGTCTTTTACATTTGTCACTTTTTTCAAGCTAAGCAATGTGGAGTCAACTAAATCTGATAAGATGTTACAATGCTAAAGACATATCTTTGCTTCTGCCATCCTCAAAACACCTAAGGATAAAGAGCAAAAGATATAATTTAATCGTTACTCAAAAGATATAATTTAATCACAAATAGATGAGTTACATCTATTTGTTCTCTTTTTCACACATCAAAGCTTTTCAGGCAAAACTCTAAGTATGATTTCCATGAAAATATTGAAAGTAGGCTTAAGTGACACTGTATAATAAGTAGGAAGGGAGGACTGTATTTTTGAAAACTTCTGGTTAAACATGGTTTTGTGGAAGAATTGTGGAGGGGGTATATTTGAAAACATGCAGAAGTAGTTACTGGGTCTTGAATTTTCTCTCTCCAGCACTTGAATATATAAAAACTATGTCTTTAGTATCTTACTCAAAACCCAACCTTTGTTACCAATTTTCATTAAAATAAGGGGTGTTCCTTCATTTGAGCCATTCAGTGACACTCTCTTCCACAATACTCCATTTCATTTCTTCTGGTGGGTTGGGAAAATCGGAAATGAAATCCAGCATATTGGGAGAACACATTTAACATTAAGCTGCTGAACAGGTCTATTCACCTCTACGGACAAGCAGGGCATATCTATGATGCTGCAGCCCTGTGCTCATCTGTCAGGTTTCCAAGATTCTGTTATTATCCCCTATAACAATAAAGTAAAGTTCCAATGGTTCTTGTGGTCTCTTTTTCCTGACCTGGCATACCTCAAAGGACTGATGTCATGATACTTAAGTCTAAAATAAAATTAAAAAATCTATTTGGACTCAGGTTTGATCTAAATTGCAGCCTACAATATCTTCCCATTAAGCAATTCCCCTGCTATTTGTCCCATTAAAACTTTCTAGTGTAAGAAAGCAATGTCAAGTCTTATTACTTATTTATTTACTTTCTTACCTACTTACTTACACACAGACATATAGATGTATAAAGTTAAAGCATCAGCATCCACATATATGCAGGCCCAATACCGATTTTAAAATAAATCTTCCTTGCTTGCATTTTTGAAGCAATTCTTCAGGGTCTTTTGCTCCCTTTATTACAATGTCATTTTAAAAGTACAACAATTAAAAACCTTGCTTCACATCGGTGGTGGGATTCAAATTTTTTTACTACTGGTTCTGTGGGCATGGCTTGGTGGGCGTGGTATGGCTTGGTGAGCGTGGCAGAGGAAGAATACTGTAAAATCTCCATTTCCTCCCGATGAACTGGACTCAAAAGGCAGAGAATAGATGGGGGCGGAGCCAGTCAGAGGTGATCTTTACTGGTTCTCTAAACTACTCAAAATTTCCGCTACTGGTTCTCCAGAATTGATCAAAACCTGCTGATTACCACCTCCGCTTCACATACAGAAAACCATTTTTTTTCTTCTAAATTGCTACATTTCTTGTCTTTTATGACTAGACTGAAACAATGAAATGGTGCTCTCTAAACATAACAAACTATATCAGGGAAAAGTAAAGAGGTTGCAAAAAAAAACCCACCAACCCAAAAATACTAAATTTAAAGGAAATGCTACCTTTCAAACCAGGGATATTCCTCATGTGAAACAAACATACTAACTGCTGAGTCAGTGAGATAACATTATAACCAGATTTTCTTGAAAAAAACTGAACACCAGGTGAGGGGTTATTTCTTCCTCTGAGAAATAGCTAGTGAACTGCTGGATTTAGCCTGAAGGAAAACACACCAGGCCCTTAGTTTAAGAAGGGGAAAGCAGTTCTTTAAAACCTTGGAAGGAAAATAAGCCTAAAGGTCACATTTGCAGTAAGAGGGGAGTGAGTGAAGAAGCATGTCGTTCATTCCTACCTTCAGCAAAATGGTGGTTGGCCCACTGTGGCCAGGAATTCACAGTACATTTTCCTCTTAAATTTCTTACTTTTTGTCTGGTCAAAACCTCCCAACACTGAATTTCATTTTCCTTCTCTGCCTCCTTTTCATTAGGGGACTCTAGATTGGAGTATTCTTTAAAGCAAGAAACAGAAAAGCTTCTTTAATAATCTCATAAAGAGGAATTTGTGAAGAACTATTGCCTATGTCCTTGGCATACATGACACAAAGTCTTACCTGAAGGGGTATTTGTATGAGGGAATCATCTTGTGATACTGTGTTAGGTGCCAGAACCACATGTGATGTTCTAAATAAACTGATTTATTACTACTCATGTCTACACACAGGAATCTACTCAACTAACAGCACTATTTTGGAGCTAGATAAGGGTCAATGGAATTCTAGAAGAATTGGACTTAATCTGTTTGTGGCTACATAGGGACTCTAGGCTGATTCCTCTTTTGACTCTGCTTGCAGGTTCTGCCACTCCTCCTACACAATCTTTTTACAAAGTATTTTGTTATATTTAAAAAGTATTTTTTTTTAGCCTGGTAGGATTTCCTGATTTTCTGAGGAACCTACAGCCCACAGAACTGTACTGCTACAATTATCAGCTGCAGAAAAAAAGACAGAGAGCACATATTAAATATGTTCACAAATTAAATATGTTTTTCCATCTAATATAACTGCACCTTCCTCAAAATCTGTTAAAGTACAATTTGTCCAAATGAAACCCATAATCACACCACACAAAATCTGTAGGAACTCAAAATTAAAAGTCATTCACTGATTCCTGGCAGAATGAAAGGAAGCCCAAAATACAAACTTTAAAACAGAGAATGTTATTTGCCTTCCTCCCAAACATTCTGCCAAAGAATTAGAAATGCCAGCATTTTAAATTTTTGATACAGTGTGTTACAATTATCTTTGAGAACATTTTAGAAATTAAGCATAATGCAAAAGAAAATAAGATATTAGTGACATCAAAGAGGCACATATGATCAATTTTTCAATCTAATTAGTTGCACATTAATATTATTTGGAAACCCACACACACACACTTGATACCTTATTCTTGATAACATCCACCCTTGATCACATGGTAATCAATTCAAATAATATGGTTCATCTTTGGTTCTTTTAATTTTGTGGCAGGGCTACCCCTACCATTAGCCATGATGGAATCAGTGCTTCAGACCATTGATTTCATGTATTGTAAAAGGCCAGCAAATTTTCTATTGTCATCACTACTAGTGCTAATACTGCTATTATAAAAACAAAGAAGTACTTGTTGAATGTTCTGCCTTAGATATTATGAGTTGTGCACCACAACCAAGTCACACATACTTATTGGCTAATTAAATTATTTGAATTAATTAGCTGTCCAACTCCAGTGGATTCTGCTGTCTGTACCATACTGCTTTGAGTCAGATCTGGAGCAATTACAATTCGGTTTGCACAGCAGAGGTACCTAAATTTATTTATTTATTTATTTAATTAATTAAATTTTTATACCGCCCTTCTCCCGAAGGACTCAGGGCGGTTCACAGCCAGATAAAATAACAATGAATAAATACAAGATAAAACAGTAATTAAAAAACTTATTAAATATGGCCCTTAATTAAAATATATTTAAAACAGTAAAACCCACTAATAAAATTTAAAACCAAATAAAAACGACTAAAATTCTATGCCAGTCCTGCGCGAATAAATAAATATGTCTTCAGCTCGCTGCAAAAGGTCCGAAGGTCAGGAAGTTGATGGAGTCCTGGGGGAAGTTTGTTCCAGAGGATGGGAGCCCCCACAGAGAAGGCCCTTCCCCTGGGGGCCACCAGCCGACATTGCTTGGCTGATGGCACCCTGAGGAGTCCCTCCCTGTGAGAGTGCACGGGTCGATGGGAGGCAAACGGTAGCAGTAGGCGGTCCCGTAAGTAATCCGGTCCTAAGCCATGGAGCGCTTTAAAGGTGGTAACCAACACCTTGAAATGCACCCGAAAGACCACAGGCAGCCAGTGCAGCTTGCGCAGGAGTGTTGTTACATGGGAGCCCTGTGTTGTTACACATCCCTCTATCACCTGCGCAGCTGCATTCTGAACCAACTGGAGCCTTCGGGTGCTCTTCAAGAGGAGCCCCATGTAGAGAGCATTGCAGTAGTCCAAGCGAGAGGTAACAAGAGCATGAGTGACTGTACATAAGGCATCCCGGTCAAGAAAGTTGAAATGAGTTGTGGTGGCGCAGTTGCACTGCAGGCTACTTCTGCTCTCCTGCCAGCTGTCTTCAATTTGAAAGTTCAAATCTCACCAGGCTCAAGGTTGACTCAGCCTTCCGTCCTTCTGAGATGGATAAAATGAGGACCCAGATTGTTGGGGACAATATGCTGATTCTGTAAAAAGCTTACAAAGGGCTGTAAAGCAGGGGTGAAATTCAGCAGGTTCTGACAGGTTCTGGAGAACCGGTAGCAGAAATTTTGAGTAGTTTGGAGAACAGGCAAACACCACCTCTGGCTGGCCCTAGAGTGGGGTGGGAATGGGGATTTTGCAATTTCATTCCCTCAGGAGTGGAGAGGGAATGGGGATTTTGCAATATCCTTCCCCCAGGATTGGGGTAGGAATTGAGATTTTGCAGTATCCTTTCCTGGAGCGGGGTGGAAATAAAGATTTTGCAGTATCCTTCCCCTGCCATGCCCACCAAATCATACCATGCCCACAGAACCGGTAGTAAAAAAATTTGAATTTCACCACTGCTGTAAAGCACTGTAAAGCAGAATATAAGTGTAAGTGCTATTGCTGTTGCTAAACTTATTCCAGTTCTTAGAAGCCAAAGGAAATCAAGATCCTATATATTATATAGTCCAAAAGAAGAGCCATAACAAATACAAAAGATATTTATGTTTAGCAAATATTTCAATAACTTTAAGACTATCTGGAGACTAAACACATGGAAATTGGGGAGGTGGGGGAGGCCGCGTGAAGTGCCGGCTGGGGAGCCCGAGCCAATCCCGGCCCCCAGCCGGCACTTCAATCCCGGCTCCCCAGCCGGCACTTCAATCCCGGCTCCCCAGCCGGCACTTCAATCCCGGCTCCCCAGCCGGCACTTCAATCCCGGCTCCCCAGCCGGCACTTCAATCCCGGCTCCCCAGCCGGCACTTCACGGCGGCCTCCTGCCGCCGCACTCAATTTCGCTGGAGAGGAGGGCGAGAGTGACAAACAAATAGAGTTCTTCGCTTGGCGTTTGTCACTCGCCTCCTCTCGCCTCGGAGGGGGCGGAGGGGCGTTGTCACTCGCCTCCTCTCCGGCGAAATTGAGTGCGGCGGCAGTGGGGTGGGGAGGCCGCGTGAAGTGCCGGCTGGGGAGCCCGAGCCAATCCCGGCCCCCAGCCGCACTTCACGGCGGCCTCCTGCCGCCGCACTCAATTTCGGCTGGAGAGGAGGGCGAGAGTGACAAACAACAGAGTTCTTCTTCACGCCCTTCAGGGGGCTGGGGAGCCCGAGCCAATCCCGGCCCCCAGCCGCACTTCACGGCGGCCTCCCCACCCACCCCACTGCCGCCGCACTCAATTTCGCTGGAGAGGACGGCGAGTGTGTCAAACGCCAAGGCGAGAAGAACTCTCTTTATTTGTTTGTCACTCGCCTCCTCTCGCCTCGGAGGGGGCGGAGGGGCGTTGTCACTCGCCTCCTCTTACTGCCTCCTCTCGAAAGCCGAAATTGAGTGCGGCGGCAGTGGGGTGGGGAGGCCGCGTGAAGTGCCGGCTGGGGAGCCCGAGCCAATCCCGGCCCCCAGCCGCACTTCACGGCGGCCTCCTGCCGCCGCACTCAATTTCGGCTGGAGAGGAGGGCGAGGTGACAACGCCTCCGCTGGGCGAGAGTGACAAACAACAGAGTTCTTCGCTTGGCGTTTGTCACTCGCCTCCTCTCGAAAGTTGAGTGCGGCGGCAGTGGGGTGGGGAGGCCGCGTGAAGTGCCGGCTGGGGAGCCCGGGATTGGCCCTGGCCCCCAGCCGCACTTCACGGCGGCCTCCCCTGCCGCCGCACTCAATTTCGCTGGAGAGGAGGGCGAGGGTGACAACGCCTCCGCCCACCGCGGGCAAGAGGAGGACGAGTGAGAGGGGCGAAATGTCGAACGCCCCTCCGCCCCTCCGCCGACCACCGCCGCCGCCATCAAAAGCGGCGGAAGAAAACGCCGAGGCCAGCCGCCGCCCAAAACGAGCCGGCCGAGCTGGCAAAGCATGCCGGCACTTCAATCCCGGCTCCCCAGCCGGCACTTCACGGCGGCCTCCCCACCCACCCACCCACCCCACTGCCGCCGCACTCAATTTCGGTTTCGGAGAGGACGGCGAGTGTGTCAAACGCCAAGGCGAGAAGAACTCTCTTTTATTTGTTTGTCACTCTCGCCTCCTCTTACTGCCTCCTCTCGCCTCGGAGGGGGCGGAGGGGCGTTGTCACTAATACATCCCAATAAAATGCAAAGGTTTCAAAGCATGTTTTGGAAAAGCAGCGAGGATGGGGGAGAATGCTGCCTTGAATGTGAAAGAAACGTGGAAAACTCCAACTACAGTATAAAAAAACATTTGCACTCAGTACTTTTTATTTTATTTTATTTTTGCCAAGTTTTCCTAGGGTTTTTTCCCTATGGAAATTGGGGAGGTGGGGAGAAAGAGGTGAAAAGAAAAGCCTCTTGGAAAGCGGAGAAATACGGCAAGAACAACAATTTCTCCCGAGAGGGGGCAGGAGGAGGAGGAGGAGGAGAGATGGGGCATTGCAAGCTAGGGTGGGAAGAAGGAGGAGGAAGAAGAAGGAGGCAAAAGAAACCGACCTCGCGCAGATCAGCAAATTAGCTTTCCTTCTCCAAACCAATTTTTTTAAAAACCCGTTCTACCCAGAGCAAATGGCAAATAAGCAGCCTGCTTTGAGTCTGATTATTGTTTCATGGTGGTTGCCCTCTCTGATCTCCTTGTACATGACAAGGCACCTCTAACCCAGCGCTTTGTGTTTGTTATTGGTAATTCTCCTCTCCTTCTTCCATTGGAGTCCTCTCCTTCCTTTCCGAACGGGCGGGCGATTTACCTTCTCTGCCTCTTTTATTTTCCTGGAGGTGGAGGTGTATTCCTAAGGATGCCTTCAGTGCTGGGGAAGGAGCCGATCCATGGAGGGAGGGGGCGACGCTGCCGAGAAGCCGCTGCTTACAGAGAGCGAAAGAGCCAGGAGACCTTGGCATAGGTGGGCGGCTGGTGTAAGGCAGGGCAGAACCTTCGACCCGCAAGGATCCCGGGAGGTGGGGACGAAAGAGAGGCAGAGAAGGAGGGAGGGAGGGAAGGAAAAGAAAAGAAAAGGGGGAGTGAAAATAAGAGCAGTCCGAGCAATAAATAAATATTGCTGGGCTGCTTTCCAAAAATCCTCAGCACGGAACTAAAAGTTGCAAGTGTTTTGTGAGTTCAAACAGTCCCTTCCAGACTAACACGTTTCATTAAAAGATACAAAGTTTGGTAAACTGAAGCTCGCCTGTCCAATGTAAAAATCATCATCATCATATAATAATGATAATAATAATAATAATAATAATAATAATAATGATGATGATAATGATAATAATGATAATGATAATAATAATAATAATAATAATAATAATAATAATAATAATGATAATGATAATAATGATAATGATAATAATAATAATAATAATGATGATGATGATAATGATAATAATGATAATGATAATAATAATAATAATAATAATGATGATGATAATAATGATAATAATGATAATGATAATAATAATAATAATAATAATGATGATGATGATGATGATGATGATAATGATAATGATAATAATAATAATAATAATAATAATAATAATAATAATAATAATAATAATAATAATAATAATAATAATCAGCCGTTTCGCTTTGATGGCAGCCTGACGAAATGGGGGCAGGGGATACATACACGGTTAGGGAAAAATAACAAAACAATGTTTTGGGCTCAATTGCAGTCTTAAATTGAGGACTACCGGTACTTGCAATTTGAACCTTATTGGACACTTCATTCCTGGAGGGTTTTTAAAGAACAGACTGGACAATCCTTTGTCTGAAACAGTATAGGATCTCTTGCTTGAGGAGTGGGGACTGGACTAGAAGATCACTGTTAGTTTGGGATATGTTCAGAGCCCACACATCTGATGACATAAAAAAATTGGCAAAGTCATCTCAAGTCACTTTGGCCGTTATTCCAGGTGGGCTTACATCTGTATTGCAGCCCCTAGATGTCAGTTTAAACCTTTCAAGGACCATGTGCGAAGGATGTGGCATGAATGGATGACATCTGGTCAAGCTCGTCTGACAAAAGTTGGAAATCTGAGAAAGCCAGACATAGAACTAATAGCACAGTGGGTTCGTGATGCATGGGAAGATATTCCAGAGGACATGGTGCAACGTGCCTTCAAGAAATGTGGCATTAGTAATGCTATGGATGGCAGTGAAGACAGCGCATTGTATGAGAGTGACAGCAGTGATGATGACGACTGTGAACTCAGTGATGACGACAACGTATATGCGGATAACATCACAGAAGCTGAAGTAGCTGAAGCTCTGTTTGGACAAACAGATGATGAGGAGGAGAACTCCAGTTTTGAGGGATTTTAGCTCTCGTTAGCTTGGTTGCTGTTACTTTTAAAGATACTGTATTTTTGATACCATATTCTTTTTGGGGACCCCCTTTTGCACTTTTATTGTTTTTCGTTCAAATAAATATTCATGTTATTTTACTTGGCTCTATCTTTATTTTTTACATTGACCAGTAGCTGCCTCATTTCCCACCCTCGGCTTATACTCGAGTCAATAGTTTTTCCCAGTTTTTGTGGTAAAATTAGGTACCTCGGCTTATATTCGGATCGGCTTATACTCGAGTATATACGGTATGTTGAATGTTCTTGGTAGTATAATAACAGCAGTCATATAAATACCACATTGATGTAATAGATATTGTTAATACTGATTATAAAGTGCTAAGGTTTTATATATTCTATGCATAAATCAAAGTGAATGACATAGACCATCTGTATCAATAATCTAAATGAAACAAGAAAATAAAAGGGGGAAGAAAGGTAAAGTATTGATGTTGGCAGAGAAATGTGCATTAGCACAGCCATTATCTTCCACAAAAGGGTGCCATTTTGTGATTCTTTCTCCGTTTAACTCTTTGTTTAGAGAGTAGAAGGAACAGCTAACCATTGATTGGTCCTCTACCAGGTTAGCAAAATACATGATTTCTCTGCTAGCACTGGGAGGGATGTGAAATCAGTGTCAGTTTAATAAATATAGATCATCATGCATAAGATGCAAAAACTAAATGTTAAGCCATGACTTCTCCTCCCAATACATCAGCATCTGCTTCCGAGGGTGAGGAATTTCTCTTTTAATGCAGCTGGTCTATCTGAAATGTATAAGCCATAAAAACAAGCAAATAAGCAGCCTTGTTTTACATACCAATTTAGCCAGGGGTCAAATGCCCCCAATTCAGACTGGATCGTCCAATCCAGTAGCGATGGCAGCGGGTGGTTCAGAGAACCGGTAGCAAAAATCCCTGCCCGCCCTGCCCATGCTCAGCTGAGCTGCGCGATCATCAAAGGTTGTTTTTTTTTAACTTTTAAAAGCATTTTTTCTTTGGCTGAAAAAATGCTTTTAAAAGTAAAAAAAAAGCCTCTGTTGATTGCACGGCTCAGCTGGGATCGTCAGAACCCTTTAAAAGCATTTTTTTACAACCTCTTCAGCCGAAGAGGTTGTAGAAAAAATGCTTTTAAAAGGCTCCTCTGGTGATTCCAGCTGAGTTGCCTGATCATCAGAGGCTTTTAAAAGTATTTTTTTACAACCTCTTCAGCCGAAGAGGTTGTAGAAAAAATGCTTTTAAAAGTAAAAAAAAAAAAGTTGGCCATGCCAACCCAGCCACATTACCCCCCCAAGCCACGCCCATAGTAACAAATTTTACATTTCACCCCTGAACTTAGCCCTTGCTGAAATGAGAGGAGACTTTTTCAATCTAGTCCAGGGGTCCCCAAACTTGGCAGCCTTGAGACATGTGGACTTCAACTCCTAGAATTCTCCAGCCAGCTAAGCTGGCTGGAGAATTCTGAAAGTTGAAGTCCACAAGTCTTAAAGCTGCCAAGTTTGAAGACCTCTGCTCTAGTCTGTTCAGAAGGAAGGAGTTTTCAGCTACCCTATTGTTAATTCATCCCAGTTCATTTCTTCCCTGCTTGCTTCTCTTGAGTTGTTGTGTGCTCAAGAAGAGTTCCCAAGGAAAGGAAGACAGAACAGATCTACAAACAGTCAAAACTGCCCGGAATAGCCTCAAGTACACTTTATACTGGGATCAGAATGTTTGGGAGATAGAGAAGGTGGTCTTGTATGCTTTAACTTAAAACTAGTACTAGGCCAACATTGGATAGCATTATTTTCATCATCTTTACTCAAGTTAATGAAAGAGAAATAAAAAAAAATTCCCAAAACCAAAATATTTCAGTGACAATGTGATGGTGGGATGGGAGGTTTTCAGAGAACAGCTTGCTCAAATACAAGATAAACAAAATTATGGCAATCATGTTTGTAGGCTTGTTTGTAGGCTTTCAATGTTTTCCAAATTCAAGAACTGTTGCTGTAGTCTTAAATATGTATACACTGACACAAAACCTTCTGTGTGATTGAATTTTTATTGCCCATTTTTCCTCATCATCATTTTTATCATACCATCCCAACACCAGACTGGCCATTGGCTCAAGTGCAAAAGACATATGTCCTATAGAAAAATATTTATCTGTTTATTAACTGGCAGAATCTGTTTTTCAGGCAATAAAGACTGATTAGTTTCATGGCAAAGGACTACATGATGCATGATTTACTTTTCAAACCTCAATAGCTGGAAGATCTGCAGCTAATGGTAAGTATCAGTACCTGGCGCTGGCATCTATAAGTACTTTCCAAATTAAATAGTTAGAAGCATAGTTGATAGCTAAACTGTCCAGTTCCCCATTTCTGATTTGAATTAATTTTTTGGATCACTTGACTTATAAAAAGCAGATTACTGTCATAGGACATGATTTTAACTTAAAGCAATACCCCAAGTTAATTATGTATAAACTAATAGTCCAAAAATCTGTCCTCAGTTTTAGAAGCTGCATCCTGCCACAGTTCTGTCCCTTTTTTAATCAGGCTTATAACTAAAAAAAACAAAAAAAAACCCCAAGGGTATGTCGCTATTTTGTAAATATCTGAAGCCACATTTATTTGTTGTTGCCTTAGCAACAGATTTTCCATCTCTCTGTCAAGGCCATCTTCTCTACTCTCTAACACCACTGAACAGAAGGCAGAAGATATATGAAATTGCATACATATTGGATTACCATTAATGCTGAGGCAAGTTAACATTCCTAATAGACCGGGTGTGGAACTTTTTATGGAGGATGCTGTAGCTTAATGCCAGAACTAATCAAGTTGACTTCTCCTCAACTGAACAGTGGGTTAGTAGAACGGAGGTCTCAGAATCCCTCCTCACGGAATTAGGAAGTAGCATTGCAAAGAGCAGACCTTATGCTGCCATGTCAACAACAGTGCCAGATCAGCAACAAGTTTGCCGCCAGTTTGACACTTCTGTCCTAGAAGGATTAATTAGAATCAGTTCCAGCAGGGTTCTTCTTCTGTCCTTTTTGACATCTGTATATGTGATAGAAACAGATTCTTCTATTACACAGCTCAACGGAATAGACCATTCTCTTATGGACACTTAAGACTGGATATAAGACCATCCATTCATAACTTAGCAGCTGCAAGATGTCGTGGGACCATGATTCTCAGGCTTTTGAAGGCTGCTTCATTGGAATTGAATGATATACAAAATTAGTCCATATTGAATCATCCTAGCTAATTAAGACTTCTGTTTTGATTGAAAGAATGTCGTTCTCTCATTTCCCAGAGAGAAGTAAAAACGTTAGTTACAAGAGTGGCAGATATGCTCTTTAAGAGAGTGTAACTCACTTCCATTGTTCCCATGATATTTTTTACGTTCCCTTTGCATCCCAATCTGCCTACCATTCACCAAAAAAAAAAAAGTGTTTAACTGAAGGCAGCTGAGTGAAAAACACTGTAAAGATTATGAGAAAATATCAGTGTAATAGCATTGCTGAAGTAAACTGTCTCCAATCTCCAATTTTTTAATCTTCCAGAGGGATTAACAATTTTGAACAATTAATTCTTTATGAAACCAAAGTTTACTCATGCTGATGTTTTTTTCTAGAACTAAGTCTTCTAGTTCACCTCAATCCTTTTATTCTTGCCAAAGCAGCCCACAGTTGAAGATACAGAACCATCATCCCAGTGCCGAAGAAGCCCACCATCAAGGAACTGAATGACTACAGACCAGTTGCTCTAACATCTGTAGTCATGAAAACCTTTGAAAGGCTAGTGCTTTCCTACCTGAAAACCATCACGAATCCGCTTTTAGACCCCTTGCAATTTGCATACCGAGCAAATAGATCAACAGATGATGCTGTTAATATGGCTCTGCACTACATCCTACAACATCTTGAGTCTCCAAAGACCTATGCAAGGGTCCTTTTTGTAGACTTTAGTTCAGCATTCAATACCATCATTCCAGACATTCTTCTAACTAAGCTAAACCAGCTACAGGTACCGGAACAGACTTGTAAGTGGATCACAAGCTTCCTAACAAACAGGAAGCAGCAGGTGAAGCTAAGCAAGATCACATCAAATACCTGTACAATTAGCACAGGGGCCCCCCAAGGCTGTGTGCTCTCCCACTTCTCTCTCTGTATACCAATGACTGCATCTCCAATGATCCATTTGTTAAGCTACTGAAGTTCGCAGATGACACAACAGTGATTGGTCTCATTCGAGACAATGACGAATCCGCATATAGACGAGAGGTCGAACGACTAGCCTTGTGGTGCAACCAAAACAATCTGGAACTGAACACACTCAAAACCGTAGAAATGGTGGTAGACTTTAGGAAAACCCTTCCATACTTCCACTCTCACAATACTTGACAACACAGTATCAACAGTAGAAACCTTCAAATTTCTGGGTTCTATCATATCGCAAGATCTCAAATGGACAGCTAACATCAAAACATCATTAAGAAAGGACAACAAAGAATGTTCTTTCTGCGCCAACTCAGTAAGCTCAAACTGCCCAAGGAGCTGCTGATCCAGTTCTACAGAGGAATTATTGAGTCTGTCATTTGCACCTCTATAACTGTCTGGTTCGGTTCTGCAACCCAACAAGAAAACACAGACTTCAGAGGATAATTAGAACTGCAGAAAAATAATTGCTACCAACCTGCCTTCCATTGAGGACCTGTATACTGCACGAATCAAGAAGAGGCCGTGAAAATATTTGCAGATCCCTCGCATCCTGGACATAAACTGTTTCAACTCCTACCCTCAAAACGACGCTATAGAGCACTGCACACCAGAACAACTAGACACAAGAACAGTTTTTTCCCGAAGGCCATCACTCTGCTAAACAAATAATTCCCTCAACACTGTCAGACTATTTACTGAATCTGCACTACTATTAATCGTTTCATAGTTCCCATCACCAATCTCTTTCCACTTATGACTGTATGACTATAACTTGTTGCTGGCAATCCTTATGATTTATATTGATATATTGATCATCAATTGTGTTGTAAATGTTGTACCTTGATGAACGTATCTTTTCTTTTATGTACACTGAGAGCATATGCACCAAGACAAATTCCTTGTGTGTCCAATCACACTTGGCCAATAAAATTCTATTCTATTCTATTCTACAGTATAGAATTTGAACACAGGTTGAGAACAGCACAGTGCTACCAGCAAACCTTTAGGAATGGCAAGTTATGCTTAAATGTTGCACAGCAGTTGTTGAAAATAGTGCACAATTCCACAAGGCCTGGCAAACTTCTCTTGGTGGCATATTTTAATGTTTCTAGTTGTCCTCTTTAAAGAGACTTTTGCAATATGAGAAAATTCAAGCCACATTTGCTAACTGGTCTACTGGCTGGAGAATTCTGTGAGTTAAAGTCCACACAACTTATAGTTGCCAAGTTTGAAAAACACTGATGTACACCATTACACTGAACTGCCCTGATTTTTTTTTCCTTAGGAAAGCATGGAAGCTCTCACTCAGGGGCAAGAATAAAATCTTGAATGTTTCTCATATATCTTTTTAAACCCCATTTTATGTCTTTCTAATTTTGTTTTTCATATTCTGCTTGGGACTATGGTTATCATAGCTGGATTGCAAAGAAATACATTTATTGGGTATCCAGATGTTTGCAGCCCAGTAATCATACCTGTGATAATCAACCACTCAAGGAATTAGCATGTATGCTTAAAAGGTACACCACTTCTTTGCTGTTGTTGTCCGCCAGCAGCCTGCGGCGCTAGCAACCAAGTCAGACAGCGATGAGGCTGAAGAAGAACATGGGCCAGTCCTGGAGGCTGGGGAAGGCCTAGATGAGGGCTCTGCATCAGAGGCAGAGATGGGGCCGGGGCCATTGGGAGTGATGTGTGGACTCCGGAGCTTCCAGAAGTTGACACCAGTGAGGCAGAGCAACAGAAGGAGCCTGTTCCTAATGCGCGCATGAGAAGAGCTGCCAAAAGGCAAGAGCAGCTAAAGCAAAGAGGACGACTCGGGAGTAGGGCCAAGAGATGATTGACCCCCTCTCATAAGGCTTAAAAGATCAGCAACAGCGTTTGGGCTCTTTGTCGGAAAACAACGTTAATAGACTTGTTTCTTGTCTTGCTGCATTTATTTCTTGTCCGTGTCTTCTGCTTTTGAACTTCTGCCAAGAAAAGCCTTTGGCAGTTTGCCTAATTAGACCAAGGTTGGTGATAAGACTGAAAAATTGTGTTATGGAGAATTTGTTTTGATTTAGTTTGGACGATTAACTCATTCTCAGCTGTTCTAATAAAGTCTGTTTGTTTTTGAACTGACTGCATTTACTACTACCTACTTGGGCCTGGGTCACAACATTTGGTAAGATTCTTTCATGAATGATCTTACTGGACTGGAGGTTCTAATTCTAATTCTGATATGTATTTTTATTTATGGCTTCTCCCGCTTTTATTTATTTATGGATTCTCCCTCTTCTCCATGGAGCGGAAAGGAAGGTGACTCTCTCCTCTTCTCCAGGCCTACTTGCCATATTTTGAAATGTCATTTATGTTCACCATATGTTTGACTAATGACAAGAGGTCTATCTGCATATTCATGTATGCATAGAGAATTGTTTCTGATCATCAGGAACACTGATTGACCCAGGGATTCTGATTCCATGGAGAAATAAACACCTTTGTGTAAAAGGTATTTTCTTATTCATACCAAAAATGTAAGATTACCAGCAATATGAATCTTTTAACATTGGCATCACACACTTGACCTACTAAGTTTTCAGTATTCAGTAAGCGTGTTGTAGAGATATCCTTTCTGATAATATGTGAAGACCCAGCTTTCTAGAAAATCTGTAATACTGGGAAAGATAGAAAGAAAAAGATGACAGTCAACTCCATTTGATGGCACTCAATCAATATAGGAAGAAAAATTAAAAAAAAAACACTTTACTTTAAAATGAGGTCTGAACATGAGCTACTCTCAATTTTGCCTTTGGGATTCTCCAAATGACCTTTCATGTCATCTCCCAGTCCTACGGAAGCCAATTTTGATTCTATGAGTTTCAGCACCTAGGTACGTTTGTGAGCCTAGCACTTGCAGAAAACCATTTACCGTCTACCCTTTCTATTTAGTAACTGATCACAAAGAGCGATAAGCCAACCAATGCTCACTTGCCACTCAGTCACTGAATGCTTTTGCAGCCTCTTCAAATCTATGCTTAAACACACATCATTGTCCCCCTTCACAAAAGAGAATAAATTGTTGGCTTTTTCTGAAAGTTGTGTGTGCTCACCATTAACAAACCGAGCTACTTTTCAAGCTGACTATTGTGACTTTTTCTTCAATGTGATTTCTTCACCTAATCATCCTGGCTCACTGCTATGATAGGACCCCAGGAGTTGGCAGATGAAGTGAACCAAGGATCCTTCTCACTGAGAACACAGAATATCTGTTCACGTTGAAGCCAGTGATTCATTTCCATTTCCAAACTGACATTTGTTGCCTTGAATGAAATGAATATTTCCAGCTCCTCAGATAGAATGCTGCTAAGTCAAAGATATAATGAAATTGCTTGAATTGTAGGCTCTTAGTTGCAATGTTATGTGATCAGCAGGGATTCACCTTTGCACACTATCAAAAATGTGGTTTCGTCTAGGTGACCTCTTGGTTACAGAACTATATTTTTTTCCCTCCTTAATTGCAATTGCTGGACTCTTGAAAAGAGGGAGTGTATCTTGCCCTGATATCTGCTACATTCTAATTCACATTGAAAAATGGCTATATGTAATTTAAAAAATTGTTCTGGATAACATTGCCAGGGCCTTGTTCAATAGGACAAAGGATGCCTCAGTAAGCAAACAATTGAACATTAACTGAGATCTGAATGGGAACATTGTTTAATATGGAAGCCATTCTGCCCCAAATCTTCTCTTGTTGTAACAGGGAATTGTTTATTCTTAAAAACAGCATATATTAAAAATTCAGTCATTCCTAGCATCATGCAATAAATTACTTTAACCATTTTGCATCTAAATTCATTTCCACACTAACGGCTTGGGCATCTTCATAGCTACAATATAATTGAGCTAATATAAGGCCTTATTCGGTGCTGTTATTTTGGCACAATAATGATTCCAGAACTATAGAAGATGCCATAGTTTGCCGATCGGTAAATGTCTTCAGGATTGCATTGGATATTGTGTGTGGGAGGGTGTTAGTCTGAATAATGTTTCAAGGACTCCTTAGAGCAGGCGTGTCAAACTCAAGGCCCAGGAGCCAGATCTGGCCCACGGGGTGCTTAGATTTGGCCCATGGGGCCACCCTCCCGAGCTCCATTTTCGCTGGCAGAGGGTTGGAGGAGCCGTTGCAACCAAAAATGGAGCTCGGGAGCTCATTTTCATTGGCAGACCACTCGGGCCTCCACAGGTGCCCTCGACATTAATGACGTTGAGCTAGCCATGCCACCCTGGCCATGCCCACTCTGGCCCTCCAAGGGTCAAACACAACCCTGATGTGGCCCTCAATGAAATCAAGTTTGACATCCCTGTCTTATAGCAAAATGTTGAAAGCCTATGTAGTGTTCTGAAGTTTACACCCATTTAAATTCATCATTTTTTACAACAACAAAAAAAAAAGAGTAGAATCCTAGGAGAAATAATGATTTGTGGCACAGTTTAGGCATACTGATATTACATCTCAAATGGCAACACTCATTTGTTATATTAATTTCATAATTTAACATGGGGATTCTGTTTTACTTTTGGTAATTGAGGTGAAAATTGAGGAAATTAGAACATTTTGCCTATGTTGATTTATTGACATGAATACAAATCAAAATTATTTAATGGGTTTCTTTGTTACCTAGTAATCCCCATTGTTTCTTTCCAACAATTCATAAATAGAGTATTTGTTATTTATTGATTTGTTATGCAGCTTAGTTGCAGTTTATTATATATTTAACAATAAACAATATTGAAAAAAACAAGCAGCTGATATTGAACTACTTAATGCCCGGCACATCTGTTCTCAGTTTGCTTTACCAGCTAGATTCACTAAATGTGCTTGGGTTTTTTTCTCTCTCTCTGTTTTACTTTTCTTCTTCTTCTTCTTCTTCTTCTTCTTCTTCTTCTTCTTCTTCTTCTTCTTCTTCTTCTTCTTCTTCTTCTTCTTCTTCTTCTTCTTCTTCTTCTTCTTCTCCTCCTCCTTCTCCTTTTCCTTCTCCTTCTCCTTCTTCTTCTTCTTTTTTTTTGCAAACAAATGAACATCAAAGTCAGCATTGTCTATTATTTCAAAATGTACATAAGATAATAGGACTTTTCTAGTTTAAGCTGATTCTGGGTTGCCAAGACAATCCTTTTATTTAATGTAGCAGTCTACATTAACACATCAAACATATGTTGCTATGGTAGAAAATAAACCATGAACTCCGCAGAACTTGAACAGGAAGTGATAGCCTGTGTAAAGAAAATAAAACTGTTACAGGTTAATTTAATGACAGGGATCTGAAGTAAGAGTCTAATCAAGGGGCAACTGAAAAGGAAAAGAAATGACAATATTTATGATTGTATCATAAATATAGTACAGGAAAGAGAGAAATTATTCAGGAAATAAGATAACTGATGGAAAAGGGTGGAGCTAAATCAGTAACTAGAAAAATAAGAACCCTAATGAATAACGGAATAAGATGAGATGTCATGAAGAAAACAGAACTAAAAGAATATCAGTTGACCACCAGGGGTGCATTGAACCACTTTTACATTTGTAAGAACCAATCTAACCCTTGTGGGCAAAATAGATTGTTCACATGGACAGGAGCTAAATTTGGGAAAGAATTTGAAGGGCTTTCTTGAGACATGCCACATGTAACTTGTCTGATTTGCAAACCATTTTCAATACATATTGTACCCATTATGCATCTACCTTTTCCTTTACATCATGTTTACCCATTTTGTTTTCAAAATGTGTTGATTATGGCATCAGAGTCTTTGTCCTGCAACTTCTTGTCTTCAGGAGAAAAGTTGCAAACTTTGGGGATTAGATTCTTTCTGAGGCCAGAAGGTCAGAATTTCTATCAAATTTTGCTCCATAAGGAGAAGAATGGGAACTGGGAAGAAAGGGCTATAGAATAGAATAGAATAGAATAGAATAGAATAGAATAGAATAGAATAGAATAGAATAGAATAGAATTTTATTGGCCAAGTGTGATTGGACACACAAGGAATTTGTCTTGGTGCATATGCTCTCAGTGTACATAAAAGAAAAGATACGTTCATCAAGGTACAACATTTACAACACAATTGATGATCAATATAGCAATATAAATCATAAGGATTGCCAGCAACAAGTTATAGTCATACAGTCATAAGTGGAAAGAGATTGGTGATGGGAACTATGAAACGATTAATAGTAGTGCAGATTCAGTAAATAAAAGGCAAATGTACTTTAGATATCTCAGGAGCTACCACAAAGAAGAGGAAGTCAAACTATTCTCCAAAGCACCTGAGGGTAGAACAAGAAACAATGGGTGGAAACTAATCAAGGCGAGAAGCAACCTAGAACTAAGGAGAAATTTCCCTGGCAGTTAGAACCATATCAGTGGAACAACTTGCCTGCAGAAGTTGTAAATGCTCCAACACTGGAAATTTTTAAGAAAATGTTGGATAGCCATTTGTCTGAAATGGTGTAGGGTTTCCTGCCTGGGCAGGGAGTTGGACTAGAAGACCTCCAAGGTCCCTTCCAACTCTGATACTATTATTATTATTATTATTATTATATAGGCAAGGGAAAAGAGCTTGAGCTATTATCTTTTACGTTGCATTCCTGCTAGATTGTAGCTGGCAATGTAGCTGACACACATATCATAGAAGATCTTTATCACATGAGTAAGGTTTATGTTAAACCAATATGGGATCTTATAACTGTGGATCTATGCTACCAATTTTCAAGAATTTTATTTTAAACAGGGCTCAAGGAGTTGCAGTAGAAAGGCCCCAAGGATTCTATGCAGCCCTGGGCCCTGAGGTTGAACTCTTCTGATTTTGGCACACCATTTATAAGATCTAAAGATAGGAATGGCATGATTATTAAAACAGAAAAGACGTGAACAGGCAAGCAAGTTCCAAGGGCTGAAAATTCCAAGCAGGAAACTCAAGACTGTGCTTCCAACAATTACAGCTCCTATCACTAAAATAGTATGACCTGAGATACCTGCAGGTTGAGGTCCAAAAGCAAAATCATCTATTATTAAAATTTTAAGTTAATTTAAACCAATTCTTTGGCAGCAGTCATCTAATTTTTCAGATGCTGGAGCTGCTTAATTCCATGCTCCAGATAAAATATTGAAGGCTTGAGAACTATAACATGATGTGGGGCAAACTTAATTGAATCCAGAGGAAACTTACAATAGTGCTGTTGAAGAAATTCCAGCTTTACCTCATTTTAGCAAGGTGATGGTTTAAGGATCTTGCCAAGTTAATATGTAGTTGACTTCCCCCCCACCCTAAAATTCCTTGTTTGCTTTTCAATTTCCAAAATCAGAAACATGGCATTGGCATTGTATGAGGTCTCCATATCTGATAGGACTGCATAACAAGAAAAATTATAGCATCAAAAAAAATCATTTTGACTCATTTTGTTACTAATGTTCCAACATATTTTCTTTTAAACATTTAAGGAATTCAGTCTCTTAGCAACCCTCCTACAGGCAAGAAAGAAAGGATAATATCAATTCTTTCTGCATGCTTAGGAAGGAGCCAAGTTTAAGAGAAGCATGTTGCTTAATAGAAATTAGAAAACATATATAAATTAAAGTCAAGGAGTTGCCAACCTTGTTCTTTAAAAATCCCTTTTAAACAGTCATAATAGTTCTTACTATTTATTGTGAAAAATGTTACCAGACATATTTAAACAACTTCCAGGTAGTTTGGTATGTATTATACCAATAATAATAAGGTGTCAGTCTGGCTAATTATTGGAAAAGCTCTTTTGAGAGCCAGCAGTCAATATTTCTTCCAAAGATGCTGGGGTTAGCATTTCTGATTTTCAAGACAAAAATTCATTGTACATAGTATTGTCCAAGCTCAGTTACTTCTATAAATAAGTGTGGAACAATAATTAGAAGGACAAATCAAAGGAAGGGAAGAATAAAGGTAAGTAAGAACATAAAGACAGCTAAGAAACTGCTGTCGTTGTTGAAGGACAAGATGATCCCTTGTCATATTCTATTCTATAGATAGATAGTAACTCTATGGACTAGAAGTACAGGCTGATATAAGACACTGTCCACAACTGCCCCTGAGAAAAATAAGAAGAATGCTTGGTACAGACATCTTTGCTATTGAGCACCTTACCACCTATCATTGTTGGCAGTTCAAGGTACTTAACGGAAACATACATTCTAGAAGTAGCATTTGGGGCAATAACAGATTGTTGGGGAAGCTAAGAATGCAGATTTTACATTGAACTACGTCTGAGCCCTTTAGACATACTGTAGAGTTTAATCTGGCTTCTGAGAAATTAATAAAACAAAGTTGTGATTTGGAAATTAATTTTGTTTTTCTTGCTGGTCTATTAGAAAACAATCAACACATTGCCTAATATTTTATATGCATTTTCAAGAAAATAGTTATTTTAAACAGTTACAGTTCTTTCCCTCCTAACCCACACCACTGAGCAACTGACTGAAATCAATGGTCTATTCATAGGCCTTTCAATTATTGTGGCGTTCTTTGCAGCAACTTGTTCTAATGATTTTATGATTCAGACAGTATGGAAGTTTGATTAATTGTATTTGCTTTTCGCTCAATATCTGCCACTTGTATTGCTACAGTGGCTGTTTCCTGAGGTATACATCACAGCCTTTGGAGAGGCATGGAAGATGTAATTGCACTGAAGGCTGAATAAAATGATTGATAAATACGTGAATTATTATTGTTCAAAACCTTGTATATGAATGATAGAATTGGTCAATAAATATGAATGATTTGGAAGGTGCCCTGCTCCAGAATGATTATGAGCAGCTTTCATTGACAAATATAAAACAATAAAAAGAAAATTCCATGAGTCTAGACAAAGACATTGCCTCAGACAATACTATATATATGACCAATACTCAACTTCAAGGCCAGGCAGGTTTTAAAGACTTCAGGAACATCTTGAAGGTTGGAATTACATGGATCTGTGAGGGATATTGTTCCAGAAGGACTGTGCCATGACAGAGAAGATGTGTTTCTAGATTCCGAATAAATGGTATTGTTTGAATAAAGGGACTCAAAGTGCAATTTCTCTGCTCATCCTACCAGATGGGCAGAACCATGGGAGATGGCAATCTCATAGGAGATTGTAACCTGGCTCAGGAATTGGTGCAGATATATTCTGTGTCAGCTTTCGCAGCCATCTGCCTCCCAAATCACGTTCCTTATACAGTTCAGGCTCTTGACAAGTTTGCAAAATCATTCTACATGAAATATTTTGAAATCGTAACCATTTATCCATATAATGTCTATTTCTTTCCTTGTTTCCCTGAGGCACAAATAATATAGGCTTAAAACAATAGAAAAATAAAAAGAAATCTGGATTAAACTAAAATATTTGGGAAGTCCAAATACCATCATCCCCCAGAAATAATACAATCTTAAAAAATTATTCAGAAATACAATACTGCATTATTTATTTATTTAGTCATTCATTCATTCATTTAGCCATTTAGCCATTTATTCATTCATTTATTTGTAACATTTATAGGCTGCCCATCTTACCTCAAGGTAACTTTTCCCTTTTTATTTAATTTGTTTTTTGTACTTCACTTTTACATGACTGTCACTGGATATTGTGCCTTGTGATTCTTGACAAGTGTATCTTATCTTTTTATGTAAACAGAGATCATATGCACCAAAGACAAATTCCTTGAGTGTCCAATCACACTTGGCAATAAAGAATTCTATTCTGTTCTGTTCTGTTCTGTTCTATTCTATTCTGCATATGGTTCTATTGTGTCATGTTTTATGTTTTGTTCTGAATGTTTTATTTTATATGTTGAAATGGTCTATGGGCTAATCAGTAATAATACTAATAAAGTAGAATACACTACTGTACTCACTTCAGTTTACTCTAACATCTTCTACTTCCTACTGTTGTTTTGTATAAACATAAGCATACAGTTGCCACTGATAAATTATTGGCCAAAAAGAGACAGACAGAAAACTAAGTTCATACTTTTTGTTCTAAATAAACATTTCTTTGTTTCTGTTGTTCTGCTCACCAGGGTGGCAAGTCTTCAAACTATCTATGCATTTCCTTGTCTGTCTGTCTGCCTGTCTGTCTGCCTAATCCATGCAATTATGACATATGTCATAGTGGCCTTGTTCTGGATCACTGTAGTTTAACTCTCAGAGGTCAAGTTCACCCCACTCCCATTATCTTTTCAGAAGAGTGATTTTTCAAACAGCCTTCAGGCCAAGGCTGCCACTTGACTGGAAGCAGCTGCAGGGTAGGGGATGGCTTTGGGGTTTGAAATGATGTTACATTATTGTGTTTTGCTTTGTATTTTGTTTTAATGACTGCATATTGCCTAGAACCTAGAATGTGTTGAATGACACATAGATCTATCTAATAAATAAATAATACTATTTTTGGAGCTGTTTACTATTCAGGGTATCCAGGCCCCACACAGGGACATGAGGAACTGTGTGGTAACATACATCGTTTTGACACAAAGGACTCCACACAACGCAAGAAGTAAAAGTCTTTGGCAATGATGTTCACTTTGAAAACGAGATCTCTGGTACAGCAGAAACTCTTAACCGGTATTATTCAAGCCTCATGTACAGTAACAAGTGTCTGGCATTAGTGCTGTTTACACTGGAAATGAAAAGCCACTTGGAATTATTTTGTTTACAATAAGGAGTTGCAAACAGTGCTATTGTGAATCTTCATCGTAATGATTTCAAAGAATTGTATTCATTGTCAACACTTGAGACGCCCTTTTTCTCACCTTCTTGCATCATTTTTGTTTTATTTGTTTCTGTAGCTTGGAAAACATGACACATAAGACAAATAAAAAAAGCAATATTTAGGAGTGTTGTCACTGGTTATGACTAAGCTGGATCAGGATGTACCATCCTCCCAAAGACCACAACAACTATCTGTGTGCTACTCACTTATCAGTTGCTTGGTATTTGATATGTGTTTTGAACAGGGCGGGAGAGAATCTACAGAATGACGCGTCATAAAAGGGGCTGCACTCTTTCCCCTTATGTGTCACTCAGAGAGAGATTCCCCTCTTTGAGTGACACATAAAAAATAGGTTTATTCATTTATCTGGTTTATAAGACTGCCTACGACAGCAGCTTATAAACAATAAAAATAACACACAATCTATAAACAAAGCAGAAAAGAGACAAAATAGGTCTCTTTAGAGATAGAATAGAGATCTCATCAGAGAAAACCTTTTGAGAGATATAAGCTATTTGAGGAAGCTATATATTTTAGCCCCAATAAAACACAGTATTTACAATGGATCAGGAATGGAGTGTTGTTTTTAGAGTCCAATTCACTCCCTGTTCAGGTCCTCACTAGCGGCTTGCATGTCATGACAGAGCTGATCTAGTTTCCTGCCAAATCAAGCACAACATCAAGAATGAACAAAAGAGATACTAGAGATGGTGGCCCAAAGCATTCGCTGAGATGTTGGGAGTTGTAGTGCAAGGCATTTGAAATTACCCAAGCTAGGAGGGGATATACAGATCCACAGAGCTCCTTGATGAACGTATCTTTTCTTTTATGTACACTGAGAGCATATTCACCAAGACAAATTCCTTGTGTGTCCAATCACACTTGGCCAATAAAAATTCTATTCTATTTTATTATGTCTAGCGAGTGGCATTGACTCTCCATGGTTTCAGATAAAAGTCTTTTAAATCCCTGTGGGGACACCCCAGAGACAGACTCTAGAATTTTCTGCATGCAGAATTGGAACTCTGTGGCAACAGTGCAATGACCTTTTAATGCTAACCAACACGGTAGGAAAATCTTCAGAAATAAATACCTGCCATGTGATACGCTTACATCTGAAGACATGAAATAATGGTGCCAAAGTTTTTATAGAGCAGTCTAAAACGAAGAGCCAAAACAGTTGGTTGGTGGATCTTTTGACTCTGTTACATAATGTATTCCCCATTAATATGCATGTAGGCATGTATTTAAATGTAAGGAACATAGATATATCTTTATATCTGAAGGGAAGGTACATATGAATAAAAGAAATAAGGTAGACTATATTTGACAAAGAAACGCAGCTACATATAAACTGTGGCTGAGATTATACATTCAAGTACCAGAGCTACAATGATGGTAACTAGGCAACCAATAATCAAAACAAATGTGGTCACTTGATTATTTAGAGTGTATTTTTGCTCAAAGGATCTAGGTTTTTCAAGCACCTGTCAGGAATATGTCTGACATATTAGTCTCACTATGATACAAATATTATCCTCTAGTTATTGTTTTGGCTTTGCAGTAAATATATAAACCATGTGAGTCCTGTCTGTCTCATACTAGCATTATTCAAATTGTATCCCAATGGGGTATTCACTGTAAATAAATTGCTCAGTTTTGGGTTTTTAATATTTCAGATGTGAAAATAGTCAGCTGCTTTCTTTTTGCCAGGTACGTAGGTTTGTTAAGGCTTTTCCAACTTTGTACATGCTAGACTAGAACTAAGTCTTCTACAGACTAAAAGAAAACTTCACACATAACTTAAAAATACTGACTGTTAATAAGGTAGACAAGAACTGTGAAAAACAGCAAAAGAAGTGACTTAGTTTTGAGGAGGAAACAAATATCAAAAATTATGGGACACACAAGTGTTTGCTATACATATTAAACAATAATATATTTTGCTATGTATATTAAACAGTAATATTTTTTTGAAGAGTAGCCATCCTTGGGATTTACAGTTAAAAAGACCAAGTCAATTATCGCATCCCCCAAGCAAACCGCTACAGAAAGCTTTAGTTTTTTTTTAAAAAAATGAGAATTTAGAAAGAACTTGGGATCTAGGGGACAAAATGAGCAGTAAAGAAACAATGTCAGGTTCTATTGGCAATTTGATCAATAGCCACAGATTAAGGGCAACAGAAAAAGCATTACATTAATATCCAGAACAAATAGGGCTAAACTAAAGAACAGGACAGTACTTAGGGAAGTGATTGGAATGGCTTGAATATCCAGAGAACTCCCTTAAATGGACTGGAAACCAGTACCAATCAAATGTCTTTTTAATGATAATACATTAAGCATCAAGGAAAAGAGTGTTCTTAGCCAAGGGGCATATACTGCAAGTACATCCATGCACAGAGATGGCAGTTTGAGAACTGATTCTGAATTTTCACTCATTGTAAGATGATACATACTCTATAAATTGCTCTTGATGTCCTTACCACCTCCAAGCAGGAAATCTGGACTAGTCAGAAGCAGAAGGAACAAGATTTAGAGACATGAAGTAATAGTACCATAGCAATAATATAATGGGGGAGGGGGACCCAACACCCATATGTCAACAATACATTTTGCAGGATCAACTAAAATAACACAAAAGTGTCTGCAAGCTTTCGAACTGACAAATTGCATCTTAAGGCTGAATCTGAACCACAAATGTATGGCTGCAATAAGAAGCCAAATTCTTTTTCTTCTTTCTCATTCCCTTATTTTTTATTAACATAATGCCAGGTGAAGAATACCCTAGAATTCAGTTTCAAACTATTATGTCTAATTGATTTTAATTCAATTAAATCAATCCAGGTATAAAGTTGTGATGTCAGAGCTAATTTGCACGATTCTGGCTTGGTTTCTTTTGCCCTACAAATCATTTTGGAGCAAAATCTAGTGTGAAATTCCATTCTATTAGGGGATTGACAAAAATTGGCTAGTAACCATGAAAATGTGGAAATTGTACCATGATTAACTTTCTCTTTAGCTCAATTTTATCATGATCTAAATATCACTTTCATTCTTATCTAATTCAAGCATTCATCTACTTTGTGTCTCCCATTCTCAGTTTCCAGGAATTAGGACTTAGGTTCTAAAACCCTGCACTCCCCCATAATCCTTCATTATTTCTACCACTTTTCAACAGAAGCCAAATACAGCTGTAGCATTCCAAACTATTGTTGCCCCACAATATCTCCACAAACAAGATCCTCCTCCAGCAAGATATCAGAATCAGAACTGCATCAATATTAGAGCATCAGCTTGTTTTTGGATGGCGGGGGGGCTTGAAAACTGCCAGCAATTGTTGGGCCACCACTGAAGATCCTGATGGCACCTTTTCCATGAAGATCCCAGAACTTCTTGTTGCTTTTCGGATTTGTTGTTGGATTGAGGGTTGAATGACTGCACCTACCAGGCAGCATGGCCACCTCCTCAGCCATAATGAGAGGGTTCATCCGAGGGAGTGAATATAAGGCCATTATAGGTTCCTACATCTGAGAGACATGAGGGCATCTTATCAGCAAATTGAAGCAAGTCAAGATGCTAGGGAGAGGTTGCATCTGTAGAAGTCATCAGGGACCTTGATTGCATTGGTTTGGGTCTGGGTTTTTTTTGGGGGGGGACTTCTCTTTGTCCAAATCACCAGCACTCTCATGGATCTGACTTCCCCATTGATGTTGTCATTTTGGGTTCTCAGTCAGCGTGAGAGAGCATTTGTTCCTATCACTTCCTGCAGCTAGAATGACAATCCTCACCTCTATCATATGATTAAGAGTAATTGTTTTGAATTGACTTGAACATAACAGTTGCATACTTACAGTATCTATATATCTACATAATTACATAAGAAATTGTGTCTGATGGATAAGATTAATTTAATCTAGGATTTTGTATCCCACAGATGCATTAATGAAGCTTGCAAGCATGATCAACCCACTCCTTTCATATGAATAGCTAATATGGAATCACATACTACTAGCTCACTTTTACAAAACGTTAGATAAATCATGGACAAATACATCATGACCACAGGACACATTTTTAAATATCCCCCATTCCCCAGCAATAGGGCTTTCAAAAGAGGGAGTAAAGATACCAGAGAGACTGAGGTGGAATTTTTGCCAGCCTGATTTTTCCATTTTGGAGAGTTGGGGATATGGTTTATTAAAGTAGATGCATTAGGTGCTCATCTCTGTTTCAAAGCCGAAGAGCCAGCGCTGTCCAAAGACGTCTCTGTGGTCATGTGGCTGGCATGTTGTTGTTAGTTGCGAAGTCGTGTCCGACCCATCGCGACCCCATGGACAACATTCCTCCACCAGAGGCGCACGGAATGCTGTTACCTTCCCACCAAAGGTGTTCCCTATTTTTCTACTTGCATTTTTTACCTGCTTTCGAACTGCTAGGTTGGTAGAAGCTTGGACAAGTAATGGGAGCTCACCCCTTTATGTGGCACTAAGGATTCAAACCGCTGAACTGCCAACCTTTCGATCGACAAGCTCAGAGTCTTAGCCATTGAGCCCTCTTAAATTAAAAGTACGCGTCCCTCACCACTTTAAAAGTACCTATACGTTAATTTTAAACAAAAAATACCACTGAAATTAGTCATTGTGGGAATTTTCAGGGAATAATAAAGGGATTTAGAGACTGATTAAGGTTACTCACCATTATTTAGACCAGGGGTAGTCAACCTTTTTATACCTACCGCCCACTTTTGTATGCCTGTTAGTAGTAAAATTTTCTAACCACCCACCGGTTCCACAGTAATGTGCCATGTATCATCGTCTGCGCATGCCTCTCGCACATCGTGGATTGGGTTTGGGGAGGGGGCGCCGGCTACCAGCTCTGCTTGTCTGTTACAGCTGGGTGGTGTGGGGGGAGATGTGCAAGCTATTCTGGGATGAGGCTTTTTTGTTTGCGGTCCCAGTATAGCGCCATTTAGTTTCACTTACGTAACGTGAACTAAACTTATGCGCGGGTGATTACAAATAGTATATTTTCAGAAATTTAAATTGTCACGGGGAATTTTATGAAAACCTAATGAAAATGTTTTTAAATAATGCTATGAAATTTTTTTTAAAAGGTCAATTAAATTAAAAAAAAGGAAAGTGCTTCAGTATCGGACAAAACCTCTACTGCCCACCATGAAAGCTGGAATGCCCACTAATGGGCGGTAGGGACCAGGTTGACTACCACTGATTTAGACCATTTCTTAATATTCTGTCTGCATAGCAACAGACTATAATTCAATATACACTGAATCAGAAAGCGCTGGTCAGAAGAATTATTGTTTAAAATTTCAATTGGAATAAATGGCAAAACTGCATTATTTCAGTCATCATGCTTGGCTTGGCTACAGCAGGTGTTGAAAAAAGTGTTGCCCCAATACAAATGAGTCCCTGAAGGGAAACTGAATTTCAAAGCAACAGATATTACACAAATTAGTCTAGGAAATTTTAATGGGCATAACTCAAGTAGTCGGAGTTTGCTTCCTTCCTTAATAAAATGCTTTTTAAGATTCAACATTCTGAAGGAAAAAGAAAATGAACACATGGCATTTTTTTAAAAAAAGCAGAACAAAGCATTCGGAAGGAGCGCTATGCAATTTTTACTACCTTTTAGTTTATTCAAATTAATAAGTAGCTTGTTTCCATGAAAATCCACACATTAAGATCAAATATTGTTACCATTAGAAGAAATGAGCTGAAAATTTGGGAAGGAAGCAAATGGAAGTTTAAAGAGACTTTGGTAAATGTGGGAGATGCCAACACCCTCATTAATTCAGAAATATAAGGGTGACAAATTCTACTTTGATGACTCATTCATTAAATCTTCAGATTAATTTGAGCAATGCTGTAGTCGTGTTGCCACTTTAATGTTGCACATAATTGAAGAATAATAGCTATTCAGAGCTCAGTTATAAGTAGATAATGTAAATACATTGCAAACACTTTGCTACGAAGTAAATAATGAAAATCAACCTACAAAAGGCAATCATTGTTTCTTCTTTGCCGCTGGCTCCCAAGGTTATTTATATAATTTAAACTGAATATTTTTTTAATTTGTGCTTTTGAAACATTTAGTTTTAGCCCTTCCACCATCAGAACTCATTTCTGAATAAGAACACTAGTTGTTAAAGTTATTTTTAGATGGCATTTTCTTGAATCATATTTCAAATACTGTGTTCCACTAACAGCTTCATAAGCCAGACGATCCCATCTCTATTTAGTTTGAAAATGCTATTGATTATTTGGAATAGAATGATATTTAAAAAGACAAAAATTATAAATATCTGCTTATCCTTAAAAAAATACATATATTTGATGCAACATGACAGATTTATCAAGGACAAGCCCTGTGTCAACAGTGAAATCTGCATTAGCAGACCAATGTTTGAGGTGTTGCAATATTTTCAGCCTACCTTAATCCTAAAAGCTTAAGCAATCTTAAGCATTTCTCAATGATCTTAGTAAATTATACAGGATTTTCTTCAATGCGCCACCTCTAAGCCTTATTGTAAACAAATCCAAGTGAGAATACACACACACAGATAAAAGGCATTCCTAGAACATGTCACTGCATGGCATCAGAAAAACTTGAATGAATTTCCAATCAGCTGTGAAATTTAGTTTCATTGTCTCAATTACTTTTGAGATATTTCTATTTCCTAAAAAAAAAAAGCAATCCCACTTCATCCTATCCAAAAGTTTAAGCTGAAAGCAGCTTACAAAAGCCAATTTCTTATACTGCATTGCTGCATTTTCCAAAACAAGAAAAAAAAATCTAAAAATCTATGTTATTATTCAATTTAAGAATAGCAAAGACACTCAAAAGTTAAAAAAAAGTAGTAGGTAACTATGAATTTTGCTGGGGAAGGCAAGATGTAGGCTAATAAATTATCAATGTGAGAAATTGATATGTCCTAGCAAGTACATTTTCTTCACTAATGGTATCAATTTCAGTTATTTCTTTTGGGTTGCTCTTATCCAGGGGTTAACTCAAGGCCTGAAAGCCAGATCCGGCCCATGGGGTGCTTGGATCCAGCCCGTGGGGCCGCCCTGGAAACAGCGAAGGATCGGCCCATGGTATCTCTGCCAGTGAAAACAGAGCCCAGGGTTATGGTTATGGTTATGGAATCACAGCAGAAAACGGAGCCTGGGTTGGCCGTGTACGGGCCAACCGTACATAAGATCTCATGAGATCTGTTTTCACTGGCAGAGTGCTAGCAAAACAAACTACTAACGAAAGTGCCATTTGATCACAAGTGACATCACGCTGGCCCCCTGAGGTCAAGCACAACCCTGATGTGGCCCTCAATTAAATCAAGTTTGACACCCCTGCTCTAGTCAAAAGTGGGAGCCCCTTTCTACAGATGTTAAGACACCAGGTTGGAAAATGGTGAGCTCTAACCCTGCCTTGGGTACAAAGCCACCTGAGTGAGATTGGGCCAGGCATTTCTTTGGGCCTAGGAAAGAGGCAATGACTAACCACTGCTGAAAAACTTGCCAAGGAAGCTACAGGAATTTGTCCAGGCAATCACCAGAAGTCAACACTGACTTGAAGGCATGCACTGCTTGCATGTGTAGGCACAGGGACACAGTCAGTTCCTGCTTTGTTACTACTGCTTTCAGCTTAGTAAGAGAATATTTAGAAATTCTCAGATGACTCACCAGCATTTACAGTAGAATCATTTGTAAGATGTTGGAATGCCCCTCATTAGAGGATGGTAAGACATGTAAAATATAGGGTTTTTTATATAATTATTCCCTATAATTATTTTACAATAGCTTGGAAAATCTCTAATACACTCATAGAGAGTCTCTACTGACATCAACCCATTATGAATTTTCATAAGAACTAATATAATACTGGAAACACAATGCTATATATTGAGTCATTGAATTCAACAGGCCTTACCTCAAAAAAATGGGGTAAGAAAGAAAGCAGCAAATTGTCAAATATTTTCACTGAACATGACAAAAGCATAATTAATTTTGCTTGTGGCAATAGATCCCTATGTCAGTTCCAGAAAAACCCCTCACCAAGTAAAAACTCCGAAGCACGCATCTGTCAAAGTTCTTTTACTAGGATAGGTAAACTGGCACATCTGGGAAAATCCGAATCTGAGAGATCCGGGTTTTCCCTCAGTAAATCAAAACCCCAAAAGCACCCCGATTCCGGCCTAGGATGGCTTTCAAAGCTGACACTCTATTGCTGTTTTACTATCAATTTCCAGAAAGTCTTGAATTAGAAATCTAACCCTAACAAAATGGTTTACATTTTCTATAGGAGTCTCGTAGAGTTTCTTACAACCAGACGTAAGATTGGCTGTTATTATTTAAAAAAAAAAATTAAAAACTTGAATGTCAAAACAGCCCTCAGATGGTGGCGAGAATGACGAAATGTTGGCTGGCATGGTCAGTAAAAAAGTGATTTGTCATGGCTGATGGATTTAATTGCTTAGAGATGATATAGGTATTTATTTAGTAAATTTATAGGTGGCCCATCAGTATGAGCCTATTTCTATTAAAATGAGTCTATCTCTATAAAATTAAAAATAACAAAAACAACAAAAATAATATAAAAATAGCAGCTATTTTGTGCCGGTGTGTGTGTGTGTGTGTATGTGTAATGTTCTACAACAGGGGTCTCCAAACTTGGGAAATTTAAGACTTGTGGACAACTCCCACAGTTCACCAGCCAGCTGTGCTGAGTTTAGATACCCCTATTATAGAGGGCAGGGGTCATGGAAAAAAAAGGCTTTCTTCTCGAGATCCAACACATTACATCTTTTGCACTCAGCACCTCTCAGTATGTCTAATAGGAATTGATGGAATCTTTGATAGTAAGTTTTCTATATAAACGTAGTTAGGATTGAAGCAGCTAAAACCATAAGGGTCCAATTTGGCTTGATTTACATATAGCCTACTTTATGAACAAAGTCATAAAGTCATTACTGTGTGAATTTAGTCACAGTGGTTTATTGAACAAATAGTACTTGAGCAAACCAACTTTAGTATGATGCATAAATCCAGTGATTCTACTTTCCCATTACTCAGATCTCCTGTTGCCTATCACGACTTGGCAATTGACAATGCTAATTAATGGCAATTCTGCTTAAGGGAATGGAACTAGCAGGAATAGCTCTAGAAGCCATCCCAGGTGTGATATCCTAAAAACACAATTAGAGTAAAATTCCATGAAGCATATTGGCTGAGAATTCTGAAAAACCTTACTCAAATTAGACTGAGGATACCAGAATGAGAAAGTTTTAGAAGATGATGGATATTTAAAACTTGAACACAGAAATCATACCAAAAACATCTGAAAGAAAATAGCCTGAGATAGCTAGGATACCGATCAAAATGCTGGTTAGCAGCAAATTGCACCTGGCCAGTATAGTATTTGAATACAATTAAAGTGACAGATACTTTCTACAGAAATCTGCAGTCCATATATAGGACTTATTGATTTGTATCCCACCTTTATTATTTTTACAAATAAGTCAGTGAACATATCAAACATACCTTCCTCCTCCACACAACAACCTTGAAAGGTGCGTTGGGCTGAGAGTAATTGGCCCAGTCATTCAATTGGCTTTTATGGCTAAGATGGGACTTGAACTCATAGTCTCCTGCTTTCTTCTTAAACACTAGACCAATCTGGCTCTCTAATATACAATATACAACTAATGTTTAGATTTTTACAGCAGTTAGGAATTTTCCATTGTATAAACTGAAAAATGTAAATAGGTACCACTTCTTTTCTCTGAGGTACTTCAAAGAGGTGCTTTGACTGAATGATAGCCAAGGAAAGCACTCATTACAGCTTTATAGAGTCCTTGTTTCTGTTGTTAACAATATAACCAGCTAAAATCCTGACAAACACCATATACTTTGCTTGATATTGACAAAGCATGCTCATGAACAGAATTGTGTTATTTTTCAAATCAGGCAAAAATGTCTATAACAACTATCCATATAAATTTCTCATCTTTTTCTTAGCATGCAAAGGTTATGCACCCTCATAAAGAGTTCAGTTCTGATGTACTTTATGTCTATACCACAATAAATTGAAAATAAGCTAAAGTAACTATTTAATGAACTGATATTATTTCCTTTACTATCCTATTTTATGTCAAATTTCTATTTTCATTTTTTAAATAAATCACATTTTTATTATAATCATATTTTAGATAATGTATCTTATTAGATAAAAATGATTAATAGTTTAATCCTGGTGTATTAATTCTTCTTAACTATTTTTCCAAATGCAGGCAAAATATAAACCATGATTTATTTAAGTTAAAATATATTCATCTTCCTTCTCTAGGATACAAAACAGAATGAGAAGAAATGCAAGTTGAGATATTGCCTCTTTTGTTTTCATAAAGCTAATATCATAACCAGTTACATATACTGTATTCTCTAATATTAATTTAAACAGAGAAAAAAGACGTGTGGGATAATTTATATGAATAGCCACCCTGTGCATGTCACATTCAAATAAGTATTTTTTTAAAAAATCCTGCAACTGATTTATGTCAATGTTGATGCATCAAACTGATTCTGAATTTTTCCTGTATCATCTACAAATATAAAGTAATTTATGTGTTGTATTTTTTGAATTGAAAAGGCATTAGTAGTAATATTATCATTAGATATCAAATGAATAAAACACAAGACACCATATGTTAGATATAAAACAGGAATTCACATTGTATTCCACTCAAGGAAAAGGAACATTTTATTTTCTTGAGAACCATTTTATTTAAGACAGTTGCAGGTCTAATATGCCATTATAAGTTTTATTATGAATCAACAATAAAGTGCTGAATTATATTAATTACCTGAATCTTAATCTCATTTGTAGTCTTTACTTATGGTTTCCTTATCAAGTCTAAAGCCCTTGCTGCTGTAATAGCTAAGCTGTTGTGCAAGTGTTAAAAAAATAGACAGCTTTCAGTGGAGGCTATGTAGGACCTCTGATGTTTCCATAAATATGGCTAAGGTATTATAGAATAAAATGCATGCACATTATCCATAGGAGTTATTTTAAAATGAAGAGAGATTCTATAGAAGGCTTCTGTTTACAACCATATCATTAATTGTACTAACTGAAGGCTAGATCTGACAAGCATCATGCCAACATGCTTTAGTTTCTTTTGTGGTTAAGTGTCTTAAATTGTAATCTCAGACTGTCTGATCTAGTTATTCTTGCCAAATCTATAAAAAAAATCAGATTAAATTTGAAATAAAAATTTCTATGCCTAGTCGCATAGTCAGCCCCAACAAAAACAATAGGGCAGAAGAGAAGATAGCAATACATTACTTCTTTCTGCTTGCAACAAGACTTATTAAAACAACTTTCACTCTTAATTTAAAGTGGGTTTGCCAACATGAGCACATTTTACTCCAAATTCAGCACAAAACTCTGTAAAAAAAAAACCAACCAATAGAAAGCAACTGCAGAAACAGCTAGGGGGAAAAAAAGTCAAATTAAAGTTTATACAGCTGACAAAAACTGTCAGGCTGTAAACAGCATATTTCCAAGAAAGTTCTAACAAACTGCAAGAACACAGTATCAGAGCTGGAACTAGCCAAGTGGTGCATAGAAATATGCCAACACAAAAACAGTCATATTGAAGCCAGTGCATAGAGAGGATAAAAGCACTTATGGTAATTGCAAATGTCAACAAGTCTTTACAACTTGTATAGTTCAGCAATGAACTCATTAGAAAAAAGTAGAAATGCTCAAGCAGGAACGAAAAAAATGATTTCCCAACTATAGAAGATTCACACACTAGTAAGAATAAGACAACATCACAAAATTATTCAATTCAGTCCTAAACAACCAACAGGCAAACTAAACCAGAATAGACAAGCCTTTGGCTGGCAATTTAAGTGAGTCCAAATATAGTGTTACATTTCTAAATAATCCACAAAATATATTATATGATATGTTTCTTTTAAATACTGGGTAAAACCAATTCTGCAGATCCATTTCTAATGATTTAGTCAATTATCAAGATAGACCAAGCTGAATGAACAATGATGTGTCGCTGGCATATCATAACTATGTTGCTAACTCATGCTCCCATAGTTCCAAGAGTCTATTGTGAGGCTATCATCTATGTAGCAAAACGAATTTCTCAAGTTTTTCCGGGATGTGCCCTTGGTAATGTATGCAATGATTCACAATGACACGGGCAGCAAGACACTGCAATGTAGTATGGTTGATGGGCTGGATCAAGTTCTTTGCCATCTCTTTTTCATCCAGTAAGTCAATAGCAGTTTGTTTGTGTAAGTTTGTTGCATCAAAATGTGTACCTGACTTGATAAGAAGATTCATAATGTCAGGATGGTTGTTCAGTGCAGATATGTGCAAAGGGCTGTTGTCATCAGAGTCTCTAGCATTTACATCAGCACCACATTCCACTAATATAGCTGTGACTTGCAAAGAAGGAAATTTGCAAACTGGGTAGCGCCCCACACACGTTGTGTTCTTATCAACAGCCAAGTGGAGCGGGCTAAAGTTATTCTTTCCCCTAGGATGCAACTTCAGAAATCGATATATAGTCTGTTTCTTAAAATGATCTTGTTCAGTACTACAAGGTACTTTTTCCAATAAGCAAATTAAATGCAAAATGATGGAAAGCGCTTTGTTGAGCTGTATCTGGTCAGGTGGACACTGAGTCTGTTTAATAGCACGTTCTATTTCAAGGACACTTTTGCACAATATGCCCATAAGATCATCAAAGGTAACTGTTGTGCCCAGTAGACCTTTTGCCCTGTCCTGTAACATGAATGAAAAGAGTTCAGCAAATGATAAAAGACTGCTGGCAGTCATAGGGCTCAGAGGGTCCAAATTACTCTGCTGCATGTCCAAAGCGTATTTCCAGAGATTGATACATCGTTTGAAGTTTCCAGAATCTGCATAGACAGCACCCCTGTACCGAATATAGTAGGATGTATCTGGGTGAGAAGGGCCAAGAATACGTTCTCTAATTAGCAATGCCTGCATTCTCATCTCATCGGGATCTGCAATTAGGTTCTCTAACTCTTCAGCATTGTTCACTTCCTTGGCATAATCATAGGCCATAATTAATGTCTGAGGTATAGGTTTGTTGAGAACATTAGTCCTATCGCTGTACCTCATATCCATAGCTCTTTTCCAGTACTTCAAAGCACCAAGCAAATCTCTCTTTTTGTCCACAAATGTGGCTCCTAAGAGTTCCAGGGCATTGATGCATTCTGTTTTGCTTGTCTCGACATGCTGAGTCAAAAAATCAACTATGTTTGTGTGGCCTGTAACACTTGCAGAGAGAAGGGGAGTCATTCCGTAACCATCTTTTTCCATCTTTGCACAATACTTCAGAAGCATCTTCATGATTTCCAGGCTACCGGATTCTGCACAGTCATGCAATGCTGTATTTCCTATTAGAAAAGAGAAAGCAACGATGATGAATTTCACTATAATCTTCAGAGCAAGACTATATCTATTATAAGCATCTAATAAAGGAAAAATACAGTTTGAATATCAAATACATTATCTAATGCTAACTGCTGAAATGGTATTTCATATCCTAAGTAGATATGCAAATAAACAAACCTCCAAGGGTAGTATAATTATATTAACAGCATATCAAAAAGACTATCAGATCATAGAAAAATAGTCAGTATTACACACACACACACACACACAAACACACACACAGAGCGAGAGAGAGGTGTCACATACGGTAACAACCGGTTTGCCCGGAACTGAAAATGTGACCACGTACACACACAAGTTCATTTCACTCATGTGCGTGCTTTCCATGCATGTGCGCGGCATCAAAAAACCAGCAATTATATAGGACGTGATAGCACTAGGGTGGGAGGACGGGGCCAGTCGCTGGTCAGAACTACCAGTTCACCTGAAACAGTCTGAACCAGCAGCAGCCCACCACTGTACATACCTTAAAATTTGCCACCTCAAAAAGCTAAGTGATTTTTTTTTTTATAATTTTCTTGCAACATTTCAGCAAACATTCTTACTGTATTCTGACTGTATAAAAGAAATCCCATTCTATATGTTTGTCCTTCTAACCAATATTCAGGCCTTTAGATAAGTGAATAAAAGAGAAGAGCAGTTGAATAATGACAGGATCATAGAGGAAGGGCTTTCTCTGTTCCTCAACAGGTAATTGCAGAATAGAAAAATAGTTATCCAAATAAAAAAGAAAAACATAAACACTGATATTTTTTTCTGTTATGTTTTAATATTCCTAGCCTACAATTCATGTGATGTCAGTTTCAAGCTGACAGCCTAGATCAGATCAGGAAACAACTCCACAGAAAAACTAGAATTATACTTTATAGAGATAGGATAATGCAACAGCATGTTGCCTGTCTTTTCCCTTCCTCCCCCTCTAACATGACTGGGAGTTGGAGGAGCCACTCTGAGTCTAATTGTAATACTCTCCTATCCCTCTGGGCTTAACACATATTTCTGCACATTACTGTCTTAATGGCTTCTGAATAGCTATTCCAAGGTTATTTCTATGGCTCCTTCCACATGATGGACTAGGTCAAGGGTGTCAAACTCAAGGCCTGTGGGGTGCTTAGATGTAGCCTGCGGTGTGACCCTGGAAACATTGAAGGACCGGCCCGTGGTGCTTCTGCCAGCAAAAATGGAGCTCCATTTTCACTGGCAGAGGATTGCAGGAGGCTGACGCAACCAAAAACGGAGCGCGCCAAAAGGCCAACACACCTGAAAATGCCCACCATGGCCACACACATCCGAGGTCAAACACAACCCTGATCATAACCTCAATGAAGGCCGATCCTTTGACACCCCTGGACTAGGTTCTTCAAAAATCAGAGTAGCATATTGGATGTAACATTGGGATATAACTGGAAGTTTGCCGAATGATTTTGAGTTAACCACTCTTTCTCCACCAAGCCAAACTCACATGATTGTTGTGGGAAAAACAAATAACAAAATAAAACAAAATGACCACTTTATGCAGAGATGAAATCTTGGGAGAAAAAAAAGACAACATAAATAAAAATAAATTATTGACCAATGGTGCTCACCTTGTCAATTCAAAATGCTAAGATATTTCCTGATGAAACATTCAGATCAAATCAGGTATCGAATCAGATATTCAATAGTAACAGCCAAATATAATTTAATTATTTTTATTAAATG
Source organism: Ahaetulla prasina (assembly GCF_028640845.1). Taxonomy (NCBI): domain Eukaryota; kingdom Metazoa; phylum Chordata; class Lepidosauria; order Squamata; family Colubridae; genus Ahaetulla; species Ahaetulla prasina. Next base: position 251,015,310 of record NC_080540.1, on the reverse strand, counting down.
TATCTACTATTTTAAATAGTGCAGTTGAATCACAATGTTATCCTAAGGATATGATATATCAATGTATTATTTTGAATATCAAAATGATATAAACAAATTGATTTCACAGGCAGCCTTACTTTGGGTACATGTTTGAAGTAGACCAACTTGTAGCTATCTAAACTGCAAATTCTCACATACTGTACACATGAAACAGTGGTTAATCTTAACTAACTTCCACTATTTCTTGCAGGAACACTCTGAATGTTAAATATATTTATTATTCCAAAACGAAGTGTTTACATATATTACATATATAGCTAAATATAGGCAGAAGGCTGCAAGACAGAAAAGCTGATACAAAGTGTTGCTTTGCTCTCCTACTGCTTTACTGCACTACTGTCTTGATAGATTCATTCTAAAATTATGCTGACATTCAAGTGATCTATCCTAACAGTGAAGTGAGCTATTGTGATGTTTCAAAATGGACCCACAATGTATTACTGGAAAGCTTTCTGCAAAAAAATTTTTTTAGTACAGCCCAGCCAAAGGGAAAATGACATGCATTAATTTACAAAATCATATACTTATTTGGGGAGGGAGGAAGGGAGGGAGAGAGGCTCTTTGTAAGTTAGCAGGGAGCATTCACTGGGGAAAGAGTCATCAAGGCAGTTAAAGATATACTAATACAAGCAGAGCACCTTTAAAAATGGTATAGAGATCTGAAGTTTGATATCAGTTAAGCCCGGAAATTTCCAAAACCATATTTTACCAACTTCTTTCCTCAGATCCCACAATAACATATAACAGAACTATGTAATCTGATGAAAGAATTTTCTAAGGATATATGAGAATTTATCCACAAGGAAATCCCAGGAATTCTATCCAATCATCTTCTAGCTATTTTCCAAACTACACAAACCAGACAACCTCAGTGTTGTCTTAAGCACAGAATAGAATTAAAAGGACGGGATTCATGGAGTAAGTTAAAATATTGTTCTAGATCAGCCATGAAAATGTTGTCATATTGAGAGCTGTGCATATATCTGCCACTGACGGGCAGGCACATGCCAAAGATGAAATAGTTATAGATAAATACAAAATCACAGTCTGATGGAAAGGTGTGTGTTTGGACATTAGTGATGATATTTTTGATAGCTTGGAGTCTAGGTTTATGAGGGATTATGGTGTATAGTACTTCAACATCCCTGGTGGCTTAAATGCTTTTGTTGCTTATGGAGGTCAATTTTTTTAGGAAGTCTGTGGTGTTTCCTATGAAGCTGGAAGTGTTGGTGGCATAAAATCTGAGCACAGAATCCGTGAAACCAGATATTTTCATCATCTGAATTGATAGAAATTAATCTTTCTCAAAATTCTATTATGATTTCCACAACTTCCATGTCACCATCAACCTTGGCCTAAACCTATCCACAGAATAATCTATTTCTCCAATGTCAATTTAGTATCATTAGACAATGGACACAAAAGCACATTATTAAAAAAGGAAATCTACAGATTGCCATGTATATCCACTTGACTAAATAGTAAACTAATGGAACTAATGGAATAGTCAACTAAACCAGCATTAAGGAGGTTGAACCACTTATCTAGTGAGATCAATAGACAAATCAACAAAGCCTGATTGATTTCCAGAGATGCCCTATTAAAGAAACAACAACAAAACAGAAGAGACCATTGATCAACAGAACACCTACAACTCACAGCTCAAACCACTCAAGTACATTATTAACAAGCTACAGCCCCTACTAGACAATTGCAATGCATTTTGTCAGACACTAGACAACAAGTCCATACTTGTTCAGGTATACAGACAACCTGAAGCAAATTCTCACAAACAACAAGAAACAATAGGACAAGATGTCAACGTGAGAACTAGCCCTTGCAACAATCCCAGATGTCTAATTTGCCCCTATTTCTATGTCAACAGTTCCATTATAAGTACCAACAAATACATATACAAGATTAGAAATATCTTCATATATTCTTCCTCTAATGTAGTAAGACATATATTACAGCAATGCCCCTCTGGATTCTATGTACGACAAATGGGAGAAACTTTGTGCAAAAGAACAAAATAACTTATATCAGAACTTAAAACAAGAACAAAGTAATATCCGAACATAATACAACTGATCAAGAAATTGCCAAACTCATATAATCAAAACATCTCAGGCAATCTCAGAAAATCTCAAGAAACACAGTAGATTTTTATACATTAAAATTATTAGTTGATAAACTATTTATAATCTTGCCTCACATATAAACTGTATATCCAATCTAAATACACCTCTCCCCTATTTCATTTCACTTTAAATCTTACATCAATTTAGCCACTTTATGCATCTTTAGGAGTGAATTGCAGCTCAAGAAAGTTTATAATGGATGGGACTAATATTACACATGTGGATGGGACTGGGTTAAAAAAACAAAGATAATTTGTTTTTTTAAAAATCCATGTCTTACGTTATTTTAGATTTGTACTACAGCTCATATATTTTCCTACTTTAAAACAGGGGGAAATGTAGGGTTTTTTTGTCAATCGCAACAATCCCAGAGTGAACTTCGAAGACTGCAAGACCCAGTTTATAACATTAGGTCAATTTGCCAGATTATTCTATTTGTTATAGCTGGATTCACAGTCAAGAAATATGAAGTATTTAAAAATATCCCTCTTGAAAGCATTTACTTATCCTTACACTTTACTTAGACCCAACCATAAAGAACTTACTTACTATTTATAAATCCACAAAAAAAGGATTACAGAAGTACAATGTATAATGGCCTTCCTCATGTTGAAAGAATACTTAATATATTTATACAAACAGTACATGATGCAACTACTTTTTTATCTATTCAGCAAGAAATTGTTTACAGATCATACTTCAAACTTTTTAAATTGATCTTCTACATACCAATATTACCACTGGCTCCTAAAATTCACCAAAATACTTTTGTATTCTAACAATTCAAATAAATATATTTCAAATAGCTATTTATTTACTTCAGCTTCTCTCTTAACTATGTCCTTAATTTATTATTTAAGCTAAAAACATAAGCACTAGAATGCCATAGGATTTCATCATCAATAATTTCATTTTCATCTGATATAATTATTGATTATAGGTAGTCCTCAATTTACAACCACAAATGAGCCCAAAAATTATGTTGCTAAGCGATTCAGTTGTTAAGTGAGTTTTGCCCCATTTTACAATCTTTTTTTGCCACAGTTACGTGAATCACTGCAGTTCTTAAGTTAGTAACACAGTTATTAAGTGAATCTGGCTTCTCCATTGATGTTGCTTGTCAGAAAGTCACAAAAAGTGATCAAATAACCTGGGAGCATTGCACCCATCATAAATATGGGTCAGTTGCCAAGTGTCTGAATTTCGATCATGTGCCCTTGGGTATGCTGCAACTGTTGTGTAAAAAATGGTCAGTCACTTTTGACAGTGCCATTGAAACTTTGAACGGTCACTAAACAAACTGGTGCTAAGTCGAGGACTACCTGTAAATGTGTTTGTTAGTCTTTGAATTTCAAGTATTATACTAATTTCTCTCTTCTAGGATCACATAAAAATCAGCATATATTATACCAAAAGGAAAAAATTTAAATAAAAAGTGGGAATTAATATATCTCTTCTGTCTGTCTCTAGAATATTCTGCAACCTGTTCTTTCATAGACAGCAAAATCACATGCTCACTTATCAAGAGCTTAGTAATTCTAAAAACTGAAATATTAAAAATGCATCCACCTAGCATTTTTAAAATAGCTTTGTAGCAGTATATTACTCAGATTTATTTCTCTATACTGTTATCAGCAAGATTTTCAAAGCAAGAAGCATATAAGCCTGACAGAAAATGATATTCTACTATCACTTCAACAGAAGATAAAATACCTGTGTATGCTAGGAAAAAATATTCTTTACAGATATTTATTTATTTATTTATTGTTCACATTTTTATACCGCCCTTCTCCGAAGACTCAGATACCCATTTAGCAAAGCTTCCCTGACAATGAAACAGATGGTATCAAAAAAACTAACTGTCTTTATTAAATTTAATCAAAGTTTATAGATTTTTGCTATTTTGTGATGCAGATAGAGACTATCAACCCTATATGCATCATATTGAATTTGATAGTACTTGTTCCCCTAAACTTACAAAAACACAAACACTTCATCTAACACAATCAGAAGATTATGTTCGTTAATGCTCAGTTTGGTAGAATACACTCCATTGCTCCATAACTTGGGAAAAGTTTTAGATTAATAACTCATTATGTCTTATTTGAAAAATGCTTTCAAAACATAGATTACTTTGAAAGATAAAATTACTATACTGTGATGTTCTCCAACACTATAATTAAGTATTTCCCAAGCACCAATAACTTTTATTTCTATGTTGTTGCTTCTGTTAATAATTTCAGTAAATTACAGATTTTCAGAACTTGAATTATTTACACATTTTAAACTAAAAACTGATGTTATGAAGCCATCAAATTGTTTAGCTGGTACCAAGATTCAAGTCCTGATTTAACTCAGTAAGTAGTTCAATAAGTTAACTGGGTAGTCACTATCTTTCAGCCCAAACTACTAAACAGAATTTTTATTGTACTGAGAAAATGATACACATTCCATTTATATTGCTTTAAGTGTAAATAATAGGGAAATGCAATTAATAAATAGCACATTGTTAAACAGAATAATGGACAAACTGACAATAGTTGGTAAAATTATTTGTATTGTACCCTAAGTCAAAGATAGGTTGCAGTCAGTAAAAAACAACTCACCTCCTGAAAGTCCCCTCTCTCATAAACAATAGGTCATATTTTAAAGATTGGAGGACAACATTCATATAAGAGCCTATAAGATCCCATTTACCTAATTTAAATTATCAAGTTCTTTATTAATGAAAAAATTCTATTGAAAAGTCTTGGCTTGCACATAACATTAAACAATGACTTATTATGTTTACGCATAAAGCAAAATGTATCCATTGAAAGCAGTGCTAGTAAATACTCTCCGTCCTGTACCTTCTCTTCCTACAAAGAAGAATAAAACAAAATCTGTTCTGAGTTTAGCACAGTCTGACATTTTAAAATAAAATTACTATACTGTGACTAAAATACTAAACAAGCCACCTTCTATTCTGGATTTCATCTGCTGATTGCTTAACAAATTAGTGTTTATTTATTTTATCATTTATTTAAACGATAAGACCTAGTTCATAAGTAACTGTTACATTTAAAAAATCTGTTAAATTATTCTTTTCATTTATTTCTTTCCCTGGTCATGGAAATCTTGGCATAAAGTTCATATGATATGCAGGTTATGTATGAATCTGTCTTAAAAAACATGCTTTACAAAAAAAATAAAAAAAATAATGTATTAAAATGAGGCTGAGAATTTAAGGAAAGGAGGTTAGGCTCTACTGCCATGTTCAGTAATAGCAGTATTCTTCATGTTATAAAAATAGAATTCATCATACACTGCTCTAAGAGCAGAACTTATATTTCAATTATGAGTCATTCAGTAACACAGTGAAAACTGACAGGACTAGAAGTTCACTAAGCAACAGAAAGAGCAGCACTGAATATTGTGTTAGAAATTGTGTAGTGATTTTTAATAACTATGTTGTAACTTCTGCATTAATCTGTGAGATAGTCTAATATAGATTATTACCATACTCTATATGAGAACTTAATAGATTACTTTATGAATTTATAACTAAAATCACAATCACAGACATCCCTAAAGAAGTCATTCATACTCAATTTATAAAAATCTTACTATCACACAATATTTAATTGCATAATCAGTATTATCAACAATTAAATATATTTCACCCCTGCCAAATTTTGGAAGAATGAAAGCAATGTGCAATGCCAGAGTTCTTATAACATTTTTTTGTTAAATGAGAAGATAGAATCAAGCGTATCTGAGTCAGAGACAGGCTAGTTAAAATAAACAGTAGACTGATAGAATGGTCATATCTACTAAATCAGGGACTATGTTAAAAATGAGGAAAAGGTGTTATGAAAATATAACCACATGCTCATAACTAGAACAAAAAGACAAGGCCAGGCAGCTGCCATCACAGTATAAATTAGAGGAACACTTTGAACATTGTTTCAGTAGCCTAGGAAGGACCATAAGAAGAACACAAAGGGATCTGTTGTGATCCCAATACCACATCCTTTGTTTATTCCATCATAGAGTGACTAATTTGATTCAGTTCCTTATCATAAAAATTTCAGCAGGTGGCAGCACCTGGCTTACATCGGTCTGAGTTCTGAAGTTATGTAGAATTGGACCTGATTAGAACTTGCAGAGCTATTGATGACAAAATCCCAGGAAAAGGCAATACATATGAAGGTATCAGGGACTGATATTGATTCATAGGCAGCTTTCTTTTATCACAGGTTAGCAACTTTTAAATAAACAACATATTTATAAAAAACAACTTTCTATTTAGTTTCCCTATTTAGTATGTACTGATAAAATTCATGACCAAAAAATGCAAAAAAACCCCAAACCCTAGATTCCACACAATGGTTTTAGAAAAAGATGTATCACCACACTGTTCCAAAAGATGCATTCATATATGCTTCATTTTATATACAGCATATAATACTGGCAGAATTATAGGGAGAATATATCCTAAATAACATTTTTTAAAAAACTATAATTTATATGATAAAGCTTATGAAAGCCTAGGTAAATACTGGAAGAACAAATCAAAATGTGATTTAGTTTGGTCACACTTTGAACCTTTGACATGAATATTCTGAGGAGAGATTTTTAGGAGTTGTCCTTTTGAAAATGGACACTGAACTCACCTTTGACACTTTTTCTATTTACATCTGCCCCTTTCTCAAGTAAATACTGAGCAATTTCTTTGTGTCCTTTGTAGCAAGATATCATAAGACATGTATGTCCGTGACGGTTAGACACTTCTAAGTCTGCTTTGTGTTCCACAAGGTACTTTACAATTTCTAGGTGACCATCAAAGCAGGCAGCTCTGAGAGGTGTTGAGTTTGTCAAAGTTGTATTGTTGACAGATGCTCCATGATTTAATAAAGACTGAACCACTTTCAAGTGACCAGCTGCTGACGCTGCCCACAGCGGTGGCGCCCCTTCAATAGTTTCACCATCAAAATTCACAGAACCACCAATTTCTATAGAAGCACTGCAATGTTCCAGTAGGTGTTCCACCATGTCAAGATGCCCATATCGGGCTGCCATTAGGAGGGGAGTGGCACCATTTGTTTTTTCTGACATCAGCAAAGCCACCTCGTCTTTAGTTTTATTTGCCAGTAACTTGGTGAGGAGTCGTAACTTGCCATCACGAGCAGCATTGAATACGGCTGTCTTAAGATCCATTTAGTCTTTTCCTCTCAATTGGATTTGTTCTTCAGAAGCAAGATGAATGCAAGACGCCTGTGCTCTGGGACCACAAATTTGGATATTGTTCTGTGAGTTATCCTTGGCAGATGTGTTACTGTTGTACACAACATCAACTTTCAACATGGGACTTCCAAAGCAAGTGCTATACTTTGCAGCCTAGAACAAAATACATATTTTAGATTGGTGACCTATTGAAGCAGCTACCCTATTTTTAATACCTGCTCTTTATCCAATATTTATATTTCCCTTTAACTTTTATACTTTTTATAATTTTAGAGCCTTTAATAATATTGTTTTGTAAATATCTGTTTCGTAGCTGCTTAGAGATGGGCAACAATATAAAATTACGAATAAATAAGTTAACATATTGTTCAAATGATTTTTTTTTAAAAATTACCAAGTGAAACACTTGGAACAATGCCTGGGCCCATATTTACACTTTCCTTTCACAGAAATCCCCTCCTCCAACAACCACCACCACCAAACAAAAAACACCAGCTGAAATCATCCATTTTTTCAGAATTAAGTTGTAAATTATTACAGCAATCCCTTGCCCAACCAAGCCTGAAATCCACCCATCCTGGGGACAACCCTTCTGACAATCTATATTGGCACGTTTAGACTGCAACTATTCGGTCGGTGACAAAACAGTAAGGATGTTAGTGAGTGCCTGGGGTTTAAGTTTGTCCTGCAAATGTCACCGATCGACCGACCTCCACTTGCCCCCGCCCGTCCCCAAGCACGAAGCGCGCCCTCAACCTCGAGGAGACCTTAAATCTACCTTTCTGACAGTTTTTCCTTTCTCTCCCAAAACGATTGAGCGACCAGCGAACATCTAATCTTATTGCTCCCCTTCTCGAAACTCGACTTCCCGCAGGCGAGGACCTCAACCTAGTATGTCGGGATGCCTCTTTCCTCCCCTCACCCCCTCCCGCCGCCGCAGCTGCAAAATCGTTACGGGCACGACGCGACTCTGAACGCCCTTTGTCACGTCTCTTCCCTGGGGAGCCTCCGGTGGCGAAGGGCAGCAGAAGCAAGCAAGCCAGCCAGCCAGCCCCCGGCACCCTCGGCTTCCAAGGAAGTCCCTACTACCTCTGCTCGCAGTCCCGGCTGGCGGCCGGTGCCCGTTTCACTTTCCCTTTACCCGCCCTTCAGGTTTCGCTGCTGCTGCTGCTGCTGCCGCTGCCGCCGCCTCTCAACCGCTTTTTCACTCCCCTTTACTATCCCCGACAGTCGGGCGGGCGGACAGGCGTCTAGGACAGCGAGGCCAGGGCGGAGACTACGGACGGGGCTCTCTCTTTCCTTCCCCCCGGCCTGAGCAAACGATCCCGGCCGGGCAAACGGAACTACCTTCCCGAGGCGCGTCGAAGGATCGCGTCGTCTTCGACTCGGCTTTCCCGAAGCAGCCTCCGCGCCGCTTCTTTACACCGAAGCCTCCGCCACCGCCGCGCCCCGTTCCCAACGCAGCTCCTCCATGACAGGGCAGGCGCTCCCGACAGCGACGAGCCAGCCTCCGCCTTCTCCTCCCCTCCCGGCTCCAGCGAATAAAACACCCCCTACCTTACTATCGCCCGCCTCCCTCCAGCCCTCCCTTCAGATCAGGCCCAAATGGGGGAAAAGCGTAAGGCGCAGGAGGGAGGAGGAGGGGCCTCGGCCAAGAATCAAGTTAGACTGAGAGCGCAGGGAACGAAGACGGTTGAGAAGGCGAGGGCGGGTGCTAAGCCGAAGTGGGGCGGCGCGGTGAGGTGCGGGCGGCAGCTGACTCCTGCCTGGCCTGAGGGAAGTCGGAGAAGTCGAGTCGCGCAACGCTGAGCTAAATTAGCACATAATGGAGGCGAACGGGCGCCAAAGGAGCGTGGCCTATGAGCAACCCGACTCCGTTGAGGCTTCCCCCTGGCGCGCTGCCAGTCTGACTCAGTTTCCCGCCTGCTGCGTGCGGCCAGCCGAGGAAGCAATGGATAATGTCTTTGGGCGTGTGTCTGGGCCACAGAGAGGGGAGCGTGAGCCGTGAAGGGTTGATTACCGGCCGAATTTAATTCTGACAAGCTGACCAGCGAGCACGCTGCGGTTCAAAAAACGAAGAAAAGATACTTTGCTGTGCCATCATCAGTGCGTTGGTTTCTTGGAGTTACGTGTAAGCACTTTGGGGTGCTCCTAGAAACTTTGGAGGAAATCACTTCCAAGAAATAAATATTCTCCGTCTTTATTCAGAAACATTCAGATGTTACTGTTTGTTTATTTACCTGCCTATTTGTTTGTTTGTTTATTATCCTTTACACCTAGGATCTAGGTGTGAGCAGTAAAACTCTATAAGACTTCACTTCCATTACTTTCAGTGTCTCTGTTCTAAACTGAATCTGGATCTAACTTGTGTTAGATCCAGATTCAATTCAGACATGACTATTGTAAGCCTAAAACCAGTCTCAAGCAGAATTTGTAGGGCTTCTACCTAAAGGCATGCAGCTATGTCATTCTTTTTCTTGATGAAATACCGTTTTTCTATGTGTTAAGAAAAACCAATCCAAAAGCAGTGATTTAAAATGGGATGGTTACAAATGTATCTCTTAAAATTTTGTGAAAAAAGTAAAAGTATAAAAATCTTTAGAAAGGCCTCATTTAGTCTCAGATGTCAGCTGGCATTGTATGCCAAATGTGAAGTGTTTATGAAATTAAAACTTGATTAGCTGACACATTATACAGAATGAATAATCTGATTTTACTCAAGTATGTGGTAAGTGGTAAGTGTGGTAATCAAAGAATAAAATTGTCTTCAGTATGATAGTTTTGAATACAATAGCTATTATTATAGTTCCAAGTATCCTTAAGATCCACCCTAAGAAGAAAGTCTTTTAACTCATCTCTTAACTGAAGATGAAACATTATTTGGATTACAATTCTACATATTTTGAAGGACACTTTTCCAGCTTGTTTCTAATGGTAACCTGAGCATGAAACAGTTTGCATAAAGTAATTATCTTTTCATTATCCTGTGAGTTCAGTCAGATTCTTCTGCTCCATATTCTAGCCAATAGCAGAATTATAGCTGATAAGCTTGTAGGATATGATTTCCTCAGTTATATTTTAGAATACAGTATTCCTTGTTCTGATAATCCCGAATAACCCTTGAAAGCATTCAACTGCTTGTTAAAACAATTTAACATATAGGTAATGAACTATTTCCTTTTTCCCTGCTCTCTTTTAATAATTTGTATAACATTATTACATTGTTTTATATATATATTTATATATAATCTTTTTAGAGATATTATTGGCGTGAAAATCCTGAAACGGCTTCAATTACACTGCTGGATTGAAAAATGTGGGTTATATATATCATCCTATAAATATCATCATAAACTCATTCTGTTGAGTGCCTGTATTCAAGTAGTTACAATATTATCTATAGCAGTGATGGCAAACCTTTTTGGCATTGAGTGCCCAAACTGGAACGTGCGTGCATGTGCGCAGACTGGGGCACCAGAAACCCTGAAGACCAGCTGGCTGGCACACACATGCCTGTTTTTTGGGCTGTTTTCAGGCCATTTTTCGGGCCATTGTTAGGTCATTTTCTGGCGCTTTACGCCCACAAAGAACCAGAAGAGCAGCTGGCAATGACTCATGCCATAGGTTCACCATCATGGATCTATAGTATCCCAAAGAAATCTGCAAACTGAAGCAACCATAAGGCTTAAAGAAGTTTAATTTTTCTTTAAGAAAAATGCTACAGCAGAATAGCAAAGACCAATGAGAAGTAAAAGCATTCACCACTGAGAAAACAAAAATTGGAAAAAGAAGCAAAAGGCATCATGTCCTGAGAACAGTCATGATGCCTAGAACAGTGAAAAGGAGACTGAACGCAATATATTTTGCGGGTTCATATTAAGCAATAATTTTAAAGTAACACTACTTAACCCAGACATGGAAAGTGCAATTCTAGTTAAAAACATCAAAGGGAGTAACAATCTATTTTACCTTAGGGTTCTTCTGGTATGGTTGTGTTTCTCCAGCCCTTGAATCAACAGTAAAGTATGCCAGCGTAAATCTACCCAATAAAATGGAGCCCTAATCTGCATCAATTGCAAAAAACATAAATGTTACTTCTCAAGAATGGCGATAGCCAGTAACATCCAGAAGTAGCCTGTGGAGTAGACAGTGCCATAGGAACACAAACACACCCCATATGCACACGTTATAAAACAGCACATAAAACCCTGCATCAGAAAACTTGTAATATTCATGGGTGACAGAATCCAAGTCTCACTGTTTAAAATTCTCTGCAGTACAGATTTAATACTCTTCCCAAAAGAGCTAACCCTGCCTTTAAATCTAAAGTATGGTAAATATAGCTAAATTGTGATTGGGCAGATAGAGATGTTCTTGCCTGAATGCTTTTTTCCGCTTTTTGCCTTTTAGGTAATGAATCTAAAGACATCTCCCAATAGGAACCAACAATGTACAAAAAGCTTCTTGGTAGACAAATCATAAAATGCAACAAATCTCTAATGACAATATTTAATGAGCTTTTATAATTTATTAAACTAGTATGCTGCCTGACTCCCAACAAGTCTGGTCAACTCACAACAATCAAATTACAATAAAATCAATAAAATACAATCTTTGATAAATGTAAAGCTAGATGAAATGAAATGGGTAGCGGGTGGAGTCTTCACCACTCTTCTCCACAACAGCAAAACAATCTTGTGCTCTTGAATTGGTATTAGGAATCACACAAGCAGATACTGAAAGACAAAGATCCTTCTCCGCCTTTTATACTGGTATTCCTTATGACCATTCAGCGACCATTCAAAATTACTATGGCACTGAACAAATGGTATTTAAAACAAGTCCTTTTAATTCCAGCCTTTGTTGCATCCCATGGTTGTGTGATCATGATTTCCCTGATGGCTTGCCAGTCAGCAAAATCAGCAAAAAGTCAGAAGTCACAGTTATGATTCTCATGGCATCACTTAACAATGGCAACCAGGATTGCTAGAATTGTCATCGCTAAGTGATACAGTCCCTTCACATCACATTTTACGACCGCATTGCTTAGTGATGGCAGTTCCAGTCCCAATTGTTATTGTAACCCGAAGACTTCCTGTAAAACATTTTTCAGACAATTAACAGCTTCCACATCTAGAGTACAATGTGTTTCAAAGCTGAACTACTATTACCTTGAATTACAGGATGCTACTGGGGAAGGTGCATTCCATTTACTGTATATATAAACAGGAAAAGTTAAGCCTATCATCCTGTGAAACTAGTTTGATCCTGAGTGATCAAATTCCCTGGCTAGTTGTGAAACAGACAGCAGAACAGATAAATTGTGGGATACAATGAGAGGATGTCCCTGTTCTTTGCATCCCTAAAAGACTGGTAGGTGGAAAAGAGATGCTTTCTTAAGAAAAAAAATGAAAATGAAGGAACAAACATTTGCTACCAAAAAAAAAAAAAGGTCTTGAAAATAGAAAGTGATAGCAACTGAAGCCTGCAAACTTAGTCCTGTTAGTTGCCAAAACATATGGCCTTTCTAGCACCTCCTACATCTCCCTCAGTTACGGGGTGTGCTTCTTGAACTGATGGAGCACTCTGCTGTTTGTCAAGTGCTCACTGAGCAGCAATTAAGACTTTCAAACACGCCTCGCTTCAAAGGCATATTTCAAGAAACTTCAGTATCAGTTTTGACTAACCAACATCACCCCGGCCAAATATCTTGCACAAGGTACCATTAGTCTTTCTATATATCATCTAAATTCTAGCTCTTTGAAAGTGTTTTGACAATAGCTTTTTTGTTTCTTTGTGCCTCAGTGTAATGAGTAACATTATTTTAGCTAGCAGCTTACTTTTGTGTGTTTATTTTATCTGAATAGTGACAAGAGTTGTTGTGCAATGACTTTATCTATGCTTCAAAACGCTTAAGAGCAAAGGTAGGTTAGACATGCCAAAAAGACCGCTTTCCCATCTTGTCTGTTAACTGTTTTGCCCTCACTGGCTTTCTGACATGTCAATTCAAATTTGAAACCAAGTAGTTGTGGGAAATTACAAAATTTCCCACAAAGAAAAAAGAAAAAGAACGGCATGTGCAGCATCACTTCATTTTAATCTTTTCTGCATGCATACATATGAAAATCCCAAGTGGAGAACTGGGGGTGGGAGGTTAACAGCAGAGCTGAGAAAATGCTTTGTTTGCTTGTTCAAATTTATATGCCACCCCTCTCACCATCAAAATCATTCAGCGAAAATGTACTGCCTTTGCTCACATATCACTTTTCCATTCATTACTTCATCAAAACAGTATCATTTAATACTTTTAGAATAACGAAATTGCCTGTATAATGTTGACTTTTATGAAAATGCCCAAGGACAGATGAATGAATATTGTCAGGGCAGATATATTGACACTGTACTTCTGAAGAACTGAAACATCGTGTTCATGATGTGTTAGTCACGTTAGATATTGCTCAAGATACAGTAGATGGACAAAGATTACTAGACATAACTTCAGAACATATTTTGTGTAGGGCACTGTTTTAATAAAACATGATAAAGACATACTTCTTCAACAAGGAAAATCAAGCATGTCAGTACCCCTTTCATGAAACTAGTGAAACCTGGGAAATAATGAATATATGCTTGGCAAACTGATAATGCCCAGGCCACAAATGTTATATTGTTTATGCGACAACTGTGTAAGAGTTAAAGCATTACTAACAGTTTGTACAGTTAGTGGGTTGATAGCTACCGGAAAGCAGTCATAATATTGAATACAAGACCTTGTGCTAGATGCAATGTGGTATTTTACTCTGTCTTAGAGTAGGGCTGCAAAAAGTGGTGCCCTTCAACATCCTTTTAATGCCAGCCACAGTGAGTGGAGCCAAAGTTTAGGCTGCATTTTACAGTTTTGGAAAGTTTAAATAAGATTGTTAAGATAGGACACCCAAATCTGGGTAGCAAAAGTTCAATGGCAGCAAAGTAACATAGAAAATGTTTGTAGCCCTCATGTGATTGGTTGCCCACTTCTTTCCTGGTCGATGCTGCAGCTTGTATGAGTAAGCGGCTAAAATATAGTCCATCGGGTCAAGCGTGGCGAAAGTGCCACAGGCGTGGGCGGTCGCCAGCCAGTAATCCTAGTAGCGGTCTGTGGTCAGTCACGATTTCAAAATTCCGCCCAAAGACATACTCATGGAATTTTTTTACCCCTGATACAATGGCTAGTGCTTCTTTGTCTAATTGGCTGTAGTTCCTCTCTGGGGAGGACATCGTTCTAGAGTAGAACGCTATCGGGGCTTCTGTGCCGTTTGAAGTCTATGGCTGAGTACAGCCCCACCCCATAAGGGGAGGCATCGCAAACCAGCACTAGGGGTAGTGAGTCGTGGTATTGGATGAGCAGGCTATCACTTGAGAGCAGGTTCTTTACTGCTTCAAAAGCCCTATTTTCTGACTTTCCCAAGACCAAACAGTATTTTTCCCTAAGAGCCTATGCAGCGGTTCCAAGAACGGTTGCTTTGTTCTTTAAAAGACCGCGTAAAATTAACCAATCCCAGGAATGCCTGCAGCTCTGCTTTGTTTTTGGGCGCTGGAGCCTTCCTAATTGCCTTAACCTTGCTCTCAGTAGGGTGAATTCCTTTCTTGTCTATCCGGTAGCCCAAGAAATCGACCGATTCGACCCCTATCTGGCATTTATTTGTCTTGACTTTTAATCCGGCTGTCCGGAAAATGCTCAAGACCTTTCTTAACCGCTCCCCCAATTCCTCCATGTTTTCCCCTGAAATTAGGACATCATCAAGTAGGAACTACCCTGGGAGCCCTTGCAGTAGTCGTTCCATCAGGTTTTGGAACAGCCCTGGTGCCACACTAACCCCAAATTGCAATCGGTGCACTTGAAGGCCCCCTGTGCGTCACAATCGCTTGGGCTTCGCCAGCGGGCGCCTACTGGCAGTTGTTGGTAGGCTTGGGCCAAGTCTAACTTTGCAAAGACTTGCCCTTGCCCCAAAGAGTGCAATAAGTGTTGCACCACGGAACCGGGTAAGCGCTTTTCTGTAAGGCTTTGTTAAGCGCCGCCTTGTAGTCAGCGCAAATTCTAATTGACCCGTCCGGTTTGATGGGGTGACGATTGGCGCTCCCACTTTGCGTGATCGACTGGCACCAAAATCCCTGATTTATGAGCTTGTCCAGCTCCTTATCGATTTTTGGTTTTAGGGCAAAGGGACTCTCCTCGCCTTAAGCCTAATGGGGGCTACCTGGGGTCTAAGTTGAAGGAAATAGGGGTCCCTTGTACTTGCCCAGGCAGTCCTTGAAGACATCTTGAACTCGTTAAAGAGAATGTCTTTCAAATTGCAGTCACTTCTGTAGATGCCAGTCACTCCCATGCCCAGGGCACGAAACCAGTCTAGTCCCAACAGACTGGGCAGAGTTCCTTCGACGATCGTGATGGGCAGGGTCTTTTTATGTGGACCGTACTCGACTCGGACGGAGGTGGTCCCTCGAACAGGGATGCGATTCCCCTGGTAGTCGTGCACTCGTAGCCGTTGTGCTTGCAGGTGGCGCTTCGCGACGGACGGCAGCGACTTCGCCAAAGTGTCCCAGGACATGATGGTGATCGCTGATCCCGTGTCTACTTCAAGCCTGCACCGTACTCCCTCTATCTTGGGCTTTGTGAAAATCTTCTTTCCACTTTGGTTGAGGCGCGCCTATAATGACAGTCGTTTGGTTAGACTTGCGCCTTTCTTGTTTGAACCAATCGCGGGCCGCCTTTCCGGTTCCGCTTTGATTGGCCGATTTGAATTTTCGGCGGAAGGTTGGGCCGCTCTGCAAACCTGAGCTAGTGCCCTTTCTTCCCACACCGCCGGCATGTTGCGTCTTTAAACCTGCAGCGTTGGCGCTGGTGTTGCCCTCCGCAGCTTCCGCACTCGTCACGGTCCTCAATGTCGCGTTTCTCGGTCCGGCAGACCCCTTCCTCATCCTCGCCCTCACCGTCGGATTCGGACTGAATCTCCTCCTGGTGTACTGGCGTTGGCTTTGCGCTCGCCTTGGATTGAAGAGGCTTTTGCAGGGTCTCTGCTGCTTTAGTAGACATTTCGTGTGCTCTGGCTTCGTCCAGAGCGTTGGCTAGTGTCAGGTTGCTCTTGGCTAGCAGCCGTCGCCGTAGGCGGATGTCCTTGACCCCTCGGATGAGTTGCTCGAGTAGCACCTCGTCTAGGTCTCGGTATCCGCAGTCCTTGGACGCTCTTCTTAAAGCGGCCATGTAGTCACCGATGGACTCGCCCTCCATCTGTCTACGTTCTCCGAATTCAAACCGCTGCACGTATTTGGACGGCGTCGGCGCGAAATGGTTCTTCAGCAAAGTCTGCAGAGTCGGCCACGATACCGATTGTATCGGCGTTGGCTCTGCCAGGGCTTCCGCAATCTCGATGACCTCCGCCACAATGGCTTAAGAAGTAAGCCCGTTTGCGGTTATCAGGGATTCCCTGTAGTTCGTTGGCTTCTAGAAAGCTTTCGAAACGGGTCATATACGTTCCCCATTTCTCCTTGACCGGGTTGTACGGTGCGGGTGGCGTGTTTGCCATTTCCGCGTTTCTGCCCTGAGTTTGCTGGGTTCGGAACTATCGCGCTTCAGCTCGGTTCTGGTTCTCCTTAGCCTCGAAATCCCACCTTCGTCGCCAATGTTAAGTTCGGGAAGTAATGAGGCTGGAGACCAGGGTGGTGACAACAGCTCTTTAATATAGGGTGAACCCAGCAACAGGCTGGGGGAAAAACCTCTCCTTTTATACAGTTCTGCTGGAGGCTTCGTCCAATCAGCAACGTGCTGATTTCCCGCTCAAATATTTAAAGGTACAGCTGTTAATACATAACACTATCATCCTGTGAAACTAGTTTGATCCTGAGTGATCAAATTCCCTGCCTAGTTGTGAAACAGACAGCAGAACAGATAAATTGTGGGATACAATGAGAGGATGTCCCTGTTCTTTGCATCCCTAAAAGACTGGTAGGTGGAAAAGAGATGCTTTCTTAAGAAAAAAAATGAAAATGAAGGAACAAACATTTGCTACCAAAAAAAAAAAAAGGTCTTGAAAATAGAAAGTGATAGCAACTGAAGCCTGCAAACTTAGTCCTGTTAGTTGCCAAAACATATGGCCTTTCTAGCACCTCCTACATCTCCCTCAGTTACGGGGTGTGCTTCTTGAACTGATGGAGCACTCTGCTGTTTGTCAAGTGCTCACTGAGCAGCAATTAAGACTTTCAAACACGCCTCGCTTCAAAGGCATATTTCAAGAAACTTCAGTATCAGTTTTGACTAACCAACATCACCCCGGCCAAATATCTTGCACAAGGTACCATTAGTCTTTCTATATATCATCTAAATTCTAGCTCTTTGAAAGTGTTTTGACAATAGCTTTTTTGTTTCTTTGTGCCTCAGTGTAATGAGTAACATTATTTTAGCTAGCAGCTTACTTTTGTGTGTTTATTTTATCTGAATAGTGACAAGAGTTGTTGTGCAATGACTTTATCTATGCTTCAAAACGCTTAAGAGCAAAGGTAGGTTAGACATGCCAAAAAGACCGCTTTCCCATCTTGTCTGTTAACTGTTTTGCCCTCACTGGCTTTCTGACATGTCAATTCAAATTTGAAACCAAGTAGTTGTGGGAAATTACAAAATTTCCCACAAAGAAAAAAGAAAAAGAACGGCATGTGCAGCATCACTTCATTTTAATCTTTTCTGCATGCATACATATGAAAATCCCAAGTGGAGAACTGGGGGTGGGAGGTTAACAGCAGAGCTGAGAAAATGCTTTGTTTGCTTGTTCAAATTTATATGCCACCCCTCTCACCATCAAAATCATTCAGGGAAAATGTACTGCCTTTGCTCAGATATCACTTTTCCATTCATTACTTCATCAAAACAGTATCATTTAATACTTTTAGAATAACGTAAAATTGCCTGTATAATGTTGACTTTTATGAAAATGCCCAAGGACAGATGAATGAATATTGTCAGGGCAGATATATTGACACTGTACTTCTGAAGAACTGAAACATCGTGTTCATGATGTGTTAGTCACGTTAGATATTGCTCAAGATACAGTAGATGGACAAAGATTACTAGACATAACTTCAGAACATATTTTGTGTAGGGCACTGTTTTAATAAAACATGATAAAGACATACTTCTTCAACAAGGAAAATCAAGCATGTCAGTACCCCTTTCATGAAACTAGTGAAACCTGGGAAATAATGAATATATGCTTGGCAAACTGATAATGCCCAGGCCACAAATGTTATATTGTTTATGCGACAACTGTGTAAGAGTTAAAGCATTACTAACAGTTTGTACAGTTAGTGGGTTGATAGCTACCGGAAAGCAGTCATAATATTGAATACAAGACCTTGTGCTAGATGCAATGTGGTATTTTACTCTGTCTTAGAGTAGGGCTGCAAAAAGTGGTGCCCTTCAACATCCTTTTAATGCCAGCCACAGTGAGTGGAGCCAAAGTTTAGGCTGCATTTTACAGTTTTGGAAAGTTTAAATAAGATTGTTAAGATAGGACACCCAAATCTGGGTAGCAAAAGTTCAATGGCAGCAAAGTAACATAGAAAATGTTTGTAGCCCTCATGTGATTGGTTGCCCAGAGTTTTGCACCAAGATCTGATAGCCCAAGTCAAAAAACAAAGTAGAATCCAGAATATTTATAAATGTTTAAGATAGTCCTTTCACTCTTGAAACTCTATCTCCAAATGTGCTCAGTATCTACTCACTGCTGAATTGCAGTTCTCAACATGCAATGCACAATCTGACCTGACCCTCAAACTTACAGAGGTTTGCATCTCTGGCTTGGCATATTGTGAAAATCTTGACAATTGCGTTGTTTGTTTGTTTGTTTAGGAAATTTATATGGCTGCGTACTTGTTCACAGTGACTCTTGACAGCTTACAATCAATAAAAACGCAGTATAGAATAAAATAAAATAATAAATAAATAAAATAAAAAATAAAATAATAAAAAATAAAATAAAATACAGTAACCCCACCTCCACCCACTCTCAGTGACAACACACAGTCAAATGAGCCATTTATTTGATGAGCTGCATCCCACTCTGGGTTCTTCAGGCCTGCTGGTAAAATCAAGCCTTCAGGACCTTATGAAAGAGTGTCAAGTCGGGGCCAGTATAATTTCTGAAGGGATGATATTTCAAAGGGAGGGATTTTTATAAATCATGATTCATTTGTCCATGGACCGAATTTGTTAGTTCACAACCAGAGATGGTATTCAGCAGGTTCTGACCAGTTCTGGAGAACTGGTAGTGGAAATTTTGAGTAGTTCGGAGAATCAGTAAATACCACCTCTGACTGGCCCCACCCCCATCTATTTTCTGCCTCCCGAGTCCCAGCTGATCAGGAGGAAATGGGGATTTTGCAGTAACCTTCCCCTGGAGTGGGGAGGGAATGGAGATTTTACAGTATCCTTCCCCTGCCACACCCACCAAGCCACGCCACGCCCACAGAACCGGTAGTAAAAATTTTTTAATCCCACCACTGTTCAAGACTAACAACTACATTCTCAAAACATGTTAAACTTGATCATTTTATCTTTTTGGTTGGGGGAGGAGATGGCTTCTTGTGCAAGTTTTCTCTATTTAATTTCTAAATCAGTCTGTTGTGTGAATGCTGTTTAATGGATTGTATGAGCTGAACTAGAATTTAGTGAATAAACAACCATAGCTATGTTCATATAACATATTAAGCAGTAAAGCACAGTTACAAACTAAATAATTCAGTTCATACAACTCTAAGCCATGTGCAGAAATCTTATGCACTGTCAAAATTAGCCAGATCAAATTTTCCTGCATTGAGTGAATCCAGCTGTTATATTTTATAATGTAGCACATCACGCATATCCCAGGTGAAAATCTACATATGATTATAACTTTTATACCAAGGATGTTCAACCTTTATAACTTTTTAAGATTTGAGGACTTCAACTCCCAGAATTCCCCATATGCTTCTAGTGAGAGGTGCAGCTTTCCATTTCTCCAAGCTTTGTTAACGTTGTCCTGCCGCTTAAAATGTTGTGTTATGAATTAGTTTGTCTGTATCCTATTTATAGTGTTTGTTCCCTTCCAGTGCAACAGGAAGCCTTGGTCTGCTCTGTTTAAAAGGTTAAACTCTGCCTGTCTTGAGAACAGTCAGCATAGGAAGATGTTTTTGACTGTGTTAGCTTCAGTCAGGACATAAAAGGCTTTCTACCAGGGCAAAATGGAATTTATCCTAGCGGACAACCTTAATGGTATGTCAGGCATTCATTGCTGCCTATCTGAACAAGAACAGCTTGTACTGCTGATTGTCTGCCAGCTAGCGTTGGCTACTATTAACTGCACCTTCTTCCTCTCAGCCAAGGTCTTTGGCACAATAATACTCACAACATAATGGAAAAGCAAACTGTTATACTACAGCTTGTCTTTGTCTCCTGTGAATACCAGTAAAAATGGCAAACCTTTAGATATGTACATGAAATACCAATAAAACAGGGTACCTAATCATAGGATCTTTAAGATTTATTTATTTATTTATTTATTCGAATTTTTATACCGCCCTATCTCCCGAAGGACTCAGGGCGGTGTACAGCCAAATAAAAACATAAGAGTAATACAAATAAAAACAACAATTAAAAAACTTATTAATTAGGCCGAAATTAAAATATCACTAAAATAGTATAAAACCCCATTAAAACTAAATTTAAAACTAAAAACCCTAGGCTAGCCCTGCGCAAATAAATAGATGTGTCTTAAGCTCGCGGCGGAAGGTTCGGAGGTCGGGAAGTTGGCGTAGCCCTGGGGGAAGCTCATTCCAGAGGGTGGGAGCCCCCACAGAGAAAGCCCTTCCTCTGGGTATCGCCAGTCGACACTGCCTGGCGGACGGCACCCTAAGGAGTCCCTCTCTGTGAGAGCGTACGGGTCGGTGGGAGGCAGTCGGTGGCAGTAGGCGGTCCCATAAATAACCCGGCCCTATGCCATGGAGCGCTTTAAAGATAGTGACCAAAACCTTGAAGCGCACCCGAAAGGCCACAGGTAGCCAGTGCAGTCTGCCCAGGATAGGTGTAACATGGGAGCCACGAGGGGCTCCCTCTATCACCCGCGCAGCTGCATTCTGAACCAACTGCAGCCTCCGGATGCCCTTCAAGGGGAGCCCCATGTAGAGAGCGTTGCAGTAATCCAAGCGAGATGTCACGAGCGCATGAGTGACCGTGCATAAGGCATCCCGGTCTAGGAAGGGGCACAACTGGCGGACCAGGCGAACCTGGTAAAAAGCTCTCCTGGAGACGGCCATCAAATGATCTTCAAAAGACAGCCATCCATCCAGGAGAACGCCCAAGTTGCGCACCCTTTCCATCGGGGCCAATAACTTGCCCCCAACAGTCAGCTGTGGGTGCAGCTGACTGTACCGGGGTGCCGGCATCCACAGCCACTCCATCTTGGAGGAATTGAGCTTGAGCCTGTTTCTCCCCATCCAGACCCGTACGGCTTCCAAACACCGGGACAGCACTTCGACAGCTTCATTGGGTGGCCCGGGGTGGAAAAGTACAGCTGAGTGTCATCAGCGTACAGATGGTACCTCACCCCAAAGCCACTGATGATCTCACCCAGCGGCTTCATATAGATGTTGAACAGGAGGGGCGAGAGAATCGACCCCTGTGGCACCCCACAGGTGAGGTGCCTCAGAGCCGACCTCTGTCCCCCTGCCAACACCGTCTGCGACCGATCGGAGAGATAGGAGGAGAACCACCGATAAACGGTGCCTCCCACTCCCAATCCCTCCAATCGGTGCAGCAGGATACCATGGTCAATGGTATCAAAAGCCGCTGAGAGGTCTAATAGGACGAGGGCAGAGGAATGACCCCTATCCCTGGCCCTCCAGAGATCATCAACCAACGCGACCAAAGCCATCTCAGTGCTGTATCCGGGTCGAAAGCCGGACTGGAACGGGTCTAGATAGACAGTTTCATCCAGGTACCAGGGAAGCTGACATGCCATCACACTCTCTACAACCTTCGCCACAAAGCGAAGGTTGGAGACCGGACAATAATTACCTAAAACAGCCGGGTCCAGGGAAGGCTTCTTGAGGAGGATCTTGAGACCCTAAATATGATTCCCAAAGAGTTGAAAATCCTTCATGGATAGAACTTTACAAAACTGGGCTTCTTTTTGAAATGTGCTTGCCATTGGAGATGGGCATGTAATGTTAGCAATTGGCTTAGAGATAAAAGTTTCACTCCATCTTCCATAGGTTAGATAATATGCACTCAGGAGTGGAGGTATTTCAATATATTCTAAAGTTTTCAGACTTCTACTTTCATGGCAGCCTGTTGGACCAGTTTTTTTGAAGCTTTTGTAATATGCTGGTAATCTTTAAAAATTGCTGGTTGAACATGTAGCACACAATGTCTCAAAGATAATAGCTATGTCCCAAAGGTAATATCTATGGCCCATATACCAGTTGTACCTCCAGACTGATTTTTTTTTAAAACAAATCTGAATTATTTTAAGATATACCATTAGCTTTTTGTTTTAGAGAACATCAGATGCTTTTTTAACAAAATAAATACATTTGCTTATAAAAACTATTCTGGCAAAATATCAGTAATTATGAAAAGAAAAAGGAATCAGACTGGGCAAGTTCATTTCACAGCTTTCTGCTATGTCTAAGGAACATTTACAAAGTCAGTCAAGATAAGAAGTAGGTTCCTAGTTTTATCAAATTCCTGTTAAGTTTAAT
The DNA here is from genome assembly GCF_028640845.1 of Ahaetulla prasina. Taxonomy (NCBI): domain Eukaryota; kingdom Metazoa; phylum Chordata; class Lepidosauria; order Squamata; family Colubridae; genus Ahaetulla; species Ahaetulla prasina. The sequence continues at coordinate 250,992,136 of NC_080540.1, read as the reverse complement.
GCTTTTAATTTGTGCTTTTTATTATAATTGTAAATCACTGAGTGTGGCTTTGGAAAGTAAGATGGACAGTATATAAATTTAATTAATAGAGTCAGCAATAAACTTACAGGTTATGTTAAAATAATTATATTTAATGCTTTAACTTAGTACAAGGCAAATATAGGGGGGAGGGAAACTTTATGAACCACATTAACCAAAAAAGCAAGATCCTTAATTCAGATGGCAACATTATCTACATATATTGCCGGACTGTGCTGAGCCATCATATGATTTGGGTTTGCTTTTGGCAGTGTAAACCCAGTTGCTTATAAATTATGCCTGTGTGTTCTATATATCAATCATGGCCTGTTCAACAAAACAATATTGCATACTTGTTATATTATATCCTCCTTTTCCTCCAAAAATTCAAGATGACACATGTAGTTAGCTCTCCTTGCAGCATGTAATTATCACCTAATTTTATTCCATAATGACCTTTTGAAGTAAGGTTGGGTTGAGAAAGAATGATTGATCTGAAGTCATCCATTGGCTTCCATGATTGAGGGTGGATTTGAAACTGTTTCTCAATTGTAATCAACACAATACTTCTGGATATAATTTTTGAGTCAGCTATATATCCAGTTAATTGTCATGCCATCCAGCCAATGTGTAATCAGTATGACTGAAAATGAACACAGTATAAGTATCAATGCCCAATTTAATTGTGATGTATCAATAACTTAGAAACTGAAAGAGTCGCCAATTTGCTATTTGATATGAGTTACAATTCAACTCTGTTCAAATGCAATTTATTGCAATTTACAATTACATCAAAACAACAAAAGAAATGAATAATCTTTTTGATCTTTTTAGTTATGAGAGGTCCTTAACCAGAAATATTTAATAAATGAAAACAAGAATTGCCAGCAAGCTTTAACTGACACCTGGGCTCTGCAGAACACAAGGATCTGTCCTTATTGCAAAACTTCACAAAACAGACTTTATAATTCCATTGTGTTCCTTCAAAAATGCAGTTTGTATTTCAGCTATTCCAACAAAAATTCTTGGAATTGCTAGGCCACTTTGATCCAAATGGAAATGATATTATTACACTGAATAAAAGCGCAGCATAAAATGAACACTGTAATTCTCAACTGGGATCAGGGGAATGTGAGAGAGTGTGCAGCCGAGCAGCATTTGAAGATGAAAGACAGATACTATATTTTAAAAGGATTAAAAATATAGTGACACACAGTAATTAGTTAGGTTTACATATCGTAGCTTAAGCCATAATTTATTTATATAAGACTGACTGGTTCATAACTTAAATCACATTATGGTTTAGTGCAAAATGTGTGGACTAAATAACAAAAAAGTACATTTCTTTAATCCCTTTATGATGTCTGTTAAATAGTATTTCCATATTCTGAAACAGTACTAAAATCCATTAAAATCTACCAAAGACACAAATAGGATGAACATTCACACCACAAACAGTGATTACTCTTTAAATCTGCTTTTACCTCTTAGAAAAGATCAGGTGAAATCATCATTAATGATTTCTCAAAGGTTCAGATAGTTGTCTTTCTAACCCTTGTCACCAGGAATCCTTGAAGTGAATATCCTACAAATAGAATGCTTACTCCATACATGGTCCTATGATCCCTCTCTTCAAGACTTTTAAAGCTTACAGCTAGAATGGTGGAAAATAACATCTTTTTGGTAGTGTTATTCCAGGTGGCTCATCTGAAGAGGACCTCCCAAACTCTTGTTTAAGTATTCAAAACAAAATCAACATTATGGAGATAGAATGGAGTATCACAGGATCTTTGAACAAGTAAATTACTTTTTTAAAAAATTGCATTTGTAAGACTAATGTTTTTCCAGCTAATGTTTTTCAGATGTGCCACTACTGTATTTCCCATCATTGCTAGTCAGTGTAATTATTGCTTATGCTAGTTGTGAACACATTTGTCGCCCCCACCTTTCTGAAAGGCAGCTGGTTAGGGAAAGCTGCTTTCTACATTTATCACTAAAGGATCTTGGGAGCCACTTCTTTCTTTCTTCCATACCGCCACACTTTTTCCAGCTGCCTATATTGAGCCTCTTGGAAAGTTTTCTTTACTTGAACAGAAAATCCAGGACTATCTTCCTGAAGAACATTCACACACTGTAGGATGAAAGGAGTCCTCTCCCATGGGAGTGGTCTATTTCGTGGCCGCATGGGTATCACACTGTTATGTTTGTGTGGGATGGTCAGCGCACCCAAAAGAGAAGTATACGATTGGAATTCACACCAAAGGTCTCTTAAGAAGTTTTCTGTCAGCAGTATAATTATCCAGGCAGAATCATTAATGGCATCAGTTAAATTTTCCAGCAAATGCCTACCACTAGGCATTTCCGCAAAAATGATTCCTGGTTTGATACAATATTCATTTTGTAAGACGTCTTGGACTCTAATGGCTTCTTCTATATCCTCCTCAGCATGAAGAATCACAAACTTGTAGAACCCATCTTCAGACTCCTCATCATTGCTGTCTAAATCTTGGATGCTAGGATGGCAACAATTTTCTAATGTGGAGTTTTGATTAAAATGGTGTTCATTTCGACTAGCATATTTAGTCTTCATTCGGTTCTTCAGAAAAGAGGGATAAATTCTTCTGGAAATATTGTTTCCCATTGTGGCTAATTCTTAAAAGTAAAGAGTTAGTAACCTCATTCCTCCAGTCTGTAAAACAAATGGAAAATAAGGAAGAATATTATTATCAGAGTTGACCTGAAAAGAATGTAGGTCAAGGAATATGGGATGGAAGTTATTAAAGGGTTGCAAAGGCAAGATTGGAGAAGAAAATATAGCATCAGGAAATAAAAGAGAAGCCTTCTTATTTACAGAGAGAACTGAGCGTAGTGTTCTGAAATCTTGAATATTTCTTCAAGATATTCTATGGCAAGACTGTCAAACTCCTGGCCCGTGGGCCAGATGTGTCATGCGCTGGCCATGCCTACACCCAGTTTAGTGAAGGGGAAAAAAGTCCTGATATGTCATATGATACCGCCATGATGATGACACCCCTGTTGTATGGAATTAAAAAAAACAACAACAATGCTATTTTACAAATGTCCTCAAAGGCTCTCAAAGTTCTAACTTCTCTCTCAACATATCTTTGTCAAACATGCACTTTTACTGCACACTGCAAGCTACGCTAAATAAAAAATAAGCTTTAATAAATCTTACTGCTGATACTGGTGAAAGAAGCCATTATTTGCAAGTCTGTACTGGTTAAGGAATAAGTTAGAAACTGGGAACTGTGAGTTCTAGTCCTGCCTTAGATATGAAACCAGTTGGGTGACCCTGGGCCAGTCCCTTTCACCCAGTCTCTTGGTTTCTAGCTGAAACCACTTGACCAAACTGGCTGTATCATTCAACCATAGGGAACCATTAAGAAGTTGTAATTTGCTCCTAGAGAATTTACCAATTTCCTGGCATCAGAGATGGCAGATTTTGAATTAGTCAAAGTGAAAGTTGACCTTTTTTCACTAATCCCTCATATCTTATAAATCTGTGAGGTTAATGCTTAAAAAGGAGAGGAGAAGGAACAAAGGTAATCTGCGCAATAATCAGAGCAGAAGGCTCAGTTCTATGAAATGAAATCTGAACAGATTCTTATGCAAAACAGAAACACATCATTCATTTAATTAGCTAATGTATGAATTTAATTTGGAATGATGTGTGTTTTTGTTTTTAAATAAAATCCTTTTTATTTCTAAAGATTTGGCTTCATTAAATTGTTTCATAAAAATTTCACTGTGTGCAAGATTATATGATTAAAAGGTAAAGGTTCCCCTCGCACATACGTGCTAGTCGTTGCCGATTCTAGGGGGCGGTGCTCATCTCCATTTCAAAGCCAAAGAGCCAGCGTTGTCCGAAGTGCTTATGTTTCAGGAGGTTTGTTACAATGGATTTTGGACAGGAAAGATGCAAAGCACTTTAATTTCCATTTCCCTAGAACTGGGTTTAAGCACAAATACCTTCATAAGAGCACTTCAAACTCTTCCATTGAAAAAACTACAATATTGTGAGATTAATTGTCCTAATTGGTGAGAACTGGAAGAGTGCACAAACAGAAAATATGTTTTGTCTCATGTATATAACGTAATCTGTTACTAACAGAAGCATTGTTGCTCAAAGTTTGGATGGACAATTTAACAAGGAAAGGGCAATTCAACAATCTGACAAAAATGAAATTTAGATAATTTTGGACCAACCTGTTAAAACACACATACCATATTTCCAAGTCTACACAGTTGCACTTAAAATACATGAGAAGATCTGCTCCACAAATCAATTTTAATGAGTGTTTTATATTAGTTTTATTGTATTATTAGATTTAAGTTGTCATTTTTAATTTCCACTCATTGTTTTTATCTCCAACCTTTTTTTCAGATTTTAAAAAATATTTTTAGCTTTCTGTGTATTTTTTTTTTTTGTATTTTGTATTTTTTTATCCTTTTAAATTCCTTTCCACTTTCCTTTTTTTTACACCTCCTTGGTTTGTTGACGTGTGATAGATTGTACATCATGAGAACTGGCAAAAATACCAATCTGCATTAGAAAGACTGTTAACTAAAATCTACGAAAGGTAACAAAGGATCAGTACTCTTTGTTTGTTTTTTGTATCTGTGGCATGGTTTAGCTCACGCTGGTAAAGCCTGTTATTAAGAACACAGTAGCCTGCAATTACTGCAGGTTCGAGCCCGGCCCAAGGTTGACTCAGCCTTCCATCCTTTATAAGGTAGGTAAAATGAGGACCCAGATTGTTGGGGGGGCAATAAGTTGACTTTGTAAAAATATACAAATAGAATGAGACTATTGCCTTATACACTGTAAGCCGCCCTGAGTCTTCGGAGAAGGGCGGGGTATAAATGTAAAAAAAAAAAAATGTTATCCAAAGTACAGACTTCAGATCCTATTAAGGAATGAGGGCAAGAAGAAATTCCAGAAAGCTGTTAAGATCTTTTCACGAAGTGTTTGGTGCAGAAATCGCACATATTCATTCAGGACTAATGAGTCCAATGAGTTAACACGGATGAAGTTTTCTCCTATGATCTGGGATTCATCTGATCTTGTGAATTCCAATGATGTGGAAGAATTATATGTGAATATTGAATATGTGGGCTGGATCTTTGCTCTTCCTGGCTCATTTGAGCAATGGAGATGAAAGACTAGATCCAAAAAAACACGTCTTTGAAATGGGAATGGTACCATCACCTTTGACAAAGGTAGCAGTATTCTCTCTTCTCTAGTAGCAACTCTTGACAATTTCCACCTTGTCTCTAACCTTTTCTTTCATGAAGAAAGTGGTAGGCCAGCAAATTCAGAGGACCCTGTGTAAGATAATTTATCTAAAACCCTTTCAGTTAGAATTCAGATTTGGGCATAGGATTGAAATGATACCACTTGGTTTTGTGGATAATCTGTAGGTATGAGGAACTGAACAGGAAGCTCACCAGAATCCAGACTTATTCCAACTCTAAGTTGTTGTTGCTTTTATCTGAGAAGCCAAGAACATGTGATGGTCTTTCTAAATTTTAAGTTCCTGCTATGTATCTCATAAGCATTTTCCAATTTATATTAAAATTAGTTAGTCTTTCAATTATGATAGCAATTGAGCTACATGTGGACACTTCTAAGCACCGATTGGTGTGGGCAAATGCTATGAATGTGGAAAGGCTGGTGTGGCCACTATAGGGTACAGGCAGGCAGAGGTGCCAACAGAGTATGAGATTCTCTAGGATCTCGTACTCCATAGCAGAAGTTCCTGGGAGAAAAAAAAATGATGGGAATGACCTATGGGAGTGATTTGCAAGCTTCTCTCCCAGCTTCCCCATCAACTTTCCTTGTGGGAAGTCAGCAGGGAAGGTCACAAATAGCTATCACATGACTGCATAAGCACCCAGACTGTGATCATGCAACTGCAGCGATGTTGCGATAGTCACAACTTCACGGTCAGTGTTAAGTCTCCCTCATTTGATTGCTTATTTGTTCCCTATGACTATCATCAAGTGTTGTACCTTATGATTCTTGACGAATGTATCTTTTTTTGCCTATGCACCAAGACAAATTCCTTGTGTATCCAATCACACTTGGCCAATAAAGAATTCTATTCTATTCTATTCTATTCTATTCTATTCTATTCTATTCTATTCTATTCTATTCTATTCTATTCTATTCTCATTCAGCACTATTGTAATTTTAAATAGTTACCAAACAAGTGGTCATAACTTGAGGATTATTATTACTACAAATGTTGCTGATGACATTATAGATGATATTGCTTAAATGATTATGAAAAAGAAACAAATAGAATCAGACCTCTTTTATATTGGAGAAAAATCCCAGAAAAAAATAAGGGCAAACCACTTCCACATTGTTGTAAAAATAGAATTTGGGGGAAGCAGTATCTTTACATAATGAGTATGTCTGTAGGTTTCACTTTCACTCTAGAGCAGTGTTTAAGATTGGTGAACTTCCATTTTCAGAATTCCCCAGTGAGCATGCTGGGGTGATGTCATCAAATAGAGCATCTTCAATAGATATTTACAAGTAGTCCTCAAGTTATGACCATAATTGAGCCCAAAATTTATGCTGCTAAGTGAAAGATTTAAGTGAGTTTTGCCCCATTTTACGACTTTTCTTGCCAGTGTTTCAATGATTACATGAATCATTGAATTTGTTAATTTAATAACATAGCTGTTAAGTGAATCTGGATTTCCCAGAGACTTTGCTTGTCAGAAGGTAGCAGAAGCTGATCACATGACTCCAGGACACTGCAACCGTCATAAATATGAACCAGTTGCCAAGCATCTGAATTTTGATCATGTGACCACGGGGATGCTAAAACAGTTGCAAGTGTAAAAAATGGTCATAATAACTTTTTTTAATGCCTTGTAACTTTGAACGGTCATTAAATGAACTCTTGTAAGTCAAAGACTACCTGTATTTGTTTGTTTTTTTATCTGCTGCCTTTTCATTTCTGAAGTGAAAAGAGTGTAAACAGAAAGAAGAAAGATAATTTCTTACTTGTCATCTTGACATCTTACAATGTCATATCTCCCATGGGAGTTGCATTGGCTGCCAATCTGCTTCCAACTACAATTCAAGGTGCTGGTTGTCACTTTCAAAGCCTCACATCTACCCAATCCACAAAGGAGATATATCTGGTGGGATCCAGAAGAAGGGTCTTCTTCCCGGTGGCTCCCTCCCATCCTGTGGAGATTAGATTGGTCCCCAGTCTGACAGTTTCACAAGGTCCTGAAGACCTGGTTTTGCCAATGGGCCTGAGGAACCCTAAGTGGGATGGAGCCCATCTAGTGGCTTGTTTAATTGAGTGTTGTCATAGGGGGATGAAAGGGTTGTTTTTTAATGTTAATATATTGGGTTTTTATTTTTGTAAGCCGCCTACAGTCATTGAGAGTGAGAGGACGGCCCTACAAATTTTCCTAAATAAATAATAGAACAATAAAATAATGAAAAAAATGCTATTATGGCTCATGGCAAGAAACATAACTCAGAACAGCAAACCCCAATTTTGCTATCGATATGTTTCATGAATTCCTGCATTTTAAACCTGAACACATCCTTCCTCTTTCCAAGCCATCAAACAAAATTGCCATAACTTGTTCAATCAGATGAATTGGACTTTCAACACTTCCAGAAGTTTTCAAGGTAACCCCAACAAGACAAGGGGAGGGTGGGGAATAACTATTTCCTCAAAACCCCACTGTGGTTTTCACAGCCCTCCGAAGCCAAAACCTTCGGTTTGTTTCGGCTTTCAACTGCCCTCATTCGTAGCCACTTTAGAAAAGCTGAGCTCGAAATTGAAATGGTTCAGAAACTCAGGAACTCAGGATCTCTCCGCGACTATTACGCTAACTCCCTCCTCCCTCCTCCCCCGTCGGTGTCGAAGCGACATTTACCAGCTTCATCGGGCGACGAAATTCCTCAGAACCCGGCAAAAAACGTATCATCGGAAACCAACCAACTCCTCGCAATTCGTCCGTCGGAATAAGCCACACAGCGGAGTTTACTGGCTCTCAGCTCGACCAGGGGAAGGAAAAGAGAAGCGAAGGTGGGGCGGAGCCGGCTGACGCGCCGCGACCTTGTTTGCTGTTCCCGAACGCCGTTCCCGGCTTTTTAAGTTGATACGGGTCAGTTTTGTTGAAGTGTTATCCTAAGTCAGGTTTGAGCCCTTACGTTTGCGAAATCGAAGTTACTTATTATCCCTGGGGTGCTTCTATTCACACAGCTCACTGAGTCACGCGTTAAGCCGATCCTGTGGTGCGATGGAATCCAGCCTCTGGTTCTTTTCTTCATGAATGGCTAAGGAAGTTGAATACTCGAACTAAGTCTATGGCTTGCTGGTGGGTCGGGGTGTGGTTCACACGGCAGGTGTTTGGCTTAATTCAAGAAACCGTTATTATTAAGTTTACCTTATGTCGCTTGATGCCAGCCATTTAAGAGCCGAAGCAATCAGCTAACCCAGTAATTTCTGACACGTTATAATTTATTAAAATATTGAGCTAGGGGAAAAAGTGGAATTTTATTTTCTATTTATGTTCTTCCAGTCCCGCTCTGGATTTTAAATAGTACATTCTGTAGAACACACAGGACCGGATTTTGGGCCATTTTGCCAGAATTTTAAGGCTAGTTACAGATGGTAGCAGACCCTTTTCACTAGATCTTTGTGGGGGAAAAGGTACTCTTAGACCCGGAATTTAAAACTTCTGTACAGTTGTTTTCCATTGTCAAATGTTCACATACGCAATAAGCCACAGGTTAGCTTTCTGTCTTCTGAAATTCCATTCTGTATAGTCTATGGCCCTGTGTACTATGTGAGCCCAGGAGATGGAAAAGGGTTGGCTACTTGTTATATAACAAATGTTAGGTAAAGGTTCCCTTCGCACATACCTGCTAGTCGTTCCCAACTCTAGGGGGCGGTGCTCATCTCCGTTTCAAAGCTGAAGAGCCAGCGCTGTCCGAAGACGTCTCTGTGGTCATGTGGCCAGCATGACTCAACGCCAAAGGCGCACGGAACGCTGTTACCTTCCCACGAAAGGTGGTCCCTAGTTTTCTACTTGCACTTTTTACATGCTTTTGAACTGTTAGGTTGGCAGACGCTGGGACAAGTAACGGGAGCTCACCCCATTACACAGCAGCACTAGGGATTCAAACCGCTGAACTGCCAACCTTTTGATTGACAAGCTCAGTGTCTTAGCCCTTGAGCCACCATATCCTATTTAACAAACGTTATATAAGTGTAAAAATGGATGAGGCATCTCTTATTCAAAAGATAAGTTATTGTCATAGTTTTGCCACATTTTACTTTGCTATGCATCCTTTTGTAATTGACATGTAGATTTGGGACCCGCAAAACAAAACAGTTAAGTCTACTGTTCAAATCTGGAGACAGTAAAGCCTCAGATTTATAACCTAAGATCACAAATACATTTAGTTTCTGTATGAGCTGGCTTTTTATTGATGAAATGGAAATTCTGATCAACATTATTTCACTTGCTTAAGGTTCAACTGTTTGCTTAAAAACTATGCTGAATGTTTTCTTGTATGCTACATGTTTGTTTTCCTTTTTTTCATATATGAAAGCATTGTTTTTCCAAAAAAAAAAAATGGAAATAAAATCCCTCCCCCTTTATAGCTAAGATAACCATGGGTAAAATGCCATTGTAAACAATTAATGATTTTTTGGTTGGCTTTCAACAACCAAAAATTGTGGCTTATTATGACATTCAATTTTGGCTGATATGGCAATTGGTGATTTTCAAAAATCAGAACTTTAGTTACTAGCAGTTTGTTATCAGTTACAAAATGCATTTTGTAAACCAAAATGGTTTCTGGTTCCAGTGTAGGATAAGTCACAAATCTTTTTTACACAATCTTTGCATGAAAGATAAAATGGCAGCATGTATGTTTCTTAACTGAACCTTTTGGCTTAGTGTGTCATTTACATAGCCTTATAAATATGAATTTTCCTTTAGGAAACTGAAATTATACAAGCTTCAAATTCCAGACATTACAATAAGTTATGGTTTATGAATTATAAATGGCTCATTCACAGCCAGTTGAAATTTATGCTGAACCATAAACCATGATTTATAAACCACAGTTGTTAAATTCAAACATATTTGCTGAAAGTAAATCAATCACTTTATGGATTAATACAAGTTGAAAAGTAATTAATTGGTTTTAGAGTACTTATCATGCTCTTTAATCATAATACTCCAAACTGAGTTTATAAAATGTATGAGTGCCACAAAAGAGGACTCTTTTAATGTAACTTGTACACAGCACATGGCGATGGCAGGTAAAAACAATGGGACACTGAATAGCATTTGGCAAAAATGCACAGAAAGTAAATGGGACATCATAATGCAGTGCATGATGGTAATTTCCACGTGTTCTTAAAATTCAGCATTTGATAATTAGTTCATTTGTATGGACATGAAAACTGAAAATTCTGGTTACTGCAGTTAGCGCCCGCCCCCCCATTAAATTGCTCTTTATTAAAACTTTTCCCATCAGATGTGTTGAATTTTCGCAAAACTCTTAAACAGCACTTTCATTGTTTCAACAGACCTGAAAGGCAAGGGAGGGCTGGATTAGAAACTATCACTAGAGTTTGTTAGGGATACTCTTTTCAAAGTTGCTCATATGGTCTAGACCAGGGGTCTCCAACCTTAAGACAAAGCTGGCTGAGGAATTCTGGGAGTTGAAGTCCACAAGTCTTAAAGTTGCCAAGGTTGGAGACCCCTGGTCTAGATAACTCAGTTAGCATACTAAGGACATTCTTTTTCTGTATTCCTACAAACGGATTTGTATTAGGCCTTTCATTGATTTCTTTTGTTTACAAATGCTCCCCCTCCCCATAAGCTTTTCTCACAATTTCACAAAGTAGTTCTCAATTTATTTATTGTAACTTTCTCTCCCCTCTTCCCAAGTTTCTTCAGTTGTGTTAATATAGTACTTGTCTCTCAAATTATTTTTGGCATATTTACCAAGTCATGTGATTTCCAGAAGAGGAAACAAAAAAAATTCCACTGCATCATTTTTTTCTAGTAGGTTTTTTTCCTATATTTCTTCTTCCGCTTGTGCTATCAAGTCTCTTCCCCTTTCCTTGCAGTGTTGTAATCTGAGATAATAAATCTGTAGCCAGAAACTCATTTTAGTCACAGACTCCCAGTTTGTAATAATCACAAACTTCTCCAGTCCAGTGCCCCCCTGTGATATGCTTGTGAATTGCAATTACCTTTTGAGTTCATTTAAAAGTATGTGTGTATGTGCACACACAGAAATATATTGTTGTTCCCTGATTTGAAAAGAGGAAGAAATATAGTGGTCTTGAATTGAATGACAAATGATTATCTTAAGTTTTTTGCCACAAAGGAATCAGTGGGATTGGTTTGTAAAATTCTACAAGCAATTACAACAGGTAAAAAAATAGGCGTAAAGGAAAAAAGTGAAGAACATTAGTCAGGTCTTAATATATTTGCCTGAGCATGTGTAATAAATGTATATCTTAAAACAAAATCTAAACATACTCAGAGACTTGGATTGATCAATACCTTCAGCAAGATCAAAGTATCCTGAGATTTGCAACCATCTGACAAATTATTAAAGGAGAGGGGAGGGAAACTGGATGTGGTGGGAACTGCTATCCAAGATAAGCTGAATGCTGGCTTATGAAAAAACAAGTGATTGCCAATCAGTTATATTCATTTATCTATATTTACAATTAAATTATGTGGCAATCTCACACACAGTTTATGGAAGTAAGTAAGCAAAACCAGAAGCCTTTTCTGAGAATCTGTAAAGACTGCATTGTTCTTCAGCATTGCCTTTGATTCTAAAACTAAGATAGAATAATCTTAAAGTCCAAATATAAAGAAAAATGGCAACTTCTAACAGAATTTTACAATTGTTGTCATAACACAACTCTCTAAATAATAATCACTCAGCAGATTCTTATATTAATTTTATTATTTCATTTATAATTTCACAGGGCTATTTTTGTCTTACTAAAAAAAGGTTTTTTTAAATCAGGAACTGGATACATCATATACATACGTATGGACTTCAAGAAAATGAAATTTAAAAAAAACCTGGAACCATGATATAGTGAAACTGTATTTTAATTATATATATGTGACAGTGTCTTTGTCTGAATAATTGTTATGACCAAATTGTGTTTACAGACATTTTTAAACTTGCTTTGGAATTTGCTTTTGTCTATTAACCACTGCTAATAATAATGTATGCTAGAACCAATTGTGGCAACTTTCAAATTTCTGAAATATGAGAAGAGAACATTGAAAAAAATATAAACTGCAGCAAGATACAAGATAATTTAGACAGAATCCAAATAGTTAAGTCACAGTCCCAAACCTTATCCTACAAAAGGAACAGTCAAATATTATTATAAATTAAGGAATTAGATGCAAAATTTATACAATGTGCCTAAAATAAGTATGACTGGACTGAAATAATGCATGGCAAATACCTAACACTTTGAAAAATAGTATTTATATCCATATTGGCAAGTCATCAAATATGCATTTTTATCCTTGAATCACATCCTGTCAACTGTCTGTTACAAATTCAGAATAAATTAGGCCATGGTTATGAGCCTTTTCTCCATCATATATGTAACCAGTTTGATACAGATGGCCAAACTTTGGAATGAAAAAAAGTAAAACTAGAGAAACTCTCACTGACCTATTTACAAAAAAAAGTATACAACTTTAATCTGAACAGCTAGGCCTTTATGAGACTTCCTCAGATTTATGGCCAAATATCACTTCCGTCAATCTTTGTTTTACAGGATTTCTATGGGTCTCTTGTATATGAATCACTAAAAGGAATGGAAGGGTAAAGCACATCATCCTAAAACTGGTTTAATTACCCTGTTTTCACAAATGGCATGTAGGTGACCTTTACCAGAAACAAGTACGTTCAATAAATTTATTTTCTGCAAACTCAAGTGAAGCATGTTCTACAGCAAGCTATTATTGCAGAATGTTAAAACACATACAGTACTGGAATATTCCCCATCTCTAAACACATTAATGTTCTATTTTCTAAAAAGCTACATCCACAAACTAAGGCCTAAAAATATTAGGCATTTTTAACATCATCAGTTAGTCAGACTCCATGACAGAGCACCTCTCATCCTTTTACAGCACAGTAAGGTAGCTCATACAGAAAAAAATGTAAAATGTGCTTACAGAATATCTACAAAGTAATGGGGGGAAATGGGTCAATTCTCTGCACAAAAGTACTATAAAATATCAAGCTTAGTTTAGTGAGTGTTAACCCTTAAGCATAGTGGTATTCATATTTTTGCAACCACAACTTCTTTCTTCATCCTCTCAGACAAGCCTTGTTAGCCACTTAGAAGATGCCAGTTTTAGTAAGAGGAATGAGGCTTATCTTTAATGGTTATGGTGATAATCTCTTTTGGATATTCTGAAATATCTCTGCAATCTTAAAACCTCACAATAGCATCTGGGATATTAGAAAGCAGGTATAATAGAATTAGCAATTATATAGCAAAATCCCTCATTCTCCCAAATTTTGTAAGCTACTTCAAAAAATAATCTCTTAGCATAAAGCTGGTAGGATAGGCAATATAGTACTGTAAGCACACACGAGAAACTGTCGCCATCAATTTAGAATGTTTAATCAGCAAATTAATTCATATACATCCAGCATCTGCATACATTGCTTAATAAATCAATTATTTAGACCAAAACACTCAAGCCACTTATGGCCATGCAATTCTTTAACATAGTAGTCTCCAGATCTCTTGGGATTGTAACTCCCATGATTACTGACCGTCTTTAAAATTTATTGGGATTATAGTTACAAATATCTAAAGGGCATACTGTTGAACAGCTCTGATTTAATATTAAAGAGACTACAAGGCTAAATTTTAGCTGCAAGTTACTTAAACCAATGCATTTTTGCTTAGTCCTATCAAATGAAAGTGAAAACATCAGATTCCTAAAATTTAGATGGTTTGTGTCAAAGCTGATTTAGTTCTCAAGACAGCAACAACAGCAATCTTCAAAGACTCAGCTTCAAGAATTAGAAGGCATTTCTCCCATTATTTAATTTAAAAAACAAAATGCAAAAATGGTAACCTTCTTTCAATGCACAGGAAATTGTTTTTTTCCAGGACTCTAAAATTGGTACAGTAAAATAATATATATATATATATACACACACCCAAAAATGATTCAAGACCCTAGAATTTCCAGACACTCAAAACAGTGCATTACAAGACTTTGAGACTACTGTTAATTATGTGTTTTTGTTTTGTTTTGTTTTTGTTTTGTTTTCAACTTGCAAGGTCAGACTTTTTTTTCATTCATAAGGACAATCTTTTAATTAACTACTTAAAGGATTTTCTTAAAGCACTATGTACTTACAAACAAGTCTCATTTTTTTAAAAAAAAATAGCAATTATTAGATTTCTCAGCAGATGTGAAAGAAAATCCCAACATATAACAAATAAAAGGCTGTCTTTTTTTTTTTTGTGACAGCTTTTGGAAGTATGAATTTTATAACTTTGAAGTGAAAAGGCTAAAGGTATTTAAAAAGTTCCCTGTACTTAATTGTTCTTTAACTAGAAATCATTCAAATAATAATATATTTTTCAAACAATGGATTTAAAGCCTGTTATGATCCAACACGAGTTGTAGTGGTTCTTTTGTCAGAGAAGAAGCTTTTGAGAAGAAATACCTGCCCAATGCTAACTACAAGTAGAATGATGGCTTCACCTATTGACCAATAAGCCACTCGCGTGTTTAAGTCTTCTGCTCTGCTACGGCCCTGTGCTTCCCTCAGTCGAAAATGTGTCTGATAATCGATGACGGACTTTAGAGCTTCATGAATTGAAACACACGCTGACTCCATCTAGAGACAGAAAAATAGAGTACTGATTAGTAAAACAGACTGGAATCTAATGACTATTAATAATATAGAAATAGGTCTTAGGTTAAAAAAAATAAGGAAAAACTTTAAACCATATTTTATCATAGCATGTAAGTAGAGTTTTACAAAATTCAAAAGGATTATGTTCTTCAGAATCACATTATTGTAATACAGAATTAATCTAGTTGCTTGTACATTTGATTAGAATAAAAATAAAAAATTCTAAAAATATTTCTTTAAAGAGAAAGCAATCACCAAGTCTTTCTCTTCATACAGAAACTTGTCAGTCAGCAACAAGAATGTCAGAACTTGATGCAAACTATATATTGAAAGCTTTTCAATTTTAACTCTATCTAGTAATTTTATCACCAAGATCCAAAAATGAAACATGCATACATATAATGAACTCTATAATCGTATGAACTATTTGCTCAACCCTTCTAACCTCTTTCCCCTGAATAACTGAGGAGATTCCTTCCAATTCTCTAAAATGTAGTTTGGAAATGGAATGATATAGGAGAAATGAGTGAGCCCATCTCGGTACAACTGACAAAAGCTGTTCCACTGATAGAAATATGTTACTTAAGCAGCAGTTTCAAAGTCCCTGATCAATAATGATGGATGCTTTAAGTTGCAGTTAACAGTAACTGGAGGTTTGTAGGTCTTCCTATTGGGCAACAGTAAAAAAACATATGCTTTAGGGAATGTTTTGCACAATAATAGCCAAGGCTTTGGTTGCTGTTATTCACTTCTTTGTTCCTTCTCAGAGGACAGCTGGTACAAAGTGCTCCATATTAGAAGCTGCAGAAATCTGATGTTTTCATCTGCCTTCATAGCCCATCTTTCATTCAAGTTAGCACTCTTTATTTCACCTTTCATGTTTGCAAATTGGAAAAAAACCGAAATTGAATTTAAAATTCAGAGGTTTTTACAAACTACTCAAGCAAAATCAAGTTGCAATTTACAATATTAATACAAAAACATTTACTTGTGTAAATGAAAAGATGACAAATGCCATCTCATGAGAATGCCATTCAATTAACTGGCCGTATGGTCATGCTATTAGACAAAATAAAATTTCTGAAGTTCTATAAACTGGTTCTAGTATATTTTAGGATGAAGGCAGCACATTACTGTGAATTCAGAATTCACTATACCTGAGTGAGTGCAGTGACTCTGTTTTCACTAGGAAAGAGAGGTGGGTCATCTCCAACTTGGAAGTCAAAGTATACTGTTTTGTGTGTGAAAGTTGAAAACTCATTGCTGAAACAAAACTTGTATGTTCCATTTCTAGATGCGGTAAAGGTAAAACTATCATACTGTTTCTTCATTTCTTTATATAGCACAATCCCATCTGGATCTTCTAAGCGACAGTCGACATCATAGTGTCCTCCAGTAATCACCTGTGGAATAAAGAAAACTGGTATCTGGAACACTGATGCTATTTTTATCACTTAAAGAAGTATCTTTACAAAGCAAATATACTAAACGATACATTGTTAAAAACTTCAGCAAGAGAAATTAAATATATTGCAATCACAACTAAGTCAAAGGCAACTTTAAACATGTTGTTGCATTTCACATATTTTTGCTCCTTGTAATAACTGTTTGGACCAAATAATAAATGAAAAATAACCATAAAAGTTATCAAGTTAACTTGAAAACACATCACTTAAGGGTAACTCTTCCAATTGTGTAACAGTTATTAAAACCATTAAGGCCACATTTTTTAACTTCTTAGTACTACAGATAAAATCCTATCATGTAATATCCAAAACTAGATGTGCATTTAGTAAAGACTGACATAAGTGTTACATTTTAGCAAAAGAAAAGAGGATGACCAGCCGCAAGGTATAGTTTCCATTACAGCATCTGCTAGAAGACGTGAAAGGCCAAATGGGTGATAGATGATCCTGGAAAAATCCTATCCAGGAAGTCACTAAGAACCAAAACTGATCTGACAGCATTTAATCAATGAAAAATACCAAAGAAAAGGGGAACATTAAAAAGTGGAACAGCACTCCTGAAAAAGTTCTTCATTCTCTAAATTGAGGAAGCCCATTCATTTTGTACTTGCATAAACACAATCTCTATGTATAATCAGCAGACCTTACTAAAAGATAAACTTTCATGAATAGAGGGTTCCTTTCCCTTTTTGGAAAGCTTTTGACTTAGTAAGGAGCTATTGTTATGAAAGAATAGGGCAACTTTTGCTATTTCACTACAATTCATTAACCTTTAAAAATATGATAGAAAAATCACTAGACCTACAAAATAATTAGTGTAAAGGAATCAGCAGCTGGAGGTAAAAGTAGACAAGGTTATCTCCATATCAATTATGAGAAGATTTACTACAACTCCATGAAATAGAAACAAAATCCGTGCCATTATAGTTGGAACAATGCTCTTGAAGATTAAGATTAAAGTGTTGTGGAGTAATATTTTATATCAAGTTCAAAATATATTGGACAAGGTTTTTAAAAAATAGATTATGCTCATTAAGTATTTTCTTCATCTTAAATATACTTAGATGAATGAATACAATTCATTCTATTCTAGAATAGGTTATCCATAAATAATCCATGCTGAAACCAAGAGAATCTATGTCAACATTCATTACCTACTGCTGATAGCTGAACAAGCAGCACCAGAGTTACAAACCCTGAAATTTAGACACCAGAGAATGTAGCTAGCATTTTTGGAAATCCTGCAGGTAAGAGTGCCTTTTTGATTACTGTAGTTTGGATTTCAAGATAAGAGTTGTAGATACAAATTGCTCATAATCATGATGTTCCATTCTATTTACTTACTCTTCTGGTTTCATAGTCTTTCTCTGAAACAGTCAATTGGTATTCCTTTCCTATTAAAATGCTGGGTCTAATGAAGGTTATATTTTCTTACCAAGTCCTAGCCAATTTATTTGCAATAGAATTTCTTCTTACCTGTGGTACTCCCCTTCTCTGGGCTGCACTAATATTATATTCTAGTAGATGGATGCATGCAAGTCTTTTTCAGGAGCAGAATTACAAATATGGAACTTTCCCAGGGAAATCTCCATGTTTCACTTTTTGAAGTAGTTAAACAGTTGTATACAATTGAGATTGTAATTTTACATATTTGATGTTTTAATTTTAATAATGCCATTAAGTTTTATTTTATGGCAGACATTTAGGTAGAACATTTTTCTACTTATCTGGTTAAGATAAAATGCACTTTAACATACAATAAAGGAATATAAACACTAACAAAGAAATATTATTTATGTATAAAAGCAAGGATAAACATTAGATCAATGAATCTCTGCCATATAAACATAGGAAACATTGTTGTCATTATTTTGGGAAAAGCAAAGTAATAAAAGAAAATTAATTCTATTCTCAAAATTCTTATCATCTCTTGTATCAAAATTTAAGATAAAATTTCCTAGTAAGAAACTTAGTATCAGGTAATAGCACAGTTTCCATAAAAATAATGTGATGGCAAGAGGATCAATGCTCCCAAAAAAGGGACCATCCAATTTCAGATAGAAATATGGGAAGCACAGCCAGCATTATTGGTAAGCATTTTATTCCTAGTATTCTACTAGAAGAAATGTTCTTCTCTGCATAAAGAGTCTATTAACAATAAAATAAATGATATCTAATCAAAATATTGTCCTGAATCCCCATGTGTAGGCATCACCAAGAATAATAGCCAACTGTCTACCCAAATACCGTAATAATAGGTTGAGAAATGCAGAACTGAAAAGCACCTAGTCATAAGACACTAATTCTTTTAACTAATTATAACTGTTATATCCTTGTTTTTCAATATATACCTCAGTAATTCTTATGGTAATATATTTGGTAAAATGATGAAGGTACACTTATATTCAGCCTATGTGGACATGGTCTTCCTCCCAGCAATAATGATGTTCAGTATTTCAAGTCCTAAAAATATGGTTTCCTGAGATTGCAGCTAATGCTATAGATAAAATTACACAGTTCATTTTTATCATCACTCCTCTGTACCAAAATCTGTTAAACATCTTACTCCACAGAGCGTGGGTTGTCAAATATTTACTATTTAAATTTGTTTTCCTAAATCTTGATAATATAAAACATTAGCTGAAGTCATCTTGTTAAATGAGAATAATACTCATAATATTTGGTCCTCACACTAGGACTAAAAGATGGCATCATAGTTGGGAATAGCATTCAACACTTCACTGAGTAGAAAATGAGGAAGTAGACAGCAAGATAAGCTAATGTTGCTAAATCCGACACTGTTATATAGTTTCTTAGGATCAGTGAAGCCAAACTGATTACATAAAAATAGTACTTCCTCTGTTTCTGTTGAACAATGAGATGAATCATCATTCAAGTTGAATAACAAATAAATATATTCTTCATATTTTAGGCAACATATGGTCCACGCCTTTTAATCTCCATACAGGACAACTCCATTTCAATGTCATATTCTAGAAAGATAATCATATAATACATTTGTCTACAGAGTTTATAATCTAATTTTTTAAAATAGGAATGTACACGGAACCTTGCTTTCAACGGAGATGTTGAACATCTGAACAAAAAGTGCTGTTGGCAGAATTGCCTTATTCATTCTCAGAATGAACTTGTTGCTGCTGATATATGCATCTTCTATGTGATATGTAATTTACCTGTATTAGTACTGATTGTACATATTGTACATACAATGCATATTTGAGCTTATCCAGCCAATTTATTTTCATTTTCATTTTGTCCTTTTAAGTGAAAATCATACAATTTCACTTTTGCACATTGCACAACATAGACATCTAACAAAAGCCTATGCCTGCTGGTTTGAAAACCAAATAATTATGCCCCTAATGCCAATTACGCCCTCACACCAGTCACCAGTTTCACCATACTGCTGCAAGCAACAGGAAGCAGCTCCACATACAACTACCAAGATAAAACTAGCAAAACAGCAGGAATAGTTTTGTGTGTGTTTAAAACCACACCCAGTACAGGTAAACAATAGCACCAGCAATTGCACTTAAGGCTTATTAGTACAATATAATATAAGAAGAAACTAAAAGGTCCATGACACATAGAATAGAATAGAATAGAATAGAATTTTATTGGCCAAGTGTGATTGGACACACAAGGAATTTGTCTTGGTGCATATGCTCTCAGTGTACAGGACAGATCAGAAGCCTGGGAGGCAAGAAGACGAATATCTGCATTAAAAGGAAGGTCGCTTAAGTGAGAATTATCAACGGGGCCATGTCTGGATGTGGAACTCGCAGTCCTTAAGTGGGTCTTCGCAGAATTTTCTGCTACGTTTCCAGACAATCCTCTTCTACCGCCGCCTTTTCAGTCCTCTCTGGCCTGAACGCATACCATCAAAGAGGCCGCTTTCAACCCCATTTCCTGCCCAACCAACTGAAACCGTGCAAAAGTGTAAGGATTGTCCTGCGTGTGGAGGGGCGGACCCCCACTTGCCTATGTGGCGCCGCGAAAGGGACGACGATCTCCTTACCTGAAATTCCAGGGTGCACTTGGTGCCCTGCACGATCTCCTCATAGAAGCACTGCTTGGCGTTATCGGGCAATTCGAAGGTGATCTCCGAGGCGCGGACCGACCCGCTGAGCTGCAGCAGCAGCAGCAGCCCCGCCGCCAACCAGCCTGCGGTGGCACCAGGGCCTTGCCAGCGCCGCAGCAACATCTCCGACACCGGGGCTCGACCGACAAGCACGGAAGGCGAAGCTGAGGTGGAAGAAGAAATGAGCAAAATGAGCGCCGGGGCGAGAAGGCTCAGATCGCCGGCCCCATCCACGCGACCGGGAAGGAGGGGTTTCCTTTAAGCGGGAGGAGGGGAAAACACCTTTACCTGCCAGGTAGCTGAAGACGCGCCGGCTTTCACCTGCGGCGTGGCCCTACGACAAAGGGGGGAGGGCGAAAAACGGAAGAGGTGATCCGGAAGTGAACGGATTCTAGCTAAAGACGAGAGCGAAGAACTTCCGGGAGGGATCATTTGTAGACGTGGTGTTCGCTGAGGAGAGTGAGGCGGTGTTGTAGAAAGGCATGGGAGGAAATGAGACAAAGGGGTGGGCGTGGTCTAAGGTACTATTGGTCCTGCGAGGAGTGGTGGACGCTCCTAAAGGGCGGCGGGAGTGGGTGGGTGGAGACAAGTGTTGCTAGGTGACAGTGGTTACTAAGCAAGCCGGCTTTTCCTGTTCTCTGGTTAGCCGGAAGTACCAGCCGTTATAGAACCAGGGAATTGGGTGGCGCCAATTCAGTTGCCTTCCAGGCACGCCCCCGGGCGCGAGAGCACTAGCCGGACCAGGGTGATAGATGAGTTTTGGACTAAAGTTGAATGTTAGTGTTGGCAGCCCCAATTAAAGTGTTGATTATATAGGAGGTTGAGCTTGTCGATCGAAAGGTCGGCAGCTCGGCAGTTCGAATCCCTAGTGCGGCCGTGTAACGGGGTGAGCTCCTGTTACTTGTCCCAGCTTCTGCCAACCTAGCAGTTTCGAAAGCAGGTAAAAATGCAAGTAGAAAAATAGGGACCACCTTTGGTGGGAAGGTAACAGCGTTCAGTGGGCCTTTGGCATTTAGTCATGCCGGCCACATGACCACGGAGACA
Source organism: Ahaetulla prasina (assembly GCF_028640845.1). Classification (NCBI taxonomy): domain Eukaryota; kingdom Metazoa; phylum Chordata; class Lepidosauria; order Squamata; family Colubridae; genus Ahaetulla; species Ahaetulla prasina. The sequence goes on along the minus strand of NC_080540.1, from coordinate 250,970,538 downwards.
TCTTCGGACAGCGCTGGCTCTTCGGCTTTGAAACGGAGATGAGCACCACCCCCTAGAGTCAGGAACGACTAGCACGTATGTGCGAGGGGAACCTTTACCTTTACCTTTAGAATAGAATAGAATTTTTTATTGGCCAAGTGTGATTGGATACACAAGGAATTTGTCTTGGTGCATATGCTCTCAGTGTACATAAAAGAAAAGATACCTTCATAAAGGTGCAACACTTAAACACTTAATGATAGTCATAGGGTACAAATTTAACACTTAATGATACAACACTTAATGATAGTCATAGGCTACAATTAAGCAACCAGGAAACAATATCAGTATAAATCATAAGGATATAAGCACAAAGTTACACTCGTAAGTGGAAGGAGATGGGTGATGGGAACGATGAGAAGATTAATAGTGCAGATTTAATAAATAGTTTGACAGTGTTGAGGGAATTATTTGTTTAGCAGTGTGATGGCGCTCGGGAAGAAACTGTTCTTGTGTCTAGTTGTTCTGGTGTAGCATCGTTTTGAGGGTAGGAGTTGAAACAGTTTATGTCCAGGATGTGAGGGATCTGTAAATATTTTCACGGCCCTCTTGATTCATATAGGTCCTCAATGGAAGGCAGGTTGGTAGCAATGGTTTTTTCTGCAGTTCTAATTATTCTCTGAAGTCTGTGTCTTTCTTGTTGGGTTGCAGAACCAAACCAAACAGTTATAGAGGTGCAGATGACAGACTCAATAATTCCTCTGTAGAACTGGATCAGCAGCTCCTTGGGCAGTTTGAGCTTACTGAGTTGGCGCAGAAAAAACATTCTTTGTTGTCCTTTTTTGGTGACGTTTTTGATGTTAGTTGTCCATTTTCGATCTTGCGATATGGTAGAACCTAGAAATTTGCAGGTTTCTACTATTGATACTGTGTTGTCTAGTATTGTGAGAGGTGGAAGTATGGAAGGGTTTCTCCTAAAGTCTACCACCATTTCTATGGTTTTGAGTGTGTTCAGTTTCAGATTGTTTGGGTTGCACCATGAGGCTAGTTGTTCAACCTCCCGTCTGTATGCTGATTCATCATTATCTCGAATGAGACTGATCACTGGTGTCATCTGTGAACTTCAGTAGATGGCTTGTTAGAGATGCAGTCATTGGTATACAGAGAGAAGAGAAGTGGGGAGAGCACACGGCCTTGGGGGCGGGGGAGCTGTGCTAATTGTGCAGGTATCTGATGTGATTCTGCACTTAGCACTTAGACTTACTGTATATACCGCTTCACAGTGCTTTTACAGCCTTCTCTAAGCGATAAACAGAATCAGCATATTGCCCCCAACTATCTGGGTCCTCATTTTACCGACTTCAGAAGGATGGAAGGCTGAGTCAACCTTGAGCCAGTGAGACTCGAACTCCGAAATTGCAGGCAGCCGGCAGGCAGCAGAAGTAGCCTGCAGTACTGCATTCTAATCACTGTGCCACCACTACTCTTAGATGCTGATTTTATACACTCGTTTTGATCTTTTATGTATTTTGGTTATTTTGATATTTTCTGCTTTTTATCATCCCATGGCCAGAAGGATCAGAGAAAAATCCACTTGATGTCTCAACAGATTGAGCCTCTGTTCCAAGGGTGAAATCCAGCAGGTTCTAATAGGTTCTGGAGAACCGGTAGCAGAAATTTGAGTAGTTTGGAGAACCAGTAACGGAAATATTGAGTAGTTCATAGAACCGGCAAATACCACCTCTGGTTGTCCCAGAGTGGGGTGGGAATGGGGATTTTGCAGTATCCTTCCCCTGCCATGCCCACCAAGCCACACCCACAGAACCGATAGTAAAAAACTTTGAATTTCACCATTGCTCTGTTCCTCAGGCCTTCTAGCACTGCTGGCACTTTGATGGTTCACTTGGTCTTTCCCTGAGATCGCATCTTCTCACCCAGCAGTTACATATAGATGGGAGAGAGAAAACGGTGGGAGAGAATCCAGCCCAGCAGCACCTTATTGTACAAGTGACCAGCTGCGGGCATGACCTCTCTCCCCCTCTCAACCCTGATTGAAACCGACCACAAATAAAGAACTACACAAAACGGTATCTGCCATCCGAGTTCCTTAAGCCAGTTCCTTAAGCCCAGTTCCTTAAGCCGGCCCAATTAAATTCTCTGTTTGATGGCATTGAAAGCTAAAGAGAGATCAAAGAACATATAGAGTTATAATCAAAAATTTGTTTTCAACTTAAATTAAATTTTATGTCATGCTTCTAAATACAAAGTTGTTGGACATCAAAGCACAGTGACAGAACTTAGACATTTTTCTGGAGAAAGAACTATAGTTTCCAATAGGAAGTGTAAGATATCCTTGCACCCGTTACCATCTATAGAACTAATTTGGTATACTTTGTGGGAATGTAAGATTTAGTAAAATAGTAGAAAAACAGATGGGAAATGAAATTGGATTTTTAAAAAACATTTCATTCTGTTGACTTATTTTCCAAAGTTGTTGAGCATTACACTTTCCCCACCAAATATGGAAAAACCTAGTCATTGCTTTTCCAATAATTTTTAGAAAATCACAGTCCATTTTAGCAATCAGTATGTTTGTTTATTCAATTTATGATCATAGACCAAGAAAAATGTACTTTCCAAGTGAAACATAGTATAAAAAATAGAGAAAAATAACATAACTAAAATTCTTATACAGGGATAGTGTATTTATGTTGCTGGATAAAAATGACATCTGATCTTGAAAGCAATGTAACAGAGTTTGGCCACTGCTAAAGATTAAATCTTGCTGATCTACCAGCAATAGTTAAACATAGAAACAATCTGTGTACCCTGGAAAGTCTAATAAATAATAATATGCCTATTTCTAATATCTTCATACAAGATGCAATAGAACAAGACTTGAGGATTCTACTGTGTATGACCCACAAGGATTTAATTGGTCTTTATAAAGGATTCTTTTATGTTTTCCTTCCAGGACACCACAGTATCAGAATGATCTAGAATAAAAAAACATGAAATTAGACATTATATGTTATAGACAGCTCTCTGGTTTCACATTAAGAAATTGGTATTTGGATAAAGAAGCAAAATTGGTTTGACATTCTATGTCCAATATACACGAACTTTCATTTTGCCTGCCTGATCATACCTTGCAATGTAGAGGGATTCTCAAGATACATCTAATGAATGATGTTGCTTTTCTATCATTGCTATCCAGCTTATGATGCATCACCCAAAACAGGGTACAGGGGACTTAATCCAACTGGATAGATTTTTTTTAAAAGAAGTAGAAGGAAGATTCCACTAAATGAACTTTATTTTTAGGATTCCAGCTTCTCCTTTCGGATCTGCAATCTGAACTAAATTAGACTGAACTATTTCTAAAAAGACAAAATTGAAGTGCAATTCTATGTGGGTTCCATACAATAAATGGGAGAATACTCTAGCCAAGTAAAACGTTATTGTTCGGGAATATAAATTCAGCATTCGTTAACTTAGAATACAGAATAATAGAATAATAGTGAAAAGGACCTCGGAGGTCTTCTAGTCCAACTGCATGCTCAAGCAAGAGACCATATATCATTTCAGACAAGTGGCTGTCCTATTTCTTCTTAAAAGTCTCCAGTGATAAGAATACCCACAACTTCTGAAGGCAAGCCAATTAGGTTTTTAACCAAATAGGTTAAAAAGTTATACAGGCTTTTTAAATTTACTTGGTTTCTGAGTCATAGTCTACCAACAATGTATACATAAATAAAGCATGGTGAATGCTAGATTGAACCTATTACATTGCTCTATGTTTGTCTTTTCCAAGTAAAATGACATCTAGACATATATTACCTAATTTTCCTCAACTGGCAAGGTGAAAATAAAAGTTTGCCAACTTAACATGAACTAAAAGGATTAGGAGAAGACATTGTTCTGCCACTTTATTCCTTCCCAATTCCATTTAGGATTCCATTGTAAACCACCATTTTAAAAACATTTATCAAGGAAGGTAATCTAGAAATGTAAAGATTGATAGTAAAGTACAAACACTAAGTCACAATTACACCATAATTCCCTAGAGGGCGCTCTTGAATAAGAATAGTTTCCCAAAGTAAATTCATTTTAATGTGGAAAGGTACATGCATTTATTTAGTTTTGGAGGGAGCAAAATTACTTAGCAACTGTTAAAAATATCTAGTACAGAGTGTCTGATCTAAATCCCTCCTATTGCTGACTTTAATCAGAAACAGAAACATGAAAGTTACAAGGTATTTTAATAAAATTTCTGATTTGAGGGTGAGCTTTTGAAGAAACAGAATAGTTTTAAAAATGGGAAATTTTAATGTACTTAAAATTATCTATTTCATTTCAAAGACCTGAAAGAAAAATATGATTTGCAGCAAACTACCTAATTCGTATAGAATTGCTAAATTCCTTCTCCATTCCTCCCAAATTCTTAGAATAAAGTTTTATTTTAAACCAGTAAGAAAATTCCTAAATTCACTCCAAAAGGGGAAATTTTGATCCCACTTTTTTGGGATTTTGGGGTTGCTTTGGGGGTTTTGTGGAGTTGTAAAAGGAATGCTGAATAATCTTACGTTGACCATAGGTTGTTTATTACTATTTCCAGTATATTCATAAAGTAATAGCATGGATAGATAGAATACATAATTTCAGGTTATCAAAGAAAAGGAAAAGGGGAGTTTTGTGCAAAAACTTGAAATACAAAGAATTGTATTGATACAATTGATAGTTGATCTGCTGTTGTGAAAATTAGTTTCTTCTTAGTTGTGAACCTTAATTTATATCTGAGATACACATCAAGATGTTTGGATATTATATTTCTATTTATTCAGAGTGTTTTGATATATCCATCCCAACCTAATGCAACCTAAAATGTTATTACTAAATATCCTAACCAAATCTTTCCTAAACCAGTGTCCTCCATTTTTGCTGGATTATGCTTCTCATAATCTCCAGATAAAATGTCCTCAGGCCAGTATATCTTGGATAACTGTACATCTAGAGAACACCAGAGTAAGCAACATTATTCAAAGGTGGAGTAGTATCTCAAAGTAATTAAACCATTTGCATTTACTTAGCAAATAACAGGCTGGATTCACACATAAAAACACACTAAATTAAAACCATATGAACCACATTATAGCTGAGATTACATGGGAAGACACTCCTAAGTATTCGAGTTATTAGTTTACACAGACAATGAACTTCTTACTGATGTACAGTGGTTAATGATATATTTTTCAAACAAAACTGAAATATAAACAGGTTCACTGGATAAAAGTTACAGTAGAAGCTGAAGAGATTTAGCACAGTGATCGCTGTTGCAGCACCAACTGTAATATGCAGAACAATTTAAAAACAATACCTGCTCCTCTATTAAAAGTTCAAAATCCCAGATTTGGAATTTGTATCTCAGGGCCTATCTTTAGATGCACCTAATCACAGGACGAATAGGAAACTTATTTTTCTGCAATGGGGCCATCTATGGGGAAAGTAAAAAAACAAAAGGCCATTAATGTATGGTGGCTATGACTTTGAGATGGGAACTACAGTCATTTAGACATAGACATCTTCTTGATTTTTTTTAACTTTGCTTAACAGACACCCTTGCCTGTTGCTGGCCTTTTCAGAGGATAGTATTTCCATTACCCAAAGAAGATCAGAGTTTCCTAGCTTTAGATTTATTGGAAAAGCTTCACATTCCAACTGAAGAGCAGTGAAGCAAGAAAGGAAGAGTACTTAATTGACCTCTCTGTTGAATAATTATCTAATTGATTTGTACTCAGAAGACCCAGTAGCTGTGGCCAACAGGAATTGGCCCAAGTCCAAAATAGAGTTTGCTTTTCTTGTTCTTACCTGTTGTTAAAGCTGAGAGATCTAAAATCTTCCCTTTTTGTGTTTAAAACCCTATTCTCTGGAGCTTTGAAAGTGCTAAAAATGTCTTACTTATAAAGGAAGTTCTTCAATTTTTACAAATGTGCTTAAGGAATGAACAATGCCAGAAGTCCATTGTTTTAGCTAATATTTCTTCACCTTTAGGAGTAGGAGGAAGACTATTTTGTTTCCTCATTTGAAGGAATTGTCCTGTACATCTTTCATTGGTTTATTCAGTTAGCAGAAGCCCTTGTTAGAGGACACTCTGGGACATATGTAGAGTTCTGAAAAAACACCAAGTAGCAGCAGGTTCCATTAAAAAACAAAAATGTTCATACTGTAATGTTGTCTTGAATTCAGAATTTATGGAAATGAAGACATTCATTGTATTTTAAGTAACAGGTAAATATATTTAATAATATATATGTTAGGAAAACTTATTTTTCTGCAATGGGGCCATCTATGGGGAAAGTAAAAAAACAAAAGGCCATTAATGTATGGTGGCTATGACTTTGAGATGGGAACTACAGTCATTTAGACATAGACATCTTCTTGATTTTTTTTAACTTTGCTTAACAGACACCCTTGCCTGTTGCTGGCCTTTTCAGAGGATAGTATTTCCATTACCCAAAGAAGATCAGAGTTTCCTAGCTTTAGATTCATTGGAAAAGCTTCACATTCCAACTGAAGAGCAGTGAAGCAAGAAAGGAAGAGTACTTAATTGACCTCTCTGTTGAATAATTATCTAATTGATTTGTACTCAGAAGACCCAGTAGCTGTGGCCAACAGGAATTGGCCCAAGTCCAAAATAGAGTTTGCTTTTCTTGTTCTTACCTGTTGTTAAAGCTGAGAGATCTAAAATCTTCCCTTTTTGTGTTTAAAACCCTATTCTCTGGAGCTTTGAAAGTGCTAAAAATGTCTTACTTATAAAGGAAGTTCTTCAATTTTTACAAATGTGCTTAAGGAATGAACAATGCCAGAAGTCCATTGTTTTAGCTAATATTTCTTCACCTTTAGGAGTAGGAGGAAGACTATTTTGTTTCCTCATTTGAAGGAATTGTCCTGTACATCTTTCATTGGTTTTTTCAGTTAGCAGAAGCCCTTGTTAGAGGACGCTCTGGGACATATGTAGAGTTCTGAAAAAACACCAAATAACAGCAGGTTCCATTAAAAAACAAAAATGTTCATACTGTAATGTTGTCTTGAATTCAGAATTTATGGCAATGAAGACATTCATTGTATTTTAAGTAACAGGTAAATATATTTAATAATATATATGTTAGGAAAACTTATTTAATCTACATGTTGAAGAGAAAGTGAGAAGAAAGACGAGAGAAACAGTAGTGGGTTGCTACTGGTTCTCCCCAGTTCGCAAGAACCGGTAGTAAACATTTTGAGTAGTTCGGAGAACCGGTAGTAAAAATTCTGCCTGGCCCCGCTCCCAATCTATTGCTGCCTCCCTACTCCCAGCTGATCGGCTAGAAGGAAAAAATCAAGACTCACTTGTCGAAGAAGAGGGAAAAAAACCCAAGACACCGTCACTTTAAATTGAGAAGCCAAGAAGCCTCCCCACTGGCTCGCTTCTCAGCCAGGAGGTCGATTGGCAAAGAAGAAGTGGGTGGGGGGGAACGCTGTCATTTTAAATTGACAGAGCGGCTAGAAGCTCTTTTCGGGTCAGCTGAACAACAAATTGGATAAGAGGAGGAATTCTTATATGGTTCAATGTTTTTGAAGTTTTGGGGTTTGTGCAACAAGGGCTTTGTGTTTCTAAAAAGGTTTGGGCAATTTCCATTGTGAAGTATCCTGTCTTGAATGAGTTTTCTCCCTGCTTGTAAATGGAGCCGAATGTCCGGCTTCCACTTTATATGATCTCTGCTTACAAAGTTTCCTTTATGCAGCTGGCAGGAATGTGGAATTCTAGACAGGTTCCTTGCTAGCAGCTTGATTATTCCTTAATTATCTGGGATATTTTATTTGGAAAATGAAGAGGGGGGAGTTTGATTCCTTCCCAGAACAGATTAGTGGGGTGGGGAGGAAATGGGGATTTTGAAGTAACCTTCCCCTGGAGTGGGGAGGGTATGGGGATTTTAGGCTTGCTGTCAAACATCAGCCATAATACTAATGATTGTTTTGAACAATATGCAGGTTGTATTACATGAATGGCTATTTTATATGTGAAATTATGACTGAAACCTATATAGGTTCACACTGTCAGGAAGTTTGTCCTTAGTTTTAGGTTGCTTCTCTCTTTGTTGAGTTTCCATCCATTGCTTCTTGTTTTGCCTTCTGGTGCTTTGGAAAATACTTCCTCCCCCCTTCTTTCTAGCAGCCCCTTAAAAGCCTGTTGCCTATCACACTCTTGGGCAAAGCATGTGAGCCATTTCCTCCTTTCAGTGGTCCATGAAAGTGCATCTATAGCAGAGGTCTCTAACCTTGGCCACTTTAAGACAGCAAAGCTGGCTGAGGAATTCTGGGAGTTGAAGTCCCTAAGTCTTAAAGTGGCCAGGTTTGGAGACCCCTGATCTATAGTATGTAGATAATAAAGTTGAAAAAAGGTGAACAACATTTTTGCAGATCTATAGATACGTTGAGGCTGGGTGTGACAAGGAATGGCTGGGAAGGGAGGGGCCAGGCAAGGTACCCCTTGACATGAGAAACATTGAGTTGGCCACGCCTACCCAGTCATACGACCATCAAGCCACACCTACTGTCACATGACCACCAAGCCACACCCACAAAATAAGCCATGCCCACAGAACCGGTAGTAAAAAATTTAGAACCCACCCCTGGAGAGAAAGTGAAAACTCCCTTTTTGTCTCTTGACATCAAGGTGCATTTAAATAACAAAAGGCCAGTTGAAAAATCAACACAGAAACAACTTGTGAAGACCCTTCTTATCTCTCTATTCTGTTTGTGAATGGTCCCAGAGCCTCAGAGGTACAAAGAGATAATGTAACCTTGAACATCTTTGGGATTCTTGAGTATACAAGCCATTAATGAAAAGGAATTGAGAGAAAATAAGCCTTTAAACCAGGGGTGTCAAATTCAATTTCATTGAGGGCCGCATAAGCATCATGGCTGCCCTCAAAGTGCCAGTTGTGTATAAGACTATGACGACTCACAGCAGCCAGGTGGGCATGCTAGGCCTGGCTGTGTAATCACAACCGGATCGCCGAGAGTAGGTGGACGTGGCTGGGTCAACGCCGCTCACTGGGCGTGGCTGACAGTCGGGACAGAACAAATCACACCGGCTAAATTGTTAGGCAGGATGCTTATTTAAATGAGATGCCACTAGGAAATATCAGGGATGTAGTCAAATGAACAGCTCTAAAGACATTCAGAAAAAAGCCTGTGACAGATCACTTTTGTATTGTTGCCAGTAACATGTCTTTATATTCACCAGGAACCTTTATCCCAGGGGTGGGGAACGATGGCCCACTTTATGACTTGTGGACTTCAACTCCCAGAATTCCTGAGCCAGCATCATTCCCCACCCCCTGCTTTATCCTTACATTTTTTTTAAATTAATTCCCAACATGTTTTCATATCCTAGGCCATTACCAAGGATAAATATTGCATAAAGATATACAGGTAGTCCTCAATTTATGACTGGTTACTTAGTGATTATTCGAAATTATGAAGGATCTCCCCAGAACTACTTATGAGCGGTTCAGAAGTTCTGACAGCTTCCCCATTACACGATCGCATCTTGGGTATTTGATAACCCAAATTGCAGAATCTCATAGTCACATGGCTGCAATAGTTTTGGCATTTTTTGCTGGAAATTTGACTTTACTTCCTGTTTCCAACAAAAAAATGCCCATGAAGTATAATGGATTTATTTAATGACCAATGTTTGCTTAACAACTGCTACAAAAAAAGGTCATAAAATCAGTCAGGGCCACATGGTAACTTTAACGACCACCATGACTTACAATCATAATTCTGGTATCAATTATGGTTGTTAATCGAGGAATACCTATATTTTAGGAGATTAAATAATATAAAATATGAACTCTTTCTAAGCTTCATAGAGCTCTGAAACTCAACCCATCTGGGCTGTCGGTTCTGGAGAAAATCCACTTTCTTTATGCCTTTAAAACATGGGGATCTTAATTTTTCTATGAATGCATATAGACCAGGGGTGAAATTACTTACCTTCCCTACTGGTTTGGAAATGCACGTGCCCCATGTATGCGTCTTGTGCACGCGTGCCCTCTGTGCATGCACAAACCCTGCTGTGCATGTGCAGAGGGTAAAATACAGGTTACTTCCTGGTTAAAACCAGGAAGTAATGATGACTGGACAGGTGGGCGGAGCCTCACGCTGCCATTGCTACTGGTTCAGCCGAACCAGTCCAAACCAGTAGCATTTCGCCCCTGATATAGACCTACAAGATCTTACCAGCAGATTTTAAGTTGAGACGTGGAAGCAAGCATAGCAATTGCTAATATTCTACCCATGTGCAGAAATGATAGTTGACTCACTGGATTTTCTCAGTCTATGGCTGGAGATCAGTTAAATTTATCCTGTACCAGGATGTGTGCCTTGTGGCAGGAATATTTTGTTTAATGGTATATGGGATGATTTATTAAACTATTGTTGAACCGGAAACTTGCAGCTGATTGCAGAGCCCCAGCAGGAAGGCAAAGCCAGCTTGCAGGGAAGTGAGAGGCTTGACAATGCTGGTGCCAGTGGGCAAGGGCAGTCATGCAAGGGTGTGGTGGAGAAACCCAGCCTGCTGCAGGGGTGGAAGGAATCAAAAGCGCCAAGCACTGAGGGCCGCCTCTCCTGCTTCGCCGTGGCCATTTCGGGTGCCGAGAAATACCATGTCTACTTGGCACTGCATCTGCAGCTCCATCTCTTTAGCCTCAGCAGCAGAGGTCCTGCTGGATGGGGCTTCTGCTGCTGCTGGTGCCACTGCTGTGAGGCAAGACAGGGAGCAGGGCAGGGCCGAGTGCGGCTTATTGGATGCCATGGGCTCACATCCAGCTGGCCTTCATTGCTGGCCAAAGAGCAGCCAAGGGGCCAATGAGCTGTAGCTGCTGCTGGAATTTCCACTCCCCCCCCCTGCACTCACCGCCTCCTGTGCATGCACCCAGGGGGAGTGCCTGGCCGGGTTGGGGTGGGCCAGGGCCGAAGAGGCAGGGGTTGGCTCCTCACCATCTCCAGGGTGGCCCTGTGGGCCAGATCTAACTACATCGCCCACAGGCCTTCAGTTTGACATGTCTACTTTAAGCAATTCATTCACTTCTCAATTTACTCATATTACCCGCTTTATTTACACACACACACACACACACACGCACACACACCTGTGTGTGTATATATATATATGTGTGTGTGTGTGTGTGTTTGGTTTGTCTAATTCTGATTTTCAATATTAAATATATATTATGATTTGTAAAACATAGTTGACGAAAAACAAGCTAAATGTAGCCTATTTAATAAACCATGGATACACACGCCATATTTTAATATGATGCATGAACTAACTTGAAGTATATGACAGGAATTTCTAGAACTCCAGGAAAATTTTTTATTACATTTCGTTAGTAAATCCATTCCCACCCATTATGAATGAGCCAGCATCATTCCCCACTCCTGCTTTATCCTTACAACTTTTAAAATTAATTACCAACATGTTTTCATATTCATAGGCCATTACCAAGAGCAAATATTTTGCTGTACTGTGTTGCGCTTCCAATCCCATTGTGTCACTGTTCCAGGAACTCTTATCCTACATATTGTGAGGAAAGCAACAATAGAGTGTAAGCAGAAATATTGGTAGAAAATTATTAGGATCCTCAATGCACAGATGCTGCATCTTCCTCAAGTATTCTGCAACCGATATATATACTCCAGGGGTGCTTTCGTTGCTAGTTGAATTCCAGCTTCTCTCAATCCCAGTCATGCTTAGTGGTGACAGGATACAGCAGTTTCATTTTCTTACAACTGCTATCCTTACTCATATATCAGGCATGCAGCTGAGTAAATGAACACATTTGGTATCTCTGCTACCAAATCACATTCTAGCTTCTCCAGAATTAAAAGACAGTTAATCAAAGATACATAATAATTTTGCATTGAAGCTAATTTTCTGTCATTTCCTTTTATGTCGACTTCAAATAGATTATCTTAGATCACTAAATTCAAATGAACACAGCCCACATAGTTCTGGAGGGGAAATTCCAACTGGTTTTGTTTGTGTCCCAGATAGGAAAATCTACACGTATTGAAATCTCTCCCTACGCCAGAGTACATATTAAACATTTGGGGGTGGGACCAAACTCAGAATTGATAGAACAATGTGTTAAGGAACTATATAGAACTTTGGCATAGATCTTGGACAGAAACCAAACTTTTTTTTTAAAGGTGTATTCTCTCCCTTTTTTCTTGCAATCCCCTGAGGCTTGTGGCAGATGTTGGAAGAGGCCCATCACTGCAAGTATTCACAAAAGTTCCTGTGACAATTCAACAAATACTTCTGTTTGCTATCCTATTATAAAACTGCATACCGAGTTAATGTGTTGATATGACAAGTAGTACAAAATGAAAAAAAAATGTTCGGTAAATATTAAAAAAATCTCATTTCTGAGGCATTTGCCATGAGAGCTGCAAGTTTGTATACACCTATTCAGAAATGAAGCTCCATTGAATGAAAGGCAATGCTATCTTATTTTTCGGCAGTGTTTTTAAGAGGTGCATTTGTGTTGTCAAACTTTTTATTTCATTAAAAATCAGATTTTAGAATAATTTTGAGTATTAAAGACAGACGCATGCCAACCAATGGAAAAACAAGCCTTTAAAATGTCAGCCAACCATCGTAAGCAGATTGCGTGTTTTAACCTTGGAAAGGTTACACCCTGGCAGAACAAACATTTTTTTCTCAGGCTTGTGAGAAGCACAAAAATAATGTTAAAAATGAGCAAGCGAACAGAGTGTACATGCTCTATCTATGCTGTCCTGGATTAGGCTTGAAATTTTTTTGTAGATGGGAGGAAGGGAAGGCCCACTGCTAGATTTCAGGCACTACACTATAAATTTCCAACTGTGCCAAGGACATAAGAGGTTGGGATAAATGAGCACTTTTTCCCTAAAAGACTGGTCCATTCCAAATGTCATCTATTTTATACAATAAACTCTTGTATAGTTTTATACTGGGTCGCTTTCAATTTCTGATGCCCAAAGATGTGGACAGGCTGCTTGGAGTAGTAACATTTACCACTTGTACTGTGTGGTTTATAATTTCTCTGTATGAGATTATTTGTAAGGCCTTCATTAAAATTATAAATGTGAGATGGCAGGATGCTTTGTTTAAAGGAGACAATTTTTAGACCTTAAGAATCCTCTTAAGGATCTCTCAGTAAAGGCAGTTTTTAGTTACCTGTCACGTTGGGTAAATCGAATGAAATAGAGATGCCTTCTCAGCTGCTGGCAATCCTAAAGGAAGCAGGTAATCCTGATCCATTTCAAAGTGGCTTCAAATAAAGATAAGCAGCATTGCCTTAATCACTCTGATGGATGATTTCCCCTGGAGATGGACAGAAGGTGCATGATTCTGTAATTTCTTTTTGACCTCTCAGGAGCTTTTGATATCATCATCCATGTTATCCTTCTTTATCGAAGAGATTTAGGAATAAGAGTCACAGCTTTGCGGGGAATAGATTTAAGATAGTGTTGCTTGAAGACAATTGCTATTCAAAATGGGAATTATGGCAAGGTGTCCTCTAACATTTTTCAGTACTTACATAAATTTACGGGTGATTAATCTGGAGTGCTATGTGTATGCTAGTGACACCAGGTCTATTTGTAACATTTCAAAAAAAATAGTATGGCTCCTGCAGTCATAAAAGGCTGTATGAGGATTAATACATTGAAACAGAATCCAGACAAGATGGAACAGCTCATTCTGAGAGGACACTGTTCCAAAAGGTGGCACAATTATAGAACAATAATCTCAGAAGAAGCAGGTACGTAGTTTGGAGATACTTCTAAACCCCTGTCATTCTTTGGTTCCCTAGAATAAGGAACGAGTCTTGTTGAGGTTATTTGGGATGAGTTTGATTCTGTGGCTCCCGAGGACGTGGACAGGTTGCTGGGGAGGTTACATGCAACTACATGTTTACTGGATCCGTGCCCTTCCTGGTTAGTGCTGGCTGCTCAGGAAGTGACACGAGGCTGGCTCCAGGGGATTATAAATGCTTCTTTGTTGGAAGGGGTTTTCCCCGCCGCCTTGAAAGAGGCGGTGGTGAGACCCCTCCTTAAGAAGCCTTCCCTGGACCCAGCTATTTTGGGGAATTACCGGCCAGTCTCCAACCTTCGCTTTGTGGTGAAGGTTGTAGAGAGTGTGGTTGCATGGCAGCTCCCTCGGCACCTGGATGAAGCTGTCTATCTAGACCCATTCCAGTCCGGCTTCCGACCCGGTTATAGCACGGAGACAGCTTTGGTCGCGTTGGTGGATGACCTCTGGAGGGCCAGGGATAGGGGTTGCTCCTCTGCCTTGGTCCTATTAGATCTCTCAGCGGCTTTTGATACCATCGGCCATGGTATTCTGCTGTGCCGGTTGGAGGGATTGGGAGTGGGAGGCACCGTTTATCGGTGGTTCTCCTCCTATCTCTCTGACCGGTCGCAGACGGTGTTGAGAGGGGGGCAGAGGTCGTCCGCGAGGCGCCTCACTTGTGGGGTGCCTCAGGGGTCGATTCTCTCGCCTACCCTGTTCAACATCTATATGAAACCGCTGGGTGAGGTCATCAGTGGTTTCAGGGTGAGTTATCATCTGTACGCTGATGATACTCAGCTGTACTTTTCCACCCCGGACCACCCCAATGAAGCTATCGAAGTGCTGTCCCGGTGCCTGGAAGCCATACGGGTCTGGATGGGGAGAAACAGACTCAAGCTCAATCCCTCCAAGACGGAGTGGCTGTGGATGCCGGCACCCCGGTACAGTCAGCTGCACCCGCAGCTGACTGTTGGGGGCGAGTTAGTGGCCCCAAAGGAGGTGGTTCGCAACTTGGGCGTCCTCTTGGATGGACGGCTGTCCTTTGATGAACATCTAGCGGCCGTCTCCAGGAGGGCCTTTACCAAGTTCGCTTGGTCCGCCAGTTGCGCCCTTCCTTGACCGGGATGCCTTATGCACAGTCACTCACGCTCTGGTTACGTCTCGGTGGGATTATTGCAATGCTCTCGACATGGGGCTGCCCTTGAGGTGCACCCGAGGCTACAGTTAGTCCAGAACGCGGCTGCGCGAGTAGTAACGGGAGCCGCTCGTGGCTCCCATGTAACATCACTTCTCCGCAGTCTGCACTGGCTTCCTGTGGTCTTTCGGGTGCGCTTCAAGATTTTGGTTACCACCTTTAAAGCGCTCCATGGCTTAGGACCCGGGTACTTACGAGACCGCCTGCTGTTACCTTATGCCTCCCACCGACCGGTACACTCTCACAGAGAAGGTCTCCTCAGGGTGCCGTCCGCCAAACAATGTCGACTGGCGGCCCCCAGGAGTAGGGCCTTCTCTGTGGGAGCAGCGACGCTCTGGAATGAACTTCCCCCTGGCCTACGCCAAATGCCTGATCTTCGGACCTTTCGCCGTGAGCTAAAAACATACTTATTTATTCAAGCTGGACTGGCATAATGGTTTTTTAATATTTTAATTGGGTTTTATTGTTGTGGGGTTTTAAATTTTTTAAAATTTAAAATTTAAATTTTTAAACATTGGCCTTTTTGTAATATGTTTTATTTTAAATTTTGATTTTAATTGTATATATATTGTGTTTTATTTAGGCTGTACACCGCCCTGAGTCCTTCGGGAGAAGGGCGGTATAAAAATTTGATAAATAAATAAATAAAAAACTTATTAGGAGCACCATCTATCGGTTTCAATTGATATACCAGCTGCACAATCCAGGAACCTTCAGGCTTAAACATCATAATGCTAGTAGGGCCTTTTGCGTTATGTCCAAGCATTTGTGTCAGTGCAAAACTTGGCAATCAGGTTGGTCTTGCAGAAAAATGCACAGAGGTCATATTAAATCTATGCTTAAAGTTCTATCATAACTGTCAGTGGCTTTCAGGGCAAAATCCAAGGGCTGATCACTATCATGAAACTCCTGCACAGCTTAAATCCCGGCTATATGACAGAATTCCAACTTCTCTATACCGTAAATGTCCACCTTTACTGAGATCCTCTGAAAAGGTGGAGCTAGAACTGGTGCCTGCTGGTCTGGTGTTAATTTTGGACTAAGCCTTTTCCCAGCTCTTGGGAAATTGCTCTTTAGGAATGTTAGCTGGAAATTTTGAAAGGGTCCTTAAACACACCTTTGATAGGCCTCACAACTTTTTTCATTTTAAAAAGGTCCTTAAAGATACCTCTCTTGCATAGCATTGCATTGATGAACTTTAGTAGTCGGTGATGTATCAAATGAAATAAATAAGCTACAATAAATAGGTTTATTTGATTAATCATTCTATAATTTCTGACTAAGCATAGAAATTCATTTTCTCCTGCGCATATGTTTATGATTGAGAAAATGGAAACAGAGTAAAGCAAAAAAGTGTCAAATGATGCTAACATTAATGAAACTATTGTTTCTCTGATGTTCACCAACTGTGCCTAATGGAAAGTGAAGGTATTGGTTTCAATTACATTACATTCTTTCCCATTCAAACCTTCTAATGGGCATTTATTGGTTAAAATATTATAAGTCAGGTGTCCTAGTCCTGGAAATATCACTGTTATGGGAAGAATTATCATGCAGCATTCCTCATGTGAATAACTCTTGCTATATGTTGTTTAATCACTGGGATGATTTTTCAAAAATTCTAGTTAGCATTCCTAAATCTCTAGCACATGCCTGAAATATAGCTCAGCCATTCTTGGAATAATTCTATATTTTCTACATACCTCATCTTGGCCATAGCAGTTTGGCTTTGCCAAGGAACAAAACTTTTTTCTTTTATACATATCCAGAAAATAAAATCATGTATTACAATTATAGTTATTATGCAATTAAATTGTATTACAATTTAAAAAGATACTGTTCCAGGGTACTCTTTTAGATTACATATAGAAAGCAAGATGGGGGAAAGGCAGGAAAAGCAGGATTTTGGACTCTTAACGATGTTGCATTCTGTTTCCTTAAAGGACTGACATTATTAAAAAGCAAAGTATGATAAATAAAATACTTCATGTGAGGTTTTTTTAAAAAAAACTTCTGACAAATGATCACAAATGCCCTTTGTTTCACACATGCAGCCAAATCTTTATCTATCTTAGAAGGAAAAAAAGTAATATAGTTACCACAAAGATGTTGTTAAAAATACCAGGTTTGCTAATAACAAAAGTTTCTTGTACAACTTGATTTATTAAGATCACTTATGTCTCTACCGGAACGCTGCCATTCTGGAAACAGGCAGGATGTGGGGAGAGGTACCCTGGGTGGAATGGTTTGCATACTTTGCTTTGCTGTAACTGCTTGGGAATGAAGGGAAGAGGAATGGCCATCTGCACTGACTCCCTCTCTGCCGGTTCCAGACAGGTTTTCTAGGTTTTTGGTGTCCCGAGGATGACCTCTTCTCACCATCCATCCTTTTGTGAGATTCTCACAAAACCTTTGCGGCAGCTTATTGGTTACAGATAGATATGGGGCATCAAGGTGGAGGTTGAGGGGAAAATTGACCTTAACTTTTCCAGAAGATTTAAGCAGCAAATTACATTACTTCTCTGGATTGTGAGGTGAAGAGAAAATGTATCCACAGATCTTGGCTAAGCCGGTGTGTACCAGTTACTCAGATAGAGCCCTTGCTTATATGTTTGTCCGTTGGATCCCTAATTCATCTGATTCATTCCCCTAAAGCAGGGGTCTGCAAACTTGGCTCTTTTAAGACTTGGGAGTTGAAGTCCACAAGTCTTAAAAGAGCCAAGTTTGCAGACCCCTGCCCTAAAGGAATTAAGATTGTAGGTGACATGGATATTTGGTCTCTTCTAGCAAAGCTCAGAAAAACCACAACATCAGATTCAGATCAAGATGTGATTAATTCAGTTTTCTGTTGTTGCTGAATGAATATGGAAAGTCCACAAGTTGGGCCCTCTTGCTTATATTCTAACATATGAAATTAAGGATACTGTACAATAGTTTGCACATCCTATCTTTTCTTTCCTATGGGTATGTGGAGCAACCTTTTCCAAATTGTTGGTCATTGTATTATTCTCCAGATTTGCTGACCTAGTTTACTTATCTTTGCATATTCTTTTGTTGCTTGTCATATTCTTTCAGGTATTCCAGCAGTTCCTTCTGACTTGGTAATGATCAGAGCACTGATCTAGCTTCCTGTTCTAGTACCAATGGTTCTTGTAAATAGGGAATACTTTTTATGATATCTTGCATGTTGATATCTCTATTGTACAGAATTGGCATTTGCTCATTCCATCTGTTTTGACTTTAGAATCAAAGAAAATTAAATATCTGTGTATTGTAAGCATTGTAGGAAGTGACCCATATTAGTCCATGGTGGATATAGTTCACAAAAATCTATGTCTTTTGATAGCATTTGTTAGAATGCAGTACTGCAGGCTACTTCTGCTGTCTGCCAGCTGCCCAGAAGTTCGAATCTCACTGGCTCAAGGTTGACTCACCCTTCCATCCTTCCAAGGTCAGTAAAATGAGGACCCAGCTTGTTGGGGGCAATACGCTGACTCTGTAAACTGCTTAGAGAGGGCTGTAAAGCATTGTGAAGTGATATATAAATGGTGAAGTGCTATTGTTATTGCTACTACCAAATTCCTTCTAATTATCCGTCCACATGCAATCTTTAACATACTAATACACGTTTGGAACCTGCTTCTCACTTAGGAAATCTGTGGGAAAATGTTCCTTATTTTGCCGTGTGTTTTTTTGCCATGTGTTTCCATATTCAGTGCCTTTATAGATGTCATTGTAACATTGTTTCTTGACTCTTCTAACAGTCCTCTGTAATTCTTTACGTTCTTTTTTGAGATCTTTGTCTTTTCTTCTTGCAGTTTTGAGTCTTTGTTCTGCAATCCAGCTTGTGTCTCTATCTTAATTTTTAGCAACCTCTTTTCACATTCATCCTTAACTGCTTCTCTGATCTCATTCCAGAATTCCTCTCATTCCCTATCAATGAGGTTCAGAACTTCAAAGTGATTCTTGATGTTCTTGAAAATAGTGGCATACAGTGATTGGTTTTTTTCTTCCACCTTAGCTTAACTTGAAACTTGCACAGGAGCAGTTCATAATATGTTCCCCAGTTAGGTCCTGCCCATGTCTTTGCTATGATCAGAGCTCTTCTACCACCTTGTACCTTGTAATATACCCCACCTTCTGTGGTGTCACTACTGCCAGCCTCCCAAGTAAACCAGGCAGGAAACATTACTAGATGAATGAATAACATCACTTTATTGTAAGGTTATGTGAACAGATTATTGCAAATCTGAAAGTATAAACTTGCCACCACCAGTTTTAACTGCTTGATCCATTAGGGTGGGTCCTTTCAAGTGGCGGTTGAGCCACTGGGAGCTCCTTCCTCTCTTGTCTTTTATTTATTTATTTATTTATTTATTTATTAAACTTATATACCGCACCATCTCCCATAGGACTCAGGGCGGTTCACAGGCATATTAAAACAATATAAAACAATATAATAAATAGACTTTTAAAACCCAGATTAAAACTAAATATTATCAAGGCCTGATCACTAAAACAATAAGAACCAATAAAACCCCCATTAAAATTTGTTTAAAACATTTTTGTTCTTAGGCTAGTCCCGCGCGCTGAAATAATAGAGTCTTCAGTTCACGTCTGAAGGTCCGGAGGTCAGGGAGTTGTCGTAATCCAGGAGGAAGCTCATTCCACAGGGCTGGTGCTGCCACAGAGAAGGCCCTCCCCCTGGGGGTCGCCAACCTGCATTGTTTGGTCGACGGCACCCTGAGGAGGGCCACTCTGTGGGAGCGCACAGGTCGTTGGGAGGCAATCGGTTGTTTACTAGACAGTATCTCTTTCTCTTGTTCCCTAAGGTCATGCACACATTCCATTACACTACAGTGATCATCTTCCTATATATCTGCTGCACAATATAGGTGCTTGTTTGTTTTAATTGGGCAGCTGGGATAAGCTTCATGCCTCATATGACTTTGGTAGGATTATATATTCTTGGCATAGACTCCTGACTTTTCTTCAATTATCCCCCTTGGTAACACCTCCTTCTCATCTGAGAATGAGGCAGCCAGCCATAAGCGCTAAGAGTTATAACTTGCATCTACTTGTAAATTTACAGTAGATAAATTTACAGCACAGCTATACAATCTTTTGGAATATTGGATAAAGGTATAATTTAACTCAATTTTAATTACATTTCAATTGTTGTGCTTGGTAGAAAAGCAAAAACCCTTAGCAGCTGACCCTAGGCAACCCAGCTTGTCCTTTAGATAGGTTCCTCATTTGTTCTGACTGCTTTCAGTTGGCTGAAGCAATAGGAAATAAAGTCAAACCTATAAGTACTCTAATATAGATTCTCGTGTCATACAACACTTTCCCCATTGTTAAAAAATCTATATTAAGTCACTAGTACAGGTCATCAATTGGTTTGGGTAAGGTATCATCAATATGCTGATTTTTCTCAATTTTACAATGACCTCCTGCCCAAATTAGAGATGGTATGGAAATCCTGATCCTGGACAAGGTTTGGTTGCCTCTAATAGAGGCATCCTGGAACCAATGCATTAACTTGCGTATTGTCTCCTGTAGGTTGCATCTGCACCAGGGGTTAAATCCAGCAGGTTCCAGTAGCAGAAATTCTGAGTAGTTCGGAGAACCAGTAGCGGAAATTTTGAGTAGTTCAGAGAACCAGCAAACACCACGTCTAGCTGGCCCAAGAGTGGGGTGGGAACGGGGATTTTGCAATATCCTTCCCCTGGAGTGGAGTGGGAATGGAGATTTTGCAGAATCCTTTCCCTGCCACACCCACCAAGCCATGCCCACAGAACTGGTAGTAAAAAAAAAATTGAATTTCACCACTGATCTGCACCCTCTTTTTGTGCAAGTAGGATCCCATGCTTATGTGCTCCATCTAGGAAAGATCCAAGGGATGGGGACTCCTACACAATCCTTCTCTATACTAGCTTCCTTGTTATAGAAGACTTTAACTTCAAAATGGGCATTAGGCTTTCATGTTGTTTTCCATAAAATGGTTTGTTTCATGTAGGTATATGATAATTGGTTCTTGTGTGTCAGTGTTTGCCTTTTGAGTCAGTTGCCTGGACTACTCAAGTTTTCTTGGCAGCATTTTCAGAAGAGGATTATCTTTTCCTTCTTCCTAAATCTGAGAGAAAAAGAGCCTTTGTGCCTAAGGCAGAAACCACAGACTTCTGGTTTGTAACCTTGTGTCTTAACCGCTATACCAAACTCGTTCTTGATTGACTTTTACAATATTATTTTATAATTATATGGTGCTTGAGCTGGCATACACACATGTATACATACACACTCATATTTCAATTATTGGGCTGGAGCCTTGAAAGTTGAACGTTACATAATTTATATAAATAATTACATTTCAAATGTAGCTTCCATGATATTTAGTTCAGCTATAACAATGAGGTGGTAAAATAAGTATAATTGTAAAATTCAGTAATTCTGGCCTTGAATTTTATTAGAACTATACAAATGTCACTGAAATGAACATAATTTTGGAAGAAAATGTCTCCAACTCTGTTTTTGCACCTTTACATAATATAAGCACTACTAGTTCACTGAATTGCACTCCCAAGTAATTGCTGTCAGATTCTGCACATATACACAGTCTTTGTTCTATGAAAAAGAGTTCCAATTTTAATTAGTAAATCAGCCAAAACTTTTGGTCACTTTTTTGTCACAACAAAGAACTCCATTGAAGAAAAAAATGTAATAGTTCCTTGGTGCCTTTTAATTTCCAGTGCTAGATAAGTGTTTATAAACATCCCAGATTAGGAAAATAAAATAAAATCAGTGTTCTTTGTCTCCTTGTCCTTAGTAATAGTTGGGACTAACAAAACTATTGATCAATTTCTGTGGACTAAATTCATCATTATATAGAAAAAATCAATAGTACAAATATGTCTAAAAATCAGTTTTATTAAGGTAATTGGACAGGTTTTAACAATACCATCCAGTTGAAACATTAACAGTTGAGCCCTTTTATCACCCTTAACTTAATCACAGACACTTTTTTTCTGAATAAAACATTGTACAGGATATTCATTATTGATCCTACTAAAAAAAGATAGTACTAGCACGTTAGATTTTAAAATGCACAATTAAAATTCCAACAAATTATTATATGCATGATAAAAAGAATTCTGTTTGCATCATAACATATACACTAGATAGGAATGTTAACACAGAGCGGAGTTTGACAAGTTATATACAACTAGTTTAAGTAGTGCATATTTATTCTGAAGGGCTGCTAAATACAATGTCTCTGTGCACAGTCTCAGAAGTAGAATTAATCAGAGGCATTCTGTCCTTCCCCCCATGCTCTAATTTCTTGGTTGTCTGCAAGAATCTTCTATATTCTGCACTTTAGTGTTTATGTATGAAAGAGAGAAAGAAATTATAGCTAGAAAGCTGCTTTACATATAGGACAGCTATGTAGTCCTGCATAAAGATACAGCTTGATTCTGGCATTAGCCACATAATTCTTCTGCTCTTGCTCAAATAATTCCGAACAAAATAAAAGAATATATAATTTGGTACATTTTGTGCTTCTCAGTTGTTTTCTTGAGAAACTACTGAAGTCTAGAGAAAGAGAAAAATGGAGAGTTTTCAGTTATTTTAAATAAAACAGATGTCTCTGTGGCAAGAAATTCTAAATAACTGTTATGATTGAAAAATGTAACATCAGGTACTACCGGTATTATGTTTTTCAATAACTTTACTGAGGTATCAAACAGATTTGTCCATTTTATATAAGGGGAAAGAATGGAATTGATTTGTGAAATACCTAAAATTATTATAATTACCATAATTTATTAGTGTTAAACTACTATCAATAATAATGGTTAATAATCGGTAACTGATTTTATTGATTCTTTTTTAGCTGAGACACTTCCCAAAGGCTATCATGTAGACTAGTGTTTTTAACATTGAAGGCAGGGAACTGCATAATTCAATTTTCTTCAAATGTCTGCCTTGAGAGAACCACAATATCAGAATAAAGACTTTAGCCTGCTCTGGTTCCACAAGTTCCAATGTTTTGTTCTTTTTTCCCAAGAGAGCCCTCCCTCTTTTTAGTCTCCTTTAAAAAAAAACATACAATATGAAATATTAAAATAAAGATGTGCCATCCTGAAGGTGTATAACATCTTGTATTTGGAGGTTATTTTTTAGTAAATGTCCTCATTTAGAAAATGTGAGGACAGAAATTTTTATAATAAACCTAGTGTGTATTGTTTTTCTCTTCAGTAATCCTGAAGCTTTGTTCAGGCATAAAATTATCATGTTTTTAATATCTTTGTCTAAGCATTGTTATGTAAGAATCAAGCTTGTTTCCTGACTGCTTCCTCATTGGTTCTATCAGCTCACCACAAATGTCAAGACACAAGTAGTTATACTTACATATGGAGTCCTTTCTCCAAACTGACTATAAAACGTCATTTTAACTTTTTGCTTGTGTCCAGTTCTTTGATCAAAGGTCTGGCAGATTTCAAAAGGTGGACTGTACAAGTGGAGACTAACAGCTGTTTCGGTATGGCTTGGGTTCTCCACACGATGCAAACCAATGGAGTCTACAAAGAATAATAAATCAATGCAGTGCATAGTTAGATTGGGCAGATCCAAGTTTTCAATCCCACCCCTCCATGAGAAGTCCACTAGTCAGCGGTCTCCAACCTTTTGGGCACCAGGGACTGGTTCTGTGGAGAGAAGTTTTTCCGTGGACCAGATGAGGTGTGGTTTCACCTGCTCCCTGCGTCCCGCAGATGGGGCTTTGCTTGTTTGCGCAGCCTGATTTCTGGCATGCTGCGGCCTGGTGCTAGTTCACAGACCAGGGGTTGGGGACCCCTGCACTAGGTGAATTTCACCAGCTGCTTTATTAACATGCTACATTTAAATTGTCTTTCAAAGGCCTAGCATGCATATCCAGGAACCCAGTTTATTTCTTAATCAGCATTGCACTCTCAGTAAGGTATTCTGGAATAACTGAAGTTTATACTTCTGAATCATGCTGTATCATGCAAATCTAAAAAGTCAGTGATCCTTTTTGGCCATAGGACATAGACCAGCTTCACAAAAGAGTACTTTAAGACTCCATCTCGGTTTGTTAAAATTGAAGACAAAATGGTGAAAGAGCAATGAGGGACTTCCTAAGCCTGTTTCCAATAATTTCAATCTTAAAAAGGCTATTATGGGTTTTAAAGACTTTTCTTTAAAAAAATCCAACAACAGATAGACAGACAAAGAACCACACAAAGCACTGGGAGATGTGGTTGGATTACAAGCCACCATGGCTCCTCTGCATTTTATTGAGCGGTTGTCATTTTTACTTGTCTGTTACTGGATTGTTTAATAGGTCATTTTTTCAGGAGCTGAAGATTTGCACTAAGGGAAAATTGTAGAAACAGAAGTTATTCTCATTATATAAAACTGCAGTTTTAATGGGAAGAAATCCCAGAAAAGAAAAACTATGTATTAAAGTCTTTGATAGCGCTCACATGCAACGTTTAACCAGGTCAACAGCAATCCCAGCTGGCTGTATGAATCAAGATATTCAGATTAGGAAGGAACCTGTTATATTTAACTTGTATTCAAACATACATATTGATTAGCTACTTACTGTCACAGTGCAAACATGATAAAATGAATATCCAGAGTGAACATACACATACATAGAATAAAATGCAATAAAGATCCAATAATTACTTAGCACTAAATTTTTTATAACTAAAAGTTATAAAAATATGCTAAAATTATCAGTTTTTTCAGGGGAAGGGAATGTGTATTTGTGGGTGGAGAATCTATCTAAACTATTGGTGTTTGACTGAAGGTAGCAGCAGACAACTTAGCTATCTTTTTCAAGGTTTTCATAGACCTGTGCATCAGGTCTATGCCAGAATAGCAGCAGGGGGCCTATTTAGTTTGGACACAAAACTATGTAGCACAATAATGCAAATATATAGCTGTCTCAGTGTCACTCAACTGGCAGAAATATATTTGGTGCTGAACTGGAAAGTGGCTATGACTTCCTCCTTTGGATAATGCATATGGTGCTAGCATCTCCTAAATCACAATACCTATTATTTGTATGTAGTACTACCAGGACATATTTTCTGGTACCTACAGACTGATGAAGTGGATGAGAAGAGAAGAGAAGAGCCGAAAAATTACAAAGCATGTCATGTCTCGCGTCACGGACTAACTGATATAAATGAATTTAAGCATTGATATATAGCTGAAATGCCAGATATTGAAAAGGTTTCATCAACCTGGGTTTCACTGGCATCTGAAGTTGGAAGAGAAGGTTATTTGCTCATTAAACTTAACCTCTTCTACTGAATTCCAACACAAAGCCAGGAAGATAAAATGGTCAGGAAAAACAGGATAGGTTAGGTTAGGTTAGGCACCTATTTTTCCTCCACTTGGAGAAAAAGAAGATACTAAATGCCATTATATCTCTACAGATATGGAATCACACAATTTTCTTTTTGGTTATTTCAAACAAATGGAGGGACAGGAACCCAGAAGGCATTAGCCACAAGGGTACCTAATACCAAAAGTAGCTTCTAATTTAGTCAGGAATGGTTTGGGTTTCTTTATTATTCAAAGACATGTCCATATAGAACAAGCTTTTCTAAACTTAAAAGCAGATAATGTGCATGTTCCAACATCTAAGCTTGTAATTTGTGTAACTATATAGCAGAAAGATGGTTTGAAGAGAAAAATCTTTTTTAAAAATGGGGGCAGCAGCTGAGGAAGTTTATGGATGGCCAAGCATAGATAAGATGACAACTTGGGAGAAAGGAAAAACACTGTGACAAACAGAATAAATAAACTGAAGACAACTCTCAGGAATGTAATGGAAAATTATGTGGTTTGAAGATAAGGAAATCTTAGCAGCAGTAAGGTAAGTGAAAGCTTGTTAAAAATATTTGGGTAGCTATTATGAAACATGAAGATAATCTCTGGGACCAGATTACTGATTTTAAAATTATTTTTAAAATTATTTTAATCCCACCTTTACAAATAATTCAAGTTGGCAAATGTACCTAATACTTCTTCCTCCTCCTATTTTCCCACAACAATCCTGTGAGGTGAGTTGGGCTGAGAGAGAGTAACTGGGCCAAAGTCACCCAGCCTGTTTTTCATGCCTAAGGTCAAATGAGAACTTTTTTGCTTTCTATCTGAAATCCCTGCTATCAAAAATACGGTATATAGAATCCCACATTTTAGTTGTTATGTGTACAGTAAGTCAAAATAAAACAGATTAGAAAGAGAAATTTGACGGAAAAATTCCATTGTGTTAGGAAAGGAAATTAAGTCAGTATTTTAAATTAAGGACTGATTGGTGTTTGTTCAACCCAGGGGTGAAATGCTCCCTGTTCAGACCGGATCACGTGATCCAGCAGCGATGGGGGCAGGTAGTTCGGAGAACTGGTAGCAAAAATCCCTCCCCCACCCCACCCCACCCATGCCTCGCTGTTCCTCTTCTTTGTCCCTGAAGCTCTTGGTGGTGATATAGCTGCTAACGGCCTTAAATGACTGTCGCGACGGTTCAAAGGGCTGTACTACAGCTGATTAGCAGGGTAGGCAGCTAGTAGACCGATGCCTCTATTTTTAAAGAAGGTAGACTGGTGCCTCCCAAAAAAAGGCAATTGGTAGACCGGTGCCTCTATTTTTAAAGAAGGTAGACCAGTGCACTCCCAAGTTTTGTATACTTTATTATTTTTAGTATTTATTATTATTGGCCATGCCCATTGAGTCACCTGACCACCAAGCCACACCCACCAATTAAGCCACGTCCACAGAAGCAGTAGAGAAAATTTTTAGATTTCACCCCTGGTTCAACCTTTGTTCTTCCTATCTAGTCTCTCTATCTTGCCTCCAAGGTTAGAAAAATATTCAAGCATATCAACGTGATCTGAACATATTTTCTTCTCTGTTTTGTTTTGTTGTCAATAGAGTTATTTTCTAAAAATCAATTCAATTTTGTCTCCAATGAAATCACCTTATTACCATATCCAGTAACATGCTATCCAGGGTTAAAAACTGTAATTTTTGAGGTTTCTTTTCCCCAGGTAAAATACTATGATAGCAAATATTGCAAAATGAAGGGGGCTTTTTTTTAAGGACAAAGTAGGAATTGATAGGGCATGCCTCTATCATAAAACTGTGACAATTCTGGTATTCCTGCAATTTTCACATTAAAAAAAAATTATAACAGTGTGATTGGCAGCATTTGGGAGGTTCAAGCAGTATCACCTGTTCTACTCCCCTGACCTCCAGAATTAAAGAACAGAGTTGAATCATAATAAATACTTCTAGACCAGGGGTCTCCAACCTTGGCAACTTTATGCCTGGAGGACTTTTACTCCCAGAATTCCCCAAAGCTGGCTGGGGAATTCTGAGAGTTAAAGTCCTCCAGGCTTAAAGTTGTCAAGGTTGGAGACCCTGGTCTAGACAGTATGTCAATGGAAAAGAGAAGGTAAGATGAAAGAGTGATAAATGAATGATGAGCACAGGGGCAACCAATGTTCCTTGCACCAAGCAATGGTTTTGATGGCAACTGGGGTATCAATAAGATCTTTTTGAATTATCAAGCTACTAGTAGATGCCCAGCCATGTCAAAGTCTAAGATTGGTCCCTGTTAGATGTAAACTGTCTGAATTGTAAGGAGGAAATTAAATGAGCTTCCCAGAATCTATTGAAGGATATGGAATAAAAATCATGCTTGGATCTATGTATGTATGTATAAATAAATAAGCAAGCAAGCAAAACAAACAAACAATTCTTTTATTGAAGCAGGAAAATAAGGCCACTTCTCCAAAATCATAAAAGGACCTTTTCATGACTTTTAACATACCATAAAAATTTAAACTTCTGTGGGTAATCACTGGGGAAAAGAATGTAAAATCTAAAGACACCAGAGCAAAACGACTTACCATTAATGTAGGCACACTGATTTCTTTTTAACACTCTTTCTGATTTTTTAAGCATCTCTCCAACCCCTTTTTTGCCAGGCCATTCAAACAACGTTTCCTTTAGGTTTCCTTGAAGTAGCTTCATAAAACAATGTGAATCTGTGTGATCATGGATACTGCTACAAAAACAATTTCCAAAAAAAAATAATGCATAAAATCAGAAAGGTTGATGTCTGTAAGGTATATAATATACATATGTATTAGACCAGCTTTCCATAACTTGGCATCTTCCGAAGAGTTAAAATGCAATTTCCAGAATTCCCAGACAGCATATTGGCAATAAACAAAAATGATTAATTGCTGTTTTGCATGGCATAACATACCCTACAAATTCAATTATCATGAATATAATGTCCTATTCCAGTTAGGTAACAGCAATAAACCACCATCTTTGGCTGATCTGGAAAAGGTAAGCAAGGGTTGGACCTGCTTAGTATTTGGATTGCAGATTGTCAGGAAATTCCACAACTGTAAGTTTGATTGAGAAGTTTGGGGTAGGGTGAGGGTGAGGGTGAGTACCTTGGAGGAAGGCAAATGGTAAACCAGTTCTACATTGTTGGCAAGGTAACTATACAGACACATCCCTGAAGTAACTAGGGGTTGAGTTCTGTGTGAAAACGTCTACTCTTTACAATGGTCTAAAGGAACCAACTTTAAATATCCAGGTGTTGCTAAACTCTTAATCCCAGCATCCCAGTTAAATGATCCATGGTGAAGGTATTGGGAATTGTAGTTCAGCAAAAGTGGACAGTTCAGGTACGCATATTTTGCACTTTTTTGTACAAACATTTACCTGGACTCAGAGCGAAGTATTGTAGCCAGCAATTCTACCCATGCATTAAGAAGGAGAACTTTAAAGGAGAGATTAGGCTAGCCCAAAACGATCACAACTAGAAGTAACACAATCTTTACTTTTTTTTTTGAAACTGTACACTGACCAATTGTAAGCTCAGTCTGCAATTATTTCTATACACACACACACACACACACACACACACAGTTTCCCCCAAAATAAGACATCTCCTGATAATAAGCCTCGGGCTTTTGAGCACATGGCAATAAGGCCAAGTGCTTATTTCAGGGTTCAAAAAAATATAAGACAGGGACTTATTTTCAGGGAAACACAGTATACACACACACACAGAGAGAGAGAGTATATGCTATTTATAAAATTTTTGTCCTGCAAACTTCCTAACGTGCTTTAAGATCCACCTTTATTAATGCTGTATTTCTTGCGTTTGGCTTCAGGATTCAAGTTGGTAACAAACATATCAACCAAGTTTATTGAAGATGCTCAATAGGAAAAATAGTACTTATAAAATATGTTTACACATCTTTTTTATTAAAAACCAATTTGGCACTATTTTTTTTCTGTCTCTGTTTTGCAGTAGAAAATAAATGCCACGTTGTTATATTGTGCAACACATTTAGAGAGAAAAAAGTAGGTTATAAAACACACATATTTCAAAGAGGTTGGGAATGTTAATTAGGAAAGAAATAGAACTAAGACAAGAAATATTTAGGTTTGGAAACAGTGTTAAACTATGTAGAAACAACTCTTAACCATAGATTTACTATCACAGACCTTATTGCCCTACTACTTTACCAATAATAGGGAGAAAGCAGTACCCTTGTTCTCAGAGTCCTACTTTTATTATAAGGGACTGGAATGTATTAAGCAATATTGGCACCTTAAATGCTTTTGATTACAAGCAGAACTGCAAATTTACTAGACATTATTGCAGTTTCCTGGCACAGCTTCATGCTAATTAATCTTTCTAAGTGCCCAAATACTTGTAATCCCTCAATTTTGGTCATGAATGTGAAAGGTAAAATTGTGAATATGGTTATACTTGCTGCACACATCATCCATATCAGGGGTGGTATTCACTTACCTTCACTAATGGTTTGCAAATGTGAGTGTGCATGCTCTCGCTACGCTCGCACCCGCCTCCTCCACGCATGCGCAGAGCCTTCTGTGCATGTGCAGAGGGTCAAAATGGGACGTGATGACGTCTGGGTGGGTGGACGGAGCTTCCCGCTGCCGGCGCTACCAGATCATGCGATCCAGATATAACCGGCTGAATTTCACCACTGATCTCCATGAAATGGTTTCCTTCACATGCAGAATAGAAGTGGGATCACCTGGTGTCCTACTTTCCATCTCTGAAATAAAGCTACAATAGCCTAAGGCCACTTAGGTTGAGACGGTCCATGCTAATTCCCCAGAATACTGTTTGCAGTGGAAAGTTCTAAGCCTTTTGATAAACTGTAGAGACAATGTAAATTTTGCTTGTGGTTCGTGTCTCCCTCCCTATTTTGCCAGCCTTTATTACAGTCTTGCTAGTTTACTGTTTCAATGTTTGTTGAACCGAATGATATGTGTGCTTGCTGTGATCTGATCTAATAGAGGAATTAACAGGAATGTGCTGGGTACAAACTAAACTGGAAATGAACCACAATAATTTTTCAATATTAATAGCACACATTCCAGAAAAACAAAACAAACAAAACAAAACAAACAAAACCAGAAGCAATATTATTCTGTTACCTATTAACTAAGGAAGGAGCTACAAAACGGAGCAGGTTCTTTTCTGTCTTACAAAGCTCATATCCTTCCATGTCATGGAAACTGATTTTGCTCTAGAGAAAGAGATGGGCATCTATGGCAACTTTACAACCTGTGGACTTCAACTCCCAGAATTCCTGAGCCAGCATAGTTGCCCACCCTTGCCTTAGAGGCAACTTGAGGGCTGAGGACAACTGTTGTTTCAGACCTCAGGGTTCCAAGCCATTCTTGCATATAAAAGGGATACGTTATCCTTTGCCACATTGCCAATGACATTTTAGAGAGTTAGTGGCAGAGTCTCTTGACCAGATTGAAAAAAAGAAAAATGAAAAGACTGGGGTGGGGGTGGGGGACTAAGAGGAGCATTCGACTTCTGGTTTGAAGCAGCCATCACAGCACAATGCTCTTTCAGTCAAACCCTGGAGCCATCTTACAGAGGCTGGTCAGAGCAATGAAAACCCTGCTACCATTGTAATAAAGCACAAAGAAGGAAGTCACCAAGTGGCGCTAAAGCAGCTGGTTCTGACAAAAGCAATCAAGATAGCAGTCCTGCAAAAACCAGCAACAAAATGACAAGACTGTTTTCAAGAACTATTTCTGGCTATGCTATAAAACCCACTTATACCATATGTTTGTATGCCAAAAGGACAATGCTCACCCAGTTTGTTTTCATCTGTAGCTGGCACTGGAAACCTGTCACTGATTGCAGGGATAGGAGGAACATTTACGAAAGCATCCTGCTGTCTACCAGCATTTGTTATGTACCATAATTTAGTGATATTCTGATGTGTATGATTTTTAACGGTGAACCCTCATTGCTCTTTAGGCAATCATGTAGCCACTTCTATGGACTGATTTCTGGAGAAGTGGATTCTTCAAGCTCCCAGAGGGTCTTGTATACCAGTGTTGTGACTCGTCCTCCCTCCTCTCCTCAGCCGGGCCCCTCCCGTCTCCAACCGGGCCTTTTATCAGACTCCAAGTCTGATAATGAAGATGAGCAGCCTGTCATGACTCCAGCCCCCGGCCCCGGCCCCATGCCTGGAGAGGATTCAAGGAGTGAAAGGAGAAGCCCAATAAACCTCACTCATACAGCGTGTGTTCTTTTGGCTCAGCCTTCAGAGCAGGAAGCCAGCCAGGTGGTGGAATTACCCGGGCCTACTCCCTCTGACCCCTCCCTTTCCCAGACGCTGACAGCAGATCCAGCTGAAGACAATTCAGGGTGGGAGGACCCTCGCTTCCGGAGATCTGAAGGAAGGGTGGGGCAGGCCTGGATAAATGCTGAGTCATGGAGCCACACCCCACAGCCTATATAAAGGACCTGCTTTTGGCATTCCAACCTTGAGTCAAGCAAAGTCTTATCTAGTTTGCTGATATTGGATCCTATCGCTGAAGTCACGACTTGGACTCCTGCCTGCCCTGATAAACCTCAAAGGAACTTGGCAAGCTGCAGAGGCTTCGTTGCCAAGTTTGTTACGGACTTCTTTGACTCATTCGTTGGAGTGGGGGTGGGACACGACAACCAGAATGGGAGAACATGCCACAGTCAACTCGCTGCGGCCAAACTCATTGTGGCCAACTCACCATGGGACCACTCGCTGCAGGACAATTTAACAATTCTATTTAATTATTTAAAATAAAACATTATTTTAATTTTTGCAATTCACATTTTATTCTGCCCCTCCTTTCGCATCATTTCTTTAATGAATTCTATTTCACTATTTCTTTGATATTAGTGTTAATTCTTGTCCTGCAGCAAGTTGGCTGTGGCAAATTGTCATAGACCCCTTGTACACAGCTCACTGGCTGTGTCAGTGTCAAATGTGATGTTGGGCCTCTTGTTATTCTTACTGCTCTGCTCTTAAAATGCTGGAATTGGGTGGTTTTAAACTTCTTTAATACTTACAATTTGGGTGAATATTATAAATGAATTCCCCCGCATTTTCAACATGATATGTATGGACAGGACAGATAGACTAGTTCTTGGGTCATTGTGAAGTTATACTCCTATAATATTAAAGCTTAATAAAAATGCTTAAAAATTAAATATTAAAAATATTTGAAGATTCAAGCATTCAGGGGGTGGATTTGCCTTCTAGGAACAGAGGTTCTATAGCTTATTTCTTTTTTTAAAAAGTTCTGTCTCATCTCAGTTAAGTTTAAAAGGATCAGGTGCAGAGGTGGTATTCAGCAGGTTCTGACCAGTTCTGGAGAACCAGTAGCAGAAATTTTGAGTAGTTTGGAGAACCGGTAAGTCCCAGCTGATTGGGAGGAAATGGGGATTTTGCAGTAACCTTCCCCTGGAGTGGGGAGGGAATGGAGATTTTACAGTATCCTTTCCCTGCCAAGCCACGGCCACCAAGCCATGCCACACCCACAGAACCGGTAGTAAAAAATTTTTGAATCCCACCACTGATCAGGTGTGATCTTTGAAAACTCTATCTACTGTTGCCAAGAAAACTCATGAATGAATATGCAAAATTGCTAGAAGTCACAAAATGTGTGTGTGTGTGGGGGGGAAGGGTTCGGTGTATATGGGGAGACTGCATTTTGGAGCTACCTTCTTGGTAAGCATTCTTTAATGAGAAGTCATGTTAAGAGTCTCAGTTCTGGAGATGGGGATTTAAAATAGCAGCAATTATAAAGCATGGTTTTCTTTTGGACTAATCCTGTGGTTGTTGAATGCAGGGAAACAACAAAATGAATCTTCATTTGCTTTCTGAAATTAAAGCAAGTTCTATCTGGCTGGCTTTTGCAGGCCAAACAGAGTCCCCATGCATTATACTTCTATGGAAAGACAAAATCTTCTTCAAGAGAAATCAGCAAGCACTAATGAAGCCTCACCAGATGACCAGTGATCATGAGAAGTAATCCAGTATACAAAAACGTGGCCATTGACAACTGTTGCACATTTGGCTTTGATCTGTGAATTTAAAAATTATCAATCTGTTGGAAAGGTGGATTTTAACCATCTAGTGCTAAGTTACAACATAAACAACATTCTTTTCAGGATACATTCAAGTGTATTCACATTGTAGAATCGCATCCACAGATTTCTGAAAATTAAGTATCTTCTCAATTACAAACCTGCCATGGCCTTCTCCCCAGCATAAGATCATCAGATTGAATTTTCCATTTCCTTTATCTATAAGATTTCTTGTGTATCTGAAATGATAAAACATCAGGGAGTCTTTGTAAGTTTTACCCTTGAGAAGCAGAAATAATTTTTAAAAAGACATGAAATGGCACAGGCAGGCTGCCATTCTGTTCCAAAAGCACTTTGTGTTAAAGATTATTGAGATATTAAACCATTTTATTCACTAGTTTTGCATCCTTTGAATACTGAATTACCTCACAGGCAGATGCTGGACAAGAATCACATTTCAAACAATTTAAACAGTAGGACATAAACTAAAGCATACACTTATTTATTTAGGGGTTTTTAAAAATCCCACCTTCATTATTTTTTTATAAATAACTCAAGATGGTGAATGTACCTCATACTTTTTTCTCTTCCTATTTTCTTGACAACAACAACCCTGTGAGGTGGGTTGGGCTGAGAGAGAGTTACTGGTTCATAGTCACCTGGCCAGTTTTCATGCCTAAAATAGGACTAAAACTCATGGTTTCTTGGTTTCTAGCCTGGTGTCTTCACCATAGACTATGTGATTAATAGTGGACACCAGCTTTCAAGATTTTTCCGTTGTCTTCTTTTGAAAACACTACCTTACAGGTTAGTGAGCTCCAATGAATATGCAAGTCTACTTGTGGAATTTTTCTCTATGGTGTGTGTGTGTGTGTGTGGATTTTCCTCTTCAGTTCCCCATGTCTAACACTATGCAGATAGATACTTCTGGAACACTGGAGGAACAAAGATACCGTAATTATTTTCCACCAGCAGCATTACATTACATGCATTTTTCTCCGCCTCTTTATACTATACTAATATTTTCCAAGATCCCTCTCTCATTTAAAAGGATGTCCAGAGGGACTAACCATTAAACATTTATATAGTGCTATAGAATTCAAAACAAACTTAAAAACAAATTCGCAATCCACTTAATAATGTAACCCAAGTACTTCTCAGATTAGATAATTTGCAAATGTTCGTAGTCATATTAAGGAAAGTTACTTTTCTGTATGAGCTATATACCCCAAAGGAAAAGTTATGTAACAATATATAATGTGTACATACATGCCTGGACACGTATGCATGAAGGCAACCA
This sequence comes from Ahaetulla prasina, assembly GCF_028640845.1. Lineage (NCBI taxonomy): Eukaryota > Metazoa > Chordata > Lepidosauria > Squamata > Colubridae > Ahaetulla > Ahaetulla prasina. The sequence continues at coordinate 250,935,698 of NC_080540.1, read as the reverse complement.
AAGAGAAAGGGAGAGATCTTCCTGATAAAATACCAATTTTATATATATAAAACACGAGATTATGACAAACAAGATAAGGAGTGTCAAGGGCAGGGGTTACTCACGTATCTTTGATTAGGAAGTTCTTTAGTAAGATTCAAGATAACAGAATAGAGCTTGGAGAACAGAAGAAAAAAACTGAAATTCTCCAAAACATTTGAATTAAGGCTGATTTTTAAAAAGCTGCAAATAAGGACAGTTTCCTAATGTATTTTCACTAGAAAATACAGGTACCTCTTTTAAGTATTCACAATTCACATTTATCTATTTTAAATATTACCAGCTGGATGGACATAGTTTTAGATCAGAGCACTATCCAAACATGGAGCACTTTAGAAAATATCTGGACAGAGACTTTTTTCAAAATGAAAGAATTGAACTGCAGGAAACTCACTTATGTACAGGCAATGTGTTATCAAAAATACTGCAACTAATATATGATATACAACATGATCTGGCCCTAGAAAATAAAATCTGGCTTAGGGCTTTTATTACATGACATTGTATTTCTCTTAGGTAATTAATAATACCATTATAAAACATAAGTCAATTCTTGGGTAATGAGGGAGACTTTTGGTGAGTGCTATGGTGAGCTAGACTGAAGACGGCATTTTTAACAAAGATAATGGTTGGATGCTATATTTGAATTTACAAATCTCTTCAGAGAAAGGAAAGATTGTGAGATAACTCACATGCACTCTAGACAGCCGGTCTTGTTGAGTAGACTGCAATAACCATGATTTTGCAACCGGTTTGTTGAGTGGTTGGTAATCAAAGTAACAGTAACAGTATAACAGAGTTGGAACTTGGAAGGGACCTTGGAGGTTTTCTAATCCAACCCCCTGTTTAAGGAAGAGATCCTATACCATTCCTGACAAATGGCTGTCCAATCTTTTCTTTAAAATCTCCAGAACTTCTGGAGGGAAGCTGTTATATTGGTTAATTGTTGTCACTGTCAGGAAAATTTTCCTTAGTTCTAGGTCAGATCTTTCTTTGATAAATTTCCATCTGTTGCTTCTTGTCCTGTGCACCTTCCAGGTGCTTTGGAAAACAGGCTGACCCCCTTCTCTTTAGGGCAGTCCCTCAAACATTGGTATCAAGTCAACCGTAGTCCTTCTCTTCGTTAGACTAGACATATCCACTGTAACATGGTCTTTTAAGGACAAAAAGCTTGGCCAAGACTCATTTCTTAACCTTTTTATTCTTTCGGGAAATATTAAGACTCTTTAGATCAGCATGTTTCTACTGTATTCACTGGTTAAGGTTCCTTCTCCTTGGGAAAAGAAGTTTTAAATACAATTCTAAGCACTTGGAAAAATATTATTTTTTGAATACAGGAAAAAATGTTTTGTGTGTTTTTAGAAAGTTAAAGAATTTGGAATAAAAATTGGAAATCAATTACAAAATCCTTTCTGTGGGAAACTAGTTGGTTTCTTGAAGTCTGGATCCTAGAAGGCATTAGAAGCAAATAATAATATAATGGATGCATCCAGAAGTATATGTAAAAAAGTGATTCAAAAGATATGCTTAAAGATTTCTGGCATTAATGAAAATCTAAATGGTGCTAAGGAAGAGAAATAAATTTCACTGGACAAAAACGAAATTGACTTAAATGTGAAAATGAAAATGATAGGCTATATATAAGACAGATATGGAACAAGATGTTGAACAAAGCATGCTGATATTAATTAAAGAGGATGTGCAAAAAACAGATCATAAGACCATATACAATCTTTATTAAAGAGTACAATATACAGATACATATATAACTTTTTACATTGGATTTACAACAGAGACTTTACAACTTAAGGGTTGTTTTTTTGAGAAAAGACAAAAGCAAAATGAAAAAAAAAACATGTGTTGGGGATATTACCGGTATTTGTAGGGGCTTAAGATCAAATTTTTTAGGAGTAAGGGGAAACAATATAGGGTGGGTTATTTGGCCAAAGCGAAACAGGTAGGCTGTTAATTCTGACAATTTTTTAGGGATTTTTACATAAAATCTATATATTTTTACATAAAACCTAAAAGGCCTGTAACATGGTGTTTTAAGATTTTGCTCTATTCATGAGAGGAAGCATGTTGTGAATTATGTTGGTCAAGGAATTTTAGCTGACAGGATCCAGAAGAGCCTTTTCTGCTGTGGTGGCCACACTTGGGAACATTGTGCCTCCCCAGGTGAAATCCACACCCTCTTATTTGACCTTCCAAAAGGGCTTGAGAACCTGGTTCTGCCAACTAGCCTGGAGCCCCAATGGGGGAATGGCATCTTGGAGATGGTTAATGGGTTAGACAGGCCCCATCTCCTCCCTGTGTGTACTGTGCTCCCTTCCCCTCCATCTTGCTCAATTGAATTATAACCATTTGAAATTTATGGTCTTTATTTATTCTTTTAATGTTTCATATGGTATTTTTATTGAATGACAGAGCTGCCTAGGCAAGATGGGCAGCATAGAAGTTTAAGAAACAAATGAATAAATAAAACAAGACTTCTATTTTTGACATTTTTTTTCTGATTATATTAATATGATATTTTAGGGTTTTGTGTTAATAATAAAAGGTTAGGAGGGTAAAAGGTTATTTGTTATATGTTTTAAATCTTTCTGATTAAATTTAAAATGATTGTGTTAACATACTTTCTTATATTACCTCATATATATGTTTATATACTATATAATCTTTTTATGTGATGCTTATATATATTGTTGTGACAAAATAAATAAAAAAAAAAATAAAAAAAAAATAAACTATTTACTAAATCTGCACTACTATTAATCTTTTCATCGTTCCCATCACCCATCTCCTTCCACTTGAGACTGTATGACTATAACTTTACTGCTTGTATCCTTATGATTTATACCGATATTGTTTCCTGATTGCTTAATTGTAGCCTATGACTATCATGAAGTGTTGTATCATTAAGTGTTAAATTTGTACCCTATGACTATCATTAAGTGTTGTAAGTGTTGTACCTTGATGAAGGTATCTTTTCTTTTATGTACACTGAGAGCATATGCACCAAGACAAATTCCTTGTGTGTCCAATCACACTTGGCCAATAAAAAAATTCTATTCTATTCTATTCTATTCTATTCTATTCTATTCTATTCTATTCTATTCTATTCTATTCTAATGATTATGTTAATATTTCTGGTAGCCTTTATTGGTTGTTTACTGAATACATTTGAGGGATAAGGTTTGGGAGATTTGTTGATGAATAGAACAGGAGATATGAATAAAAAGAAGGAAATTAAGTGGTCTTACTTGCTTAAGTTTATAAAAGATAGGTCAGGGATTGCAAATCTTTTAGGCAAAGAGTGGCCAAACCGGAAGACGTGCATGCCAGAGCTCTGGAAACCTGACGACCCGCTGGCCAGCGTGCTTGCATACCTTGGAAACCCAACGACCAGCTGGCTGAGCTGGGGCGATGGTGCGCATGCCCACAGAGAGGGCTCTACGTGCCACCTCTGGCGACATCACGGAGATAGGTTGTCATTTCTGGTAACTCTTAATAGACTTTTTGCTGATTAGGGCAAACGACAAGGAGTTTTAGATATATTTATAGAAAATGAGATGAGATATGGGATTAAGAGATTGTTGTATTTGAAAAGCTGATGGTAAGTTGTTAAAGTTGTTTGATACTTGCTGGGAAGAAGGGGGAAATTCCTTTTTATCTTCTTTTTTCTTTTTAAATATTTTTTCTTTTTCTATTTTTTCACTTTTTGCTTCTTACGTTTTACTTTTTTGTAGTTTGCATTACCTTTACTTGTATATTGTACCCTTTGGTAAAATTAAATTTTTTATTAAAATTGAAAAATATTTTGGAATATTTCACCTTCATGATTTAAAGCCTTGCCCCTTCGTATGTAGCATCAATCTCTTAGCAGTTCTGCAACTGCCATCTTGCCAGTTTTGAACACACACACACATACACCATTGATACCATTGAAAATGACACAGATGGGTTGGGAACTATTCCATTCCAATCTGATCGCTGATAAAACTAAATTCCTTATTGGTTTATAACGAGTTGTGGTGTGTTGCGTGGGTAACATTTTTGTAAGCAGAGGGCCTTTTTGTAAAGCTCTCTGCAGGACAGTTTATGAACAACAGGAATAATCAGATTTGAGATTGTGGTCTCTACTTTGAATTTTACTGGAGTCTTGAGGACCATCAGCTGGAGTAGAGGCAACAAAAGGGTTCAAGAAGTGGGAAAACAAGGATTCTTACTTACTTCAAGGAATGCTTTAGGAAAACAAATGCTGCTCAAGATGAATCATGATCAGCCAATTATTCAGAAAGATTATAGACTCTGAATAAACATAACCAATGGAGGAGAACCTCCCTGGATAATTGGTTACACTGTCCAAGTGCACAGTTAGAAAGGTTTTCCTCTCACTTCATAATCTGCCTTTTGTAATTTAAGTCCGGTATCTAAAATCTTATCCTCTGGAATGAAAGAAAACAGGTCCTGCCCCATTTTACATGACCTTCTTTCAGGTATTTGAAGTGTGTTATCAATTTATCTTTTCCCTCAGATTTTTTCTCAAGGCTAAACATATCTCATTCCTTCAAACTCTCTTCATAGGGACTTAAGAGAGGAAAGTACATAAACTACAAAACTGACTTTTGTTAGCAGGACCGTGTAGCATTTTAAATATGAGATAATTCCTGAGAGTTATTTCTCTATAACCAAGTTGTCTATTCTGAGGAGCTAATTGTAGCTCTTTATTGTACAAACATATATTGCTTATTTTTTAAAGACTTCCTGCATTTAATAACTTGCTTTATTGTGGCTTGCTTTATTACTTGTAACCCTGATAATATTCATGCTTGCATTGATATAATACAATATCAGGCAATTACATCACACCACCTAGTATGATAATAATGTCATTAAGGGAGTGTATCAAACCAACCAAAATGCTTGAGTCTACAAATGGCTTTAAACTTAAATTTCCATTCCCATCCAAAACTAGTGCTTATGAATCAGAAAACATAGAGTTTACATCTCAGAGGCCTTGCTATTATTTCTTTTTAATTGTCAGTATGATGGGTAATGTAAATGATCCAATACTCAATTTGCAGTATTGATCACAAGCAAGTCCCTTAGCTTTTTGGTTACTCCAGTCTTGCCATTCCAATCACCTGAGCCTCAAATAAGCAGTTTCCTTTAAATTTATGGGATATCTTTACTTTAGGGAAAGGAGACAACCAATGAAATGCCAAGTAACCATTAGCTCATGATTAAATTGTTTCCTCTTTTTCCCTATATATCTGTAGTAGGGAACTCCTGGCCTTCTGGATGTATTCATCTGCCTTCAACCCTAGTTAGTCTGAACAGGGATGTAGGTTTCTGGGTGTTACTATCCTTGAGACATTGCTAAAATCACAGGCTCTCCATACTTGCCCTTTGTCGAAAACAGAAATATATAGCATTTAACAATCTATGACACAAGTGTGGGGAGCGATAGTAACAATCCATTTCATTTCCAAATTAAAATCTGTATATCCTAATAATCCCATTATTTACTTCATTAAATAATTTTTAACAGAGTATACAACAAAAGTAATGAAGATGCCTAGAAAGATGTGAAAGTTAGCAGAGATTTTGATTTCTGTAGATCAAGATAAGTTTCTTTACATATGTTTTTAGGATTCTTTATTCGGTGGTATCTGGAACATTCTTCACACGTAAACTTGAAAGACAGGAGAAAGGTAATTTTGCAAGATACTCTGTGCAACTAAGATGGCCTTGACTGACAGTTGCGCATTTACTAACCAATGAGTGAAAATCACATACGCTCTTTAGCAGCTTACAGAGAAAAGTAATCAATGCCATTGTTTACCTTGGAAGGTGAAAACTGATAAGGAATCAGCTAAACCTTTGTGACCTCATGTATATGAAATGTAATGTACCAAGAAGAGTCACGCCAGCTATATCAGCCACTGAGGTCATCTATCTTCTGAATAGCAGTCATCACTCTCCAAAACTTTGGGAAGTGTCTTTGGTATTTTGCCAAACATGACCAAGTCGTAAAATAACACTCAATTTGTGCCAATCCTTAACTAATGTAACAACCATATTGATTTGGATGTACCTTAAGAAGTCACTTTTTGACCTTTCTCTACTTATTACATAAGGGAAGGATAATTTAATGGTTAGGGCAGCATTTCTGACCTGGTGCTTTCTCTTGGCTGTGATTACCAGCATTCCCAAGCACTATGACCAACACCAGGTATAAGAAGGCTATATGCAAGGATAAACAATTGATTCACTCAAATCGGTAATAGGAGTATGCTACTGCTTGAAAGATACAGCTTTATGCTTTAGAGAATTACTTCACAAACCCCTACAAGCTAGGAGAGCATGTACTTACCTACTTTCTGTATTGCAGAAATTGATATATGTGATATATGTTGCTATACTCAACATCACTGGATGCAGCTTATTTTTTCTTTAATATTTATCATCTTTCAGAGAAATATGCCTGTTGGACTGTTGTGACATAGACCACAAAGAGTCTCACAGTGCTTAAATAACAACATTTGCTAACTAAAACCTAATTAACCATACATATGAAGTTTCTGTCAAGGCAGAAATATGTTTGGAGATATGATTGTGGATATGGGAGATAGTAGGTGATAACCATAAGGTTCAAGGAGAATGAATTGCATAATTGATGGGTAGTAATAACTATTTTATTATAGTGGCTATTCACAAATGTGCATGATCATTCAGATGTGCCACCTAGCTTTCGGTTACTTGAGGTCAGAGGCACAAAGTTCTTTTTTGTTTAAAATCAACCTGCACATGTCAAATAGCTCTACTGAGTGAGGATGTCTAATCCTTTGATCTCATTCCCACATGGAAAGAGAATCCAATACCTGTTGCAGTCATACAAGACCCTATCAACATGACAGTAACTACTGACAGAACACACAATTGTGTCAATTGCAACCCGTGCAAAAGCTGTGTTCATATGAAGTTCCTGGATTTAAAAGACATACAGCTATAAACTAACCAGGCTGGATTCATACAACATGCAATTTTGTTAGGAAGTTTGTGAATGCAATTTTATAAGTACATCCTATGAATTATGAATCAAACCAGCATCAGAATCAAGTATGACGACTTTGCAGCATTACATGGGAATTATAAGGTGGTACTGTAGTTTGCCATTCTGTGTGATGTGATTTTCAATTGCATTTGGCAGCCATCACTCTACATATCTACTAGACAGCTGAAGATTCTTTTAAATTATATTCACACTTTTGCAACAGACATGGTTATATTGCTCTAAATTCCCTTTCAGATGCATTCCTCAAGATAAATAATATGTATAAATGAAGAAATTCTTGGAAAATCTTGAAAAATGAAAACCAGGTGATCAACATAATTTCACACCCAATAATCAGATGCACAAACTGGTAGAAAAATTGGAGCAGGTAACGCAGATCCTAACATATTGGCTGCAAAGACAGGACAAAACTAGCACCACCTCCTTTGACACAAAGGTTGCTTAGTCTAGGTGCCCCCTTGATTCCCCGAACGGGCATTTCGAATGGGAACCAAGGAGGTCCTGCAGCATAAAAAAGATCACGTTGCAAGTAGAGGTCTGGGCTAGACAGCCTGGGAGTGTTGCCAATGCAGCTCTCCCCAGCTGTTTCTAAGATACCCATTCATTTCTAGATTATCAACCAGCGCTTGATTGCATGGCATTCAATCCAAGTTAAATCGCACTTAATCTCATTTGCAGCCAAGGGAATCAGGTTGGTAACAAAACATGATCCATCGGGGATGAATTATGCATATAATTCATAATTTTAATGAAAGCTGCAAATTAGATACGTGTAACGTGATCCGCGTGAACAGAGTTTGGCACACCTTAAATCGGGAGGGGGCAACGGAAGGGAACGAGTTTGCATCTTAGGGCTGCGCGCCAAACGTATTTTTCTCTTTGCCTTTAGTACAACTGAAGTCCACAAGGTTATAACTCGGCGTAGCCGGCATTCATTTCCTCTCTCCCTGTGGTACAACCCCCCCCGCCCCATTACCTGAATTGGTCAAACTGGGCATATTTGGTCCACTCCTCTGGGTTGCTCTCGTAAGATTCCATTAAAGTTTGCACTTCTGCCACATTGACTTTATCGCTCGCGAACAAGCGATGCAGGATCTCGATCAGCTCCTTCAAGGTCTGCGCTTTCCACGCTTCTCCCTGCATCGAGTACTCCATAGCAATCGGCCACCGCTCCGCTTGCAAAGGAAGTCTTCCCGCTAGGCTAGACGGACAATGAAAGCTCGGCTCTGCACCCCGCACCGCAAAGCCAAAGCGACGCTCGCACTGAAACCGCCGGCTTCGCTCCCCCCTCTCTCTCTCTGGAGCTCAGAGGAGGAACGTACCAAATATCTAAGGAGAGCGGAGGGAGGTACCAACTCGGTCCTTTCAGCCAGCTATAGATCCCTGGGCAAGCTAAAATAAAAGACACCCCCAACGTCGCCGCCAAAGAGTCCAGGAGCTGCTCTTTGAGAGCCCTCCGCTTTTTCCAAAACGAAGCGTCCGCCTCTCCTATTGCCTTCCGGCCCCATTTCATACAAGGTAAGCTCCTAAGCGATACGGCGCTCAAACTCTGCAGAGCAAACGGAATTGTGGGGCGAACGCACAACGAGAGGCCTCATCAATGGAAGAAGGAAGGAGGTCTCGGCCCCCAAAGATTCTCATATGAGCAATAATAATGGTCAATTATTATTTATTGCTCATCTTGACAACTACCATAGAAGGCGAAGCCTCCCGATTCGATCGGATTAGCCAGCAAACCTAAGATCGCAAATCTTAAAGAGATGCCACGTCCGTTCGTTCTCTTCGCCCTTACCAGCCCCCACTTCGTTTTACGCGACAGTGGAGCTTTACATTTCCACTTTTCGTGGGACAATAGTCAATGAGATCTGGAGAACCCAAAACGAGTATGCTCGAAAAGTAGACATGCAGGTTGCTTACAAGTTCTCTTCCATATCCTTCAACTGGCTTGCTTAAAAGTGCCAAAGTAATAATTGGGGTGGGGGGGAGTTGTCCTCCTTCTATCACAGTAGGCACAGTAACGCCGTTTTGAAAACGGAATTAAGATTTAGCATGGCTTTGTGCGAGCATCAGTGTGCGTGATCCAACGTGACATGATGGAGTTAGGATCAGCTACATCAAGAGATCTCTAAACTTGGCTAAAAATAATATTGCAGCAGGAGAAAACAGGTGCAAAATCCCAAAGCAAACATAAAAATTGTTTGAAGTTCTTCTGTCAAAATGCACTAAGTCAATCATTAGCTCGAAAGATAAGCTCCCACTTACATCGTTCATACTTCTGGCATGGCAACCAAGAGAGGGCAGTAGCATCATCAGCTGAAATTTCAGCTTAAAGTCCATGTAGTAAAGTTGTATCATCTATTCTGAACTGGAATGAACAAATTCGGACCCATTGGTGCAACAGACTATATCAACACATACGTGCACACATACTCTTTGCACAACTATTAAATCCTTCTGTGGTGCATTATACGTAACCATTACTGCTAATCTTTACATTTATAAGGTAATGTTAGCTAAATTCTTTGCGTTGTGTTAAGCTATACTAAGAACCCATCTGAAAAATTTAACATTGCAGTTATTATTTGCAGCTGGGGTACTGAAAGCACAAAATAATCCTTTCATTTAGAACCCCTCAAATAGGCACATACTTTATTTCAGTGAAATCCGACAGTCCTAGTCACCTTCTTGTTTAATGCTTTTTTCTGAATTTAAGCATGCTGAGTTTATATATTTAGTTATTTTCACAACTGCAGAATTAGTCAGGCATAACATTTAATGCTTCAATTTAAAAGCTGACCATGCTGATTTTACCAGTGCATCCTGCTGCCTGTAAGAAATAAAACATTCTGTTATTTGGTGCAGAATAGAGGACCTAAAAAGGAAAGGCTGATGGGATTTCTGAATAGGAATGGTCCAACTGAATTTATTTCAAAAATCAAATTGCTGGGCAACATTTTGAATTAGCATTTTGAATATTTTAAATATTTATATACTTTAAATTTTATATTTCTTCTAATACTAAAATCTTGAAATTCAATTTTATGAGAACTATCTAGAAATGATATGAATTTTCGGCGGAATCATACATGTGGCTTTCAAAAAGGTTGCACAAATCAACTCAATACAATGTTAGTACACGATAAATGCTAAAAAGATCAAAAAAATTGATACTAAATATTAAAGGTGCAAGAATTATTATTGCTGATTGGTCCTTCAAGAACTTAAAATTCAGCTTGTATAAATGTTGTGGTGATTCAAAAGTAGTTATTAATTTCTTTGGAATTTATTTTCCAATGGACCAATACATCTATTTGCATTTTTGTCTGAATTAAACATGTATATTAATGTTTGATTTCCTTATTATTCATAGGATTCTTTCCATACTTGAGCCATTAAATGAAGCAACTTGGACAAGTGCCTCCAATCAAGGAAGGCTGACGTATGCATGGTTGCGTATTTTGACATTTTGGCCTATGTTGAGGTCATGAATGTTCCAGGTGGTTAGCATTTAGTTTGGTAGTGAGAAATTTATAGCCTGTCAGATACTGCCCAATTCTAACATGCAAGCCTGCAAAGCCAAGGCTATTTTGAAATGGGAAATCGTAGGTCATCCATGATGAGCTGGATTTAGCACCCACCTAAATTAAAGAAGTAAAGCTCTTTCTGCGGAATACCATTCCACCAAATAAAGAACCATATCCTTGCTTCTAGTGTGCAAGAAACTTTTAAAAACACATGTGTATTTGGAGACTGAGGCGAGAATGAGCTGGGATCTGGCTGATTCATGTTGTTATGATTTTATATTAGTATTACTTTGCTTTTGAATTTGAACTGGTCATAATTGACTCCCAAAAGTGAAGCAGCAAAGAGCTATTTATAGTAAATACGTTGGCAGATGAGGGAATAAGGAAAGCCATTAAATAACTGCAATATATCATAGAAAATTCTCAGAAGCCATCTGGAGTAGCCACAGTGAGACAGGTGGCAAATAAATTTAACACATAAGTAATTTCTGCAATCTTGGCTTGAAAAATACTAAAAAAAAACTTTACCAAAACAAATAGAAAACAAAGACCTAAAATGATTGACCTTCTTCACAGCAATTATGCTTGAAACAATTTTCCTGCTTTTAAATTATATAACATGGTTTCTTTCTCGCCATGTTCAATCTTTATTTGGTAAATCGTGCTTTATCAATTTTGATTAATGAATGGACATTTTAAAAGAGGAACAAGTTAGAGCAGATCATAGCTAAAAAGCAATATACTATTAATTTCACTTTTGATTGAATATGATTATGATTAAATTTTAAAATACTACTGATATAGTTCTTATTCAATGATATCTCTTAAAGGTCCTTATTTGAGAGATTTCCTATGACTATCGTTAAGTGTTGTAAGTGTTGTACCTTGAAGAAGGTATCTTTTATTTTATGTACACTGAGAGCATATGCACCAAGACAAATTCCTTGTGTGTCCAATCACATTTGGCCAATAAAAAAATCTATTCTATTCTAAATTCTAACAAGATTCTGAAGGCTCCACTTGAAGCAACCTGTTGAAAGATATAAACATGAATTATAAAGATCAACAGACTTCAATGAGGAAGGTGGCTTTACACATAACATTTGGATTAACATATAAATGGAAAGAAGTAGCATAGGTCACACATTAGAAAAAGTATTTCTACCTTGGATAAGAAAAAATGCAGAATGTGGTTTGCTTTTGAAGCGTTTCTGAAATTTAATGTGTGAAGATTATATCTGAGCTTAATTAGAAGAATGTGATTATTTTCCACTTATAGACGTCAAAAAAAGAAAGTGAAAATTACAGGGAAATTTGTTTTCTGTGTGCTTGGGAAGGTAATGTTTGGCAAAGTTCTGTTTAAAACCAAAAAAGAAAAAAAATGTAAGTTGAAATGAAGTTTTATGGTAATAGAGGGTGGGCAGAGCAGAGTTTTGCTCATCAGCACCTACTGAGAAATATATGGTGAGAACATTTACTGAATGTTTGATTTAGAGAGTATGATAAATTGCATTCAAAATAAAGAATCATAGACAAGACCAAATAGAAAATGCGTCCATTTATCTCAGATGTAGATGCTTTAAGCTTTCCATGTACTATAAAGCGCCTTCAAAGAGCGAGACCATAAACTCCTCACAGCTTGCTGAAATGTACTCTCTATGTCAGGCATGAACCTGTTTTCCAGGAACAGACATGCCAAATCTTGGAACAATAAATGTTAAATTCAGCTGTAAAGATGGCAGATTAATTTCTGCAAGAAAATCATCAAAGAAATTGTACTATAAACGTTCCTCAGTATGTGTTTCTGTACTTTTCTCCTATGCTGACGCAGAGAAAAGAGAAGAAGAAGAAAAAAAAAGAAATAGTGCAGATATTTCTTCCATTTGTTCAGGGGGAATGTCTCTGAAGATTATTTTAGCCAAATAATTCTATCTAATAGTCTTAAACAATCGTAGCTATTAATTCATCCCCAGGCTTGAGTTTTACAATAATGCAATACAAGTTTGCCATCGCTTCCAAAACACTGTAAGAAAACAAGAAAAAAAAGTTTAACAAGCAGTGAAGCAACAAATGTTAATACTTAATTAAAATTTATATTAGCAAATTTTATTGTAGTTAGTTCAGTTAGTTATACAAAGGTTTTCTTGTGAAATGCTGCCATCTATTGACAATAAATTTTTAAAAGTTTTGATTACACTGTTATTTGTTTCGGTGTGATACATCTTAAAAACATGTGAGAGCTTTGGTACTCTTAAACCATATCCTTAAATATGGTGCTTCCAAATTTTTTTAAAAACCACTTTGTAGAAGTCTTTACCAAATTTCCTGAACATTTAGTGCCTTTAAATGAGGCACTGCAAGATTTTAGAATTAAGTCTATTGGTTAACTTGGTTAAAAGTTGGTATCCACCCTCCAAATACTAAACTCCATAGCACCAAATGACCTTTTAATTCCTACCATAAGAAGCAGAAATAATTTTGTAAACCAGTAGTCACCTCATATAGTGTTCCAACCTCCTGATCTGGTGAAGGAGCAAAGGACTGATTCACGTAAATAAACTGCATGAGAAAGAAATACCACATTGGTAACATTTTATCAACCCCAAACACAAGAATGTTGCTTAACAATATTATGGCTATTATGTCTTTAATGTTTAACATATTTTCTGTCCTGGAGTCCTTATGCTCTGTGGGCCTGGTTGTTTGCCTGCAGACGTTTCATTACACAACATCATCAGTGCTCCTATTTACCGTATATACTCGAATATCCGAGTATAAGCCGAGGTCCCCAATTTTACCCCAAAAAACTGGGGTAAACTGGGGACTCGAGTATAAGCCGAGGGTGGGAAATGAGGCAGCTACCGGTCGGGGAAACCCTCCCTCCCTCAGCCGAGAAGGCTGGCGGCTCCCCCGCCCCGCCCTCTCACTGCACCGGCAGGGCTTCCCCGCGCTAATGCAAAAGCCCGCCAAGTTTGCGCCATCCGGTATAATGTGAAAAAAAGAAGAAAAAAAAAAAACTCGAGTATAAGCCATATATACTCGAGTATAAGCCGAGGGGACGTTTTTCAGCACAAAAAACGTGCTGAAAAACTCGGCTTATACTCGAGGATATACGGTATCTTCAAAATGTTGCATAACAATCCAAGTATTTTATACTTATTCAGAAAGACTAATTCAGCATAGACACACTGATGATAATTTTGTATTGCAATTATCAGGTTAAAGGGAAGAACAACATCCCCAAATACAAGGCAGAGGCTATACTGCTACTGAACTCCTTCCTCCACCCCAAAAAAGTACTGCAATTATTGAAATGAGAAAAACAGCCTACTGCTGATCTAAGAAACTGGGCTGCTAAATTGGCATTTCCTGCTTCACAACATATTCAGTAGCATCATTAAACATTAGGTTATTGAAAAGAATAAATTGGGCTCAGTGGAAATTTTGTTACCTCCAACAAATAGGAATTTTGAATCTATCCTAATATTTGGAATAGTGTTTTCTTTCAACCCCCCTGTTTTGGCTTGTGTTATTACAGTTATAATTTTTGTTAATAATTAAAAACACATGAAATCTTTTGGGCCATTTATACAAATCATTGTGTAGAATTCAACTCATTTAAATTTATTATCACTGACCAATACATAGCAATATAAACAGCTACATAAAAGAATAAAAAACAGTTTTCACAAAATATGTTCAGCAAATTCTGCCAATGTAGGAACTGAATAAAATATATTTATGTTAAACATAGCATTGAACAAGAATCAGATGGTAAATGGGTTAGATTTTGTGTCTTCACTGTGAGTTGTATTGTGTTGGGGGTGTGTGTGTATGTGCACTGAGGGAGCTCAACCAATCTCATTGCACATATGTTGTACACTGACAATAAAGATTTGATTTGAACTGAATTGAACTACATTGTTCATCTTTTTTGCCCTCAAAGTTTCCAAAACAGCAGAAATGTAATCCTGCCCTAAGATTTTTGTAAATGTGACTACATCCATGAATAATATTGTCTACTGTTCTTATGTCACAGGGATAATGATGTAATCCTTCACATGGTATTTTTTTGAAGCTGTGTTCTGTAGGCTAGAATAAATTAGCTCTGATGTTTAGATTTTCATAGGGAACAGCAATAATCTAATGAATTTGTGAAAAATTTCAGGTGGCAGTATTTAGTAGGGCTATACTCAACTGCTTCAGTTGACTCAACTGCTGCTTCAACTGTACATCACTTATATGCTGTTTCTGAACACTTTTTAGCAGAATTATAACCAATCTGCTCCACAGAGATTTTATGGCGCTCTGGTAAAATCAACATTAGATTTTTCAGGGGAAAATATTTTAAGATTATAATTTGGATTGTGATTCATACCCAACTCTCCACTTTTAGAACTCCAACCTCCAGTACTAAGGTTGTAGTGGAAATACTTCTGGGTAGCTTTGAAATTTAGACTGCATTATTCCTGAAGAGTTTATAGCTGTGTAGAAATCCAAAGCAGGTAAGTTGTAGTGTATATTTGGCTTCAGTTAACTTCAGGTTGTATCATGTGTGGAAGTTCCTTGACCTTCTTGGCAAATACCATTGCCTTAATTTTATGGAAGTTAATTTGTAAACTTTCTACTTCACAACACTGGACAAATGAACATAAGGCTCTTTTTAATCCCACTTCCGTTCCCAAAAGAATGGCCCTATTACTTAACGTAGGGAAGGCGTGCGGCAGGCCATTAAGCAAGCTTAGGTAGGTGAAACATTAATGTGTAAGTTAACTATAAGCAGGACAAAAACATATCCCTGTTTCAACCCAATGACTCTCTAACAAGGTCAGTTAGATAACAATAGCAATAGCACTTATATACCACTTCACAGAGCTTTACAGTCCTCTCTAAGCAGTTTACAGAATCAGCATATTGTTCCCAACAATCTGAGCTCTCTTTTTATCGACCTCAGAAGGATGGAAAGCTGACAGAGTTAGCCTGTAATATTGTATTCCAACCACTGTGCCACCATGTAACATTAAGTAGCATTACATGTTTAACGTGTAATTTGCTAATCGTTTTTAATAAATGATTTGGGCAATAACTGTCAGGATCTTTTCTCTATCTGGATTCTGGGAACTGAGCCAAAGTGCCAACAAATGCTGTAAGTAAGGTGCCCATCAATCAACATAAAATTAAATCTAATTCTTAAAACCAAAGAACTTAGTTTTATGGGACAAAATGAGAAAATGGGGACCAATTAACTTTCAATCATTCAACAAGTTGTGTGACATCATGGACTAGTCTGGCAAACAAACCAACCTAATCGCTATCTTTATTCCCATATCTGATAGTGCACAGTTTTATTGTCATGCAGTATATGAACTTCAAGCCAGTCACATGGACTTAGCTTAAAGAATCTTTTACAGCCACAATTAATTTTGATGCCATGAGGAAACTGACCTTTATGAATTTTTATATAATAGTTTCAAATGGGATGGCACTATACAGTATACAGCAATAGCACTTAGACTTGTATACCACTTCACTGTGCTCTAAGAGGTTTACAGAGTCAGCATTTTGCCCCAACAATCTGGGTTCTCAGTTTACCAACCTCAGAAGGATGGAAGGCTGAGTCAACCTTGAGCCTGATGAGATTTGAACTGCCAAATTGCAGACAGCCATCAGTCAGCAGAAATAGCCTGCAGGTACTCTAACCCCTGTGCCACCATATATAGCCAGTTTTGGCACTCATACTCAGATTTCTTTTTTGAAAAAAGATATGTTTTCCTTCAATTTCTTATTTAAGCATGAGAACATAATTACATACCAGCTGTTCAGATGCCAAAAGTTTGAGAAATTTTTTGATGAAGTCAATTAAGCTTTGTATTGTTCGAGTTCTTTCTACAGTCCATTTCTTGGTTTTCATTATAGGAGTATCTCCAACAGCTTTGAGCAACACATCAACTAGAAAACAGAACAAGATATAAATGAACAACTGAAAAATCAAACATTATATATGCTAAAGTATACTGAATCAAGTCTCAAAAATATAGAATGGGCTTTAGAGATAAAAGCAAACACCCTCATCTGTAATTTTTGATTCCACTAAATCATGTCAGATTCTTAGAGACTTTCTGGACAAGCCCTGTAGTTTTCTTAGCAAGGTTTTTTAGAAGTAGTTTGCCATTGTCCCCTTCCTAGTGTAAGAAAAAATGACAAGCCCAAGGTTGCCCAACTGGCTTTATGCCTGAGACAAAACTTAGAAATCCTTGTCTCCAGGTTTCTAGCCTAATGTCTGAACCACTACACCAAACTACTTCCCAATGGCTTATTATGCCAATTTGTATTGCTCTATTTAAAATATATATGTTTACAAGATAAAACCAAGATAAATCTTATGACCACAATATGATTAATAA
The DNA here is from genome assembly GCF_028640845.1 of Ahaetulla prasina. NCBI lineage: Eukaryota > Metazoa > Chordata > Lepidosauria > Squamata > Colubridae > Ahaetulla > Ahaetulla prasina. The sequence goes on along the minus strand of NC_080540.1, from coordinate 250,918,650 downwards.
AACAGTTATAAAAGAAATATCCAGCTTAGCTACTATACATACAGAATTGCTACTAAAAACTGTAAAGTAAAATGTAGTGGCAGAGGCTAAAATGTTTACTGACAACCTGTAATAATATAACCTAATGGATTTGTGATAGTGATAAATTCCAAACCAGTGGTGAAATCCAATTTTTTTTACTACTGGTTGTGGGCGCGGCTTGGTGGGCGTGGTGTGGCTTGGTGGACGTGGCAGGGGAAGGATGCCGCAAAATCCTCATTCCCTCCCCACTCCTGGGGGAACGATATTGCAAAATCTTCATTCCCACGCCACTCTGGGGCCAGCCGGAGGTGGTATTTGCTGGTTCTCCGAACTACTCAAAATTTCTGCTGCTGGTTCTCCAGAACCTGTCAGAACCTGCTGGATTTCACCCCTGTTCCAAAGGCAAGAAAAGTAATACAACCCCATCCCCATCATTGCCTTTCTTATTCTTGCCCAGCTTATCCTTCAACTGCAAGTAAATGCGAATGGTCCCTTTTGCCGATTTAAAATACAGATGAGCTGAAATGGGATTAAGGTCACAATGAAGTATATGGTATTCTTTAATATTTTAAAATGGACCTTGCACATTCCAATATAATTATGGTACGGTAATTCCAAAATCTAATAAAAATGTAACATATTGCCATGCATCTAACAGCTTCTCTTCATTTGAAAGATGCAAATTAGCAACTTTCCAAAGGGCTCTGGACACTACTCCATGATGATGGCTAAAGATGCTTCCCATGTGGTCCTAAACTTGGACACTGTGCTTTTAACTATATACTTTTTAAAAAAAAAATTGAATTAAACAACAGCTAGAAAAGAATTTAAGAGGAACCTGGTCTCTATGAATAGTTTCAGTCAAATCAGTAAAGTTCTACTATTAATTTTCTCAGTCCCTTAATAAGCAAACTGTGAATTTATTATAATGATTCAATCGCTCCAAACTCGATTTCAGAAAATACGACTTCAGCAACAGAGTGGTCAATGCCTGGAATGCACTCCCTGACTCTGTGGTTTCTTCCCCAAACCCCCAAAACTTTAAGCTTAAACTGTCTACTGTTGACCTCCTCACCCCATTCCTAAGAGGTCTGTAAGGGGCGGCCATAAGCCCACCAATGTGCCTACTGTCCCTATCCTAATGTCCCCTTTATTTGTATTCATTCCAATCCATGCTTATACTTACATATATTCCATACTCCATGGCATAGGGCCGGGTTACTTACGGGACCGTCTGCTGTCACTGAATGCCTACCACTGGCCCGTGCGCTCTCACAGGGAGGGACTCCTCAGGGTGCCGTCGGCCAGGCAGTGCCGACTGGCGACGCCCAGGGGAAGGGCCTTTTCTGTGGGGGCTCCCACCCTCTGGAACGAGCTTCCCCCAGGACTTCGTCAACTTCCTGACCTTCGGACCTTCCGCCGCGAGCTTAAGACACATCTATTTATCTGCGCAGGACTGGACTAGATTTTTTAAATTTTATATGTAAATTTTAGATTTGGTTTTAAATCGGGTTTTATCATTTACATGTCTATTTTAAATATTTGGCCTATATAATAAGTTTTTTAGATTAATGTTTTACTTTGTATATTTATGTGTTTTTATATGGCTGTACACTGCCCTGAGTCCCTAGGGAGATAGGGCGGTATAAAAGTATGAATAATAAATAAATAAATAAATAAATATATTACCTAATAGTACTTGACAAATAAATAAATAAAAATAAAAATAATTTTTTTTAAAAAAAAATGAGGCCTAGATCAGGGATCTGCATGAAAGTGCTCCCCTCACTCCCTCCATCTAGGCCAGGGGTCCCCAACCTTGGCAACTTTAAGCCTGGAGGACTTCAACTCCCAGAATACCCCAGCCAGCAAAGCTTTGCTGGCTGGGGTATTCTGGGAGTTAATCTCCAGGCTTAAAGTTAGGAATCACAAAGCGGAGAGGGGAACAAGCAACAGGAAACTGGGAACGTGGGGAAAAAAAGGCTGCTTATATCTACGACGGCCAGTCTGCACCACCGCCACCCGCCCTGCCCGACAGGTGATCTTTCCTCCTCCCGCCGCTTTACTTTTCTTCTTCGTGTCTCCTGTAGGTTCTTCGGCCACCGGGGAAAGAGCCGAGGGGGGAGTCGCGTCGAGCGCCCCTACCGCGACGGCTCCTCCTCCATTGTCCGAGGTTTCTTCTTCCCCACCTTCCCCTCGGCCCCCCTCTTCGGGAGAACAGCCGGGAGCCGCAGCCACCGGCAGCGTCTCCGGCTTCTCGCTGGTCTCCGACATAGTGATGGCAAAAGCGGAAGTGGCGCCCCTCCCCCGTCCCTTTCTCAACGTCTGACATTAGGAGCACGTGACGGTGAGTTCAGCCTTCGAGGATTTGGGTTTTTGGTTTTGGTGTTTTTTTTTGGTCCCTCCCGGCCGCCGTTATCCCGAGTTAGTCAAGTGACGCTCTCCTTCGGCCTCCAGCTCGTAGAACGGTTCTGTCTCTGGCTCCGCCTTCGCTCGCTCCGAGGCTTAGAGAGGGAGGGGACGGAGCGGAGCAGGGGAGGGGCTTCTGCCGTGTCGCGTGCCGCAGAGTGGGGTACGCGAGCCCCCCTCCTCGCGCTTCAGTGGGGGGGTCGTCAACCGCCGCCCTCACCATGATTAAAGCGATCCTCATTTTCAACAACCATGGGAAGCCGCGCCTTTCCAAATTCTACCAGCGTTATGTGAGTGTCGGGAGGGGAGAGGCCGGCCTTGGGTGGCTGAGGGGAAGGGGGCTGCGTTCGCACGACACACAGAAAACCATAAATTAGCCAGCTTTGTGTGTCCGGGGCGGTCGGGCGAGCGAGCCTACCTAGGCGGTGGGCTTTTCATTCGTGACGAGCCCAGGAAACGGGTTGAATGGGCGCCGTCCAAGTCGCCTGAAGGCGCGGGTTGGGCTGGGAATGATTCGGCGCCGTGACGAGGAAGTCAGTGCGGGGCAGGCGGAAAAGTCTCCCCTCAGAAGCCTTCGGCTTGCGGCGAGCGCCAGATTAAGGGACCCGATTCGGCTCGAGGAGGAAAGGACGGAAGGGAGGCTTTTTGACTAAATGTTTACGTGTGCAATAGCGCCTCTTCCCCCCGGGTCGTATTCTTCACGGCTTCTGCGCTAGAGGCGGAGAAGATAACGGCGGATCTCGGGTTGCACAGACTGCAGGCAACCGGCTGAGTTAGAGCGGTTGTTTCGGATACATGCAAGTGCTCACATTCTCATAGGAAAGATAAAGGACACACCTTGACTAGGGGCATATCTGAAGGAGGTTCAAGAAGGGTATAAACATTGGTTTATGTTTATAACTTCGCTTTACAAAGAAAAATTCAGGAGCAAAGTCAAAGTAAAAAAGAAAAGAAATTAATTTTTTATGAAATATATTATGACCGCTTTAGCAATCTGGTGTTTTCTAAACCAGGGGTCTCCAGCCTTGGTCCTTTTATGACTTGTGGACTTAAACTCCCAGGGTCCCTCAGCCAGCAAAACTGGCTGAGGAACTTTGGGAGTTGAAGCCCACAAGTCTTAAAAGGGACCAAGGTTGGAGACCCCTGTTCTAAACGTTTAGGGATTGCAGCTCCTTTTTGTTCCTAGCCAGGTTGCTAGGCAACTTTACCCACCTGGAGCTTCCAACGTCTCACCATTGGCCAAATGGGCTGGGAATGATACAGGTTGTAACCTGATTGCAACAACTTTGAAGCTTTTTTTTTTTTAAGATAAGGTAGGAAACAGGAGAGCCTGCTTAGATGCAATGAACTTCTCATGTTGCCTGACAGCTAAAGCTTTTTTCTTTTTTCTTAATTTTTAAAATAGTTTTTATTCAGCATTTACATCTTTAAAATAATTGTTGCAATTTTACAGCTTTGATACTGGCATCTTTATTAACATCCATTTTATCTTTTAACCAAGCTATATATATATACATTTTATATATTACTAGCTAATTTCTATATACATTACATTTATAGCTATCTATTACACATTATCTATTTCATTCCTCTATAGTATCTTCTCTTATGTTTATACATTTATACATTAATTTTAGATTCTTTCTCCAGCTAGTTATACCATCTATTCCATATTTCATAATATATTGTTTCCTCCTGGTCTTTTAATTCCATTGTTAATTTATCTGCTTCTGCGCATTCTAGCACCTGATGGAGCAAAGCTTTTTTCAAGTTGATGATATACAATGCTTAGCCAGCGTTGGGATAATATAAGTTGATCCTGTGCGCTGTTATAAATTAAAAAGTTGAGTATTTAGCTTGCTGCTATTAGGTACCTGATGGGAGAGAGAAAACAACAGCAAATATATGTTTACCAAAGAGAAATGCAAAACTTAAGAGTTGCTTATTTTCTGCTAAATTTGGTATAATGTGGCTCTGCCGATATATAGAAAAATGTGTTTTTTCTACATGTAACCAACTATGCATGATGATATGTATGAATGTTTTGTTATGTAAATATGACAGTTCTAATTAGCAGCATGGATATGCAATAAATCATGAATGTTTGTATGCTAGCTTCCTAAAGGAGTGGCTACATCTGAAAATATGTTATTTTGGGAATTAAGCAGGAACATGGAGACAGCAAGATTTTTCATAGTAGATCTTTATTTTATATGTTAAACTTATACACTGTCCATTTTATTCAAGAGACTCTGGACTATTTACACAAAACATTTTTTATTACAACATCTTTACTTATGCTGGTTAAAGTGCTACCAAATGCTACCAAAAGTGGCTTTGTGGCCGGATAGTAAAAGATATGAAAAATATTTGTTATGGGGATTTGATAGGGAGTATTAAATAGAGTGATCAAGAACTTGGCATATCAGCCAAATTCCAAAGGTTTTACCCAACATTGGAACAAATTTGGATATTGATGGGAAAATCTTACTAGTTTTATAAGATAATTTTATATAATGTAAAAACAAATTATTACATGTATACACTCCAAATGCTCAATATAGCATACATTTTTCATCTGGCACAGCATTCCAAGGTATTTAAAGTCCCACAATGAGTCACTGAACTTTTTGAAGGTTTTAACATAAGTCACTTTGGGTCTGGTCTGACATTAACTGTGAGAACACAACAGCTTTTCAGTTGCTATTTAAGCTCTTCCCAAGGCCTTTTGCAAGAGTAAATAACGCCCCCTTGGATTGAGTGTGCTTGATTCTTTTTCATTCCTGTCTGATTTTTGTCATCTTTGTTTTTGTCTCTTTCCTTTTTAAAGTAAAATAGAGAAAATATTTTTACTTTTCAATCACCTAGAGTTACTGGGAATTGGATGACTTACATTTTAAATAAATAATGTGGTTTTGTTATAAAGGTTGTGCTATATATGATGACAAAGGAATGCTTGTATTTGGAAACATCAATATGTTTCCTTTCTTTTCAGAGTGAAGATATACAACAACAGATTATCAGAGAAACATTCCACTTAGTATCAAAACGTGATGAAAATGTTTGTAATTTCTTAGAAGGAGGCTTGTAAGTATGATCAAATTAGAAGCTAAATTCTCAAAGATTGAGAGAGAGAAATATGGAACCTGTATAACTGGAAACATGGTATTTGGGTTTTTTCACAGTTTTCTGATACCATTAGCTAGAAGCAGAATTTGAACCTTAAATCACAGGGATTGACATAGTTGAACTCCTTCACTGGGAAGCATGTAAATGTATGGATTAGACCATTATTTATTGTGTGATCTTAAATCCTCATTAGCACTCAGTTTGCAGATTCTTTCCCTTAGCCATTCTAGATCTTGTCTAAAAACCTTCTAATTTTTTCATTTTTTATTGTGGTGTGAACACAATATGTTTATAAAGAAGAGACTTTGGTAAAATTTATCCTCACAGTGTTTCTATATCTACTATTGTGAAACATTTCTTAAATATCAAAATAACAGTAGTGTAAATATATATATTGAGATTATCAGTTATTTTTTTATTAAATAAAATTTATGCAATCTTCCAGAACTGAAAATCTTTTATCACCTTTTAAATAATACCCTTGTCGTTGAATAGCTGCCTTGTGCACAACAACTTTTGAATGTCATTATTGATCGATTTTACATATATTTGCATCTTTTTATTCAATGGGGTGGGAAGCTGTAACCTGCATGTGGTCTACTGTTCCAGCTCTCAGTCTTAGGCCTCTGACATTTTTAACAGCAAACTACCAAATAGTGCCAGCACAACCTTTTTCTGCTTTAAAAAAGGGAACGCAACATTTAAGTTTAAGCTAAGGCATATTGTTTCTGTTTTACTTAAACCACCCCCACCAAAGGTATAGTAACTGTTTCTCCCATATGTTTAAGATAATGTATTTCTAAAAAACCTGCAGTCCCTGACTGCAAAAAGATTGTCAATCCCATTGTAAAACATAAATGAGACGATCTATCTATTGATATGTTTAAATGCTTTGAATGTTAATATGTTGCCTTTGACATCCTTCGTTATTTTTTTTGCCACAATTATGCATCGTTTTTCTCTTTTAGCTACCAACCAAGACAATTGGAATGTTGTTAATTGTTCTTTGATACTGTATTTTGCTTTAGATTAATAGGTGGATCTGACAACAAATTGATATATCGCCATTATGCTACACTGTACTTTGTTTTCTGCGTTGATTCTTCAGAAAGTGAACTTGGGATTCTAGATCTAATACAAGTAAGTCACAATATTGTATTCCGTTGCTTGTTCTTTGTTTTTTTTACTTGATAATGAAGATTAGAAATTCTGAGCAGTAATATTTTGCTAAAATAATATAGTAATTGGATAACAATTAAGCTGATCTTTTATTCATTGACTTTATATTTCAAGTTTCTCAGTATTTTTATTTGAATATTTTCTCAATGTTAAGTATTAATACAAGTATCAGGAAATAACTACAGTTGTAACGTCCTAATGTAAAGGTTAAGGAGTTGATGTAAATTCTAAAACATCCTTTGGAATGTGATAAAAAAATCTTGGTCATATTTCTTTGTGATTGGAAAATGACATGATAAAATGAATATAAGGTAGATAATTTTAAAGTTTGTAAAAAAATTACAAGTAGTCCTCGATTTACAATCACAACTGAATCCAACATATTTGTTGCTAAGCAAGACAGTTAAGTGAATTTTGCCCCATTTTATGATATTTCTTGCCACAGTTCTTAAGTGAATTACTACAGTTGTTAACTTAATAACATGGTTGTTTACTGAATCTAGGTTCCCAGTTGACTTTGCTTGTCAGAAGATCACAAAAGGTGATCATGTGACTCTGGGACACTGCAACCCTTATAAATACATGCCAGTTGCCAAGCATCTGAATCCTGTGAAGTATTAGTATTGCTTTATAAATCCTCAGTAAGATCACATCTGAAATACTGCATCCAGTTTTGGTTACCACATTAAAAAATGATGTTGGAAAAGGTGCAAAGAAAAGCAACTAAGATGATTAAGGGCTTGAAGATAAAAACATATGAAGAATGGTTGCAGGAATTGGGATGGCTAGTCTAGAGAAAAGAAGAACATGACATGATAGTATTCTAGTATTTGAGGGGCTGCCACAAAGAAGAGGGGGTCAACTTATTTTCCCAAGCCCAGAGGTCAAAATAAGAAGCAATGGAGGGAAATTAATCAAGGAGAGTAACAATCTAGAATTAAGGAGAAACTTTCTAACAGGACAATTAACCAGTGGAACAGCTACCCTTCAGAAGTTGTGGGTACTTCATCATTGGAGGTTTTTAAGAAAAGACTGGATAGTCACCTATCTGAAATGATATAGGGTCTCTTGCTTGAGCAGAGGGTTGGATTAGAAGACCTTCTATGTCCCTTCCAGCTCTATTCTGACTGATCACATGACTATGGGAATGCTACAACAGTCCTAAGTTTGAAAAACGATCAGAAGTCATTTTTTCAATGTATGTTGACTATCTGTAGTTCTCCATTATTTCAAAATATATTATAGTATATAATCATAATCCTTTGCTGTTCCAAAACAAAATTTGCATTTTGTTTATTTCACTTGCCTGCAAGTTCCCTATTCCCACATTGATATATTACCCAATAAAGGAGTAAGTATCTGGAGGAAGGTAATTAAGGACAAAGCTGGAATTTTTGAAATCTGATGTTGTAATTGAGACTTATTTGGAAATTGTACTGCTTTTTAAAATTGCTTTTTGATCAAGTTTAGGGATCGTGAGTTCCTTGGGATAGCATAAGTAGAATATGGTTTCTGTTATAGTATTAGGAACAAGCTGATCCATAACTGGCCAAAACCACTTTTAGGCTGCCTACATATAGAGATAGTCCCGTTCTTTTATTTATTTTGTGGCCACTAAGCTCATTAAGTGCATTTTTGGGTGGTTAACGTAAGAATAGAAAAAGTTAAACAGTGAAAATTAAAAAACAGCAGTATAAAACAGCATAAGCAGAGCACAAAATGTTTTCAAAAATCAAGAACATTGTTCCAGGTGGACATACCTCACATCCTAAACCAGTTCTTTAGGAGGAAACCAAATGTTTAAAGTTTCATGGAAGCCTAGCATGATTGGGGCCTTTTGAATATCATGGGATATGCTGTACTAAAGGGCAAGTGCCAGGACAGTGAAAGCATAATTTGTGAGTCTCATTAGATCATATTGTTTCATTGGGGATACCAAGGCATGCTCATTCTGTCAGATCTAATGGGATGGAGAGAGAAAGTCAGAGATAAGTAGTTCTGCAAATCATACTTTGAAGGGTTTTATTGGTATAAGCAACACTTGAATTTGAATCAAATCAAACTTGAATCAGAAGCCTACAGGGAACTTTTGCAGCTTGCAGAGTAGGAGTTATTTATACCACTTCATTTTGAGCCAGTTGTAGCTTCCAAGTGGTTTTCAAGGGAAGGCTTGCATAGAATGAATTGCATCTTTAGGCATCTTTTTCTGTCTCATCTCCTGTAGCATATTTGAACGACAGGAAACTTTCTGGGATCCACAAGTAGAGAAAAATCCACATAGGTGCAATCTACTTAAAGGTCCTTGCCACCTTGCTCCAGCTAGCAGTTATAAGGCCCTGTGTCATGCCCCTATTGGGGTCTGACTCTGAGATGGAAGAGGAGCAGCTGACAGAGAGCAAGAGAGTAGCTCCTTGGCTGTGAAGGAAACTGGGGAAGGGCAGTTAGGCTGGCCAGAGCAGGGGAGAGTTAGAACAAGGGAGAGTGGGTTCTTATGAAGACCAAAGCCACCCCCTCCTCATCCTAGGGCACACAGGGAAGAACAGAGAAGAGAGCAACGTAGGTTGCGTGGCTTATGAGGGAAGAAAGGGCCCTGATCCCTTCACAAAATACACCTGGAGCTGGAGTTTAAAAGGAGAGGCAAATGGGAGGGGTGGTTATTGGGAACAAACGCTGAGTTCATGTTCGTGTTGACTGCTTTATCTGAGTTCCTGGCATCCTACCAACTGGTTTAATTTACGGCCATGCTACTTCAATTCTGGAATTCCTTATCTTGCTTGCTCTCCTAGATTAATTACCTTATCTTGCCCTGTTGGATTTACAGTTGGAAGTTTTGTCTGCTTACAGGTTTATGGAAAGGTTTTTCTCCAGACTGGAGACCTAATAAAGGGACTTTTACTTATTTTATGGCTGTGTTACCTTTGAGCCGTGCCTTGGTCATCACACCCTGTAAAACCATGTATCAGAGTTTCAGAAATAACAGTTTGGAATCCAACAGAGTCCATCAATTGTGTGTAGTAGATTGATTGAATAGGTACTTCCTCCTGGGGTCTCCCACTTAGGCTTCTGTGAGTAATGCCTCTAATTATACTATAATTATATTCTATACATAAGTTTGGGCTCATATGCTACCCCATATAGTTTTGAATAAAATGTGAAGTTTATACAATTTCTTTGTATTGCTTATATAAAGAAGATATCTCAGACATTTTTCTCTGACTATACTTGGACCTCCTAACTTCTGTGAATTAAATAATTGCTTTTTTATATATATAATAGGGACGTGCATACTTCTAAAATAATTTAGAAGTGTTTTGAATTCTGTGTGAGCAAGCATCTTTTTATTCCTTAACATAACCCAACTTTTTTCATACTTTTATGCATACCTTTAAGAATCTTACTAATTTGGTAACTGTTTCCTTAAAGCTTATACATTTTTTAGACTTTCAGTAAACATAAAAAGTAAAGGCCAGATTGCTTTAATTCATAAAACAGCAGTGCAACAGCTATATGTGAGATCTAATGCTCTTTTTAAAAAACATGTACTACCCTTATATATAAACTTGTTAACTGTTGGTTTCAGAATAAAGCAGTAGAGGGAGCTAGGTGCTAACTTAACATTGGAGTCTAATTTTACTTACTTTTCTGATTGCGGTGATTTGAAAATGAATGTCCCTTTATTCACTGACAAACAACAAAGTATGTTTTTAGTGGCTTCCATTCATCTTTGTAGTTGAAAGCATAAATTTGCAGCTATGTAGCTTTAATTTCTCTAATCTCGCTGCCTTAGCTTTCCATCAGTCTTTTTGTGTGCACTGTTGCTGTTTTTAAAATGCTGCCTATGTACTATATTGTGATTTGTAGAATTAAGAGTGGTTAATATCACTACCAGAAAATGCGTAGTTGTGCACACATTTGAATAGTCTTATTTTATCCTATTTCAATAATACTTTTAGGTGGCGTAATGGCTCTTAGTGTAACTTTTCTCTTTAGCTAAAAGCTATTTTGACATTAGGCTTAGAATGTTTGTAATGTACCTGCATCATTATAATTCGATGTGCTTTACTCCATCTCCTTGCACCAGAAAGCAACAACTCAAATCCACAATGCTGGGAGAATTAATTCTTACATAGTCAGGATTTTTTAAAATTAGATCTGTTTGTTATCATAACAAGAGACAAGTGGAATCTATGCCTCCTGCCTTAAAGAGCTCATGTAATTCATTGCATAAGGTGGATAGGAGAAAGAGGCACAAACAACAAAGGTCCACAATATACAAAACCTGTTGTCAGTATACAGCAGCTGAAGGAATTCTTTCATATTACTTCATAGCTTTTTCTACAATGAAGATATTTGTAAGAAGTTACTGGAGTCTTTTGTGGCATTTCCATTTAAGCTGTTGGGGAAAACTTGACATGCACAGTTGTTCTAAGGCCATTACAAAATACATGTTCCCAGAAATATCTTTTGCAAATGCACACAGATACTCAAAAGATCTCAAAAGGACATTAAGACAACTGCATTGAATCTTCAAATATTTGCTGCATAGCTTCAAGCAGCAGATCCAGAGCAAAATATTTCCTCAAAATGATTTTCATTGTTCTAAATTTTTGGGAAAACAGACCAGGGAAGCAATTTTGTTGCTGCTATTTGAGTTTAACAAGCAACAGAAAGCAGGATATTGCAGCAAAATTAGAGATTTATGCCAGTGTGATACTTACCATACATTTCTCAGATTTCTAATTAAAAGAGCTACCATACACTAAAATTAAAATTTAATGTGTTGTGCAGATTGCAAATAGGATACTTTTTTGTAGTATTTAACAAACAGGTGTCTTTACACATAGTGGAAACCTGACTATACAGTTTGATAAACAAAGTTCGTACATGATGACAAATAATCAAAAACATAAGTAGTCAAAAATCCACATGAAGGCTTAAGTCCAGGAAACAAAAATGAGAGATGATGATATAAGTGAATAATCTTGAGGTGAGTGAAGGAAATGGGCACTGGAGACAGGAACATAATGCTACAAATAAAGTTATTCTCAGCAACTATGCATTTGTTAAGGGCTTATATGCAGAAATACTATTATAAACTCAGTAGAGGTTCTATATATTCTATTAAAAGAAATGTCTACCGCCTCCCCCCCCCCAATTCTGAATTTGCTTTCCCATCTGCCAAAAATATTTGTCTCATTAAGGGATTGAGTATTGAGAAGTGTCAATCAGGGTCAAGGTGTCGGTTACAAACCCAAAATTCCAGGCCAAGTCTGAAGTCTTTGACAAAGAGCTGCCCTTGACATTGTACTTCTCATTCTGTGACAAGGATTCATCTGAAGAAATCATGACAACATACAATGAACATTGTAAGCTGGTTTTTAAAATATTGGTTGATGAACAGGCTGTTTTATCATGAAAATAAGGTAAAGTTAACATTTTTCCAATCCTCTAGTACTACAAAAAAGAATTTGCAAACCTTCATTTCTGTTTTAGAATGCTTAAGAAAGCTGTGGCTATACTCAAACTATAGTTAAACTGAACAAGCCCAAACTGTCTAGCATTTATCATATTTTTCGGACTATAAGACACTTTGAAGTATAAGACGCACCAACTCTGGGGAAGGAAAACAAGAAAAAAAAAATCTGCCTGTCCCTCCCAGCAATTTGCCTCCTTGCAGCATACAGCGTGATTTAGCACAAGCCTGATTTAGCACGAGCAGCTGATTGACGGCTGGATCTGCTGCCCGGAATACCTATTAGCTGTTCCAGGCTGTGGGGATTGCCACCGCCCATCGGCGGCCATCACAGCTACCACCTATTGCCGCCTCCGCAGGCCCCATTTTCGGCCTCTGCGCATTCTGTTTTCAGCCTCCGTACACCCCTTTTTTGGGGGCAAGTGGTAGACTAAAAATGATTTTTTTCAACAATAATTTAGCTCTTCTGCATTGTCAAAATAGGAATTAGCATGAAATATAGGAACTTACATTTCTATGTAAGTGCTAGACCATTATGTTAATGAAATTTGATGTCTACCGATAGTCCTTGCTTAATGACCATTCATGCAGCAACTGTTTGAAGTTAAGACAGTGCTGAACAGGAGGGCTTATGATGAATCCTTGAAGTTGTGGCCATCACAGCATCCATTGTCATGTGATCACAATTCAGGCACTTGGCAACTCGGGTACAATTATGACAGTCACAGTGTCTCACAGGCACATGATTGCTGTTTACAAGCTTTACCACAGGCTTCTGACAAGCAAAGTCAATAGGAAAGCCAGCAGGGAGTTGCAAGTGATGATCACATGATGTCATGCTTAACCGCTACCAAGACTGTCATTATAAGTTGATGAGGTTGTGATTTTTTTCAGTTTACAACCATGTCACTTAGGAACAAAACTGCCAGTCTAAATTGCAGTTAGTAAACAAGGGATACCTGTAATGTTTCTTGAGATCTTCCAAGAAACAAGGCATATAGATATATTTGACTTTCTGAATTCTTTATAGTAAAAAGTAATTGGTTTCCATGTTTGTTCATAATGTCAAGTTGAGTTGCTATTCACCTTTGACCCTTTTTTTTTTCCTTTACAGGTTTTTGTAGAAACTTTAGACAAATGTTTTGAGAATGTCTGTGAACTGGATTTAATTTTCCATGTGGATAAGGTACTGTGGTGAGATGCTGTAACATAAAGTCATGATATTCTGACAAGAAACATTTGTTTCTGTCAGATGTTTCTGCTTCTGTCAGATACCTTTTTTTCAAATTTCAATTATAGATATGGTAGTAATTTTTAGTTTACCAAAACATTAAATAACATTTGTGGCATTCTAAAGCTTATCTGTAGAATTTCTTTGTAAAGAAGTATAAAATGATTACCTGCGGTAGATTCTAACTATTAAGAATGGAATCCTTGCATGCTTTATTTGAAATCAGCCTCTTTAATATTGTGTCCTAAGTTAAAGATTCAGGAAACTATGCTGTAAAATAAACTAAAAACAATGATTGTTCTTCCACATACAGTACTATATTTGGAATAGTGTGTTGCTATCTCTGTTTTCAGCTAATTAGAATGTTGTGATAAAGGCAGGCGTGAAGAATACCTAATTTCCCTTTTATATTGAAATTTTTACAGTCAGCTATAATTTAACTGTCCAAGTGGGTTATACAATTTAGATAAATAAAACTCTTTACCTATCCTGCAGACCTTTTCTGTTAACTCAGCACAGGCTTTCATAACCTTTGTACTCTCTCAATATGTGGATTTTAATCCCAAAATTTTTTAGTAGTGCTTTGATTATTGGAGAATTCTGGGAAGTCCTCATGTCAAAAAGTCACCCAGATTGGGACAGATTGGTTTAGTCATCCAAGGGGAAATAGTGGTATTCTGGTATCAGCTTGCGCCTGTTTCTGAAAGCCAATCATTAAATTTTCAGGAATTTTGTGAATTGCTTAAGAGTAGAGCTGAGTTGTGACATCTAGTGCACCTATCAGCTGCTTGGTGACAGCATGGCAGTGACAGTGGAGCTGGCAGAGCCATTTATTACACAGTTATCATTATACTCCTAGGTGTCATCCCTGCCTTCTTTCATGAATAACTTTTATCAAGGCAAACATATTTTCAGTATTATCTTAATAACTCCATGAAATCATAACTGAGGTAATACATTATCCATAAGAAGAAAACTTTAAAAGCAAATGAAGTCAAAATAAAGTGATAAATTGGTCATACAATATATCAAGACAGTGGTTTCTAACTATATGGTTTTTATGTACCATATACAAATGCTCTTTGAATTGCATAAATTATTTTAAAAAGTTGGTTTCAGTATCACTGGTTTTATTTTGCCTGTAGTGATCAACTGTCTGACAGATGGTGTAAAAAATTGATAAACTTGAATATAATTTTTTAAAAATCTATTTTAGTTGATGTAGCAATCAGAACAACAAAATTCTTTTCATTAGATTTATATTCCATTTTTCTTCTAAGAATTCAAAGAGGTATGTTTAATACTCTTCTGTTTCCCCTACTACTCACATCAGCAATCAACGAGGTAGGTTAGGTTGATTTCAAGTGGCTGTCCCAAAGTCATCCAATGATTTTTCATAGCAGAGTTTGGACATGAATCTGAATATTCTTGGTGATACACTGCACTTGTACTTCACATGAAAGGAACATATATTTGATTTATTACAAATGTTATATTAGAAAAGTTGATTTATGTTAAGTATACTTTAGAAAAGCATAATAAAATACAACTGCATTAGTGATGGATTGATATAATCTGTGCAACCATTGTTTATTGGGTGTTCTTTTTAGGTTCATAATATCCTGGCTGAAATGGTGATGGGCGGAATGGTTTTGGAGACCAACATGAATGAAATAGTCACCCAAATTGATGCTCAAAATAAACTGGAAAAATCTGAGGTAAGAATAAAAGGTGGTAAAGCCAGTTGAAGCATGATCATATAGTTGCATGATACAAAATAGTTATCTACTTGTTAATACTTGGTTATTTGATTGCTACAAATTAGCATTTAGAATGTGGCATGATAAAGCCTTTGTTGAGTGCTTAAATAGCTGAACATTTCATTTTTCTTCTATCAGATTCCCATTTGCATTATCTATAGAAATATTTCTGAGCTTCCTTCAGTCAAGGCTTCTGACTCTTAAAGCTTGTTTAAAATGGTGATAATCATAATTTATGTACTAGTATACTTGTGGATACATTTTTGTTGTGTACCACATTTTTGTTGTGCTGTACACAATTTGGTATTAATGTTTTTAGATACACTTAATTAAAAGAATAAATGAGAAGTTAGCATGTTATAAAACACCAACCATATTCTTTGTTTGGAGGTATGTTTTGTTTAATCCTCAGAAACTAGAAAGTGTGGCAAAGAGCAGCCTAAAATATTTTAAGGTCTGCTAAATTTTGTGTTAGAATAGTTCAGACCACTGCTTTTCAAACTTGGCAACTTTAAGATCTGTGGACTTCAATTTCCACAATTCCCCAGCTAACACTAGTTGGAGAATTCTTGGAGTTGAAGTCTATATCTTAAAGCCAAGTTTGAAAAAGCTTTGACAGGTCATTTTTGAAAGTGCTCATAATATGTTCCCCACATTCAGATAAGCCTTCAGAGCAAAAAAAAAAAAAATTGAGGAAGCCCAATTTAGAGTGCTTCATTAAATGGTATATTGGTAGCAAATAAAAATTTAAAAATGTTAATAAGATGAACATGTACCCCTAAAAAAATTGAACACACAATTAAGAACCTTAGCTAATCCTAAAATATGGTAAGTGGTGTGTTACTTTTTCTTTTTTTTAAAGAGTTATGTAATATATTTGGAGTTAAGTAAAAATGTTTGTTAAATAATCAACAAAACTACTGATTTTCTTTCTACAAAATATAAAAATAACTATAAATAACATCATAAATGCCTTATACCAAATTAAATGAAACATTAAATAAATTTTCTATTCTTTTGCCTCTCAGTAATTTTATTTACTCTTTAGCAGTCTGTGGAGAGAAGCTTTCCACCTGCCCCCGAACTACTTTCCTCTTTCTGCCCTCTCATGGCTATTTGCTTGCAAAAGAAAATCTATCAAGATTGCAGATATCTTAGTTACAGTGACAAAAAACACCTTTGGTCAAGCCTTTTTTTTTAAATTGACCTACTTTTATACCATATTTACCCAAAAGGAAGAAACTGTAGGCAGCAATCTGCAAATAATCCAAGGGAATTGCTAGAACAGAGACAGGAGATTGAGAAAAGCTGGTATCTACTGCTTTTGCCTCTCTTCAGAAAAATGCAGAGTCCATTAATATTTTCCATCTACTTACTGTTGTCAAGGTCAGCTTTAGGCAAGCTACCAGTACTTTCTAATTGTGGACTTGTGACATTTTTATCCTCTCCTGACTCTTGGTAAGGCAGGCATAATGGATGGTTTGAATGGTTCCTATCTTTTATCTTGCTACAGCATTTCCTCATCTCTAGTGGAGGGCAACAAGAGGATGAGACAGCTAGCATACTTTCCCATGTCTTGTGCAAAAATGTGAATGGCTGGGAGGAGGAGATAAATGACAAAATGAACATGATGGCATCATTATGCAAATATTGCAACTTATGTACATGCCCTGACATTAAAGATAATTGTACCATTTATCTGATGTCACGGTGTGTAAATCATGATTGTGGCATTATCACAGTTGCTGTGGAGGCTTCTAAAAAGAAATAGAGTGTTACTGGATTTCATACTGATTAAAAAGAGTCCTAAGTTTTCCTATTTGAGAGTAAATGTCATTGGTTAGAGTTTTACTCCCTACAGAATAAGCATGCACAAGATTTGTGCTTGCTGAGCACAGTGCAAAATATCAGTTGAGTTTTCTGTCAATTGTGTTTTTCTTTCCTTGTTTCAGCTATTTTCCATTGATTCCTCTACATTCTGTTTTGTCTTGCACTTTCTTCCATTTGTATTTCTGCTACTTTATTTGCTATTTCTGCTAGAAAGAAAGGCATGTGTTGTGTGTGTGAGAGAAAACATATGCATATGTAAGCATATGCAGATAATTATTAATTTTATATACTGAAGAGGGGGGAGAGAGAGAGAGAAAAGCACATGCAAATATATGGGTTATATGTAAATATTTAATGGGGCAGTAGGGAGGTAGACAGTCTCCAGGATTAATTTCAATTAGATTGACCAAGGGTTGTCTTCCTTTTGGGTAAATTTGTGATATAGAAACAGGTACATAAATATTGTGATATATAAATAAGTATATGTACAGTATTTTCTATCACTTTATAATTAATATATATATCATAGATGCTACATATAACAAAGGTATCACAACTGATAAACTATTTTCAAGTAAATTACTTTGAAAATTCATAAAATCTCTATTCAACATTTGGTTGCATTTTTATCATTATTTTTATTTAAGCTATTTTCTAGCTAAAGAGCTATGCAGCACTGACTGAGAAGCACAGAAATTTGCATACCTATGCTACGTGGTTATATGCTGGGCAAAAACTTAATAAAGGTATAATAAAATTGGAATCAGACTTGTCTAAATATACAGTAATTTCTTTGTGTGGTTCAAGAGATAAATGAGCTCTTTATTCTTTTTTGAAGTGCAGCTTTAGTAAACTATAAATATGTTCCTATTTATTAAATTATGTTTTAAGAGATTAACCTGTTCCGGAATTTTAAATAATGAAGTATTTCAGTGTACTGGTCAGGTTAATCTTAATTTCTGTTGCCTCACTGAATGACTGTTTTCTGTGTATGCAAATTAAACTTGACAAATATTTAGCAAAGTACTAATGGAATAGTACTTCACTATTTTTACTTTCTATCAGTGCTTATTACAGAGCAAAATAAATCAATAATGAAAAAAAAAAGCAATATAGTCTCTGAATGAACTAACGAAACCCTTTAAAACCTCCTTGGTATTTACTTTGGAGAAGATAGTGTTATTTTCATGCCATCTCCTAATCCTAATCTTTGGCGTTTGATCCAAAATACCCCTTCTGCTTGCACACTATGTGTGCATGTTACTGGTTCTTTCCCTATCCCACAACTGCACTGTATACTATCCTGAAGTGTAAATGGAATGACTTTTTGGGATTGTGTTGGGCCCTGATGCATGCACAAAATACTGCATGTGGGTCTTTGAAACTAAGTCATGACCCTATTATTTCCAGTTGATACTCAAATACCATTTTTTCAAATACATTCAACAGCAGTGTCAGTTTTGCTGCACTTTTAGGCACTTGGGTTTCACTTCATAATCTAGCTAATAATTCTGGATAATTTTGTTCAAAGGGAGTGGCCTTGCTTTAAAATAAATGGGTAGACAACTGTTTACAAATGAAGGTCCTGCTTCCCCAACATATATCAACTGAAGTGGTAAAGCAGAAGTATCTTTTGCTTCTCTTAACAAGACAAAAGCAAATTTATTTGTCCATTTTTGATACCCTTTCTGCAAAAGAAAAATAAGCCAAATAAATAAAGCTTTAGGCTTTGGTAAACGGGAAAATTTGGGTTGAGTGTCAGGCACTATCAGTGACATGGAAGGTGTTCCCTGGAAGAATTGGTATTCTTGTGTTTTTTCTGTAGTCTTCAGCTGGGTGTGAATTTGGTCGTTTTAAGTCAGTCCTCATTTTTTCAAACCACCTGATCTTTTCTAGTTCTTTCCATTCTTCTCTTTACAGACCTTTATCTTTCAGTCTCCCAGACAGGACAGGTAGATACAGGTATTGATAATTTTCAGAAAAAAATGTGCTGCTTTAAAATAAGAGAAAGCAAAATGATGTCAAAGGCAATTGATAAATTAGGCCAGACTCAAAAATTATGTGTTGATAAACCCATATTAGTCTTCGTAGCCCACTTTTTGTGCTGGTTTCCTTCATCTTTTATTGCTGTAGTGTATTTAATAGATTGTCATTAACTTCATATATTTTTACTTTTGTTTTCTCCTTTCATTAGTGTTCAGCTTTGGAATTTCTATTTTTAAAATGTAATTTTATTATTTGTATGCCCACATCATTAACAAATCTAATTTATTTGATATAGATATGCTGTTCCCAATTGTTTGGTTATAACCAGCTAGTCAGAAATCAGAATGCTATCATGTCCACTCTATTCTCCCATGCCTTTTGTTTCTTTCTAGAGTAACCAAGCATCTGTCTTAACCATAATTATATATTATGTCTATAATTAGATTAATATCTGTTAGATTTTATATATTTTTTTAAAAAAGGAAGATGTGAAAATAAGATTTTAAGCTGATTTCAAATCCTGGACAAACAGAAGCTTTTGCTATCCTTTACTATAATTAATACCTTTGATATAACACTTAAAACCAAGGCCAGCCATTGAAAATTCATGCTCCAGAAGGGAGAAATTGGGGAAGTTCATCAAATGTTAGTCACCATCAATTCTTTAATATTTATTCAGAACTGTTGCCATTTCTAATCCTTACTGACAATGCAGTAGTACAAACTCTGCACGTTAGGTTTTATATTGTAAGATTAATCAGTTGTTAGACATAAATATTTTTGAAGAGTTGAATATAATAGACCCCTTGTTCAAATGAAAGACACCTAAATTCATTCTATGAATGAACATCTTTTTCCCCCATTTGCCCTATCCCTACCACCATCACCCCTTTTCCGGGGTCTCCCCCTAACAGGAGCAATTTGTAGAGTTTTGCATTGGATAATAGTAAAAAAAGATGTGGAGAATCAGAATTTTTTAAAGCTAAAATCCTCAGTTTTCACAGGATGTTTTATGTTAAGGTTGTTGGTAATTTTTTCTCCCAACTTTTAAAACTGTGCAGTAGTGCTAGGGAGTTTATAGCAGGTAAGGCTTTGAAGTGAATTTTGTATTTTTAAGCTGTTACCAATTAAGCAATTAGCATCCTCCTAACCCTGTCACTCTCTGCTCCTATGTAACGCTTCTATGCTGTGTTACAAGTGTACATAATTAGATAGCTCCAGTAATAATGATATGTATCTAACTAGACTGCCATAGTAGCAACTGTGGTTTAAAGACTGTTTTTATGTACCGTAAGCTTTTTTCTCTGAGAACTTTGGTTAGTTAGAAAAATATAAATACTATTTAATATTGAATATTTTAAACTAGACATCCATTTTGAAAATCAAAATCTGGAAAAATTAAATACAAGAATAATATTTAGAACAGAAAAACATTTTAGGGCTTTGAGAAATTATTGGCAATAAGTTTTGATTGGGTTAAGATTTACTATGGCTAGTTAATGTTCCTGAGGAAGTTTTATCACATTGGCTAGCAAATGATAGAATACTGAAATAAGAAAGCATTTAAAGCTCAGTCTATGCTACATGTCATATATAATTTTAATCAATAGCATGTAAAATCCTAAAACAATATATTTGTTTCTATCACTCTTTGTAAGAAAATGTTATACATCATTTAATAGCTAAACATTTCTGTAGAATTTTCTCCTATAATCATAAAAAACCATGTAACTAGGTATCTATTTCCAATTTGTATGCTTCACAATATCCCATGTTCATGCTAAAAGTGGCCAAAATTAAAATACAGTTTTAGAACCTCCTGATAAAGTCTACTTACGAGCATTCCAAACAGTCCATTTTTTATTCTATAAATATATTCTTCAAGATAAGGGTTCTTTCTTTATTTTTATGTAATATTGCTCTTTTATTTTCTGCTTATATGCATTCTGTTTTTATTTTTGGGTCTGGCAACTTTAAAAAGAGATAAATCAAATTTTTTTAAAAAATTCATGTCCATCCATTACTATCGCTGTGATCCAAGTGCTTGAAATTTCTAAGAGTATGTGTAAGTCTTCTATCTGTTTGGCATTTTGATATACTTGCAGACTTCATTTTGTTTTTTCCTCTAATTCTGTTCATTTATTTAACCTCATGAGAAGAGAACATGATCATACTTTTATATTCTGTACTGCATCCTTCCATCTTATTCATAACCCTGCTGCTTTGAATCATACTTGTTCTGGGAAGAAGGGTTGATAGAAAACACAAACAGTTGTAATGTCTACTATAAAATATGTTGGAGGAATGAATTCAAAAAATAGTGCATATAAAAGGATCTGCCTTTTATAACAAGCACAAACACTTGGGAGGTTGATCTATCCATTTATCTTGTTAAAAAAAAGCTTGGAATAGAGTTGTTACAATGTCATTTGGAGGATAATTATGATTTTAGCAAACAATAAAGCTAAGCACTTATGCATCAATGTAATGTGCTGTATAAAAAAGAAATACAATATACAACTTCCATATTACTAAATAGTGTCCTGAAAAGAATCTAAAATATGCTTTGCATTGCTAAATGTCAATTTTTGTAATTAGAAAGACTATGACTTTCCCACTTGTGTTAGCTGGGTTAAATGTATTATTATCATCTCTGCCTTTTTAACATGTTAGAGTGCTCAGTCTGTAATTTCTGATTACAAGCATCACTGAAGGCAACCTGTTATAGGTTTGATTCAGACAAATGTCAGTGAAAGTCAGAGAGACAAGAGGTGACTTTCTCAGCCATCCTTTCATAAGCAACTCTGAAAAGACACTGTTTTGAAGGCTGGGGGAATCTTGCTGTTTGATTGGGTTAGAGATTATGCTGATGATTGATTAGCTTAAAAAAATGGAAGGTCTTGCCAAAACTAAGAAGCTACCATCTGTGAATGTTTTCAAAGAACAGGAAAGGAAATCAGTCACCCCTTGTCCATGCCCTTACTGGGGATATTGTTATGGAATCAACCCTGTGTCTTTCAGTGACTATTGAATTTTGAAGTACATATCAAACTTATATGGTTATTTAAACTGAGATTACAAAGCAGCTGGGCAAATGTCGTTTGATTAGTTGTAATTTTAACTGTATATAAATTCACACTGTATTTCTAATACCTTGTGGGCATGCTGGAATATTTGTGCTCATTATGAGATCATGAGCAATATTTTAGGTTTACGATTCAGCTTGGTTTTTACTTATTGGATAATTAGAACCACACAAATGTGCCCATCGGCAACTTGTTTATGATGTAACTTGTGAAACTCC
Organism: Ahaetulla prasina; assembly: GCF_028640845.1. Classification (NCBI taxonomy): domain Eukaryota; kingdom Metazoa; phylum Chordata; class Lepidosauria; order Squamata; family Colubridae; genus Ahaetulla; species Ahaetulla prasina. The sequence continues at coordinate 250,896,328 of NC_080540.1, read as the reverse complement.
ATGGGATATTTTATAACTTTTCTAATACATGTAAGAAAATGACTAATTGATTCATTCAAGAACAACTGCTAAGATGAGGAATGTTACGTCCCTTTGTCAATTGCTGTAACTTTTTGTCTTTCTTTCCAGCTCTCAAAATAGAAGTTAGCTAGAAAGGGAATCGGTAATCATGAGCTGGGTGATGGAAGAAGATTGGATTTTTAAAAAATGTTATATTCCTCATCTCCTTTACTTCTTTCCATGTTAATTGGATGGGCCCATGAAAAGAAATGCATGTGTGGCACAAGTGCCTGTAGCTATGCATTATTGGTAGATTTTTTGCTTACCATAATTATAACTCCAGAAAAGTTCACTATGTCTTAGAAGTATAGTGTGATTTTTAGTTCGTACTTTAAATTGTGGTGGTGAATGAAAGGCAGCGTCAGTTCAGTGAACTACAATTGAAGTGGTTTGCTCCATTTATAGTAATACATAGATACATCTACTGAATTCTTGCCATGGAAATCCTATTAAACATTGTCTATCAATATCTTTAATAGCTGACAGGAATCCTAGTTCATACGAAGTATTTCTAAATATGCATTATTTAAGTAGATGTAGATGCACATGTAAATTATTTTCCTTGCTTAAAGAAAGTATGTGCCAGAATGAGTGTAAACCATTTTTCTTTAAAAAATAAAATAAAAGAGTTCTCTGGTATTTGGAATTACACCAAGAGAAACAAAATGTTTAAAGAATCATTATAAAACAATATTATTTTGCACTGTGAAGGAATATCAAATTGTTTTTAGGTCTACTAAAACTATAAAAAATGGGATGGATATTAAAGAGAAATATTTGTATGCTTGACACTGGTGAGCTTTTCTCTTGCTTGCAAAAATACAAGATTGGGACTTGGAACTTCCAGCTGTTGAAAAAGCAGAGATTGTATTTTCTTGGGGAAAAAGGCAATTATGTTTCTACACAAGAATGTGTAAACCTCTATTTAAACGTATTACTCAACAATCCTTTTATTAATTTTACAAATATTGTTATGATTAAATGTTGACCAAGTTGAGCTTTCGGGAGAAAAATTAATGGCAGCTAATGAAAAATTCTGAATGAATAGCCCAAATCCTAGGAATATTTATGTGAAATTGGTATGTCTTATGTTCACGCAGACATGGTTAACATTATGATCAGTTAGCATTTCATTTTTTTTTCTTCATGAAAAGATGAATAGGATCTAAAATAAATTTAGATTACTTATATTTCAAATAAGTGCTATGAAATAAAATAATCAGATACATAGATACTGTAGAACGAAATCACATGCAAGTGTGATATACAGACATTGTAAATTAAAAAAAAATTCAGAGAGCATTTTTAAAAAAATGGTAATGAAATATATTAACAAGTGTTAATCCCAGACAAAAACCAGTAGTGCATTCTTCTAGAAAGCCCTAACTAAAGCTGCTTTTGGGGTCTAAGAAAGATTTTATGTGTCTGAATGTCAAAGTTCCAGGCAAATATAGAAAGGCTTAATGTCGTAGAAGACATGAATTGTGAATACTTTACTATTCATATAAGTTAGTTCAGGGAATGTAATGTCTCAATATTAAAAATGCCTTCTAATTATTTCAATATTGTAAAAATATGTACAAGTATAGTCAGATGGTATTTCAGATTGTTAAACATCTTTGGAAAGCTTCATTTATTCTTTTGTTTTAGTAGGTATTCAATTTTGAAGTGTTCTCTTGCAAATACAAAACATTTAAGGAACTCTGATAACAGTACACAAGACAGCTTTATATATTGTATACATTGTATACATTATAAAATATATTTTTATATTACCACTTACAGTAAAAAATGGCTTAAAGCTTAAATATTAGATGAAATAATAAAATAAATTTGCATTGAAACAGCATCCTTCAAAATTAATTGTACTATATGTAGAGAATAATTTTAATTTTTTTCCTGCATGGGAAAAAATGACCTGAATTTTGATTGTGGTTCTAGCAAGATTTTGTTCAGGAATAATTTGCTGTACATATCTGCAGTTTGGAAAGGACAGCACCATGTGTGGGGAAGGGAATTTATTAGATCATGGTTTAGCATTCATATTTCTAAACATAAAATTAGAACAGGTTTAGATCAAACTAGTCGGTTTTTTGAACCTTGAAGCTAAAAAATCTAACAGGTTAAAATCATGTGAAAAGTTTATTTTTGTATAATGTTGAGAATTTGATTAAAATCTAATGTTGTAAGAAAACTGAAATGAAACAGATCCTGTAAGAACTGAATAATTGTCAATTTACTATTGTATAGTAAATTCCAATTGTCAATATTGTAGTAATTGTCAACTTTACCATTTGCAAGGGTAGGAAAACTGGCCCAAGCCATTTACTGTATATGGTACAATACCTAGAAACAGTAAAAATCAAAGCTAGCATGAGCTTTAATGTTAATTAACCTCAAACTGATTATTTTACAGATAACATGTTAATTTTTCATTGTTGCCATTGCACATATTAACCATATTTTAGATTTTGTGTGAAGTGTTTCCACTTCCCTTTTCCAGATGAATATTTTAGAATTTTCCATTTCATTCCAATCCAAAATATCACCTGATTGTTCTAATATTTAATATTCATGTCTTTATGATTTATTGTAATGCTTCACTGTAAATTGTAATGAATGCCATCTTAGTGGTATTTTTTTCTTCTGTATACAGGCTGGTTTAGCAGGAGCCCCAGCCCGGGCTGTGTCAGCTGTAAAGAATATGAATCTTCCTGAGATCCCAAGAAATATTAATATTGGTGACATCAGTATAAAAGTGCCAAACTTGCCCTCTTTTAAATAATTTGTGCATTCCAGGTAAAAAATGAAAAATTACTAGCTGCTCACAAATGTTTACCAAATCAATGTTTTGTTAACTGAATAAAAGATCAGCATATTCCATAGAAATCTTCTGTAGTAAAACTGTGAAATTGTATTTTGCTTAGTAAATTTAAAAGAAGTGGTTCTTTTGTGAATTCTAAATAATACTTCAATGTCATTTTAAATCATATCAAATGTAAAATATATAATTTTCTGGAAAACAATTCAAAATATTTATTTTCTTTCTATAACCTCTTTTTGTATAGATTAAACTCTATACTGTAACTAGTACAGCCATCCTAATCATATTTCTTCGTCTGATGTGTTGCATGACAACATTCAACTGTTGTATTTTCTTTTGCTTTTTGAATAAATTATCATGAATTGTATTGGAAATATTTGTTTAAAATCTAACAATTATTAATAGGATAATTTTTGTCTTAACTAAAATGAAATTATATTTTTTGCTAAATACAAGTTTTATATAAGGTTAACGAGCATTCTTCATTGGGGACAGGCAGAATTGCAGCTCTTTCAGCATAAATGTGTATATATCATATAACATTTTGCTTTGAATATGGAAATCAGCAAAGAACTATGCAAGACTGGAGGGTCTTGGTAGTTATTATTATGCTTGTGTCTTCACTGTTTTCATTTTCCACACATAGCTTAATTCTCTTCCTGCTCATGATCTAATGTTTTCTGAATAAGAAATTGATATAATTTAGATTAACTTTCAAATATCTGTTTTTCTTTTCTACATCCATATTCTCTCCAAAATGATTCTTCTCTTTTACTCTGTCTCTTCAGATTCTTCATATGCTCCCTGTCCTCTGGCTTCTACAATTTTGTTTTTGTCAGGATTCATCCACAAACATACTCCTTTTGAACATGACTATATGTTATGCTGCCCTTTGTATTCATACTTCTCTTGCTGGTAGACATCTCAGTTGTATTCTTTGCTTCTTTTATGATTGAATCTCAACTTGTTGTTTACCAGTCTTTATATTTGTTCAAGAGTTTTAAAAAGTTGAATATCCTTGGTGATGAAGCCATCATTATGTCTGTTTTAATAAATTAAACTGAAGGACCAGATCAGGATTAATTTTAGTCAGCTATAGTGTGATAAAAAAATTCTGCAACTACAAATCTGCAAGATAGAACATCCTTCAAGGTAGTTTTTTTTCTCTTGAGGATTCTTATAATGTCCAGGAGGGGATAATGAGACTCGATTCTTTCCTTCATATCCCATCAAAATGTAACCTTAATTACTGATTTGATTTGTATTCTACCTTTCTGTTCTAATGAGTACTCAATTTGCCCAACAAAATATTTTTTTAAAAATTGCAAACAACCATTTCTGTTGGAGGTCACTGTATTGTATTTCAGAGGCCTCTAAAAATCCTAATTTATCATTCAGTGGACTGGGATCTGAGTGTCTCTCTGTTGGGGCCTCTCTGCTAGGAGATCTTCCCAGATTACGCTTTGCCTTGGTATTTAATTGCCTTACTACCTAAAAAGGAGGGGGGGATTGGGTATGGCTAGAACCTTGGAAGAGGCTGGGAATCTACAGTTTGGGGGTATAAATGTTTTGTGTTTGTGTGTGACAGATGGTGATTAAGAAAGGATATCAGTGTTCTTATCTAAATGCAGGAACTGGGGGTGGGAATTAGTAAGGAAAGAGAGCAGGCAGGTCGGGATGGGTAGGGATAGATATGGTGAGAAACAGAAGGTAGGCCACTCTCAGAGATGGTGGGAACACTGTTTGAGAGTGATATCAATATCCAGCCATCAATACTTATCACTGGTATCAGGTGACCAAATCTTGGTGGTGTTGAGCTCTGGTTACTGCTTATGAATGCCAAGTCATTTTGCAATCTGCCCTCATTCTGGGTGCACCTTGTTTCTCTGATTGTCTATGGAGATTCTCAATCATCCAGGTCATGGTTGTCCCAAAGATGCTTTTTGAAAAGGCAACTGGATTTTGTCAGCGACCTTCCCAGCATGGTCAACTTTCTGTCCATTCTCCGCAGCTATCCCCCTTTTCTTATCACCGTGTGTTGAGTAACAAAGAAACAATGAGTCCCGGACAACGTTTTTGCATCAAAATGCACTGAATACCAAATTTGATGAGTTTTCAAGCAATCACGTACTGAAATACCATTGTAATCTGATAGAGTCAGGTGATGAGAAGTAGGGATGCTGGGCTATGATAGACCACAACTTTTTACTGGTTACTAAAGATAAAGGGAAACATTATAAAAAGAAGCATATCTATGTAAGGGGGTTGGAGTTTAAACCATCTGGAAGGATTTAATCATGCCTCCTCCAAGAGATTCATGTCTATTTTTTGTAAAACTCATGAGGCAAAAAGAAAAAAATATCCTTAGTAATGCATATTTTGTAATATACAAATTCCTTCTGCATTACTAATCGGGTGTATAGTAGAGGACACTGGATTTGGCACATGTTACTTTTGAGCCATAACAATTGTTTTAAAATAGTTCCAAATCTACTATTCAGAAATTGATTGTTCTATGAAACACTGATAATACACAATCTCAGTTGCAAATTAATAGGTTCATATAACATTTTCGACTGCCTTTTAAGGGCTGAAAAAATCTGGCTTTTTTTGAAACTATATCATAAACTTGAAGGAAAAGAAAAGTATACAAGGTACTGAATAGTTTTTCTAGCAGCTGGAACTTTCTATGTACTGAACAGGAAATACGTCTTAAATTTCTTCAATTTCATAGCCAGAATCTGTTTCAAATAAAGATTCCTTGCTGAAATTTTCTGCATAATACAGCCTCAGAATAACTTTTATTTTCCTTATGAAATATAGGCATGTGTCTCAGTACCAGAAAATGGTCTAGTTCAGCGTTATTGAGCAATGTGTATTAAATATTTGGCGGCATGTGAGGCATCATTTTCCATTGGAGTTTCCATCCCCAAGGCTACACTTCAGAATAAGTTGGCATATTTTTATTTTTACTCTTGCATCACTAACTACACCAAGAATAAACATCAATGAGGAACCACGGTGGACTAGATTTTAAATAATGAATATCACTGAATGCCTTTAGTTTATATATTTGGAAACTATTCTTGTTTCTGTGAAAGCAGCATTGTGTAATGTTCCAGTATTAACTCAGTCTCGGGGAATCTGAGATTCCAATCCAGAATCAATTTAGAAGCTGACTAAGGTGGATTTGGGCCCCTCTGCTTTTTCCAATCTATTTTTCAGGGGAGGGGTGTAGAGATGAAATTGGGCACTACGTATTTTCCTTGAGATTGTTTAGAGGTATGAATCAGAGGTGGATTTCAGCAGGTTCTGACCAGTTCTGGAGGACCAGTAGCAGAAATTTTGAGTAGTTCCGAGAACCAGTAGTAAAAATTCTGACTGGCCCCATCCCCATCTATTCTATGCCTCCCAAGTCCCAGCTGATTGGGAGGAAATGGGGATTTTGCAGTAACCTTCCCCTAGAATGGGGCGAGAATGGAGATTTTACAGTATACTTCCCCTGCCACGCCCACCAAGCCACACACACCAAGCCATGCCACGCCCACCCACAGAACTGGTAGTAAAAAAATTTGAAACCCACAACTGGTATGAATCCAGTCTTACTTTAATAAAATAATCTCAAATAAGCATTGTTTAATGTGAGGGAATGTGGGTAGCAGAGGGGAAAGAGTTGACCAGTTCAGAGCCTGTGTTTGTGATTTTCAATTGGGCAAAAGATACAGGGAAACAGTTACTGAAGCAACATCATTTAAAAGGGCTAACCTACAGAATGCTAGGACACATGGTTCCCATGGGAATGAAATTTGGAAAAGTTGCGGGTCTACACTTCCAGAAACCTGAGGGTTTGGGTAGCACAAGGGAAAATAAGAGTTGTGTCCCTATCTTCTTTCTTGCCTCCCTCTGGCTGCGCACTGAATCAGCTGACAGCATGGCTTGACAGGTGAGCAACAATTGGCTTCATTGGAACCGAAGGCTGAAATTTGACCTCTTTAAAGGTGAGCTAAAGCAAGGCTGAGGGAGCAACTTGGATGCTTGCGAGATAGAGGCTGGGGAAGAGGGTATGGCAATCAACAGGTGAGATTCTTTCACTATATTCTTTGAAGAAATTTAACGTTAGTATTCATGACTTCTGCTTCTTTGAGCTATCTCAAAGAGCTGCCATCAATCTTGTGATTCTGAAAGCATTTCTTCCTTCCTTCACTTTTACTTTCCAGAAAATGAGAGAATCCCAAGACTTCCCAAGCCTCTTTTCCTTCTGTGAGTTTAGTTACCATTTTGCATGATGGCTTCCTAAACTGCAGCACTTCTTCCTGCCTCCGAAGGCTATTTCCTCATAGCATGACAATTTGGAGTTCCATAAGAGTTTTGGGGCAAATAATAAAAATAATTTTTAAAAAGTTCAACCGAATGCAGCCAGGGGCATTTGAAGCATTTTTTTTAAGGTATAGCAGAAAGGGCAAAAAAATAAATGACGGCGACAGCCTTTATCTAGGGCACTAGTTCTCAAATATTTTTCTCTCAAGTCCTCTTTACATTCTTAAAAAATGATCAAGAATCCCCAAAGATGTTTGTTTTATATAGGTTATGTGCCAATAGGTCATTGTCTGTGTAGGTCATTGTCAATATCAGAAATTTTAACTGCAATTTTAAAATATTTTTTTTACTTCATCACCAAAACCTAACCTCAAGGATCCCCAGACCATATTTTGAGATCAGCTGATCTAGGAAAACATTGTCTATGGGAGTTAATCTTGCAAAAACCAAAAACACACAGCCAAGCCTGATCTGCCTTTTGCAAAGCCATCCTGTCCCTCCCTTTCTCTTTCCTCTAGGGAAGGTCAACTGAAGGTTTCTGTGGGCAAGGCAGATGTTCAGGCAGCAATTCCTCATCTCCTAATGGTCCCCTTTTTTTTGTTATGGATAGGCAGCAGCTAGTGGCAATTAGCTTAAATTTTGTTTATTGGCAATTTTCAGTCACTAGAGCTTTGCCTCTTGATGAAGTAGGAGCAGAATTTTTTATTTTTGAGCTAGCTTGTTTTCATGGCCTGAACAAGTTTAAAAACTGTTCTATTTCACTTCTACACCAAGCCAAAATGTAATTTACCTAGAAAACACTGAACTGAGCAAATAGTTTTTAGTAACAAACTCCTTGAGCTTTTTGTAAATGACAGTTGTGAATAACCTTCAAAAGGGCCGGTGTTAATTGTCTCTTACCCTACAAAAGTGCAGTGCTCAACATTCAGACTTCTGTCTGTAAACAGCAAACTGGATTTCAAATAAATGTGTTTGCCAAAAAGATTGATAAGAAATGTTGCAGGACCTGGAAGAAAAAAAAAGGCAACTCTTGGAAAAAAGTATGGAACAAAAATTGAAAGGAGCAATTCCTCACCAAACAAAAACATGGCAGCTAATATTAATCTGTTAAATTTTAAAATTTGAAAGTATTAATCCCAGTGAGATGGAATAGGCTGCTTTGAAGAAAATATTATGTGGACTCTGCAATAATGATTATTATGGGTTTATATTTAGGAAGCAAGCAACATAGCTTCTGTCATACATTTCTTTTTTAAGAATTCATGTTTATATTGCAAGTGAAGTCTTGAATGGTTTAACAACTTAATTATACCGAAGGGTAAATTTTCCCTTTGGTCATGTGTATTAGTGATTTCCCAGCCACATCTGTGGTTTTTGGGGAGTGGCTTGAGTGTTTTAGCCATCCCCAGCAGCCATTAGGATTCTTTGGTCCTGTATTTTAATCAAAGCATACTGTGATATTATCTGCACAGGCCTTTCCAAACTTGAGATAGTTACATTGATGGCTTTGGGAACGAGGTAAAAGATAAAAGTCCCTTCCAGTTGAGTTTAAATTCTGATGTCTACCTATCATTTGTTTAGCAACAATATGGAAGCATTTTGCTGCTACTGTTTAAATTTTTGATATTAATACTCTAGTTCATTCAGAGTGCAGAAATGGAGAAGCTATAACAATATACAACTCTAAGGAAACGCCAACTGAAAGATGTTCATAAAAAGGAAAATCATTGGATTTTAATGACGTATGAATTGGTTATATTAAATTGAGTAAGATGGGTAGTATTTGCCCTGTCCTCCAAACAGTGGTCCATCTAATAATCAAAGCTGCCTGAGTGCAAAGCAGAATGAAAAGCTGTAATTTCTGACAACATATTACCTGTGACTTCAAGATGGAATAATTGTAACTCATCCCTTAAAGTTGAACCAGATGTGCACTGGATATTTTCACAGTTTGAGTTATACTGATGACAGCTATGAATTTTGGCATCCAGAAGTCAAATGCCCTCTCTAACAGACAGACAGACACACACACACACTAAAACCTTAATTTGCCTTTTGGTCTTTGGCCCTGGATGATCTAGATACATTTTGTATTTTTCTTTAGTTCTCCTAGCATAAATAATCTTTTCCTTTGCCTATCCTATTGTCATTTTAATAATATTTTTAAAAAGTTTTGAGGACTTCTTTTAAGAAGTTTTGAGGACTTCTATTTCTATTTGGTTACTAATTACTCATTGCTCATCTTAATTAACAAATGAAGATCTTGTTTTTGAATCTGAATAACTATGGAAGTAGTCAAAGTTGTAACAAATACAAGTTTCTGAATAGATAACTAGCTCTTTCTAGATAAGCCTAAACTGCAGTGCATATAGATGAGGTTTGCATATCAGACTACATCACATTTTGGTTTAACTAAAGTTTATAAAATAAATCACAGTGACTGGGCTCTGGCAAATACCCTAAAGCAAACAAATTGCATCAGGGCTAAACATGTTGTACAAACCCAGTCAAGATGTTTTTCTAATTTCTCTTATTTTTGCCCCATTTGAGCCCCTGTTCTAAAATACAGCTAGCCATTTTCTGAAGTTAAATTATATTTCAGTGAAATACTTCTTGATCCATCCCACATTTTTACTCTTAGTTTTTTTACATAAATTCTATCACTTACTGGGTGGTCAAAAAATACGAACATGACCTAAACAACTTCATTTGTCAAACAGAAACACCCACTTTCTATGGTTTCCTTTTTCTATTTACAGAATGATTACAATTGCTTTTCTCTTTAAAACTAAACTTTTGAGCATGTCCCTGCTGCCCATATTTAGCAAAGAGTAATACACACACACACATACCAAAATTCTACAAGCATATTTAAACCCCTTATTTTAATACTTCCTAATTATTAAAAGTGTTTTTTTTCTTTTTTAAATGCAAGCTAGGAAGTTATGATAGCTTGTGTTTATTGGACTAGAGCCAACTACCAGACCTGGAATGTAGGAGATGCCTGGATTTATAGATGCTCTGAGACTCTTAAATGCTGTTATTTTTTTAGTTCATCTTTGACCTAATTCAAATATTATGTATGTTTAATCATTTCAGTGTGTCCAAATGTAGAAGTACTTTTACATGCAATCCAAATGTGTATTCGCAGGTGCCAATTTCATTTAATAATGTTACGCATGTAGGATTTCCTGACCTTCCATTACAGACTACTTTTTGGTGTCAGAGTTATGTTCCAGGACTTCTAGCTTGGGGGTGGGGTGGGGGACATATGTTTCCATTTCTAAAAGAGAACAATCTTGTATTGTCAGCTAACTAGCATCCTTTTCCAGAAACTGCTGGTTTTCTACAACTTAATATTTAACATAGTAAATGTTTGCAAACAGCAGTTCAAAGTTGCAGGATCCAATTTGGGGAAGAGCCATGGTGGCGCAGTGGTTAGAATGCAATATTGCAGGATAATTCTGCTGACTGCCAGCAGTTCGATTCTCACCAGCTGAAAGTCACCTCAGCCTTCCATCCTTCCAAGGTTGATAAAATGAGGACCCAGATTGTTGGGGGCAATATGCTGACTCTGTAAACTATTTAGAGAGGGCTGTAAAGCACTATGAAGTGGTAAATAAGTCTAAGTGATATTGGAATTGCTATCCTCTACCACACATTCTGGTAGAGACGTTCCCTGAGGATGGGCTCCAGCGTGAGTCCAAAAGCTCAGAAGACTAAACCTCTGGTCCTGATCCTGCAACATTATCCTAGGACACATATATTTGCCTTCATTTGTGAGTTCAAAATTACCTGCAAATCAGTATTGAATCTCCCTTGGAAAAGTGATGGACCAGCTGAACCAACTTTCTCTGTGTTTGTTCTCTGCATGATCTTGCCTGTCGCTAAGCTGAAAACAGTAGGTGATAAGCAGATCTGATAAATAATTAGACTAGCAGAAACCTTAACTGCAAGTGCTTTAGAGTGTAACAATGGAGCATTTCAGAAGCTAATAGATAAGACTGGATAAGTCTTGGTTGTATGCAGTACAAACAGGTTTGTTATCTTTCAAACCTCTGTACCTCTAAATGCTGAAACAACATAAAAGCATGGGAATATAACAGTTGTCTAGTGATTTCAGAATTAATGGCTTTGTTTTGCTGTTGAAGTATATTTAGTTAACTGCACAAGCATTCCTGCTTCCTGAATATCCCAGTGTAGCATGACATTTAGCTGGACTGTGATTAGATATTTAGAAACTTGTGATTTTTAATATAGTGGGGTATAAAAAAATAGCTCACGGAAGAATAGTATGTGCTACTTTGGTGATTAGTCCCTGCACCCTTCTTTGCACGTAAATAAAGCTTTACAAATATTTCCACCTCTGGTATGTTTTGATTGGGCCCAGAACCCCTCTGGGATAACAAAAGGAGATATTGTTCTTGGCACTAACCTGCATAATACTTAACCAGTTTCTAGGGGACCACAAAAATGTCATAACTTGATGTTGCACTCCTCATCTCACTAAAATCCTGAACATTATGATTGCTATGACCAAGGAAGCCAATTTAACCTGGTTGCTCTTTTTTGTATCTTTTCCAATTCTGCAGTATATTCTTCAAGAAGAAGCAGTTGCAGCTGTACATAGTACTGCAAATTAGTTGTTTAAGAAATGTGTATATTAGCAGTGTGTATTTAGTTACATAATCATTTCTATATCTGCTGTCAAATTTCTAACTTGTTTACAATGATAAAACATAGTATGTTAAACCACAATTAAACTCTCAGGACTGCATTCCACCTAACTGGGGTTTTGTTTATCTAAAACCAGGGGTGAAATCTAAAAATTTTCCCTACCGGTTCTGTGGCCGTGGCTTAATTGGTGGGCGTGGGTTGGTGGTCAGATGACTGGGTGGGCATGGCCAATAACAATAAATAAGAAAAATAATAAACAAAGTATAAAAAACAATAAGAGGTACCAAAAACTAACTTTCACACTTTACACAACACAACTGACTAACACACAATGTAAAAGCAGCTGCACTTCACACTTCACATAGCCACAAAAAGCTCAAAAACCAACTTTCACATTTTACACACACACAACACAACACACACACACACACACACACACACAATACCACATACAGCTTTCTGAGATTTCGTGTGTTTGTGTAGTTAGAGTGAAACACTACAGAAACACACCAAATCTCAGAAAGCTGCACAAATATTTTATTTTATTATTTTATTTAATTTTATTTATATTTTTTAGATGGGGTCTCCAACCTTAGTAACTTTAAGGTTTGTGGACTTCAATTCCCAGAGTTCCTCAGCCAGCAAAGCCAGCCAGCATTAGTTGCTCAGTGATGAAATAGATTAGCTAAGCAACTGATTCTGTCTGGTGCTGAAAGTGAAACTGGAGCTTTCGGGCCAGGAAAAAAGCCAAAAAAGCGTTCAATCAGTAATCAGGTAAGTGCCTTAGAATCTCTTAAAAGGAGGTTTTCTTAAGGTTCTGCTGATGAGGAACTCAGGTGAGATCGCCAGAGGAGCCTTTTAAAAAATTTTTTTTAAGTTTAAAGGCTCTGCCGATCTCAGCTGAGGGATGAGATCCTCAAAGGCTTTTTTTTTTACTTTTAAAGGCATGTTTCGACTGAAGAAAAACCTGCTTTTAAAAGTAAAAAAAACACCCCTCTGCTGATGGTACGGCTCAGCAGAGGCAGGGGGACGGGGCCAGGGATTTTTGCTACCAGTTCTCTGAACCAGCAGCCGCCATCGCTACTGGATCATGCGAGCCGGTCCGAACTGGGAGCATTTCACTCCTGTCTAAAACCCTGCAGAAGAGCCGTGTTTTACAGCATTTTTAAGTGTTAATATTATAAAGACATTTTGACATCAGAAAGCAAGCTGGCCTTTGGTCTAGTATCTCCCTCCAGCCTAGTTAGTAGGAGCCTAACCTAGATGGTAAATACTGGCTAGGCAGATTCCACAACTAGTGAGGACCCACTCCATAAGGGACATTATAGGTAATTGTAGAGAGTAAAGAAGGTGAGCTGGATGGAGAGATGCAGGAGCTTAGACCAACTTTACATTTAAAAATGGTTTATTTAAGCTACTGATATTGAATAAGGATAGAATGAAAGAGCTTGGAATTCACCCTATCCATGCCTGCCTGATGGAATTCATTAGAACAGTTGATGTTTACAGTGGGACTGAAATTAACGCAAACAAATGAGGTAAAAGTATAGAGTACATTTCCTCAAAATCACAGTTCATCTTGCTCTTTGTTATCAGAACTGGAGGCATAAGGCTTTTATAATCAGACACACATTCACAAAATGAATAAAAATAAGCATGTTCTCAATCTAAATCCAAATGTTACCTTTAAATTATGTTCATAAAATGGATGATTAGGAGACATGGTACATTTTACAATTTATGCACATCTTGTTAAAATATCTGTACTGCCCACATTCTAAAATTTAATTTTTTAGTTGAATCATATTATTTACAAGGAATATTTAATAAATACAACTGACTAATATTGCAAATGAATTTTTCCTCAAAAAAACTTGATCCCCCTTTGCTGAATGCAGATGTTTGCTTAGTTCTCATTTACCCAACTCATTTTACTCTGTTTTGCCCTATGTCAGAAATAATGCCTATTTTTCCAAACAGGTTTGTAAACAGTATTTCTGATACTCTTATTGTTACCTTAAGTCTTATTTAGAAATGTTTAGTGTACAGGTAATTGGTGGAGTTAATCCCCCTTCTTAAAAAATTGGAGTTCCTGTTGATTGCCCTCATCTTTATGTATCAGTAAGGACTGACTGATAAGGTTAAATAAGAAAGTTAGAACAGGAACCGGTTCTATCCGATTTCGGTGAACTGCTAGCAGTGGCTGCGGGAGGTTCCGGCCACCCGCCCAGATGTAATCATGTCGCATTTATACATGTTTTTGATGCTCTGTGCATGCGCGGAAGGCGCACACTCACATTTGTGAACCAGTAGCAAAGATAAGTGAATACCACTGTTGGAACTAGATTGCCAACTGCTTTAGTGCTTTTCAGTTCTGCCATGAATGGGGCCAGTGATGGGGCCAGTCAGCGAGAGACTTTGAAGTTATGGACAGGTTCTGTATCACTAGAGATGATGCTCAATAAGCTGTAAACATGTTTATACCATTTTTGGATGAGACCAAGTGCCCTCCTGCCCAGAATCACTTTATGGAGCTGAGTTGGTGACAAGATGTCAAAACCCAGCATTTTTCTTTTTCTCATTTGTTACCAGTCTTCCAATTGGTCTTCTGCACCTTGAGCTTCTTTTTCAATAGAGTCTATTAGTTGCCCTGCATTTCCTGTCTAAGCCTCCAAGAAAAAGAAGATGAATAACCGGAAAAGCATTACCCAAATCACAATCCATATCCGGCAGCACAAAACTATACTTCCGAAAAACCTTTTGATTCTGTAGCCAAGCCATGTCTACTTCTACTTACCTGCCCAATCGAGTAGAAGCTAATGATCCAGTGTTCTCCTGATAAAGTAGCTCATGGAATACCACACAGTTCTTGGAGAAAAGGGGGTGAGGGCTTTGTTTTCCCCAAATGATTGGATTCGTTATTCATATCCACCAAATTGGTTTTGTTTGTTTTTATGGCACAGAACAAGGAGAATCACCTGGTATTCTATTTTTCATCTCTATACTGTTAGTCATTAAGGGCATAATCCCAGGCCTGGAATAACAAAGACCAGTTTCTTTGGGACTGCCATGCTAATTACCCACAGCATTGCTTCCAGTGGCTCTAGAAAGTTCTTCCCTTTCAATATATAGTTATAAATAGTGTTAATCGTTCCCTACTATTCTTATCTTTACTCTCCCCTGCTTTTCCCTGCCTTTCATCATATTCTCCAGTTAACCATTTGATTCTTGATATTCAACAAATATTGCCAGCTGAACTGTGTGGTGTGTAAGATTATTCAGATCAAGATATGGGGATTGACTTAGAATTGAAACTGATTGCAAATTAAACTGGCAATTGCTGCCAATGAAAGGAAAGAGAAGAACATGACCAACAGAAAGTAGATAGATTTGGCAATGGTGGTAATGGATTCACCAGTGGTAAACCTGAAGGGCCACATCAGGGACAGATTAACCTGAAAAAGATTTCTATATATGTTCACTGAGAATTGTCATGAATTCTTGGCGTAGAAGTTTTACAAAATTCGAAGTCTTTCTTAGTGATGGTGCTATAACATATTCCTGTAAGTTCCAACAACTGTTCTAGTCCATACGATTATAATTAATAGCCTTTTTGGTGTCAACTCCCATGTGATAGAGATAAGCTTCAAAAGGATTCAAACATCCAAAAATATTAAACCTCAAAGTTAAGTTAATGCATTCAATAACTTCAAACTGAATCAAACATCCAAACTGAATGATACATTTAAATAAAACTGTTGATTGCAATGAACTGATTCCACTGCATTTCCAACCTCATAAATACAATGAAGTTATTTCTAAATCATGTTTTCTTAAAAAAAGATGTAATCTAAAAATATATTGAAATTTTTATTTTTAAATATCTCTTTTAAAATCAGATAAAACATCAAATTGAGGGAAAAGAGATAGGTAGATAGGTAGGAAGAGAGAGAGAGAGAGATTATGATTTTGAGAAAAATGTAAAAAGAGAATAACAAAGGATTAAAACAAATTTTGGGTAGGCACCATTTTTTTTTCTTTACTTGATTTACTTTTTTTACTTGAATATTTTTATACTTTACTATGGACATTATTACTCATTTCTATTTGGATTGCTTGAATTATTTGAAAAACCTTTTTTCTCAAAACCATATTCTAAATGTGTGTTGTCTTGCTGAATGCAAACCAATTCTTTTCATTAGATTCACAATTTTTGGCACTATCTTAATAAATGATTATGTGTTTTATGTATCTTGATGGTTTCATATGCAAATGAATTTTGAATCTTTCAGCCAATCCATTTGTAGCAAGGTGCTACAGCACTGATGTTCTATGTTTGATTCCATTTCTTTCCAGAAATGCCTGGAACTATTCCACTATAAATTGTAGGCCTTTAATAGTCACTGTTACAAAACACTGTTCTCACAAAGAGTTTTAGCAACATGTCTGCTGTATGCATTGGAAATATCTCTGATCAATTTGAACTTACATCCACCACAATTAAAAATGATGTGCCATAAATGATCCTTCAAAGTCTATATGAGTTATTTGCTACATCAAAGTACACCATTTGCATAGGTAAAGTGCTATTTTTCCCCATCTTCAGGCAATATAAATAGTCTAAACAACTCACTGCAAAGGTTTAATTGATTGGTCTATGCATGGTCATCAAGCAAAATTGCAAGTGGTGTCTTCAACTTTACTACTTCAAGATGTTGGCTCTCCAGCTCCCATATAATGCTGCCACTGTCAAAGGTAAGTCCCCTATGTCATTGATAGGTAAAAATAAAGATTTCTTTTGTCTGGTTTGGTTCACTCTAGGCAGCAGTGGTCATCTCACTTTCTTAATTGACAGACCCAGCATTGTCCAAAGACATTTCCATAGTGATGTGGCCAGTATGACTATGTGCCAAAGGCACATGAAATGCTGTTACCTTCCCATTGAAGTGGTACCTATTTATCTATTTGCATTTGCATGCTTTCAAACTGCTAGGTAGGCAGGAGCTGTGGCAAGGACCAGAGCTCACCGCGTTGCATGGTATTTTGGTCTCAAACCACTCAATACCACTCCATAAACTTTGGATTGATGTGTTGGCTTTAGTCTTGGATCTCTCCTAGTTTCTTTACATCATCCCAGTTGAAATGTGAAGACTCCTTTGAAAACATCAAAGGAATCCCAATATGATCTGGATTTCTCATAATACAGCTAAAACACAATATTAGGCATTGTAGTTATAGTTTCCAAATCCTTCAACAAATATTCTTGACCCAATCAGAGCTTCCATGGACTGCACATGGGAACAGAATAGGAATTAGAGAATAGGAATGAATGATTTTCAATGAAAAGATGTTTAGAATGAAGTCCCCAGGATTCATGTTGGGACCAATATTTTTTAAATTATTCATAAATGTTAGGGGTAGAAAAAATTGTGTAAAGTGAAAACTGTAATATATCTCTCCACATTGGTTGAATTAATCTTAAAATAGGGAATGCTGTTCAATATAAGCAAATGGAAAAGTTGAAGATTAAACATAAAAAGATTAGACATAAAAAGAAATGCAAATTACATATACATATTTAGTAGACAAGGACTGATCGGGAAAGGATTTCAGAAGTGTGATGCTGCTGCTGCTGTTACAAACAAGAAAAAGTTGAATAATCTGGAATATAGTAATTCTATGATGACTGGTACGTAGTATACAGTTCCAGTTATTATACCATAGACTAATAAAAGTCAGCTTTAGAGAATTAAAACATTTCAAATAATCACCTTTCTATATAAACCTATGACCTTCCTGGTTAAATGCTGGACTAGATTATTCTTTAGCCTAGAGGGGCAGGGCCCTTTAATCTCAAGCAATTAGGAATGACTAAGTTTGAATGTTCTGCCAGAAAATGGCCCTGGAAGGCAGACAATAGTAGTTGCCAGTTTGACAAACAGCCATACTTTGGGGTGAAGCACAAAATATTTGGACATTAATGTATTTTTAACTCTTTTTCTTCCAAGAAACTTTTTCAAAAATTCACCAGACAGGATACTTGCTAGACCTTGTGATAAGAGCAAAAAGAGATTATTTTTGAGCACAATACCCAATTGGATGTAAACATTTAAAAAAAAAATGGAGGAGGAGTTCAACTAGAATAAGCCACTAGGGAAAATTGTATAGTTGTATAGTGCCACTTCACTAATAGAATGGTTTACTAAACATAAGGCGTTTCATTTCTGTCAAATCAATGTTTACAGTTTGATTATGTCTGTGTACAAAGAAAAATAGTGATAGAACTTTAGCTAGCATAAGTTTTCCTTCATTTTATTTATTAAATATAAGGCAAATAAATTCAGATGTACCCTAACTAATTTAGAAAGAAAGACCAAAAAAAAAAAAAAAAGGGAGAGAAGAAGCCTCCAATTAAAATTTCCCTGGAAAGAGCCCGTAGCACTTTTCCCTTTATTTCATCATACTGATAATCAAAATGACCCCCTAGGAAACTATGAGATATGGTAGAGTTCTGAAGGTTTAAATTAAAAATCTTTTAAGATGTGGAATGTATAAACAGTCCAACGTAGGTGGAGCATGTATGGCATAATGAAGTAAAGCAAGGACACAGCTCCGGAGAAAGTTTGAAAAAAGGAAGACCCGAGTCATCTCTGTTTGCTTTTCAGGAACGTAATTCTCTCACCAGACTTCAGAGGCCCCTGCCTGCTACATAATATACAAATAGTAATCCACCAGGCATTCAGCTGGAGAAAGCTATTACAGAGATCATTGTTCTCACATTCTTTGTCATATCACATCTTCAATTTCACTAGTAGTTATGAAGCATTTTTTGAAAATATTTCACCTCTTCACAATAAACTTTCTTTACCCAAAGTTCTTGGATTTTTTTTTACCCTCATAAAGCAGAAGGTTTTTTTTTATTTTTTTTTAAATTTATTTTGTCGAGTACATATTAGATAATATATATAAGTATAAGCATGAATTGAATACATAAAATGATTACAATTAAAGGGAACATTAGGACAAGGACGGTAGGCACGCTGGTGCTCTTATGCTCAAATGTTCTTCTCAAACGTTCAAGTTACAGTTTGGTAAAAGCTGTTTTATATGCCGTAGAGCTGGTTTTTAGACCTTCCTGGACCAAAACTGCTCCAGCATCCCTTTCTCTTTCCGTGAAGAGTCCCAGCTGACACGTTTAGGTACATTCTCTATTCACCGTCAGCCCACTTCGCCTTCCACTTTAGGGCGCCTGCCGCCGTTTCTTCCTAAGGAAAGGAAAGGAAGGCTGGCGGATGAGAAGCCTCCCCCGCCGCTGCTGGGTCACAAGCCGAGGAACGCCACCCCCAAAGGCTTCCTCGGTCTTCCGGAGAAATAGGATAGCCGGGGATCCCGGGTGGGGTGAGAGTGGGGTTGTTGGTACTACAGAGGCGTTGGGATGGGACTATGGGTGCGGCAGGATTTGCGCCGTTGAGCGCTTAGTCAAAGAGCGCTCTACTTCGAGAAGATCTCGGTCTGGAAGCTCCGCGATGCAGCCCAAACTGAACCGAACTGAATACTTTCTCGGCCAAGTGTGGTTGCCGATGCCTTCGGTCCTAAGTTTCTAAAGAGGCCCCGAGGCGCTCCCCCCCCCACACTTCTCGGCTGTTTGGCGAAAGAGGCGCCCCACCTCTATCCCTCCTCCCTCCCTCCCTCCGGCTTTTATTTCGCCCCCCGCGTCTTTCAGGCGCAACTCTTCGCTTTTTTGTCTTTCTTTCTTTTCCCCAGCGGCGAAGGAAGCCAGGCGTTGACATGAGCGCCAAACTGCGCTCGGGTTTCTACCTGGGAAAGAAATCGGCGCTGCTGCTGGCCCTGCTCCCGGCCGCCTTGCTGGTGGCGCTCCTAGTGTTGGCGATCCTCTACGGGCGTTGCGCGCGGGGACCGAAAGAATTCGAGCAGCCGAGCCCAGCCGTTCCGACGACGCCCTGGGCCAACGCCAGCGCGGAGCCCACGGCCCGGCCCCCAGGACCCTGGGACCAGCAGCGCTTGCCCCGGCACGTCACGCCGATTCACTACTCGCTCCTGCTCTGGCCTCACCTGGCGCCCGGCCTCCCCAAGCCCCGCACGCACTCGGGACAGGTGAACATCACGGTGCGGTGCCACGAAGCCACCTCCGCGGTGCTCCTGCACAGCGCCGAGCTGACTTACCGGAGCGCTTCAGTGTGGGGTCCGCTGGAAGAGGCGGCCGCCAACTCCACCCGCAGCATCCCGCTGGGGGAGGTGTGGACGGCCCCTGGGAACCAGTACCTGGTGCTCGAACTGCTGGAGACCCTGAGAGCGGGCAGCCTCTACGAGCTGCGGTTTGCCTTTCAGGGGAAGATTCAGCCGGAGCCGGAATACTTCGGGCTCTTCCTGAACACCTACAAGGACGAAGGCGAGAAGAGGTAAGGTCTTGTTCCCAAGGATGCTGCTTGAAGGCTTATAATAGGGCCGGTGAGAACTCGCTATTTTGAACCCTATCCGGGAAAGAAAGGCAGAATGCACATCTAAGGAGTTATTCTAAGGCCACCCTACCATTATCGTCAAGAAGATAAATATAAGAAAAAGGATGCCCTGTTTCCAAAATAGAATGAAATGAATTTCGGTGACAATGCATCCAGCTGGTTGACTGTTTTTCAATAATAAAGGGTATTAAGTAACACTTCTGTGATCAGCTGATACTCCCTGTTATTGCCCAAGACCTTTTGTAACTGCTGCGCTGTTGGCTACTTCTTGTTCCTTCTTGGAAGAAAAAGATACAGGATGGGACAATGGTACAGATTGATCATACAGGGCCTGCATTTAATGTATGTGTGGTCCAGCCAGCTGTATTGATTCTGCCGTGAAGCACCCAGTTTAGAACATAGAGAACATAGAATAATAGAGTTGGAAGGGACCTCAGAGGTCTTCTAGTCCAATTCCCTCGAGCAGGAGACCCTATATCTGTGATGGCGAACCTATGGCACGCGTGCCAGAGGTGGCATGCAGTGCCCTCTCTGATGGCATGTGAGCCATCGCCCCAGTTCTGCGCTGCTGCGGATGCATGCACACCTCCCACCAGCCAGCTGGTCTTTGGGTCTTTGCTGCGCATGCGCAGGGGCAGACTGCCACCGGGGGTGCATGTGCATGGTGCATGCAGGGGTGTGCATGCATGCACAGGTGTGGGGCACATGCATGGGGCCATGCACAAATTGCATTTTGGGGGTTCGGGCATGTGTGCTTTGGGCACTCGGTCAGGAAAAGGTTAGCCATCACTGCCCTATATCATTTCAGACACATAGTTGTCCCATCTCTTTTTGAAAGCCTTTAATGATTGAGCAGCCACAACCTCTGAAGGCAAGCTATTCCATTGGTTGATTGCTTTCACCTTTAGGAAGTTTCTCCTCAGTCCTAGGTTGCTTTTCTCTTTGGTTAGTTTCCATCCATTGTTTCTTGTGCCTTTGGAAAATAGATTGACCCTCTCATTTTTGTAGGAGCCCCTCAAGTATTTTATTGTGAGTTGTGAGCGCTATTTTATTGTGAGTTGGGAGATGTTTGGCAAAATTGATTAAACGGAAAAATGGGCATGCTTGAATTTGCTTTTTAAATCCTGTCAGCACTTCTCTAGATAAAAAGTGAAAGATTGTCAAAAAGGTCACCAGTATTGTAGAGCTGGGGCAATTTTTGCACTGTCAGTTTGAAACTATCTCAACATTTCCAATGGAAAAAGCATGTTAAAGAAATGTTGGAAGAAATGTCCATCTGGGTTCAGTTCCAAGTGGGGAGAAAGACACTGGAAACATGGAAGCTGTTTGGAAAGATGGTTTAATGGTGGACAGGACCACATGGTTTGAGGTCCTGGGCAATCAAGCACCTGGGTAAGAGAGGGAGAGAGATGTATACCATCTCTTGGGCTTTGAACTTGCTTCCTGTTCCTGTGGCAAGAAATGTATCCTGATTGGTTGTCATGGGGCCATGCAGGGGTAACTTTGTAGGTTGTCTTGAGTTCCAGGCTTGGTTGAATCTTACTGGGTGATGTAATGAAGGGGCTTTGGGCAATTCCTATAATGGCTTAATGGCTTTGTCCTGGTTTGGATCTTGATTGAGGGTTAATTATATCAGCCTGGAGCTGAAGGTCTTTTGTAGATAAGATGGCACCAAAATATCTGCTGGGCTAAGTTTCTGTGTCCCTGAAGATTTCTATTTCTCTTTTAGGGGAAATATTCTGCCTCTTTAATATTTCGTAGAATATTTCATTCTTCTAGGAGAGGGGTGGGTGCTAACTTTCTACAGAGGCATGGATGACTTTCCTATCTTTTTGTAGTTTGGTTGTACCAGTAGGATGAAAGGTGGATGTCTCAACTCTCTTCTCCCTGAGATCCTCTGCTATTTGCACCCTGGTGCCCCCACAATTTCTGTCCTAATGTAGCTGCTTAGTGATTCCTGCTGCCATTGCCTGTCAGTCACATGGATAGATTTACCTGATGTTTTCCCACAAAACCCTTGCATGTGAGACAGGTAAGAATTTTACAGGCTATGCCATCGTTGAAGAATAAACAAAAAAGTAGAGAAAAATAAAGTGGATAAAAATGAAATAAATTCAGTAGTGTAAGGCATGTGACAAGGCAGTCAGCACCCTTTCTCATTTAGAAGGACCTCATTCTCACAAATGAGGTATTTATTTTGTTAGATTTTTATGCTGTCTTCATTTTATAAGGAACTCAAGGTGGAGAACTTATCTAATATTCCTTCCTTCTCTTAGTTTCCCGACAACAACAAGAACCTAAGAAGTGGTTTGGGCTGAGAGAGAGTGACTCACTCTCACTCTGCCGCTTTTTCAAGCATGAAATGGGACTAGAACTCAGAGTCTCTTGGTTTCTAGGCCCACACCTTAACCACTACTTGGTTTAAAAAGGAGAAAGGAATGTCAAAATAACTTGTAAGAATTGCATGCAAAAACAGGGCTGGAGGAAACAAACTTGTAAAGCTGCAAGCATTGCAGATAACATTTCAGAATAATCTCCCATGGAATGTTACAAAAGACAAGAGCGGCTGTAGCAAATTACAATCTGGGATGGACCTGGTAGTAGGAAAGGAGGCCAGAATGAGCAGTGACACATTGCAAGATGCACCAAAGCTGAAGTCAAGATGTTTGTTATTTATTTGCACAAGGCGAGCATTCTTTTTATTTGAAAACTTGTTGAAATTAAAATAAATCGGCTTTCTTTTTCTGCAATGCCCTTGACAATCCATGTTGTTTTATCTTCTGAGCAATGAGACATAAGGTCAACTCCTCTCCTCATTTGGCAGCATGCTTGCTGTCCAAATAGCAGCGTGTTTTGAAACATGTAAAAAACTAATCCACTCTTTCCTATCCTGGCACTCTCTCTGACTTGTGTGGTTATTCTTTCCTGGAATTGTCATCTAACACATCTGGAAAACACTAGGTTGGACCAGGCTCATCCTTTACTTCCTTGAACAAATAGAAATTGTGAAGTATTATAGGTGGGGCTCATATATTCTGCTAAATCCTGGTGCATTGAGCATGGTGTGTTGACTAATCTAGAGTTGACCGGATTCCTGTATAATGCTAATACATAAAATGGAACTGGGTAACTTTTTTGTAATCAAAAGTAATACAGGTACTCCCTATTTAACAACTATCCTGCTTGACAATTGTTTGTGATCCTGCTGAAAAAGTTACAGTTGTTGCAGCATCCCTACCATCATGTGATTGAGCTTTGAATGCTTCACAACTGGCAGGCATTTAGCACCATTGAGGCATCTTGCAGTCATATTATTGGGTCCTTGAGTGGCTCAGACTGCTAAGACAGTCTGTTATTAACAGCAGCTGCTTGTAATTACTGCAGGTTCAAGCCCCACCAGGCCCAAGGTTGACTCAGCCTTCCATCCTTTATAAGGTAGGTAAAATGAGGACCCAGATTGTTGGGGGCAATAAGTTGACTTTGTATATTATATACAAATGGATGAAGACTATTGCTTGACATAGTGTAAGCCGCCCTGAGTCTTTGGAGAAGGGCGGGATATAAATGCAAAAAAATAATAAATTGCCGTTTGCAGATCTTCACAGCTTCTCAAAGCAAAATCAATGAAGAAGCTGGTAGTAAAATTGCAAAGTATGTTCATGTGATGTTTCGCTTAATGACCATGTCACCAAGCAACGGTCTTGCTGGTCCCAAATGTAGCAGTTTAAGGGAGGACTACCTGCACTAACATTTTCCCCCCCTGAAACTGAGAACCACAATTTAGAGCAAATCATACTGCATACAGTATGTGGAAAGGGAGTTGGTGTTTTGAAGGAACTTTTGGGAATTCCTAAGAGAGAGAGAAAGGAGGAAGAGGGAGAGAAAGAAGGAGAGAGAGAGAGAGAGAGAGAGAGAGAGAGAGAGAGAGAGAGAGGGCGGGGGGGGGGAAGTCTGTCTACACAACAGTTTGATGATGTTTCTCACATCAAGATGGTGGAAAATTGTAACTTTATTTTTCAACCGTCAGGGTAAGATGGGTGATGGTGGTTTCCAGGACTGCAGCTTAACCACTCCTCTCATAAATCATGATTTACAAATGACACTTTCTGGGTTTATGCAACGTTACACTAAAATCAGACACAGCATGGGAGTTTCCTGCCTGGGGACATTAAGCATAATATTTATAGCATAACACTTATTAAAGCTGCTCTGAAAAGAGCTTAACCATGTAAAACATAATCGCCATGGTGTGTGGCATGTAAAATATGATTTATAGTTCACCGACCTGTCTTTCCTACTGTAATTTAATCAGTGAAGCTGCCATGCCTTACTATGCAAAGCTTCAGAACTCCAGATGAATACAAGAAACTTCCTATATATGAAATTGTCAGGGAGCCCATTAAAGTACATTTAAAACTGGGTAAGTTTCAACTATAACATGAACCATAAGGCGTATGGAACATATTGCAATGGAAAAATAATGACTTGAAGCTACAGATTGTCTCCCCCAGCCCTCTGGCTCTCCCACTTGCACAGATAAAATAAGATCAGCTTGAGTGCTGCAAGATCAGTGAAGTTTCTGCTGCCCCCAAAGCCCTTTTAATGCTGTTGCAGCAAAAACCATGAGGAAACCCTAATCTCTTCACATACAAATTGGTGTGGGTGTGAGTGGAGGGGGTGGGGTTGGGGAAGCCTCAACAAGGAAACTTTGCTAATAAATTGAGAAACTGCAGGCATTCCATGCTAATCCAGCACTCGAGTTGCCAGTTTATCTTCATGTTCCATCCTCCTCTTTAACAATGGAACCCTCAGCTGGTCTGTCTTGTTGTGAGGGTGTGGCTTTGGTTTTACAATAAAATAACTTTTTTTTACTTCCACACAAAGCTTCCCTAAAACTTGTTCATGAACCAGCTCTCTTAGATTTCCCACCCCGAACCCCAAAGAATCTTTTTTATTGGTCGGTGTGTGTGTGTCCTGTTTCTTGGAAAGAATAAAGAGTTGCAATTGATGTACTCCTTTCTTTGGCAAATTTCCATGACATCTTTATCCATAAAGCTGTGTGTCTGTGTGTATATATACACACTGTATATGTGTGTGTGTGTATATAATTTATGACTAAAGAGAAAGTAAAAATAAGAATGAAAAACTGGGGCATGTTTAAAAGACTTTGCATCAGAGGTGGGTTTCAGCAGGTTCTGACCAGTTCTGGAGAACCGGTAGAGGAAATTTTGAGTAGTTTGGAGAACCGGTAGTAAAAATTCTGACTGGCCCCACCCCCATCTATTCTCTGCCTCCCAAGTCCCAGCTGATTGGGAGGAAATGGGGATTTTGCAGTAACCTTCCCCTGGAATGGGGTGGGAATGGAGATTTTACAGTATCCTTCCCCTGCCACTCCCACCAAGCCATGCCACACCCACCAAGCCACACCCACAGAACTGGTAGTAAAAAAATTTGAAACCCACCACTGCTCTGCATGTATTTTTTTAAAAAAACCTTTGTCCTTGATTACATTTTCTCATTTTTTGTATTGGAATTAAGATTGAAAAGTGAGGGTTTTGACCTAAAAAAACACAAGTAGGTATATTTAGCTTGAGTCCATATGCTTTAAAGCATCTCCGCTTTCCATTCACCTAAAGAGAAGTAGCATTTCTGAAACCAAGAAGGACTCTTCATTTCTTTAGAAGAATTTTTAGTTAAACTAAGGGTTAACAAATTTGCTTTGAGAAATAGCATTCATAATGCCAAATACAATGGCATGTGCATTGTAGAATACAGTATTTCAGCAGCCTGGATAGTAACTCCCCTTGGACTTTATTTATATAATGTTTCGTGCCATCTACCATTAGAATCTTCAAAATAATGGAGCATGAAACCTTTGTATGGAACATGTTCATTTCTTTGGGTGGTAAATTAGACTTGAAGTGGCAAGTCGGGGGAGACAGGTGCATTCCCATCTCCAACTTGGGACTGAACAGGCTGAAGCTGAGTGCCAAGTTAGATGCACTGTTTGCCCACCAATGTTCTCGATCAATTCCTAGGAGATTTCCTACCTCTAAATTGGTAGGAAGGGAAGCAGGAAGGCACCACCCCTGAAGGGATAGGGCTATGATTTGAGGGTCCTTGTGGATCCATGGTTTCTGATACAACAGGTAAAAGCCTATATAAAAGGGCCTTTGGTTGGTATAACATTTAAACCTTACCTGGTTCCCATCACTGAAATATATTGTACTTATACTATTGCCCTGTGTTTATAGTTATTTATAGTTTTGACCAATAAACTATACTTTCACGACTACCTGCTCCATCCAGAATCACTGCAACCTACTGGATCATATATGAAAAAAATATTTCTAGTGGCCACCATTCATCAATCAATGCAATCCCTGGTATCATTCTCCTGTTGTTCCTTGTTGCTTCTGAGGATCTGCTTCAAGCATGGTCCAGCTGCCCATTGCCTAAGAAAGCTTTCAGTATTGCCTATAGCAATAGGCAATCATGCATTTGAATGCCTTGAGTTATGACAGGTGATAATCAGTGGTGTTTCCTGTTCTGTTTCTGTGATCTGTCTTTTAATATTAAGATTGACTCAGCCTTCCATCCTTCCAAGGTCGGTAAAATGAGGACCCAGATTGCTGAGTGCTGACTCTGTAAAAACTGCTTAGAGAGAGCTGTAAAGCACTATGAAGTGGTATGTAATTCTAAGTGCTATTGCTATTGCTATCCCCTCCCTGGAAATTATCTGGCTTGACTGTTTTATCTTTTGTACTTGATGGTGGCTGATTCAGTCTACTGAATGCCTGATTTAATTTCATCATTGGGTTAAGTGAGTCAGAACAAATGTAGTTGTAGTGTAAAGGCTGATTATAGATGGTAGATTAGGTGATTTGGAAGCAAGTAGGTATGGATGGCAGTCTGTAAGTTTCTTGCATATTGGGATGTTAATGTCCCGTGTATCATTTTATGATGACATCAAGGATGTAAGGCTATGTGTGGATAACTTCATTGGCTATTGGACTGGATTAGAGGAGCACCACCTTGAAGGTATCTATGCAAATATCTGGTTTTGTTTGCATGACTGTTTTAAAATGATTAAATTGATTTCTATTTGTATTTTAATTAGGTGGATGATTGTTTCACAGCTACAACCAACAGCTGCAAGGCATGTTTACCCATGTTTTGATGAACCTGCAATGAAAGCTACTTTTAATATCAGCATTGTTCACCATCCCAGCTATGTTGCACTTTCCAATATGCTAGCTTTAGGTAAGTAAAGATTTAACATAAATAAAGTCTTATTGAAAGTGAGCACAGCTCATGCTGGTTTCATGAACATACAATTTTGTAGCTTTCTTAGTACAATAGGGAAGTGTTAACACTGTACAGTAATTCTTCTGTAATGTTTTTTCCACTTCCATGTTTGGACTATAGTTATGGAAAATCTCAATCATCTCCCATCCAAGTACTAATCAAGCCCATCCCTGTTTAGCTTCTGAAGCCGAACTAGATGGCAATATTATGTTACCCAGGTTGTAGCAACAATAGTACCATAACTAAACAGTAAGATACTCTGGATATGTAAAATCTGAATGCTAGCACATTAAAAACTGAGCTATTTGCTCAGCTTTGATTCCCCCTCCCCTTTATTTTCATTTGTTTTGCTTGCCCAGTTTTTCACAGCAATCACATCTGGAACAAATTCTATCTCAATGAGTTCAGCTACAAATACCAAAGAAACTTTGCGGCTTGATAATCAAGTAGCACCAGATTGGAAAATTAAATATCCGTCCAACTTGATGTTGCTTATAACAAGTGTTTCCTGCTGCTATACTAGAAATATAAATTGATAAGTGCAATAATATTCATACGCTTTTGGTGGAAAATAGAAGCTAGATTTACACACTATCTACGACACAGGAAGCACTTTCATATATGATTCTGAATTCACTCGCATCTTTTGCAGATGCTTCAAGTTGGCTGTGTATTCCAGAAAGCTTTGGTTTTTTGCCCCTAAGAAGATGAAGGTTGCTTTCATGAGAGATGGAGATAGGGGAGTCTGCTTTCATATTCTTACCACATCAGTGGAGAAATTCAATTTTTTTTTTACTACCGATTCTGTGGGTGTGGCTCGGTGGGCATAGAGTGGCTGGGTGGGTGTGGCAGGGAAAGGATATTGCAAAATCCCCATTCCCACCCCACTCTGGGGCCAGACAGAGGTGGTATTTGCCGATTCTCCGAGCTACTCAAAACTTCCGCTACCAGTTCTCTAGAACCTGTCAGAACCTGCTGAATTTCACCCCTACATCACATCCACCATGAGGTTGGGCATGGTGAGAAGAGTGATTGATCCAGAATCACCTAGTAAAGTTCCATGGCTGATGGCGGATTGTAATGTTACTATCTATGTAACCTTTATATCACAGTGGCTGTCTTGGAGAAATGCGTTTATGAAGGAGGTTATGAATTTCATTGCAGAGTTTGAAGAGACTATGAATTATCCTAAGGAGTGGATTTCAATTTTAAATCTTCTCTGCTAGAAGAGAGAGTATATAGAGAGTATTGGTGTATTATTGGTAGAAGCAAATATATTGTGCCTATCTTACCCATCAGTATGCAGTATGATAGAAGCAAGCCAATTTTTTTGGTAGTTGCATTACTGGACTTTTGAAATTTTAAAAGTGCCGACTGGCGACACCCAGGGGAAGGGCCTTCTCTGTGGGGGTTCCCACCCTCTGGAATGAACTCCCCCTAGGACTTCGTCAACTTCCGGACCTTCGAACCTTCCGCCGCGAGCTTACAACACATCTATTTATTTGTGCAGGACTGGATTAGAATTTTAACTTTAAATTTAATTTTAATGGGGTTTTTATCATTTTAATTGTAATTTTAAATTTTGGGCCTAGTTAAATAAGTTTTTTAATTAGTTTTTATCTTGTATTATATTTGTATTTTTATCGGGCTGTAAACCGCCCTGAGTCCTTCGGGAGATAGGGCGGTATAAAAATTTGATAAAATAAATAAATAAAATAAATAAATTTAAGGAATTTCAGGCTTAGCCCATTATTTTTGACTGACTTTATTTTAAAAAGATGATGTTTTATCTCTCCCCTCCCATAAGAGCTGAAAATCTCTGTTGCTGAACTTGATAACTATAATGTTGGGATTGTTGGAAGTGAAGACCTGACATGGGCTATGGATTCCTCAATTCTGCAATGCAATATGAAGTATATGGAAAGTAATAAACTACACTATTTATTTATGAAATATGGTATTTTATGTACGTAGCTGATATAAGAATCACTTTGGCGTAGAGATTAAGGCATCAGATTAGAAACTAAAAGACAAATTCTAGATGTACAACCAGCTGGGCGCATTTGGGCGAATCAGCCCTGAGAAGAAGGCAATGATAAACCACTTCTGAAAAACCTTGCAAAATAGTTGGGGACTTATGCAGGCAGTCACCAGAAGCCAAAAAGTGAGTGGAAGGTACAAAAAAATTAGCTAACATATATTTGGGTTGCTTCTTTATTTTTAAATAGATGTATCTGAGTACAAAGATGTCAATGACAGTGCACTGAGTGCTTTGATGAATGAAACAACACCAATTAACTGGACTATCACAACATTTGAAACAACCCTGAAAATGTCTACGTATATCACTGCTTTTGTAGTCTGTAACTGAAAGAGGCAATCAGGTAAATAAAGCTCTTGAGATTACATTATACTATCAGTATGTATTTGCATTTGTGATTAAGTTTTGTGTTACAGCAGACATTCCTGAATTTAATTGATTTAGTAACACACACACACACACACACACACACACTATTGCTGATGAAGAAATAAAGGGGGATTAGTATAGATCTATTTTAAGCTTTTTAGCTTTCATCAGCTAGCCATACCCTTACTTGGATTCGAACGTGGACTGCCTGGATATTTAGCAGTAGTATTAACCTCTGAGCCACAAGTTCTCCTCCGTTTATCAGCTGAGCCAGGGGAGAGATTAAGTGTTTTTCTGTTGAAGCACCTGGTCTGCCCCAATGTGGGAGGCAGGATACTGCTTCCCTCTTGCCTTTCAGCTCCAATCCAGGAGCCCTCAAGCAGTCACATTTATTATTAGCAATATATATTTGGTATAAAATGGTTTGTCATGAATGCAACTGCTTGAGGGCTACTGGATTGGAGCTGAAAGGTGAAAAGGAAGCAGTATGCTCCCTCCCACATTGAGGCAGACCAGGTACTTCGACAAAAAAACCATATATATATATGTGTGTGTGTGTGTACATACACTCACACACACACACTCACACTACTGGTATATAGGTCAATGAAAAGACACAATGCAACCGTGTGCACGAAAGTATTCCTGAGATTTCCCCTTTATAAAAAACATTATAATAAATGAATAGGTAGATAACATGTTGTAAAGCAAAGCACCAGCCTCTAAAACAGGGGCTGGCAACTATGGCAACTTCATGACCTGTGGACTTCAACTCCCAGAATTCCTGAACCAGCCCGAAGTCCACAGATCAAAAACTTGCCATAGTTTCCCACTCCTGCTCTAACTTCATCTTTATTTGCAGCAATTGCAAAAGTCTCACTTGCGTGATAGAATTTTGAATAGTTTACCTGTGATAAACATGTTTGCATGTTTGCTTTCGGCTCGGCCTTGTCTCAGATTAAGACCAGATGATGCCCTAACCCTGGCTCACCAATGTTGCCCCCCTCTCAAGCCAAGAGATGGAAACAAATGTATTATCAGACAACACCTTCAAAACGAATGTTTAAACTTTTTTTACTCCCTGTGTGAAAGAAATATTTTATAACAATGCAGATTAAAGTTGAACACAGCAAATAAGGACAATTACCGGTACATTTTTTTTTTACTGAACTTGAGTGTGGCAGTGAAAGAGTTAATAGTATCATAGCCAGAGGAAAAACTGTAATACCTTCCCTTCCCTTGGTGCTCTGAGCAAGTGCTTATTTTTCTTAATGATTAATTCAGGATTGTCTTGCCAGTTTAAATATGATTGGATGCAAACTTGATTTTTACCCACGCTTAAACTGGAATCATACTTTGCGTTAAACTAACATTTAGTTTGATACAATTGCCCTATCTCCAGGATCATATTTTTACAGTTTTATAAATATCATAAGGGTGAAGCCATATAAATCTCTGGGGAGGATATGGTTCTGGAGAGCTGGTACTTCAAGAGAAAAAGCACATTTCTTGCCTCCTGTAAGATTAATTACAGTTTAATCACAGTTTAATCAGTGGGACTTGCACTTTACCTATCCCACTTGATTGTACCAGATGGGAAAAACAGTTGGCATAAAACAGTCCTTCAGGCCTTATGCCATGCAGAACTGTTATTGTATCTCAGACCTTTGTAAAAGGTCTTTATGGTTCAGATAGTTAGCTGAACCCACCTTCTTATAGTTCATTCAGTAATTAGGATTACTTATGCCTTAGTCACAATTCAGTTGGGCGTCTGCAATTTGCTGTACTTGGAAGAATCTGCTGGAAGTTGCAGTTGGTTCAAATAGAACAGCCTGAGAAGTTAATTAGAAATGCCTCTTGATTTCACTGAATGAGGCCATCATCACACTGGTTGTCATTTGGTTTCCAGTGCAATTCAAGCAGCATCAGAGCTTATCTTAAAAGCCCTACATTGTTTGAGACCTATATACTTGCAAGACTGCTGTCTCCTAGAGTTTTTTTTCTATGCAATAAAGTCTAGTGGAAAGAGCACTTTTTGAACCCCATCCACGTGGGGTTGCCATCGCCAAGGACCATGAGGTCATACCTTTTCTGTTGCTGTCCTCTTCTTTGGAATTGTGAAGGTAAGCTCCAACCTAATTGGCATTCAGGAAAACCACTAAGGCCTGATTGTTCCAGAAAGCTTTGGGGTTTGATAGTGTAGTAAGTCTTTTCTGTGTAGAAGGCAGTAATAGTTGTTCCTGATTTGGGGATATATATTTTTTTTAAATTCCTTGTTATTCTTTTTGTATTATTTGTGAGCCACTCAGAACTTTTTTGCAATTGAGCAACATAAAATCATAGTAGACATAGTCAGTCACGTGTTATTCTAAGCTAAAATGTGAGTATCCTAATTTTAAATTAAATACTGCAGTCAGCCATTGTGGTTTGCAAACCTTAATATGTAATTTACTGTGTTATGTGAAACCAATCAACGGTTGCCTTTATTCGTTTACATTTATATATTTATCAGATTTGCATGCTTTCTGACTCCCAACAACACTAGTTAGTCACAATAGTTAAGGAAACTGCAATGTACATAACAATAATAGGTAGATAAAAATGCTAAATCTAGTCTAAACATATGGCTGACTATATGAAAAAACTAAAAGGTATCAGAAGATGTAAAATATAAAATAGACATACACTAAAGGAAAAAATGGGATAATTATGGGCTTGATTCTTACTATCTGAAATAATACTTCTGTTCTTTCTAATAGATACGTATTTGGGCTCGGAAGGATGCAGTTAAAAAAGGATTTACTAATTATGCTTTAAATATCATAGGGCCAATATTTTCATACCTGGAAGACTTACTAAACATCAGTTATCCTCTTTCAAAAACAGGTATGCTAGCTTGTTAGCTTTTAAAAATGTTTAAAAGACTATTGTGACTTGCAAACATAGTAGCTTCAAAAATACTGTTGTATCTTATTTCTGACCTTAATTTAGTAATTTGTAATGTAACTATTAAAAGCCTGCATTACTATTGTTCAGAGAGTCATTGGTTCTTTGACAATTAACATTTTGATGCATACCATATTTTATTATATTGTATTTGGAATATTTATTACCTTGCTTCTCTGTTTGAAAAATGGCTAGAATGACTTACAATAGATCATACAAAAGTTTTTCAAACAGACAGTACACAAATGCCTATGGCAGGGATCCCCAACCCATGGTCTGTGGCTCAGTTCCAGGCCGCAGCCTGTTGGGAACTGGGCTGTGGAAGTGGTGGGCTAGTGCACATACATTAAGATGCATTTGTGAAAGCGGCGCATGCGCGAAACCATCCCCTCTCCCCTCCCTGCCTCTACCAGTCTACCGAACCAGAAAGGTTGGAGACTGCTGGCCTATAGAGTATCACCAAACTTGTGGGAGTTTGATATTTCTGGATTACCAGAATGTTTAAAAGATGGCCAGATGCAGCAGCAACTACAGTCCTGCTCATCAAAAAAGGCTCCGCTGAAAGATGGGGGTGAAATACCAGGCCTTCCTGTAATAGTCTCCATTTTATGAGGGCTGTGAAAATATTTATAGACCCCTCACATCCTGGACATAAACTGTTTCAACTCCTACCCTCAAAATGATGCTACAGAGCATTGCACACCAGAACAACTAGACACAAGAACAGTTTCTTCCCAAATGCCATCACTCTGCTAAACAAATAATTCCCTCAACACTATCAAACTATTTACTAAATCTGCACTACTATTAATCTTCTCATTGTTCTCATCACCCATCTCCTTCCACTTATGACTGTATGACTGTAACTTTGTTGCAGTCATATCCTTAAATAAATCGTATCCTTACGATTTATATTGATATTGTTTCCTGATTGCTTATTTGTACCCTATGACTATCATTAAGTGTTGTACCTTATGATTCTTGATGAATGTATCTTTTCTTTTATATACATTGATAGCATATGCGCCAAGACAAATTCCTTGTGTGTCCAATCACACTTGGCCAATAAAAAAATTCTATTCTATTCTATTCTATTCTATTCTATTCTGTTCTGTTCTGTTCTGTTCTGTTCTGCTCTGCTCTGCTCTGCTCTGCTCTGCTCTGCTCTGCTCTGCTCTGCTCTATTCTATTCTATTCTATTCTATTCTATTCTATTCTATTCTATTCTATTCTATTCTATTCTATTCTATTCTGGAGTCCTCTACTCTTATCCAGAGGTTCCATATCTTGGTAATTTTAAGATGCATGGACTTTTAACTCCCAGAATTTCCCAGCCAGCCTCCATGCAGCTCCCATCTTGCTATAATTACTGTTACATTTCAATGGATTTTAGTTCCAGCCGACTGAATGTGAATACTTTTCATTTGGGAATTTTTAAAATACTGCTCAGGATTTAGCTATTTATTATTAAGGGAATATTTTGTTTTGTTTTTGTTTGATGTTGTAAGCTGCCCAGAATCCTTTGGGGTTGGGTTATAAAAACAAACAAACAAGCAAGCAAGCAAACTGCCCAGTTTTCTGGGATTCATGTTGTCAATGTCTTTAGGAGACTATGGAAACTCATGCTAATATGTATCAAATTATTACATGAAGCTTCTGCTAGATGCTATATATTGTTTATAATGTCACCCCATTGAGATAGGCTAAGTCAAGAAAAATACACAACAGGATTCCAGGAATCTTATAAGGTAGAACAGTAGAAGTTTGGAAGCCTCCACAAGTTTGTCCCATCTTATACAAAATAAAACCAAGGCATTATAGATTGTTATGAATGAATAGTACATATTTTGTGTGTATAAATTTCAATCCCAGATTGAATCTTGAAAAGGCCTGGGGAAGTTTTGGGTTGAAACACTGTTGAGAGAATCATTATTTTCAGGCTCTTGTGCGAATGCATGTAAGACATTCTTCTAAGTTCCTGTGTAATTCTTAATGTGAGTGACTATGTGTGGACCTAGCATTGTGGTTTATAAATCTTGCTTTGTGGTTTACCACTATGTGTGAGGAGGCCTCTAGACATGGTTGAACAACTCAGTCGTACTCACTTAGCATAATATGTGAATCTTGCCAGAGATAATAAAGTAAACATATTTGAAATTGAAATTGGCTAAATTACATAAAGTAGAATTTGTAGATTTAAGTGAATGATATTATTAATCTTGAGTATCTTGTGGTATGTAAAAAGGATTTACAGTATGTAATATGGATATAATGGAATGCTGTCGATATAATTTACTTGGACTTCAGTAAAGCATTTGATAAAGTAGACCATAACCTACTACTAGATAAAGTAGAAAAATGTGGGTTAGACAGCACCACCACCAGATGGATTCGTAATTGGCTGACCAACCGCACTCAACGTGTAGTCCTCAACGGAACTACATCCACATGGAGGGAAGTATGCAGTGGAGTACCCCAAGGCTCTGTTTTAGGCCCAGTACTCTTCAACATCTTCATCAATGACTTGGACGAGGGGATAGATGGGGAACTCATCAAATTTGCAGATGACACCAAGCTGGCAGGAATAGCCAACACTCCAGAAGATAGGCTCAAGTTACAGAAAGATCTTGACAGACTTGAACATTGGGCGCTATCTAACAAA
The DNA here is from genome assembly GCF_028640845.1 of Ahaetulla prasina. Lineage (NCBI taxonomy): Eukaryota > Metazoa > Chordata > Lepidosauria > Squamata > Colubridae > Ahaetulla > Ahaetulla prasina. The sequence goes on along the minus strand of NC_080540.1, from coordinate 250,860,644 downwards.
ATGAAATTCAACAGTGAAAAAGTAAGGTTCTACATTTAGGCCAAAAACAAAATGCACCAGTACCGTATATGTGGTACCTTGCTCAATAGTAGTACCTGTGAGAGGGATCTTGGAGTCCTAGTGGATAACCATTTAGATATGAGCCAGCAGTGTGCAGCAGCTGTTAAAAAGCCAACACAGTTCTGGGCTGCATAAACAGAGGATAGAATCAAGATCACGTGAAGTGTTAGTACCACTTTATAATGCCTTGGTAAGGCCACACTTGGAATATTGCATCCAGTTTTGGTCGCCACGATGTAAAAAGATGTTGAGACTCTAGAAAGAGTGCAGAGAAGAGCAACAAAGATGATTAGGGGACTGGAGGATAAAACATATGAAGAACGGTTGCAGGAACTGGGTATGTCTAGTTTAACAAAAAGAAGGACTAGGGGAGACATGATAGCTGTGTTCCAATATCTCAGGGGTTGCCACAAAGAAGAGGGAGTCAGGCTGTTCACCAAAGCACCTGAGGGTAGAACAAGAAGCAATGGGTGGAAACTGGTCAAAGAAAGAAGCAACTTAGAACTAAGGAGAAATTTCCTGACAGTTAGAACAATTAATAAGTGGAACGACTTGCCTTCAGAAGTTGTGAATGCTCCAACACTGGAAATTTTTAAGAAAATGTTGGATAACCATCTGACTGAGATGGTATAGGGTTTCCTGCCTGGGCAGGGGGTTGGACTAGAAGGCCTCCAAGGTCCCTTCCAACTCTGATGTTATGTTATGTTATGTTATGTTATGTTAATATGCTAAGAATTAAATTGTTAAAGTGATTCTTTTTATTCAAATTCCATTAGATCTCGTTGCAGTACCCCTTATGGAACAGGGTGCAATGGAAAACTGGGGACTAATGACTTTCCATGAAACATCCTTACTGAATGATCCAGAGGATAAATATATAGCAAATAAAATGCAGATTTGCCGAGTTGTTGCTCATGAGGTAGCACACCAGGTATGCAGTAAAATATCCTGTACAATACTTTCATTGAGCATTACAATCCAAATGTGACAGTGGTGGGTTGCTACCGGTTCGCCCAAACTGGGGCGGACCAGTAGCAACCCACCACTGTAACATTTGGGCGAACTGGTAGCAGCGAGAAGCTTTGCCCACCCACCTGGACATCATCAAATACGACCTGTACATGCGCAGAAGTGGCATGCGCGCGAGCGAAGCAAGCGAACCAGTAGCAACGGTAAGTGAAACCCACCCCTGAAATGTTACTTCCTAATTACAGACAAGCCTCGATTTACAACTATTCATTTAGTGACTGTTTGAAGTTACAACAGCACTGAAAAAAAATGACTTATGATCGTTTCTTTTCACATTTATCATTATTGCAGCATCCCCATGCTCACATGATCAAAACTTGGGTACTTGGCAACTAGCATGTATTTTTGACAGTTACACTGTTCCAGGTTCATGTGATCACCATATGTAACCTTCCCAGAGGGCTTCTGACAAACAAACTCAATCGGGGAAGCTTAAGGAACAACTGATTTATTAAATTGTTAAATGATTTGCTTAATAACTCTGGGGGGGGAAATCGTAAAATGAAGCGCAACTCACTTAACTGCTGTGTTCCTTTGCAACAGAAATTTTGGGCTCAACAGATCTGGAGAGTAACAAATTGGAAATATTGATCAAGCACTGTAAACTAGTGTTTCTCAGCTTCAGCAATTTTTCGACGTGTGGACACCGATATTTTCTAGTATGCTGGGGAATTCTGGGAGTTGAAGTCTACACGTCTTAAAAGCTGCTCACATTAAGAAACACTGCCTTAAACATTAATCAGGGGAAAAATACTATGCTTGAAGGAGAAAAGGATTCTACAAGAATGAAAGAAGCAGTTTCAAAGCTATTTTTAAAAATATTTGCTTGTATTAACAGCCTCATAATAAATTGTATTACTTATCCTAACATGCAACTAAGATTCAAAGTATATTAAATGAGAGGCCAAAACAAAAAGAAATATAATATTAACATTCAAAAATAATAATATAAAACTAAAATAAAAGTAACAAAAAAAACCTGGTTGTCAGTAAATAATTGAAAAATACCTCCACCGGATTATTATTGTTTAGAATTAATGAAACAACTAACAATATATTGTCTTGATATAAATACACCAGATGAAATAGTCTGGTATTTTCAGTGAGATAATTTTGACGTTCTTTATTGTTCCCTGGAAAAGGATTGTTGATATGTGGTAGATTACAATAAACCACATTTTGCTCTCTGTGAAGCACACAAAGTGTAGCATGTAGGCAACAATTATTGGAAAAGTGGAAAGACTGTTTACATTAAGAGAAGGAGTCTTTGCTTCTTTTGTGACTTCTTCATCCCAAACTCATTAAGAAGTTGTAGCAAGTACAGGCTACTAAAATGAATCTGATTTTTAAAAAGCTATATGATTTTTTAAAAAGCAAGAATGAATGATATATGAAATAAATCAGGACTGTTTTTGTAGGACCAAATGAATGAAACATTACCATATGGAAATTAAGTCTTAAATCTTAAGAAATTAGTGTCTTTCTTCAAGACACTAAAAATCATTAATATATAAATTCTAATTCTACTATTAGATAACAAACCAAAACCAAAATGATTTCCAGGTCTTTCAGATTAAGCAAAGAAGAACTTGGATAAAATCAGATACAGGATTAATTCCTTGGGTGCTGTTAACTTCCGTGTGTGTGTGTGTGTGTGTGTGTGTGTGTGTATAGGTCTTTGGTTGTTCGGGTTTTCTCCCGTGTAAAATTGGAAGTGTCTTGGCGACGTTTCGACGAAGTCTCATTCGTCATCTTCAGGCTTCAACTTCGTGCTTCTGGGAGCAATGTGTGATCACAGCTGTTTCTTCCTTTTAACTGCTAGTGGGGGTTTGAACTGATTGGGTGGGAGCTTGGCTGTGCTCTGATTGGATGGGGGTTTGTGCTCTGATTGGCTGGGGTGTGTCCTGTGTTGGTGGGGGCTTGTTTGTGCTCAGTTTAGTCTGTGTTGCAGGGGGATTTGAGCTGGTGAGCTGCATAGCTGTTGTTTGGCTTTGTGGTCGTGCTACATCTTCATAGTGGGTGTCAGTCTGCTGCATGTATGGATTGGAGGGTTTGAAATGGCTAATGTTGCAGCTGCGGTCTGGCTTCTGGTCCTTGGTCGTGCTTCATGATCAGTGTGGGTTTGGGTCTGCTTTCTGGGTGGATGTGCGGTGGTGACATCCTGTGTGGACCTCGTGAGTGTGGGTCTGGTGTCATTCCTCGTGTTAGGGACTCGTTTGTCAATAAGGGCGGGTTTCCAAATGGCTGGTAGGCGGGAGGTGTCATCTCGTTTGTTCATGCTGTGTGGGCGTTTTTCTATCTCAATGGCTTCTCTGATTATTCTGTTGTTAAAGTGTTCAGTTTTGGCGATAGTTCTGGTCTTTTTAAAGTCAATATCGTGTCCTGTGACTTTAAAGTGTTGGACCAGGGAAGAAGTTGGTTCCTCTTTTTTGAATGAGTTCTTGTGTTCTTCAATGCGTGCACTTATTCTTCTGTTGGTTTGTCCAATGTATGTGGTGGGGCAGGCGGTGCATGGGATTTCATATACTCCTTGATTTTCTAACTCAGTTTTGTCTTTGGGGTTTCTTAGGATGGTGGATATTTTTCTGTTTGTGCAGAATGCTGTCTTGATGTTGTGTTTGTGGAGGATCTTGCTGATTCTGTCGCCAAGACACTTCCAATTTTACACGGGAGAAAACCCGAACAACCAAAGACCTATATACAAACACCCGTGAAAACCTCAGAAAACATATATATATATATATATATATATATGTATGTATGTATGTATGTATGTATGTATGTATGTATGTATGTGTGTGTGAATTACTCCCAAAAGCACGAAGCTGAAGCCTGAAGATGACGAATGAGACTTCATCGAAACATCGCCAAGACACTTCCAATTTTACACAGGAGAAAACCCGAACAACCAAAGACCTACATACAAACACCCGTGAAAACCTCAGAAAATAAATAAATACACACACACACACACACACACACACACACACACACGTATGTATGTGTGCACGTGCGCATGCATCACACACACACATGCATACAGAGCACCTGGAGTAGCATTTGAAGAGATTTATGTAGGAATATAGAAATAGCAACTTGTGGCATGGTGCCTTAGTGGTGAAGTCACTTGCCTTCTGCTCAGAAGGTTGACAGTTTAATCCTAGGTAGCAACAGATGTTTTTCTCCTAGGATGCAAAGAAAAAAAAATGTGCTGGGAACTCCATGTGGTGTCAGGAAAGGCATCCAATCAATAAATGTTCAGTTCCATCCGGTCATCCTGGCTCTACCCTGAATTAACGGATTACAGGGTCCTAAAAAGGGAGACTTGGAATAGCAGCTTGGGGAGGAGGGGGAAGCAATTTTTGCCTTGACTGTAATTAAATTTATCTTGTCAGTCATGGTTTAGAAACTGATAATTACACTACAGAAAATGAGCACATTCATTGACACCCTAATTTTGCATTTATGGGACCCTTTCAAATAGTTGCATTGGATTATGTAAGAAAAGCCTAGATTCCTTTTTCTATAACTCCCTATTTTAATCCTTGTGGCATCTTTAATGTATTTTCTAAAACTCCTATCAACCTATAGATATTGCACCACTCCTGCATGACAAGTTGTGCCCACTAAGTAAAACCTTGAACTGCTCTCTTGCCAGATGAATGAGAACAGCAGTTGAAAGAATGCATTTAAAGACTCTTCCTCCCCTCCCTTCCTGTTTTAAGTGGTTTGGAAACCTAGTTACCATGGATTGGTGGAACGACTTATGGCTTAATGAGGGATTTGCAACTTACTTTGAATATATAGGTCTACACTACATTGAACATATCATGCCACTGGTAGGTGTGAATTAAACCAACTTTCCTGTGTCTCTTTCATTCAAACTCTGCCTTTACTTTTAAGTGCTTTTAAGTTAATGAAAACTATGTAATAGAGGCTCTATGCTCAGAGAGACCTCTGTATTCGGCTACTTTATTTACTATGATATGAAATGGTGAATTCTTCCTCGGTTTTCAAATAGCAGCTGAATGGTCATCTGTTATGGTAGCAGTATTGTATTTGAATCTATATTGAGCACGCAATTGGATTAGCTTCCTTCCAACTTTATAATTCTATACGTATGAGCTTTGTCACAACTTTCTCCCTGCTTCTGTCATTGCTGAGTTGCTAGTGTTATGTGAGTCCTTGTCTGCAGCCTGGTACAATGCAAATAGAAGCTTGGTATGCCTAACTTAGTTTTGTAAACTTTACCAATTTGCACATGCGTTTTTGCATCAAGTACCATAACTGATTGCTTATCAAGTAATTTATAGTCATGGTGTACTACTACTATTTATTTATTTATTTATTTTATTTTTTGTCACAACAATATACATAAGCATCACACAAAATGGTTATATAGTATATAAACATATATATGAGGAAATATGAGGAAGTATAAGCATATATGTATAAGAATAAAAAAAACAATAGGACAGGAATGGTAGGCACGTTTGTGCGCTTATGCACGCCCCTTATGGTCCTCTTAGGAATGGGGTGAGGTCAATAGTAGAAAGTTTTTGGTTAAAGCTTTTGGGATTATGAGAAGAGACCACAGAGTCAGGTAATGTGTTCCAAGCACTGATTCCAAGCACTACTCCTTGTCTTAAATCACACATATTCTCTCTGTATTCACTGCTATTTACTAAGTGCTGTAAAGCAGCACTTAATAGATTAGAACCACTTTATGCTTTAGAGGTGAACATGAAGGCTTTACTAGATGGTATAGTAGGTTCAGTGAATAAGTGGATTGATTGAGAGGGATAGAATTAACATTTATGCTTCCTTTCGGTATAGATTTCAGTTTAAGTAAGTTTTTTTGAGTTTGAAATGAACAAGATTAATGATGTTAGAAAGGAATGCAGAGAGAACTAAATATATTTGTGAATGTTACCATAGAATTCTAAAATTGGGTTTGTATGAGTAAAATTAACATTTGATGGTTATTTGCAGGATAAACTTTTTAGCAAGCAGCTTACACTACCTGTGTTGGCTAAAGATATTCAAGTATTTAATCAATCTCTATCAGATTCAGAAACCCATCAAACAGATTCATTATTAGAAGTGTTCAATGAAGTCCCTTACTATAAGGTAAATCCTGTATTATTGTAAATTTCATATATGATTCATAAATAGATGTAATGGAAAAATATTTTTACAGTGCATGAGAAAAGTAAAATTATCTCAATTTTATAAGACAGAGTTCCCCAACCTTGCTGGGTTGGCGGCCCAGGGAGCGGGGAAAGAGAGGATGATTTTGTGGGAGGGACAAGTGCATGTGCACATGCATGTGAAAGCGCTCATGACGTTCATGGTGACGTGAGCGCGAGTGGGGCTGCAAGCGTTCATGATGAGCCTTGCACAAGTGGGGCCATGAGCGCCCGTAATGAGACTTGTAAAAGTGGGGCCAGGAGTGCTGATGACGAAGCTCACATGAATGGAGCTGTGGGCACCCATGACGATGCTTGCATGAGTGGGGTTGTGTGTACATGCAATGGCATATGCACTGGCCAGCCACTCACATGGCCCAGTGGCAGTTAGCTTGTGGCCCGCCAGTGGGCTGCGGCCCACAGGTTGGGGACTCCTCTTATCAGATCACATAATCTGTATGAAAGTGAAACAATTTTGAATCAGTGGGTACCATTTTCATTCAGTGTATGTATTTAAAATATTTTGAATGTAATGTAAGTAAACATCTTCCTAAGTTTATTAATCTTTCCTCTCTGGGTGTCTATTTTAGGGGGCTGTTATCATCCGGATGCTTTCCAACTTTATGACTGAAGGATTATTTATCAAAGCACTGAATGTAAGTTTAGAAAATATTATAAATATCTTATAATACATTACATTGTATTGAAACTTTACAAACTAACCAATAATCATATTCTTGTTTTACTACAGTCATATCTGAGTGCATTTTCCTTTTCCAATGCCGTCCAAGATGATCTGTGGACTCACCTTCAAAAGGTGGTTAAATTTACAATGCATTTGCTAGACTTTTGATTTTAATAACTTGGGAATTGTTGGCTGTAAGTAAAAGTGGTTTAAACTTCAGTAATGACCATTGGATGCTCTATTCTCTGAAGTCAGCATCACCAATTGTTGCCGACAAATCTCCTTGAATCCCTTGGTTTAGACACCGAATGCTAAAACTGCATGCGGGCGCATGCCCAAACAGAAAGGCGTGCGCACACATGAACATGTGCATGTGGCAATACATATGTGCACATGTATGGATGTGCACATGCACATGCATGCATGTGTATGCGTGGATATGCACCAGTGCAGACATGCACGCATGTGCAGCAGAGACCCGAAGACCAGCTGGCCGGCAGGAGGCAGGGCATCCCACTGGTAGCGTGGCAAGAAGTAACATCTTTTTTCTTTCGTGAGCTTCTGTTTCATCCTTTGCAGGGAAACAGAAGCTCACAAAGGAAACACCACGGAGATCTGACCTGCGGCGACAGCGTGTTTGCCAGCAGAGAGGGGTCTGCATGCCACCTCTGGCACGTGTGCCGTAGGTTCACCATCACGGATATAGGAGATAAAATACCCATAGGAAGAAAAGTGCTCATTTGCACAAGATGTTAGTTGCTATGCCCATGTGACTGCAAATAGGTAGATAAGTTTTGCTACCTAACATGGATAGGAAAAAAAATGGTATTAGACAAAATTAGAACTATCTTAATAATATCTGGGGAAGTTAATTCGGTTAGGATATAATGAGGAGTTTAGTCTCACAGAGGAAACCTGTGAATATAAGAACCAGCATTGGCTCATTATTGACAATCCCATTATCCAGACTAAAAAAAAAGTGAGGGGAGAGGGAGATTATGGCTAATTTTAGTAGGGCTTTGTAGAAAGCAAAAGTTTCAGGATTTTCTTCTTAGCCATTTCTTCATCTTCTAAGTCCCAGCTGAATTTTAGAAAAATGTTCCTTCAAGCTTAATTTTCTCTTTTATATACTGCCTCTCAGATTGTATTAATTCTAGTTTCCATTTACCCTCTTATTAAAATTGTCCCTTTTGTAAGAGTAAGGAACACATGTCTGTCGTGTGGCAGTAAGATTTATGTTCCTCTGATAATATCTCCTTATGGTGGGCAGTGCCATGTATTCATTGTTATGTTAGTGTGGGGACTGGAGCAAACTATTCTGACTTTACCCATGTTTGTTCTCCCAGCCTTAATATTGCACACATATTCGTACTTGGAGTGTTTCTGTTGTATTGGATGTGAACAATAACATGGAAGCCTGTTTTTAAACTTTGAGACTCACAAAGATCCTCAATTATTTTTCTAGGATTTCTTCTGTAAGTGTATCAATAAAGGAGAATATTTGTAGCTCAGGCTTAAAATGAGGGATTGCTTGGTACTCTCTGAGTTTACTTGTTTTCTTGCAGACATTTCATTACTCAAGCTAGGTAACATTATCAGTGCATCATCACAAGAAAACAACCAAGCTCAGAGAGCACAAAGGACCCCTCATTTTGTGGGTGTAACAGATAGGGAAATGCACACAGTTTTTAAAGCTGTGTAATATTGTATATGGGAGAGTTAAAATATTTAATAAGCATAAATATACCTTTGACCTGCACAACAATGACTGAAAATTTATAGAGCTTGGATAGTGTCTGAGAGTGGTTTGTCATTGGATTAATCCTTGTTTCTGATTAGTGGTTAGTAACTATAATAGTGTTTTTATATAGTGACTACAAGGTGGAACACAAGTTACACATAGTAACTTTAAACTGATTTATAGAAATATTCCATTACCTTATTCATGTTTAGTTGATTTGTATCCTGCTTTTCGAAGTGTCAGAATCCTTTTCCAAATATCTGTCCTAACAACATCAACTTTATGTTGTAGCTTGGGTAGAGAGACGGTGCTACATCACCCAATGAGTTTCTGCAACTAAGTATAGAACTTAACCTCACACTGACGCAATACAGTCATACTGAAGCGTATAATTTGCTTGCATCACATTGGCCCTTAAATATACCTTTTTGTGCCTCTAATAAATCGGTACCACTTCATTTGATTGGTACCAAATGAAGAATATGCCCTTGTAACTATGCATTACAATTAACACAGAGCTTGGCTCTTTATTATGCAAGATAGAAGTCTAAATCATAATGGAATTTCAGAACCTTGGATAGTTCCAATAATCAACTATCCTCTGATAATATATTGAGCTGATTTAGAATATCAAGATTATGTTCCTTTTTTGAAGATCAAAGTGTTGATCTTCTAATTTGGAGATTAGCCTTTTATCAATTTTCCATCAGTATCTTGTGTGATGTTGTAGTTCTGCAGAAAGTCTGAATCTCTGCCAGTACCTAAGGAGATTCTTGCTTAAGGGTGCTTTCTTTGACTAAAGTTCAACTCACAGCCATTGATTTAGCATCTAATTCAGCACTTTCATTGCTTTCATATTGCAAGAGACACATTTGATGAAAATTGATCTGCAACGTGGACTTGATCTCAAAACTGCTGGGATCTGAATGATTCATGTTTATTGAAAGTTTCTATATATGTTTTTAACATAAAAACTGTATTTTAATCCTGAACATTTCTTTGGAAGGTGATAGATGAGCAAAATGACTTCCAGTTGCCAACATCAGTAAAAATAATAATGGATTCTTGGACCTGCCAGAAAGGCTATCCACTCCTGACAGTAGATTTCTCAACTGGCAATATTAGCCAGGAACCATCTTTTGCTGAAAAAGGAGAACACAACTCGGAGTACGTGGTTTTTAAAATAATAATTAGAACAATGTAAAGACTTTAAATAGAGATTGAGTGAATGTGTAAAAATAGGGCGCAAATACTAGTTGATGTGTTTGGTGCCATTCCAAAAAATTTGGAAAAGTTTTTGAACACAATAGCAAGGGATAGAATCTCATCAATTACAAAGGTTGCATTACTTGTAACAGTGTGGACAGGTGTGTGTGTGTGTGTGTGTGTGTGTGTGTGTATGTGTGTAGACAGACACATAGAAAGACATATATTAACTTTCCTAGATCCTTAGGAAAGAATCAATAATCAAAATTACAAAATCAGTCCGAACTGTGTGGTAAACCATATGTAAATACAGATGATGGTAATAAGTTTTGTGTGAATTTTTTAAATATATGATCTGCAGGTTTTCAACGATAGAAATAAGTTCAGTTGGCACACTTTCCCAGTACAAACTATTTTTTCTTTGAACACAATTTGTTATTTTCTGCAGCTCCCAAATCTGCAAACTATGATTTGAGCTTATCCTCTGAAACAAAGTTGGAAATTTGTTTCTCAGACATTACTTATAAATGCCAAAATGAATCTTATATTGCATCTGAACAGGAATATGGGATACTTGGCTATTCTTTTATTGTACAAACCATAAATTGCATAATCACCCAAACTGAGTTGATTTATTATGCTTTAAACTGTAGCAAGTTATTAGAGGGGATGTGAATTAGAAATAAAGTAAACAATGGAGTTTAGAGCCAGGGCTTAATCTGAGGCTAATAAGTATCTATAGTACCATTTATTTTTTAAAAAGAAACTATAAGTGTAAATATCCTTCAGCTGTCAGGCCATGTTCTGAAATGTTTATTACTATCACAGACCTTATTTTCAGCAGCTTGCATTGAATGTGTAAAAAATTATATGAGAATGTAATCAAATATCAGTTGCTATGCTAGACTATGCTAGATGGCCTTAGGGAAGTTACAAAACCGGTTTTCTAATATTCTAGCTGGAAATATAACTTTTTAAAACAAACACACTACAGAAATATAAAGCAGCTTATGTTGTTGGGTTGAAACCTAGAAAAAGCTGGCATTAATAGATTTGTCTCAGCTGTGTCATTGGAATGCAGCATGTACTCAGCTGAACAAGAATTAAAATTATACAGTAGAGCTGGGGTGTCCAACCTTGGTCCCTTTAAGACTTGTGGACTTCAAGTCCCAGAATCCCTCAGCCAGAAAAGCTTCCCCTCCAAAAAGAGGTTTTTTTTCTCAGAACTTTTTTTTTCTTAATTTATGTAATAGCATTTGAATGGTATTTTACTTCGATTTATGGATTAATTATCAATTGTTATTTTTATTAAGTAGCACATGGATTATTCCTATTTCTTGGATAAGAAATGGAACATTACAACCTTTAGTATGGCTTGATAAACGTAGTAGTAAGTATGTTTTCCTAAATTTAAGAAAGTCTTTACTGTCTGGAATATATGAGTCTGAACCTTTGAAGGAAGCAAATTACAGCCAAAATATTGATGATGAGTTATTGCAATTTGCTTTCCATATAGGTTCTTTAACAGAAGAACTGGGGAAGTGGGGTGGGGGGTGGGGAAGCAGGAATAATAAACAATTTTTAAAAGCATGTTTGAGAATGGCAACAAGAGTTTGATTAAAAACCATTTGAGACTCCTGGTAGAAAAGAAACTGGAAAGCAGCTGAGAAGCGAATTAAATTGGTAATTAGAAAGGCCCTTTAAGAGAGTAAAGCTTAGTTTAGGACAGATATAGTGAATCTCTGTTCTATGGTGTTGATACAACCAAGGAACTGTGGCAGTTCTGTCCTTTTCTTACCAAAAGCCAATTCTGCCATCTTTGGCTAGGGCAGGGGTCTGCAAACTTGGCTCTTTTAAGACTTGTGGACTTCAACTCCCAGAGTTCCTCAGCCAGCAAAGCTAGCTGAAGAACTCTGGGAGTTGAAGTCCACAAGTCTTAAAGGAGCCAAGTTTGCAGATCCCTAGTGTTGTGCCTCGCTCGCCCCCCTCTCCGCAGCCGGGCCCCTCTCATCTCCTGCCAGACACTGATAGTACAGAAGAATGTCCTGGCATGCCTCCAGCCCCCAGACTTGGCACCATGCCCAGACAAACGGAGCAGCTGGGCCCCTCCCCCACAGCATGTGAGCCTGGGGAGTGTGAAGCCAGTCACGAGCTGGAATTGCCGGCAGCTGGAGGCTGGAGGGACCCACGCTTCCGGAGAGTGGAGAGGCGACATCAGCAAAAGGAAGGGAGGGACAGGCCTGGATAAGTGCTGAGTCATGGAGCCACACCCCATAGCCTATATAAAGGATCTGTTTTCTGGCATTCTTTGAGTCAGGCAAAGTTTAAATTGGATTGCTGAAGTCACATCCTGGTCTCCTGCCTGCCCTGAGAACTCTGACAGAACTTTGGCAAAGCTGCAGAGGCACGCTTGATACAGACTTCCCCGACCCGGTCGTCAGAGAAGGAGTGGGACACGACATCTGGGCTAGGAAAAGGGAAAAAGGGAAAATGGATGCTTCAATCAGCAATCCATTTATTACACTTTTACATCTTTCAAAAGATGGAAAAAGAATTTCAGTACTCTAAACCAGGGGTCTCCAACCTTGGTCCCTTTAAGACTTGTGGACTTCAACTCCCTGAGTCCCTCAGCCAGCAAAGTTGGAGTCCCCTGCTCTAAACAGATCCAAATATTTTAGTGTGATATGATTATGAAAAAAATTGTATCAATGACTTTCATCAATGTTATGGTTTTGAGAGCTATACAGTATATGTGTGGGCCAGTGGTGAAATCTGAACCGGTTTGCTACCGGTTGTCTGGCCGCTCATGCGTGCTGCACGCGTGCATGTGCAATTCACACCAAATGTGCACTGCGTGTGAATGCACTCTCCACACCAAAAGGAGGCTTGGGAAGGTAAGTAGAACAGCTGGGGGGGGATCAGCTATGGTGCAGGATTTTGGGAAACTTTTAAAAAACTTTTTAAAAGCATTTTTTACTACTGGTTCGGTGAATAGGTAGTAAAAAAATGCTTTTAAAAAGTAAAAAAAAGAGGTTCTGACAATCACAGCTGTGCTGCGCGATCGTCGGAACCTTTTTTAAACTTTTTAAAAGCATTTTTTACTACCTATTCACCCAAACCAGTAATAAAAAATGCTTTAAAAAGTTCTTTTAAAAAGTTCCCAAGATCACGCGGCACAGCTGTGATCTTGGGAACCTTTTTTTTAACCTTTTAAAAACATTTTTTACTACCTATTCGCCCAAACCGGTAGTTAAAATGCTTAAAAAGTAAAAAAAAAAAGTTCCAATGATTGCGTGTCATTCAGCTGATCATCTGAACTTCTTTTTTTTACATTTTTTTACTACCGGTTGGGCGAACCAGTAGGATTTTTACTACCGGTTCGGGAGAACCAGCCTGAACTGGTAGCGTTTCACCCTGGTGCGGGCAATGTGATAAGCTGCACTTGGTCTATTTGCTTCTTTTTCTTACATTAGAAATTATGCAACATGTTATCATGAGCATACGTAGATTTTCGGAAGGGCAGTATTAAAAACAACGTGCTAAGTTTTCTTCCTTTCATGTGCTTACAGAAATATTTCCTGAAATGAAAATATCAGATTCAGTACAAGATTGGATTGTTTTAAATGTGAATATGAGTGGTTATTATAGAATCAACTATGATCAAAACCACTGGAGAAGATTAGCCAAAGTGCTGGAAGATGATCCAAAGGTATGATAGTTCTCAATCATGAGTATGTAGATGATTATTATAAGAATGATTATGTTATTCTGCAGAATAGCATTTTCTCAAGACACATTGGATCATGATTTTCCTTCATGGTGTTCTATCACTGGAGGTTTTAAAAAAGAGATTGGACAACCACTTGTCTGAAATAGAATAGGGTCTCCTGCATGAGTAGGGGATTGGACTAGACATCCTGCAAGGTCCTTTCCAATTCTGGTATTCTGGTATTTGGCTAATTCTGGTCATAGAGCCATATTCCTAAAGTAGATGAGCCTAGGGATAATTCTTGGAATGTCTGGGAATTTTAGGAGTCAAAGAGCACAAGCATTTGCAAGGTGTAAGGTATCTATTTTACTCTTAGTCTCCATTCCTACACAAAAATGTCAACTTTTGATATGTATTAAATCCATATTCTAAAAGGCAATGAAGAATATAATCTCTTCCAAAATGTCTTAAGTGAAAGGAAAGTTCAGAAGAACGTAGTCCTGATCAATAGAATAGAATAGAATAGAATTTTTATTGGCCAAGTGTGATTGGACACACAAGGAATTTGTCTTGGTGCATATGCTCTCAGTGTACATAAAAGAAAAGATACCTTCATCAAGGTACAACATTTACAACACAATTGATGGTCAATATATCAATATAAATCATAAGGATTGCCAGCAACAAGCTATAGTCATACAGTCATAAATGGAAAGAGATTGGTGATGGGAACTATGAGAAGATTAATAGTAGTGCAGATTCAGTAAATAGTTTGACAGTGTTGATGGAATTATTTGTTTAGCAGAGTGATGGCCTTCGGGGAAAAACTGTTCTTGTGTCTAGTTGTTCTGGTGTGCAGTGCTCTATAGCGTCGTTTTGAGGGTAGTAGTTGAAACAATTTATGTCCAGGATGCGAGGGGTCTGTAAATATTTTCACGGCCCTCTTCTTGATTCGTGCAGTATACAGGTCCTCAATGGAAGGGAGGATGGTAGCAATTATTTTTTCTGCAGTTCTAATTATTCTCTGAAGTTTGTGATTTTCTTGTTGGGTTGCAGTACCGAACCAGACAGTTATAGAGGTGCAAATGACAGACTCAATAATTCCTCTGTAGAACTGAATCAGCAGCTCCTTGGGCAGTTTGAGTTTACTGAGTTGGCGCAGAAAGAACATTCTTTGTTGTCCTTTTTTAATGATGTTTTTGATGTTAGCTGTCCATTTTAGATCTTGCGATATGATAGAACCTAGAAATTTGATATTCAGCTATATATATCTTGATATTCAAGATAGCTGAGTATAATTTAGGGATTGAGCACATGAATGAAACTAGTATATAGTTTTATACAACCATGGATTTGGCTTCCTACATGTCTTATCGGAGGAAGGAAACAGAAATGAATCAGGAAAAAACATACAAATATACAGCTGGGTTTAATATACCCATTTTAATTATATTGTTCCAGCAGGCATGTTAAGGTCTCAGCAGCCTGGCACATTTATCTTACAGGAATGAGGAAATGGGTAGCTGTCTTTGTGCATGTATGTAATTTAGAGATTCCATCAATTGGTAAAGTTTAGAAGACATTTATGAGTGACTAGCAATATTACAATTTCAAATTGGAATCTGTCATATATTTGTTTAAAATTCACATTGAATTGCAGATCAATATAATAAATGTTTTTAGGAATCTGAAGAAGTATTGCAGATACTTTGAACTACTACTGTATAAAAACTTGAAGATAACAGTTTTAAATAAACTATAATACATGGGTATCTTTGCAGGCTATTCCTTCTACCAGCAGATTACAATTAATGGCAGATGCCTCTCATTTGGCTTGGTAAGTTATGCACTATAGTACATATGTACATTCTACATGCACTATAGTTGTTTTTGTACATTTATAATTGAGTTCTGAATTCATTCTGCATCTGATCTTTTTAAAAATCTGATATTTTTTTCTCTATACTTTCTTCTTGCACCATCTTTGAGTTTCAAGTGCAGGTAGCACAATGTACCACATTCCATGGATCCTTTGATCAGCTGGATTAATCAACAAGAGTTGAGGAAAGAAATAGGGTTTTGAAATACCTTTCCTAGCCTTGGTGACTAGAGAACTCAGCACTATGAAAGGATCTCTTAATCTATGCCCTTTCCCTTAACTTAGTCCCTGAATTAGTGTGAATCCACAAACAGAAGGGGTGCATGGGAATGTGAACCAACCTTTGTAGCCATATGTGATTTCTTCCTCACCACTTTACTTAGGAGATTGCACTTGTGTATTTGAAAAAGTGGACATTCTTTGGAGGCTGGGCAACTCCTACAGAAATTTTTGAAAACAACACAAGTGCAAGATGTTATATAGGGCTACTGTATAGTACTTATTCAGAAAAAAAACATTTTTGTACAAATACTATGAATGCATAGGAGAAAGGAAAAAGAAATCTTTAATAAGCTTGCTGGGAACAAGGAAAGTTTATTACTATCTCTTTACC
This sequence comes from Ahaetulla prasina, assembly GCF_028640845.1. Classification (NCBI taxonomy): domain Eukaryota; kingdom Metazoa; phylum Chordata; class Lepidosauria; order Squamata; family Colubridae; genus Ahaetulla; species Ahaetulla prasina. The sequence continues at coordinate 250,844,533 of NC_080540.1, read as the reverse complement.
CACTTTTCTGCTGCATAGTACAGTTTTTTCACTATAAATGGGTAGCAAGAGCCTGCAGTTGAAAATAGGTCACCAGCACTGGTGGAAAGGACAAAACTGCTACAGTTCCTTGGGCAGCAGAAAGAGTGACAAATGGGTTAGCCAGTTATCGTCACCTTTACACTGAATGGCCTCTTGCCTGATCACACCCAATATACATGTTCACGATACATTCCAGGTTTTTATTGTAGGAACAGATCCCTCATAATTCAGTCGTTTTACTGTTCAGCCTGTGTGGAATTGATGCTGTGTAATGCAGTCCTAAGTATTTATAGTCAGATGTAAATCTCATTTAGGACTTCCTACTAAAAGTATTTAAGACTGCAGCCTTGGCCATGCACATGCCTCTCCTGCCAATCATTCTTACTGGCATTTTTGAATCTGCATTCCAAATGTGTACTTTCTATCCTGCCTCTATCCTGTTTCTTGCTCCTGCCCTTTTTCTGCTCCAGCTCTGACCCCAGACCACCTGCCTTCTCTGGCCTCTGCCTGCTTCCTGATCCAACTCAAGTCCTCACCATTCATAAGCTTTTGAACTGTGAGTATACCTTGAATTCTGCCAGGGTTTTCTTCTATCTGGCTACTGACTCAGAAGCAAATTAAAGATGAAGTTAAGAGGTATTTCCAGATGGAAAACTCCCGAACTAATAAAATATATTGTGTTCTTTTCCTATCTTTTCTTCACTAATAGCTTTTCTGCTGAATGTCTCAACTTGGGAAAGGTTGTGATAGATAATGATACCTGGACATCTCTAAATTCTGTGAATGGGACAGGGAAACTGCCTAATACGTTTTTCCTCTGCAAAGACCTCTAGTGTCATTACGGTTTTGAAGGCAGTTTAAACCATTGCAGATGCAATGCATGTATGAAGTGGTGCTCTGTGTAGCATTCTGAGGTTGACTGCAATCAAGTAAATTGGGAAGGTGCTTTGTAGAATTTCTTACATTATTTTATTTACAAAAGGTTATTGTGTCAGTAGTAAGGTTATAAACAAAATCCAGCAGGTTCTGACAGGATCTGGAGAACCAGTAGTGGAAATTTTGAGTAGTTCAGAGAGCTGGCAAATACCACCCCTGGCTGGCCCCAGAGTGGGGTGGGAATGGAGATTTTGCACTCCTTCCCCCAGGAGTGGGGAATGGGGATTTTGCAGTATCCTTAACCTGCCATGCCCACCAAGCCATGCCAACAGAACCAGTAGGGAAAAATGTTAAATTTCACCCGTTATAAACTACAAGCAGTTGTTTTATTTCTGCAATCCCTATATTTTCATTTGTGCTTTTGTTTTCCTTGTTCCCAGTGCTGCTTCTACTTTACCCCCAGGTGTTCATCAAAATATTTGTATATATCTTAGTGTTTGCAGATCAATAATCTGATTCATCCCGAAAGTTTTCTAATGTAGCAAGAACTGAAAAAACATGTAGAACGGGACAAGATCGATTCCAAAAGTTGTCAGCCCACTTAGTTTTACAACTCCTCTTCTTTTAAAAGACAGTTCTCTGATATAAGTTTTGATAGCTTTCAAAGCCATGCCCTAGTGAAATCATATTGTCTAAAAGGAATATTCATTTCAGCTCATTTCAGTTAACATGACATGGAACGTTAGCTTTGTATGTGTTTGTGTGTTTTGAAGCCTTTTTTTCTCAAACGCCATTACTTTGGTTGATTATAATATCATTGAAATTAATTATAAATGCACTCTTTTTCAGGATTTTTTTTTTTTTTTTGCAAAATTTTTTTATTTTTCCATAATAATTCCCACAATTTGACCAGTGTACAATACAATCACTTATCCAACAATCAGTCCTATACTCAAATTATACTCAGTCAGGGCTGCTCGACTGCCACTCCCCCCTTTAATCCTTTCTTCCCTTCTCATCCTTCTTAAACTTCCCCCACCACCTTCTCCTCGCTTTCCTACTTCCTCCTCTTCCCACTTCTCACTACCATCCTTTCTAACCCTCTATCTCCTTCTTCTCCTCCTCCTATCCTTTCTTCTCCTCCTTCTTTCCTCCCTACCCACCTACCTACCTACTTTCTTCCTTCTTTACTCCTCTTTCCTTACCCTTTCCTTCGGGAGTGTTTGCGAGCAGTCCCGACATTACACCATTCCAACTTGTTTAATTCTACCATTATTCCTGTACAATGGCAACCAATCAATTTATAGTCTTCCCCTTCCCCGCCTCCTTCCCCCCCCCCCGAGACTTCCCAGAACAGAATACAGGGTATTGTAACTAACAAACATAATCTAAAATATAACATAAAACATATTCCATTTCACACCATCACACTATCAATTCCCTTCTTTCTTAAACTAATACATAATAATTCCTAACTTCACTCAAAAACTAATTGATATTTTTTAATCTGATACTTATTTTGAATATAATCAATCCACTTCCTCCATGTCTCATATTATATCTCATCTGTCTCCCCTTAATAAATCCTGATTGGTCATTATGAATTAATTGATTCATCAGTGGCATCAATCTATTCGCTAGTATCTTAGCAAATATCTTATAATCAGTATTTAAAAGCGATATTGGCCTATAATTCTCTGGTTTAACACCATCTCGATCTTCTTTAGGTATTAATGAAATAAAAACTGTCCTCCATGAAGGAGGAGCTTCTCCTCCCCTTTGTATTCTGTTAAATAACTCCTTAAGTGGTACAATCATCTCATTTTGTAAATTTTTATAATAAGTAGTTGTCAAGCCATCTGTACCTGGTGCTTTATTCGCTTTAAGCTGCTTAATTGCAAACACTATTTCCTCTGAAGAAATTAATTGATTCAACTCTTCCCTTTGATCTACTGTAATTTCTAAAATACCGTGGCCCTGTAAATTCTTTTTCAGGATTTAAAAAACTCTCCTAAACTATGGTAGGACTAGCAATCTCTGCTAATTACTAAAATTTCAGAAAGTACAAATGTTCACTTCCAAAGTGAACTATATATATGTTACTCCTACCAAACAGCTTTTTTTAATGTCACTGCTCTTATTTATAATTTCTTGTGTATGTGTGTATGGATTCTGTTTTACAAACTTTATAAGTCCATGTAATACTTGTTCATGGTTAATATATATAGAAGGGTTGTCTATAGCAGGGGTCTCCAACCTTGGTCCCTTTAAGACTTTTGGACTTCAACTCCCAGAGTTCCTCAGCCAACTTAAAGGGACCAAGGTTGGAGACCCCTGGTCTATAGGATTCTAACTATGGTATTCATCTAAAAGAATATTAATGAGTTTTATTGAAAAGTATTTGAAAACCACAGAGCTAAATATGACTTGTTTTAAATAGGTCCAATTTCACTGGATATGAAACTCCACTGTATTTAACTAAATACCTTGAAAAAGAAGATGATTCAATAGTGTGGGCAATGGCATTGCATACACTGGGCTTTTCCGAGTGGGATTTTCTTCTGAGAGATCCTGAATTATTTCCAATTTTAAAGGTAACTGAAATGAATGCTGAAATTGACTATATTCATTCTAAATATTCTCAACATCCTAAGAGGGAAGAAAGTAGCGATCTGTTCTGTTCTGGGGCATTTTGAAAAATGTTACAAACTAACATTCATATTTTGATAAAAATTATACAATCAGAAGCTCTCTCTCTTTGTGTGTGTGTGTGGGTGTGTTTTCTTTTTTTTAATGACCCTGTAATCTTTTAGTCAGGGCAACTGAGTGGAGCTGAGCATTTACCGGTTGGATGCCCTTCCTGATGCCTATGTGGAGATTGCAGCAGATATTTTTTTCTTTGGGCCCTAAGAGACACTACTTAGGATTGAACTCTCAGCCTTCTGAGTGGGAGATGAGCATCTTTGCCCCTAGGCCACTCCCCCAACACTTATATATTCTCCTAAATTCAAGTACAGGGAAATGGAGGCACATTTGGTGAATATATTGGAGGTGGTGATCCTTTGAGAGCTGTATGCAACAAAATTTCATTTTTAATATATGCCAATTAGTGTATATTCAAAGTGACAATTAAGTTATTCTATTCTATTCTATTCTATTCTATTCTATTCTATTCTATT